>NW_027142361.1:11920687-12520687 GCF_026170545.1 Melanerpes formicivorus
ACCTGTTTCTAGTTTGTGATGTTTTCAGGCAAGGACCATTACCACTCCTATTCTGATACTGGAACTCATCCTCATGTCCTCCATTTGGGGTACCACAGTCCATTCAGTGGATGGATCCACCAGTCCTTTGTTGGCTGTCTGTATTGTAGTCTCTGTGGTCCCACTAGCTGAACACAGTTTTTGGTACTTTAACACAAAGAACACAGATGAATCCTCTGTCCTAATCACTTCAAATTATAACTACAACAGCATACATTTATAACCACACACACTCTCAGCACATCATCAAAAAAATTTACCATCACTTTTCTAAATAACCAGTTTACCATTACTATTACACTTTACCCATCCCCAATGACATCAAGTCCCAGGATGTTTTATACACAGAATGAAATCCTTGGTAGTGTCAGATGTTTCAAAAGGTGGGTTTGTCTTGCTAGCTCCAGAGCCTTCAGACCGAGGTGTCCCTGAAGTGGTCCTTTTACTCACGAAGCATGTGTCCACCCTTGTTCTGCAGTACGGACAGCTGGATCTGTTGTTAACAAAACCAAGAAAAGATCCTTCCCAGGGGGAAATTAGTGACTCTCCTTTCCCAGTTGTTATTAACACTTTACCCCCAGCTTCAATCCCATATACATCAGGAATCCCAAAGGTGGGATCTGAAACCAGAATAAAACAAAAAGCTGCTTTCTGGGCCTCCTCTACTAATAAGGGCCGCTGATAAGCAAATTGGCCCTCACCAGTTACAGAATCTAGTAACTTGGAACAATGCCCTACAGGATTTTTACTTCCAGTCCAGTCCTGGGTCAACACCCCATAGAGATGTACAAAAAGATCAAATGATTTGTCCATGTCAGGCAAATTTAAAACAGAGCATCAATCAACATTCTTTTTATTTATCCAATCACTCATCATCTTCTGGACTCCATTTAATATTACTATTGAGGGCTAATTTATCATATAAGACTTTTACCTTTTCTCCTCTCTATCCATAATCAACAGTACCCTTACAGCAGTTACCAACATTCTAGCTTTTGCCTTGTTTCTCTTCATCCCTCCTTACAAACATCTTCTGAGATTCATGTAGTAATTCCTCTAAACCTCTGTCTTGCCAATACTCAATCTTTTCCAATTTCTAATATCTGCCCATGGTTTTGCCACAAACTGCATCCTGAGAAGTATCACCCCATCTGCAGAACTGGGATCTATTCCAGATTAGAGCTGCAAACTTCTCTTTAATCTTACCATCCACTCCATAGGCGGCTTCCTCTGATGCTCACTATAGGCTTTATCAAAATTTCTGGGCACAGCTTCTTCAATTAAGCTGTTGATGGTCCCACTGAGGATCTTGATTAGGCCACTTATGATTTCTTGGTGCCCCCCCTCCCCCCGCGATCCTTAAATATGGGAACAGGGGTAGGGCGTGAACCCCTAATCCAAACAGCAACATATTCATCTTAAACCATTTTTTCTTTGATTTTCCTTTTCTCAACTCATCATTCCAATATTATAATATGATCCCTAAGGCGCTCTCTGAGATGGGAATGGGAGGGAGTTCTGATGACTTGCTTTTGTCCCATTCTCCTGATCACTAATTACTGCCCAGGGGTCAAAACCAAGCGGCGGCAGTTGAAGCGCCAGCTCCGAGCCACTATCCCACTCCCTGCGAACGACCGACCCCCCCTCACTGTGCCGATCAAACCGCAAAAAAACCTCACCCGCCGCAGCCCAGGTCCCTGCCCTCCTGCGGAAACCTGAAACCACGGAAAAAAACCTTCCCGAAGCAGGTCCCTCAAACCGAGGTCCCCCCCTAAAAACCGGGACGTCAGACCCGCGAGCGTGACCGTGCCACGGGCCCCCACAGTTCAAGTCACCCTAAGGAATCGACCGCAGGATACGAATAACTCCTGAACCCGGGTCCCCCACTGCCGGAACCCCGGAAACCAGGACGTCAGACCCGCGACCGCCACCGCGACGCGGCCCCCCACGGCCCAGGCCCCTCCAGAAACCGGACCGCAGGATACCAAAACCCCGAGACCGGGCCCCTCACCACCGGGACACCGGACACCGGGACGCAGCGCCGGTCGCCCGATCCCTACGGACGACCAGTCTGCACAGCCCCCAGACCGTAGAAACAACGCTGCCCCTTCACAGCCCGAATTCTCCAGGGCTGTGAAGACCACCTGACTACCATCCAGAATCCTGGAATCCCCACCCACAGTGAAATTCCGGGACCCCGTAGCCAGGACCCCTCCTTAGCTACCAGGACTTTAAACCTTTCCCCTTTTGCCCCTAAAACTCGCTCTCCACACCCCCTCTAGGAACCTTGTTAACACGAATAACCCTCCTTCTCCAATCTGAGCCTGGCCACCTCCTGGGCCTGATCCTTTACCAGTCCCTGGTGGGCACGGCTCAGCCACTACAGCTCTCCCCGCAACAGCTCCTGCTCCGCCCGCCACACTACCGCAGGTGCTGGTGCAAACGCTCACTTGCAGCTCCGGCTGCTCTGCGTGCTGATGAACAGAAAAGTCTCATTAACAGAATAACAGAGTTGATAAGAATTTTCTGCTTGTTAGCTGAAATGCTGGAATGCAGGGAGGGGGAGAGGGGTTGGCAGACAGCCTTTGCATAGATAAGGAATAGCAGGATTTTTCAGTGATTCACTTCTGTTAGTCTTGGACAAGATGATCTTTTGTATAAGATAAAGGACACCTGCATGATATGTATACTTCTGCTATTTTTAGATAGATAAGCTTTGTATAGATAGGAAGCATCTGGACCTCTGTCATTATAGACAGATAACTTTTTGTATAAAAGTTTGCCCAAAACTCTCTGAAGACACACACAGGTCTTTTGAAATGATTCTACCTGTGTCAGGTGTGCCAGAATAGAAGCATAATACAAGAAACTTACTGAGTCTCTTGTGTGTCATTCTCTAAGTCAATTTGGCGACCGGCTCCAGGCCCGCCCGGAGCCGATCCAACTAAGCTTAAAAAAAAACAAACCCTTAAGATCTCTCTTCTCCTTGGGCACTCTCATTTCAAATGCCCAACCTTCCCACAATCTACTTTTCTCTCTAGGCCCTTCCTCCATTATCTTTTTGCCTTATCCTTATCCTGCGTATTGTGCCTCCAACACGCAACCCCAGAGGACTGTCCGGGGGTATATCCCTGGGTACCCTTGTTGCTCCCATGTTTCCTGGGGCTGGTCTACACCTGACCCTTGCCCCATTTTCCGAGGTCCATGCTTTCCATCACCAACCGCTTCGTCCCTTCACTGGCCAAGTCCCTCGTGGGTGCTTGGAAACGCAGTTATAAGAACTCCACAATCACTTCGTGAATCCGGACTGTCCAGTCCACGTCTCACACACGCACACACTCTCACTGACCTCAATACCCGCTCAACTGGACAATACTTACAGTCCTTTTCTTGCCCGGGTCTTTGTGCACTAGAATTACAGGCTAATTCCGGGAGCTCCTTCCCTTGCCTTTATTTTATAAAATCTGCTGGATCATCTACCCGTGTTCCGAGAGGCTTCCAAGGTCCTCCTTCTGGGCCGCCGAAATCGGCGGGGGCGCCCCCCCTTCTGAAGGGCCCCGAAAGCCGTTGCAGACAGGGTAATCACGTCGGGTCACCAAATTGTGAGAAACGAACTCACTGCTGAAAATTTATAACCAGTTTATTATAAAATAAAGGCAACACAGCGCTGGGCGCATAGCGAGTTTGCTAGAGGCGCACCCCAGCAACACGAGGTGAACTGATATAGAGGGCAAACATACATATTAATATGTTAAAACGTACATATTCATATATTCCCCAGCACGCTCCCACCCCTCTCCATCAGGACAGACAAAACCTGCACTTTTGACCTGGCCAGTCTTTAGACCTGTTGGCACCTCCCCTTTCTCTCCCAATACCCCACACAATACAGACCATCAGCCCAACAATCCAGGCCAACGATCGGGCCCGCCCGGTCCCCAGTAATTCCCCTTGCGAAAGCCAAATATTATAACCAGTTTCTCACAGTGGGATTCCTCTCTCTTGTCACGGTGCTTGTGGTTCTCTGTAAAGCTTTCATTGGTGTTTGTTTTTAAATTGTTTTTCTATTTAAACTTTCCATCACTTTTGCAATCCGTTTGTCTGAGTCGTTGTTTCTGCCCTGTGGTGGGGAGGGGGGTTTGCCCCAACCCATTACATTTTGGCATACCAACGTGGGGCTGGCTGTTGTGCCCACTCTGCAGATCGATTGCAAAAGATGGAGAGTTTAAATTTAGTTCTGGGCGTCGGTTTGGGTTTGCAAGTTGGGGGCTCAAGTTTTCTTGTCAGGGCGACTGTGTGGACTCCTGTGGACTGCAGAAGGACTCCTGGTGCGTGGCTGATAGCATGGAAGTCCCTCCTGTTGCTTGGGAACAGCGAGGGGTGGCTCTTTCTGTGACTTTCTGCCCAGGGCGGCTTAAGAATGCTCAACTAGCCTAAGAAGGCGAGACCTGCCTTCTCCTCCTTATTCTCTGCGGAGCGACGAGCAGCAGGGAGCGCAGCGGAGGAGGGGCAGCGGCAAGCAGAGCGGGGTCGGCCCGCGGCTGCTGTGGGGGACGGCTTCCCGCGGCGAGCGGGCAAGCGACGGCTTCTGAAACCCGAGGGGGTGGAGGTGACTTGGACTCTTCATCGCGGCGACAGATACGGCGGGGGCCGGGCCGGGCTGTGTTCAAGCGGCGGCGGCACCGCCCGTGCCGAGCTGCGTTCAAGCGGCGGGGGCAGCTGTAAAACTTTCCCTGGTGTTTTCGGACATGCTCCGAGAATGGCGCCAAGCACCTGGCTCCGCCTCTTCTCTTCTCAGCGAGTTGTGCTGCAGCCGCCCCCTCTGCCGCGGGAGGGCTGTGAACTAGATGTGGTGATGCCTCGGTACGCCCAGTGGGGGGGCGATGTGCCTGCGATGTGCCTGCGATGTGCATTTGTGTAGCTTCGGACCGCAGCTGGAAGCGGTCGGCTGAGGCTCCCTGGAGGGATGGAGAAAAGCAGTTGTTGCTCCGACCGGCTTGCCCCAGGGGTGGAGAAAAGCCGCTGAGTAACTGTAAAAGCAAACAAAGGCTCGGCTGAGAAGTTGTGAGGTATTGCCAGGTGACCAGAATGTCCCAACGAGTCCACAAGGACTTCACACTGCAGGAGAATGACTGTGTTGCTGGGAGGTTCCATTATATGAGGAAGAAGAACTGGAATGGACTGATACTTGAGCCTGAATGAGAGACTGTGTGGAAGGACGCCCAGATGTAGACCTGGACTGTTGCTAGACATGTCATCAGAAGACTTCTAATTTGATGATATGTTCTGGGTGCAGGGATTATGGTATGGAATAAGGGGTGGCGTGTGGTGGTTTAGGCTGGGTGCTGGCCCGGATGCCACTGCATAGACCACACCTGGGAGGTCCCAAGGGGTGGGCCCAGCCCAGGGGGTGGTCACAGGAGACCAGGTATTCCATTTCCCATAATGCCCTGCTCCCCTATAAAATGTCCATGCGGGGTCTTCGCTTCCTCTTTCGTCCCCAGCTGCAGCCTAGGTAAAATGGCGTGAGCCACCTCCCTTGGGCCTGCCCAGGCCTGAGGCTGGGTTGGGGGGGGAGGAAAGAGCCCTGGGGGGGGGTTGGGTGTACCCCCAGGTGGGGATGGGATGTTCTTGGGTATGTTGTGGGATTCCTCTCTTTTGTCACGGTGCTTGTGGTTCTCTGTAAAGCTTTCGTTGTTTGTTTTTAAATTGTTTTTCTATTTAAACTTTCCATCACTTTTGCAATCCCTTTTTCTGAGTCGTTGTTTCTGCCCTGTGGTGGGGAGGGGGGTTTGCCCCAACCCATTACACCCAGATGTCTCATTACTGCAAGAAGGGGGCCGCTTTAACGACCAATTTGATCAGCGGATTCCACTTTATTGAGCATCAGACACATCTTATATACAGTTTGCTATAATTATGCCCACTTGGCAACATACTATTGGTTGCTCTCTAAAAGGTTACATCATTGTTTTCACAACTCTGTGGAATTCTTCTATCCGGCCTAATTGCTCTCTTTCCCAGATCTCGCCTCCTCCTTATCTTGCTTGCCTCCCATCTGGCCTCCCATCTGGCAGCTGGACTTCAGCATACCAAGCAATCAGCACTTTCTCACATCTCCTCTCCGCCAGTATATTATCAACAGAGAATTCTTCAAGGCCTGAATTGCACAGGTGTTCCTGGGACCCATGTCCCCTCTTGTCCGACAACAATTCCCCCGTTTTTCTTTTGTGCAAGTAAGGCCTTGGAAGTTATTCTTTGAACACTTTGCATAATACAATTATAAACAAGTTTAACAATAATCAAAATGAGTACAATGATACCTAAGAACCTTAAAACTTACTACTATAATTAACAAACATATTTACATTAAGTCTGGGTATCCCTATCAGACATGTCTGAAAAAGTTCAATCAATTCATTATTACCTGTTATGTTGCATCTTTATTTTCTCTAGGATGGTCAAAAATCATAATTTGTTTAATGGTAGCAAGATTTCTTTAATCTGTAAAGGTAGATCTGGCCAGGCTCTAGCTTCACAGACAGAAAACTTGCAGGCAATCAGCAAGAGCAAAAGAGCTTCATTGCTTTGCCCAATATAAAATTACCCATAATAATGTGTTTTTGCTCATCCTAGTAATACTAATCTCTTATTGGTACCAACTTCACCCAAAAAGCAACCTTACAATAGTTTTCTTCATCTTATATAGTTTCATCATCTATATAAGCAAACTTATGCTAAATAGAAGGGAGGCATATGATAGTCTTAGAATAGGTGGTCAAATCCCTTCTCCCTACATTCAGTGTGGTAAGGGTCAAAGCATCCACTTTCACACATGCTCAATTGTGCAGGCTTCTTATCTGAAGAAAACAAATTCCCAGTTCTGAATGTTTATCTTTAAGACAGCTCCTTCTCAGCCGTGATGTCTCCAATTAACCAGACAGTGTCCTTGCAAGTCTGCAAGATAGGTTTCTTTCTCTTTACCCTCTAAACAGGCCTCACAAGATCCTGACCCTTAATCCCAGTGCCCTCTAAATCTTACAATTTTAACACGAATCACCAGTATATTCATCACAATTCCCCCCCTTTTTTTTTTTGTCACCATTGATTTGTATTAAAATTTCCAGATATTTCAGAACCTTCTTAATTGGATCATAATTAAGTTCATCTGTTCTGATCACATTCTGATCATAATTCTCTACTTGTAACTCGTTGACATGAGCAATCTTACTTAAAGGTCTTAGTATTTTGTAACAACAATTGCAGAGTATTATGCATAGCAACATTACAATTATTCCAACAATATTACAAACAAATGTTGAAGCCAATTTAGATTTGGTAACCAGAAAGTTAATTTATCCCATATTTCTTTAAATCCACAAGAAGTATCATCTAAAGAAATCTGATGTAATATCTGATTGTGGTTTACAATCGCCTGTAAATCTGTTTTCACTCGTTTATCTAGATTAACATAACTACAACAACTTACATTTATGACTACACATACACCCCCTTCCTTAACATATAAAAAATCCAAAGCTAATCTATTCTGAGTAGACATTTTCGAGAGACTATTGATTTCAATTTGCTGCGCTTTTATTGCATCTGTGCTTGCATTTACCATGATTTCAACTGTAGCAGAAAAATTTACTATTGCTTTTTCAAGTTCAAGTCTTTTCTCTCTGGTCTGATCAAGATTCCACACATGGGAACATGGTTTTTGATTTCGATTGGACTACTTATGTACAAATAGAGTTAGGATCAAAATTAGGCTCCACCAAGTATATGTGAACTCTGCCTCCTCAGCCTGCTGGGGTGCAACCAGCAGCCGGGTGTATTTTCTTCTCGGCAGCAGTTACATTCTTCAGGAGCCCTACAGATTTTTTAACTCCTTAACCCACTTCAAAATTCCATTTGGAGTCTCTTCTCTATTTCCTTGGTTAGTTTGTTTACCATTTCCCATTGTGCTTTTGTTATTTCAATTCCTCTTCCTTCAAAATCTTACGTCTCTTACTTTTCCTTTTACTAATCCTTTTAATTATTCCTGAGATTTCCCAACTAAAATTTCTCTAGTCTTTATTTCCCACTTATGCCAATCCCTTTCAATAATTTTCCATGGGGATTTAAATCCTTTTTCTCACCACAAAATAGGTTTTCTGTATTTACCAGCCCAAACTGCCTATTTTCAAATTCAGCATTCAGGACAAAATTATTTTGATTGATGCTTTTGACCCCAGATTATCAGAACAGTTATTGTGATCGATGTTCGACTTCATGGGAAATGTTGTTTCCTCTCAGTCTTGGTTCTTCTGCACATTAGTGATGGAATAGTTGTTAAAATTAATACCTATTTACTACAAACCTTAACTTATGCTAATACTAAAAATCCTTAAAACCTTAAAAAACTATGTTAAAATTAATCCATCAAATCAGTGTCTAAAAAGAAATAAAATTGTTACATTAACTAAAAAACACTTTCCAAAATTAAAACCTGTTTATACATTCCTTAACTATATTACATGGAGCTCCTTTGAAATGCCTAGGCAGACAACTAAGAAGGTTCGAACCAAAAGAAAATCTTACAATTTGAACTCTTAACTAAGTGCATACACCTTACTGCAATTACTATGTACTAAGTACTTATAAATGCCAAATGCTTACTTATTCATTGTGCTTATTAGAAAAACTTAACAAAACTCTAAATAACAAATCTCTGAAAGACGTTACAATCAGAAATGACAAAATGAGTACTGTTGCTTTAAATCAAAACAGAGTAGTGCGGCTAAAGCCGCTGCGGGGGAAAGGGGTGGGGGCTGCTGCCGTGGCAGCTGCTCCGCTGCTACTGTCGGTGCTGTCGGTGTCGGTGGTGCGTCAGCCGGTACCGCCTTGGTCGGAGCCGTCGGTATCCGCGGGGGCCGGCAGGGCTCGCGGGAGGAGTGCGGTGGCAGGAACGCTGTAACCGCGAGCCTCCAAGCACTCCATTTTTTCTAAGAGGGGCCGTAAAGCAAAGTCGGCGCTGTTTGAATTCCTCGCTGCCGGTATTGTCTTCCGAATCCGAGCCGTCGCTGGCGATGTCAGAGGAAGGTTCCCCGCTGTGTGCAAACGGCAGTGGTGACGGCTGGTAAACGCGGTGTGGTCGCCGCAAGATGTATCGGGGGCGGCCCCGGTCGATCGGTCGACAGTTCTCAGACACATCTTTCAGCTGCAACTCAGATACACCTGGCGCTGCATCTCGTCCTGACAAAGTTGCTCTAACTGCAGCAGCCATTCGCTGTTTCAGTTCGTAGGTTTTAACACAGTTCATGCATTCTCGCCACAACTTTTGCAGCTTTATAGCAGTTTTATGACCATCTATAACCAAGTCCCACAACTTGTTCCTGTATTCTCTCCAACAAGCTTCATCAAAATAACTATCTCCGCTAGGGAAATGCCCTAAAGCGGATCTATGGGCCAAAAGTCCAGGCATTACTTTAGACGATATCTCCGCCTTACGCTTTTCGATGACACTGTATTTCGCCTGATGACTGCTTATAGGGTCGGCCTTGCCCTTTCGAGTCTGTGCGCAAAGGTACTAAGGCTGCCATAACCTGCTGACTATGCTCAAGCTGTTTTGTCATTGTCATTGACAACACCTCAGCCTGTTTTTGTAATCCCTTATCAATCACCTCCGTCAACATGGCCATCGGATTGCTTGGCAAGTCCTGAGCCCTCTGCAACAATTCGGCTACCGTCCATCTAGGATCTGCTGATGTAATAAGCTGTTGCGTCTGCTGGTTCCCATTCTGCATTAAACACTGCCTTAAAATTGCCTCTCGGATACCTTCTCCTACGCTTGCTGCTCTAAGTGCGGCAAGCAACTTATCCACAAATTCACCAAGAGGTTCCTGTCTACCTTGCTTAGTTCCCATATAGTGAGGATTTGCATTTCCATCCTTCTGCTTGTCAAAAGCCCTCCTTACTATCTGGGCTGATGCTTGCAAAACAGGCGGCTGTAAAAGTGCCTGTAACTCTGGTCTCTCATACTGTCCCGTTCCACACAACTGATCTACTGTTACATCAAATAATGGATCGTTTTGCTGTCTTTGTACTCCAGCTGATTGTCTAGCTAGGTGTTCCCACTCATTCAAAAATGTCATAAATTGAGATGCTGTTAGGATCAGCTTCATAACATTATAAGAATCTCTAGGTAACATATTATAGTTCATGTAAATAAAATCAATCATCTGTCTAGCTGGTTCAGATTGAACCCCAAATTGACTCGCAGTCTGTCTTAATTGAGATAACAATTTCCATGGCAATTGGGTTACATCAGCCTGAAAAACATTTTGCTCCCCAGGGACCTGTGTATACATCACTGGAAAAGCTTGATGTGAAGCAGCCAGCCGGCTAAGCCCTTCCTGATCTCCTTCGGCATTTAAGTGTTCTGCAACCTTTCGCCAATACTCTGTGTGCTTTCTTGCATGATCTTTAACACCACCTCCAGGATCTATCGCCCTGTTTGTCTCCTCTCCCTCACCTACTTTCTTCTCCTGTACAATTTGCTCAGCTAAAAGATACGGGGAAGGCTCCTCAGCAGAGTCCTGTGTTACAGATTGTAATTCGACTCTGCCACCTAACCCTTTTACACACGCAGCCTTCTCCTTTCTTAAATAATCCTGAACCTCTTCTGACAAAGGCAACCCAGCATGTGTAACACTTGCTCCATTTGGGTCCGTATAATCTAATCGTACCCTGGCTTGATAAGCTGCCATTTGCTCAGCACGATGCTGATCCAATGCTGTCATAACCATCTTCCACCATTTTCCACACTCCTTTGCTCGTTTTTCATCATCTAAGCCATGCAGCCACAAGTCTTGTCCAGACTTTTTCCACTGCAATCTTTCAAACACCTCATTTGGGTCCTTAAAATATCCTAACTCTCCTGCATAGCTTAACAGCGGCACCAACTCCTTTGTAAAATTTAACTTACACTGTCGCTTTTCTAAAAAGCATATAAATAAATCATACGCTGCCTGCCTATCCATGTCCGTATTTAAACGTTAATACCTGTGCGCACAGTCCTCGTTTAAGCAGTTTCCGGCTCTACAGCGTCTTCGGCTTCAAGGCTGTCTTCCCTTTTCTTGCAGCCTCCGGTACTGCTATCCCGGGCCGGCCGTCTTCTTGCCTCCCGGCTTACTGCGAATCTCCCAACGTCCCGAAGAACTTCTTAAACCCTAACGTTTGTCTTCATTAGGGTCCCGTGTTCGAGCGCCACTTACTGCAAGAAGGGGGCCGCTTTAACGACCAATTTGATCAGCGGATTCCACTTTATTGAGCATCAGACACATCTTATATACAGTTTGCTATAATTATGCCCACTTGGCAACATACTATTGGTTGCTCTCTAAAAGGTTACATCATTGTTTTCACAACTCTGTGGAATTCTTCTATCCGGCCTAATTGCTCTCTTTCCCAGATCTCGCCTCCTCCTTATCTTGCTTGCCTCCCATCTCAGGGGCAGCTGGACTTCAGCATACCAAGCAATCAGCACTTTCTCACATCTCCTCTCCGCCAGTATATTATCAACAGAGAATTCTTCAAGGCCTGAATTGCACAGGTGTTCCTGGGACCCATGTCCCCTCTTGTCCGACAACATCTCATCGATGTCATGATTGCATCAAACCACTCAGTTTTTGAATCATCCATGTCAGGAGTGCATCAAACCATGCTGTAGCCCAGTGGTGGGATCTAAAGCTCCATCTCCATGCCCCGGTGCAGAGCACTCAGCTCATGGCCACATCCCGAGGATGAAGGGAGGGCATTCAGTGTTGAATAGGATCTCCAAAGCTGGAGAGATGTGGAGGGAAGAAGCTGGAGTGACATATGACAGAGGGAGGGGGAACAGCTGGGAATTGCAAGGGCTGCTCCAGGAGGTTGATCTGGGCCCACCAAAGGAAGGAAATTAGGGAGAAGGGTGAATGAAGCACTGAATTAACCAGCATTTGAAAAACAAAGACAAATGACGCTGATTTTTTGGGGAGTTAAAATGGAGCTGGGATGGTGGGGACAGGGTGGGAAGCATTCCTTCCCTGGGGAACTCTTGGAGGTGGAGGGGCTGTTAAGGTCACAGATGACCTCACCTGTCCTTTTCCCTCAGACAGCAGAAGATGGAGAGCAAACTGACGTGGAGAGAAGACTGGCAGAGCTCAACACATCTTTATTCTGCTGCCTGCAGCTCCTGCTCAAGCTCCTGCTCCTGCTGCTGCTGCCTGGGGGTATCCCTGCCTTGTGCCCATCCTTAGGGTGCACCAGGGCTGCCTGATGTGCTGGGGTGACCCTGGCCACTCGCTTCAGCCTCCTGGGAGTACCTCTGGGTTTATAAACACAGTGCCTCCAGCTTCCCAAACCTCAGTGTGTTGGGAGCACTGGAGTTGCTGGCTTGGGTTGCTTGCCAGGAGGTTCATCTCCAGACAATGCTGCTGCTGGACCACCAGTAAGATGCAGATGAGCCCCCTAAAAAGCTGGGGTTAATTTTTAAGCCCTCTGTTGAGCCCCAAGACCTCAGTTCAGGCTAGGTCCTGGGTGTGATGCTTTAGCCATGGCATGCAGGGCTGAGTAGGTGAGGAAAAAAGGACTTTATATGCATAAAGCTCTTCCAAAGAAGACAAGAAGGGGTGCAGGGGTCTGCTGGGGGTGGTAAGGGACCCCTCCCAGAGGGATTTCCCCTGGCCACTGGGCTGGGTATATGCAGTGGCACCAGGCTGTGCTGTTTCAGGGCAGAGCTCCTGTGGGGTGAAGGCAGTGAGTGCTTGGGACCAGGGTTATGGGCATCACATGCAATGGCATCATGTGTGTGATGGCTTCATGTGTGCAATGGCATCACATCCAGTGACACTGTGCATGCAATGCCATCATGTGAGTGACAGTATCATGTGTGTTATGGCATCATGTGTATGTTGGTGTCATATGATGTGTCATATGATGATGTCACACATGCAATGGTACCAGATGTATGATGGCATCATGTGTGTGATGATGTCAGATGTGCAATGGCATCCCATGTATGATGGCATCATGTATATGATGGTGTCACCTGTGTGATAGCATAATGTGTGATGGTGTCACATGTGCCATGGCATCATGTGTGTGATGGCATCACCTGTGCAATGCTGTTGTAGATGCAGTGGCATCACTCCTGTGACAATACTCTGTGTGTGTTGGCACCGTGTGTGGCAGTGTCCTGTGTGTGGTGGCATCACCTGTGCAGTGGCACCAGGCATGACAGCACTGCATGTCACGTGTGATGGTGTCACCTGTGCCATGGCATCGTGTGTCTGATGGCACCGTGCAGCAGGCAGCACCCTCCCAGCCCCTCCCAGTGCTTCTGTCCCTGGTGCCCAGACCGCTCTGCCAACACCCTGTGCCACATCTCAGCTCCAAGGGCCAGGGAGAGGAGCCAGGACCCCCGAAGCCGTGGAAATGAATTGAGCTGGGGTCCCAGAAGCAAGCGAGGCCATGTGTGAGAAGCAGAGCCTGTCCCTGCTGCCCTAGGGCTCAGCAGAGGTGGTAACGTGGGAGATGGAGCTCTGGAGGCGCTGGAGCTTGGCGTGGAGGCATTGGGAGATGTCATCAAGACTCTGGGCCAGCTGAGCGGTGAGCCGGAGCATGTGGTCCATCACTCGGACACCCTTCTGCAGCCTGGGGAGGGAGGAAGAGGGGGCTCAGTGTCCCAGGTGTCCCCCTCAAAGAGGGAGGTCGAAGGTGATGCTGTAGTGCTGAGTGGCCCAGAAGAGGTCCCAAACTTGGGAGAGGAGATATCTCAACTGCTTCATCATCATGTTGTAGCTCAGCTGTGCTGGGGATTGGTTTGGGAGTGACAACAGACCATCCTACACCCTACCCTCAGAGGAGCCCTCACTGTGGTGGCTTTAGGGCAGGGACACAGGGGTGGATGCTCAAGGCCATGGTTTACCCAGCATCCAAACCCCACATGCCATCTGAGGGCCGCTGTGAAGGCTGTGGGATCCCCGAGGACCTCCAGACTTTTCCCAGGGGCTGGCTCTCACAGAGTTTGAGCTATCAGCTCCATGGAGCTTGGGGGTGTCAGCTCTCCCATGGTCCATATCCTTCCCACAGCACTTACTTCTCCTTCTTCTTGGCCATTTGTGGGTGGTTGGCCTCAGCCACATGAGCCTCCAGCTCCCTGTGGATGTTGTCCAGGGTCTCCCGAAATTCCAGGTTGGCCCCGTGGATGGCAGGCAGGGCCTCAGTGATGACGTCCTGGTAGCTGGTCTGGTTGTCCTCCAGCGTGGCTGACATCTCCATGCTCTTTAAGCTGGCCTTGGTGTCCTGCAAGAGGTTCTTGAGATGATCCAGCTCATTGTGAGGGGCAGAGGTGGGTGGCCCACGGGGGTTGCAAGGGCTGGAGGTGTGGAAGGTGATGCCGCAGTGCTGGGGGTCCCTATTCTGGGTGAGAGGGTACCCCAGCTCCTCAGTCCTGACGATGGGTGCCACGTCCTCTTCAGGTCCCCCTTGGGTGCTGGCGAGGGGGACAAGGCTGCAAAGCCCCACCAGCAGGCACCAGCTGGGACCCATCAGGACCACAGTGTCCTACAGGAGCAAAGGGAAACAGCAGTCAAGGCTGCAGCTGAGATGCTCTCTGGGTTTCTCCTCCAGGAGCTGCCCAGTACCACCCTCCAACCACCCTTATTTTTCTGTGCACACACATCCCTAGCTGCTGGGGTTTGGTATTTGGGGGGGCTGCCATAGCCCCCTCTCCCCACACCACGAAAGACACCCCCCCCAAGTTAGAGGGAGACACACAATACTTTCTCCACCCTCCCCTGCACAGCACATGGAGCACAGCAATGGGGAAACTGAGGCACAGAGGGGTTAAACTGGGGGCTGGAGGGTTTGGAGTCAGGCTGATCCTGCCAGAGGTGTCCTTGCCTCCCCCCAGATTCTCCTCCAGAGCCATGGAAAAGCAGGAGGCTCGATGGGGCGAGGAAGGGGGGGCAGACAATACGTCTCTTTCCAAACCACCACCGGAAAGCCTCAGCGCCGGGAATAGGACAAGGCGGGGGGGGGGGGGCAGTGGCTGCTGGCATGGTGGGCGCGGGGGTTTGGGGGCTCAGGAGGGTGCCCACCATCACCCCCCCACCCCTCCGAACCGCTTGGTAAAGGGAAGGGAGCTCCCAACGGTATCCCGGCTCCTTCCCGGCATCCTGGGGTGGAATGAGCTGCACAGGACTCAGACCAGCACCTGGCAGGGGGTAGGTTTCGCGTTGGGGTGAAGGACCACAAAAGGATGGGGATGGGGGGGAGGGGACAGTGGACAGTGGAATGGCAGCCAGGAACCCTTCCCAGCCCTGCCACAAGTTGGCATTTCGCTGGCACCGAGGATGGGCTCTTTCTCCTGGCTCTTCCCACTGGAATAGCAACAGACCAGCAAAAGCCTGACTTTTCCTCTCTTTATAAAGCCCCTCTCCTACCCACCAACCCCACACCCCTAAAAAAAATGCTCCCACATTTTTGGTGTCACGGCAGCTGAGGCTCTGCAGGGGCTGCGGACTCGTTGGTCCCAGGTTTGAGGGGCTGTGCCGGAGCTGCTCCTGCTGGGATGGGAGGAGGAGAAACTCTTCGCCGTGCCAAAAAAAATCAGGGGAGAAAGGTTTGCCCCTGCCGCTGGCTCTGTTCCACGCCTGAAGGGTGCTGGGGGCCGGTGTCCCGTCAGGGGTCTTAGGGACAGCGGGGACAAGGCATAGGGGACACCAAGCTGCCGGGAAATGCCCGTCTTGGGTGGGCTTGAGCCCTCCTAAAATAACTTTGCCTCCTCCTTGTGGCAATGCCAGCGACGAGCAGTGTGAGCAATCTGGCAGTGCAGGCCTAGAGCCTGACATGGTGGTAGGCCATAAATGCAGAATCAGCTAGCAGTGTAGCAAAACAGTGCTGTGCCTGCAGCATGTAACTAAAACAAGACACTGGTAGCTATAAACATGGACAGTTATCTTGGGACAACAGGATATGCACCTGCATCAACAACCTCGTTGTGTCATTAGTAGTTGGACCAATAATCTGTAATAGTGCAATGTGTGGTCACTCATAGGGAACCAATGGAGCTATGCCAACAGAGCACTCCGAGTTTATATAAGTTGTAGCAGTTGCCTTGCTACGCACTTCTGCCTTTCCTGTCTCCTGTTTCTTCTACACTTTACTGTGCTATACTTGCACTACAGGCCTGCTCCATAGGCCTGCACCTCAGGCCTGCACCATAGGCCTGCAACACTGGAACAATAAAGGAACAATACTCGATCACATTGGTCAGCCGTATTGATTCCCAATCTCCGTCGTCCTACATCTGGCACCCGAATAAACCTGAACTCATGGACAAGGGATCCTCAGAGTACCATACTGATCAACTCAGCACACAGAGGTATGTCCGAGCGATACGGAAAGCCGGTCGGACAGCACTGCCCCGGTGCTGGAAAAATTAGCAGCGCGCGCGCTCACAAAGGAAGTGAATCTCACCCTGGTCCGGTGAGCGACCGGAGGAGGGGCAAGGGGAAGCACGCCACCACAGAAGAGGCTGTGCTAAACGCCTTCCACCTATCCTCTCCGTGAGAGGTATTACTGGCAATTCTGGGATCGTAAAAGGGCTATTAGCCTGTGCCCAGAGTCATCCCCACGGCAATTAAGCTTTTACTTCCGAAGCATGGGACGAAATTGCAGCTCAGCTGTGGGATGAGGTGCTAAATGCTTAAAAAAGCAGCTTTTCGCTATAGCGCCGTGTGACGGATCGTCACGGACATTGCAATCGAAAAAAGCAGAGCAGTCTACTCCCGATTCAGCTGCTGCGGCGTTTGGTTCTAACCGAGACGAGAAAGAGAGACTCGGACGGCACTCCCCGCCCTCCGCCCCCCCCCGTCTCTCCTTGCACATCGTCTGCGGCTCCGTCAGCATCCTCCTCAATTTCAATTGCCCGCTACTCCTTCTACACGAATCGCGGCTCTCTATTACCGTCCTTTTGCGCGGAAAAATCTGCTCCTGCCACGTCAATAGCGGCAGAAGCGAATCCTGATCAAACTGATAAGGCGCGCGAAATCAAAATGGAGGTCGCTACGCATTAGGAATTGCACAAAGGAGACACCACCTCCGCCATCTTGGCAAGCACGCCGTGTTTATTAGCACACCAGCACAGCCGCCCGCGCCCAGCGGAGAAACCCATTAAAAAAAAAAAAAAAAAAAAAAAAAAAAAAAAGCGGCGAAACCTGCGGCTCGGCGTTTTCCATCCCCTTCATGAACATCTTCCTGATACCGCCAGTGATGGCTTGGCCTTGGGAGCCGGACAGAGCGATCTCTGCCCTAGAACTCCTGAAGCGCTTGCAGGCTCGCGATCACGGCACTTTTGCACCCCCGCCCCGCCGAGAGCCCCGGCCGCCCTGATGGTGGCCCCCACCACCCCGGCAGCGCTCACCTCAGCAGCCCTCAGCCCTCAGCCCGGTGGCGCCCATCCCAACAGCGCCCCACACTCTGGCAGTTCTCCTGGCAACGCCTCCCGCGAACCCCCATGGCCCCCCACGAGTACCAGCGGCTCCGATCAAGCGGCATCGACCGACGCACCACCGACAACAGCGGCCCCGGCAACAGCCACCCCCATGGCAGCGACAGGAACGGCCCTAGGGGCCCCTTCCCCCCAGCGGTTTCAGCTGCGCTGCACACCCCCCCCCGCCTCCTACATTCCAGTCATTATCAGCAGAGTATAGCCTCGGACGGAGATTTCAATTGAGTCCCGATGGGGCGATCGGGAGGTGGGAGGGACACGGAACTGTCCCGCTGAGCTGGTGGAAAGGTATTGTGGGAAATGTAGTCACAGATGGAGAAGGCTAACAATGACTATGGTCACCTGAACTGACTAATGTTAAAGGAAGCTAGACAAGCCATAGCTACCTATGGGCTACAGTCAGGATACACAACTGCTGTAATCAATTAGTTGTTTTCAACACATTTGTTAGTTTCATAGTTTCATTCAGGGTTGGAAGGGACCACATGGATCATCTAGTTCCAACCCCCCTGCCATGGGCAGGGACACCCCACACTAGACCAGGCTGGACAGAGCCTCATCCAGCCTGCTCTTAAACACCTCCAGGGACAGGGCCTCAACCACCTCCCTGGACAACCCATTCCAGTGCCGCACCACTCTCATGGTGAAGAACCTCCGCCTCACATCTAGCCTGAATCTCCCCACCTCCAGCTTCATTCCATTCCCCCTAGTCCTATCACTACCTGAGATCCTGAGAAGTCCTTCCCCAGCCTTCCTGTAGGCCCCCTTCAGATACTGGAAGGCCACAATTAGGTCACCTCGGAGCCTTCTCTTCTCCAGACTGAACAGCCCCAACTCCTTCAGTCTGTCCTCATAGGAGAGATGCTCCAGCCCTCTGATCATCCTCGTGGCCCTTCTCTGGACACGCTCCAGCACCTCCACATCCCTCTTGTAATAGGGGCTCCAGAACTGGACACAGTACTCCAGGTGGGGTCTCACCAGGGCTGAGTAGAGGGGGAGGATCACCTCCCTCGACCTGCTAGCCACACTTCTCCTGATGCAGCCCAGAATCTGATTGGCTTTGCGGGCTGCAAGGGCACATTGAGAGCTCATGTTGAGCTTTTTGTCCACCAGCACCCCCAAGTCTCTCTCCTCAGGGCTACTTTCCAGCCAGTCACTGCCCAGCCTGTATTTGTGCCTGGGATTGCCTCGACCCAGATGCAGGACCCTGCACTTGCTCTTATTGAACTTCATGAGGTTGGCTTGTGCCCACCTCTCCAGCCTGTCAAGGTCCCTCTGGATGGCCTCCCTTCCCTCCAGCGTGTCTGCTGCACCACACAGCTTGGTGTCATCAGCAAACTTGCTGAGGGTGCACTCAATGCCACTGTCCATGTCACTGACAAAGATGTTGAATAAGACAGGTCCTAGGACTGATCCCTGAGGGACTCCGCTTGTCACTGGCCTCCACTGGGACATGGAGCCATTGACAGCCACTCTTTGGGTGCGGCCATCAAGCCAGTTCCTTATCCATCTAGTGGTCCACCCATCAAACCCATGTGTCACTACTGCAAGAAGGGGGCCGCTTTAACGACCAATTTGATCAGCGGATTCCACTTTATTGAGCATCAGACACATCTTATATACAGTTTGCTATAATTATGCCCACTTGGCAACATACTATTGGTTGCTCTCTAAAAGGTTACATCATTGTTTTCACAACTCTGTGGAATTCTTCCATCTGGCCTAATTGCTCTCTTTCCCAGATCTCGCCTCCTCCTTATCTTGCTTGCCTCCCATCTCAGGGGCAGCTGGACTTCAGCATACCAAGCAATCAGCACTTTCTCACATCTCCTACTCCGCCAGTATATTATCAACAGAGAATTCTTCAAGGCCTGAATTGCACAGGTGTTCCTGGGACCCATGTCCCCTCTTGCCCGACAACAATTCCCCCGTTTTTCTTTTGTGCAAGTAAGGCCTTGGAAGTTATTCTTTGAACACTTTGCATAATACGATTATAAACAATTTTAACAATAATCAAAATGAGTACAATGATACCTAAGAACCTTAAAACTTACTACTATAATTAACAAACATATTTACATTAAGTCTGGGTATCCCTATCAGACATGTCTGAAAAAGTTCAATCAATTAATTATTACCTGTTATGTTGCATCTTTATTTTCTCTAGGATGGTCAAAAATCATAATTTGTTTAATGGTAGCAAGATTTCTTTAATCTGTAAAGGTAGATCTGGCCAGGCTCTAGCTTCACAGACAGAAAACTTGCAGGCAATCAGCAAGAGCAAAAGAGCTTCATTGCTTTGCCCAATATAAAATTACCCATAATAATGTGTTTTTGCTCATCCTAGTAATACTGATCTCTTATTGGTACCATTTGTTGATGTTTTCAATCGGAAATGAAAATGCATGTTGTGTTGTTATGAATTTTGATTTTCCCTCTAGGTGTGTAAAATTATAGCAAACTGGTGAGATAACATATAAATCCCTTCTCCCTACATTCAGTGTGGTAAGGGTCAAAGCATCCACTTTCACGCATGCTCAATTGTGCAGGCTTCTTATCTGAAGAAAACAAATTCCCAGTTCTGAATGTTTATCTTTAAGACAGCTCCTTCTCAGCTGTGATGTCTCCAATTAACCAGACAGTGTCCTTGCAAGTCTGCAAGAGAGGTTTCTTTCTCTTTACCCTCTAAACAGGCCTCACAAGATCCTGACCCTTAATCCCAGTGCACTCTAAGTCTTACAATTTTAACACGAATCACCAGTATATTCATCACAATTCCCCCCTTTTTTTTTTTTTTTTTTTTTGTCACCATTGATTTGTGTTAAAATTTCCAGATATTTCAGAACCTTCTTAATTGGATCATAATTAAGTTCATCTGTTCTGATCACATTCTGATCATAACCATTTGCTTGTAACTTATTGGCATAAACAATTTCATCTAAAGGTCTTAGTATTTTGTAACAACAATTGCAGAGTATTATGCATAGCAATATTACAGTTATTCCAACAATATTACAAACAAATGTTTAAGCCAATTTAGATTTGGTAACCAGAAAGTTAACTTATCCCATATTTCTTTAAATCCACAAGAAGTATCATCTAAAGAAATCTGATGTAATATCTGATTGTGGTTTACAATCGCCTGTAAATCTGTTTCCACTCGTTCATCTAGATTAACATAACTACAACAACTTACATTTATGACTACACATACACCCCCTTCCTTAACATATGAAAATCCAAAGCTAATCTATTCTGAGTAGACATTTTCGAGAGACTATTGATTTCAATTTGCTGCGCTTTTATTGCATCTGTGCTTGCATTTACCATGATTTCAACTGTAGCAGAAAAATTTACCATTGCTTTTTCAAGTTCAAGTCTTTTCTCTCCGGTCTGATCAAGATTCCACACATGGGAATGTGGTTTTTGATTTCGATTGGACTACTTATGTACAAATAGGGTTAGGATCAAAATTAGGCTCCACCAAGTATATGTGAACTCTGCCTCCTCGGCCTGCTGGGGTGCAACCAGCAGCCGGGTGTATTTTCTTCTCGGCAGCAGTTACATTCTTCAGGAGCCCTACAGATTTTTTAACTCCTTAACCCACTTCAAAATTCCATTTGGAGTCTCTTCTCTACTTCCTTGGTTAGTTCGTTTACCATTTCCCATTGTGCTTCTGTTATTTCAATTCCTCTTCCTTCAAAATCTTATGTCTCTTACTTTTCCTTTTAGTAATCCTTTTAATTATTCCTGATATTTCCCAACTAAAATTTCTCTAGTCTTTATTTCCCACTTATGCCAATCCCTTTCAATAATTTTCCATGGGGATTTAAATCCTTTTTCTCACCACAAAATAGGTTTTCTGTATTTACCAGCCCAAACTGCCTATTTTCAAATTCAGCATTCAGGACAAATTTTTTTTTTTTTTTTTTGATTGATGCTTTTGACCCCAGATTATCATAACAGTTATTGTGATCGATGTTCGACTTCATGGGAAATGCTGTTTCCTCTCAGTCTTGGTTCTTCTGCACATTAGTGAAGGAATAGTTGTTAAAATTAATACCTATTTACTACAAACCTTAACTTATGCTAATACTAAAAATCCTTAAAACCTTAAAAAACTATGTTAAAATTAATCCAGCCAATCAGTGTCTAAAAAGAAATAAAATTGTTACATTAACTAAAAAACACTTTCCAAAATTAAAAGCTGTTTATACATTCCTTAACTATATTACATGGAGCTCCTTTGAAATGCCTAGGCAGACAACTAAGAAGGTTCGAACCAAAAGAAAATCTTACAATTTGAACTCTTAACTAAGTGCATACACCTTACTGCAATTACTATGTACTAAGTACTTATAAATACCAAATGCTTACTTATTCATTATGCTTATTAGAAAAACTTAACAAAACTCTAAATAACAAATCTCTGAAAGACGTTACAATCAGAAATGACAAAATGAGTACTGTTGCTTTAAATCAAAACAGAGTAGTGCGGCTAAAGCCGCTGCGGGGGAAAGGGGTGGGGGCTGCTGCCGTGGCAACTGCTCCGCTGCTACTGTCGGTGCTGTCGGTGTCGGTGGTGCGTCAGCCGGTACCGCCTTGGTCGGAGCCGTCGGTATCCGCGGGGGCCGGCAGGGCTCGCGGGAGGAGTGCGGTGGCAGGAACGCTGTAACCGCGAGCCTCCAAGCGCTCCATTTTTTCTAAGAGGGGCTGTAAAGCAAAGTCGGCGCTGTTTGAATTCCTCGCTGCCGGTATTGTCTTCCGAGTCCGAGCCGTCGCTGGCGATGTCAGAGGAAGGTTCCCCGCTGTGTGCAAACGGCAGTGGTGACGGCTGGTAAACGCGGTGTGGTCGCCGCAAGATGTATCGGGGGCGGCCCCGGTCGATCGGTCGACAGTTCTCAGACACATCTTTCAGCTGCAACTCAGATACACCTGGCGCTGCATCTCGTCCTGACAAAGTTGCTCTAACTGCAGCAGCCATTCGCTGTTTCAGTTCGTAGGTTTTAACACAGTTCATGCATTCTCGCCACGACTTTTGCAGCTTTATAGCAGTTTTATGACCATCTATAACCAAGTCCCACAACTTGTTCCTGTATTCTCTCCAACAAGCTTCATCAAAATAACTATCTCCGCTAGGGAAATGCCCTAAAGCGGATCTATGGGCCAAAAGTCCAGGCATTACTTTAGACGATATCTCCGCCTTACGCTTTTCGATGACACTGTATTTCGCCTGATGACTGCTTATAGGGTCGGCCTTGCCCTTTCGAGTGTGCGCAAAGGTACTAAGGCTGCCATAACCTGTTGACTATGCTCAAGCTGTTTTGTCATTGTCATTGACAACACCTCAGCCTGTTTTTGTAATCCCTTATCAATCACCTCCGTCAACATGGCCATCGGATTGCTTGGCAAGTCCTGAGCCCTCTGCAACAATTCGGCTACTGTCCATCTAGGATCTGCTGATGTAATAAGCTGCTGCGTCTGCTGGTTCCCATTCTGCATTAAACACTGCCTTAAAATTGCCTCTCGGATACCTTCTCCTACGCTTGCTGCTCTAAGTGTGGCAAGCAACTTATCCACAAATTCACCAAGAGGTTCCTGTCTACCTTGCTTAATTCCCATATAGTGAGGATTTGCATTTCCATCCTTCTGCTTGTCAAAAGCCATCCTTACTATCTGGGCTGATGCTTGCAAAACAGGCGGCTGTAAAAGTGCCTGTAACTCTGGTCTCTCATTCTGTCCCGTTCCACACAACTGATCTACTGTTACATCAAATAATGGATCGTTTTGCTGTCTTTGTACTCCAGCTGATTGTCTAGCTAGGTGTTCCCACTCATTCAAAAATGTCATAAATTGAGATGCTGTTAGGATCAGCTTCATAACATTATAAGAATCTCTAGGTAACATATTATAGTTCATGTAAATAAAATCAATCATCTGTCTAGCTGGTTCAGATTGAACCCCAAATTGACTCGCAGTCTGTCTTAATTGAGATAACAATTTCCATGGCAATTGGGTTACATCAGCCTGAAAAACATTTTGCTCCCCAGGGACCTGTGTATACATCACTGGAAAAGCTTGATGTGAAGCAGCCAGCCGGCTAAGCCCTTCCTGATCTCCTTCGGCATTTAAGTGTTCTGCAACTTTTCGCCAATACTCTGTGTGCTTTCTTGCATGATCTTTAACACTACCTCCAGGATCTACCGCCCTGTTTGTCTCCTCTCCCTCACCTACTTTCTTGTCCTGTACAATTTGCTCAGCTAAAAGAGACGGGGAAGACTCCCCAGCAGAGTCCTGTGTTACAGATTGTAATTCGACTCTGCCACCTAACCCTTTTACACACGCAGCCTTCTCCTTTCTTAAATAATCCTGAACCTCTTCTGACAAAGGCAACCCAGCATGTGTAACACTTGCTCCATTTGGGTCCGTATAATCTAATCGTACCCTGGCTTGATAAGCTGCCATTTGCTCAGCACGATGCTGATCCAATGCTGTCATAACCATCTTCCACCATTTTCCACACTCCTTTGCTCGTTTTTCATCACCTAAGCCATGCAGCCACAAGTCTTGTCCAAACTTTTTCCACTGCACTCTTTCAAACACCTCATTTGGGTCCTTAAAATATCCTAACTCTTCTGCATAGCTTAACAGCGGCACCAACTCCTTTTTAAAATTTAACTTACACTGTCGCTTTTCTAAAAAGCATTTAAATAAATCATACGCTGCCTGCCTATCCATAACCGTATTTAAACGTTAATACCTGTGCGCACAGACCTCGTTTAAGCAGTTTCCGGCTCTACAGCGTCTTCGGCTTCAAGGCTGTCTTCCCTTTTCTTGCAGCCTCCGGTACTGCTATCCCGGGCCGGCCGTCTTCTTGCCTCCCGGCTTACTGCGAATCTCCCAACGTCCCGAAGAACTTCTTAAACCCTAACGTTTGTCTTCATTAGGGTCCCGTGTTCGAGCGCCACATACTGCAAGAAGGGGGCCGCTTTAACGACCAATTTGATCAGCGGATTCCACTTTATTGAGCATCAGACACATCTTATATACAGTTTGCTATAATTATGCCCACTTGGCAACATACTATTGGTTGCTCTCTAAAAGGTTACATCATTGTTTTCACAACTCTGTGGAATTCTTCCATCCGGCCTAATTGCTCTCTTTCCCAGATCTCGCCTCCTCCTTATCTTGCTTGCCTCCCATCTCAGGGGCAGCTGGACTTCAGCATACCAAGCAATCAGCACTTTCTCACATCTCCTACTCCGCCAGTATATTATCAACAGAGAATTCTTCAAGGCCTGAATTGCACAGGTGTTCCTGGGACCCATGTCCCCTCTTGTCCGACAACATGTCACGAGTTTGGAGACCAGGATGTGGTGCGGGACAGTGTCGAGGGCTTTGCTCAGGTCCAGGTAAATGACATCAGGTGCTCGCCCCTCATCTATTAATTTTGTCACCTGCTCATAGAAGGCCACCAGGTTGGTCAGGCAGGATTTGCCCTTGGCAAAGCCATGCGGACTGTTCCCAATCACCTCTTCACTATTCTTTTGAGCGAGTAGTTGTTGTCGGACAAGAGGGGACATGAGTCCCAGGAACACCTGTGCAATTCAGGCCTTGAAGAATTCTTTGTTGATAATATAATAGCAGAGTAGGAGATGTGAGAAAGTGCTGATTGCTTGGTATGCTGAAACCCAGCTGCCCCTGAGATGGGAGGCAAGCAAGATAAGGAGGAGGCGAGATCTGGGAAAGAGAGCAATTAGGCTGGATAGAAGAATTCCACAGAGTTGTGAAAACAATGATGTAACCTGTTAGAGAGCAACCAATAGTATGTTGCCAAGTGGGCATAATTATAGCAAACTGTATATAAGATGTGTCTGATGCTCAATAAAGTGGAATCCGCTGATCAAATTGGTCGTTAAAGCGGCCCCCTTCTTGCAGTAAGTGGCGCTCGAACACGGGACCCTAATGAAGACAATCGTTAGGGTTTAAGAAGTTCTTCGGGACGTTGGGAGATTCGCAGTAAGCCGGGAGGCAAGAAGACGGCCGGCCCGGGATAGCAGTGCCGGAGGCTGCAAGAAAAGGGAAGACAGCCTTGAAGCCGAAGACGCTGTAGAGCCGGAAACTGCTTAAACGAGGTCTGTGCGCACAGGTATTAACGTTTAAATACGGTTATGGATAGGCAGGCAGCGTATGATTTATTTATATGCTTTTTAGAAAAGCGACAGTGTAAGTTAAATTTTACAAAGGAGTTGGTGCCGCTGTTAAGCTATGCAGAAGAGTTAGGATATTTTAAGGACCCAAATGAGGTGTTTGAAAAATTGCAGTGGAAAAAGTCTGGACAAGACTTGTGGCTGCATGGCTTAGGTGATGAAAAACGAGCAAAGGAGTGTGGAAAATGGTGGAAGATGGTTATGACAGCATTGGATCAGCATCGTGCTGAGCAAATGGCAGCTTATCAAGCCAGGGTACGATTAGATTATACGGACCCAAATGGAGCAAGTGTTACACATGCTGGGTTGCCTTTGTCAGAAGAGGTTCAGGATTATTTAAGAAAGGAGAAGGCTGCGTGTGTAAAAGGACTAGGTGGCAGAGTCGAATTACAATCTGTAACACAGGACTCTGCTGAGGAGCCTTCCCCGTCTCTTTTAGCTGAGCAAATTGTACAGGAGGAGAAAGTAAGTGAGGGAGAGGAGACAAACAGGGCGATAGATCCTGGAGGTGGTGTTAAAGATCATGTAAGAAAGCACACAGAGTATTGGCGAAAGGTTGCAGAACACTTAAATGCCGAAGGAGATCAGGAAGGGCTTAGCCGGCTGGCTGCTTCACATCAAGCTTTTGCAGTGATGTATACACAGGTCCCTGGGGAGCAAAATGTTTTTCAGGCTGATGTAACCCAATTGCCATGGAAATTGTTATCTCAATTAAGACAGACTGCGAGTCAATTTGGGGTTCAATCTGAACCAGCTAGACAGATGATTGATTTTATTTACATGAACTATAATATGTTACCTAGAGATTCTTATAATGTTATGAAGCTGATCCTAACAGCATCTCAATTTATGACATTTTTGAATGAGTGGGAACACCTAGCTAGACAATCAGCTGGAGTACAAAGACAGCAAAACGACCCACTATTTGATGTAACAGTAGATCAGTTGTGTGGAACGGGACAGTATGAGAGACCAGAGTTACAGGCACTTTTACAGCCGCCTGTTTTGCAAGCATCAGCCCAGATAGTAAGGATGGCTTTTGACAAGCAGAAGGATGGAAATGCAAATCCTCACTATATGGGAATTAAGCAAGGTAGACAGGAACCTCTTGGTGAATTTGTGGATAAGTTGCTTGCTGCACTTAGAGCAGCAAGCGTAGGAGAAGGTATCCGAGAGGCAATTTTAAGGCAGTGTTTAATGCAGAATGGGAACCAGCAGACGCAGCAGCTTATTACATCAGCAGATCCTAGATGGACGGTAGCCGAATTGTTGCAGAGGGCTCAGGACTTGCCAAGCAATCCGATGGCCATGTTGACGGAGGTGATTGATAAGGGATTACAAAAACAGGCTGAGGTGTTGTCAATGACAATGACAAAACAGCTTGAGCATAGTCAACAGGTTATGGCAGCCTTAGTACCTTTGCGCACAGACTCGAAAGGGCAAGGCCGACCCTATAAGCAGTCATCAGACGAAATACAGTGTCATCGAAAAGCGTAAGGCGGAGATATCGTCTAAAGTAATGCCTGGACTTTTGGCCCATAGATCCGCTTTAGGGCATTTCCCTAGCGGAGATAGTTATTTTGATGAAGCTTGTTGGAGAGAATACAGGAACAAGTTGTGGGACTTGGTTATAGATGGTCATAAAACTGCTATAAAGCTGCAAAAGTCGTGGCGAGAATGCATGAACTGTGTTAAAACCTACGAACTGAAACAGCGAATGGCTGCTGCAGTTAGAGCAACTTTGTCAGGACGAGATGCAGCGCCAGGTGTATCTGAGTTGCAGCTGAAAGATGTGTCTGAGAACTGTCGACCGATCGACCGGGGCCGCCCCCGATACATCTTGCGGCGACCACACCGCGTTTACCAGCCGTCACCACTGCCGTTTGCACACAGCGGGGAACCTTCCTCTGACATCGCCAGCGACGGCTCGGACTCGGAAGACAATACCGGCAGCGAGGAATTCAAACAGCGCCGACT
This sequence comes from Melanerpes formicivorus, assembly GCF_026170545.1. Lineage (NCBI taxonomy): Eukaryota > Metazoa > Chordata > Aves > Piciformes > Picidae > Melanerpes > Melanerpes formicivorus. The sequence goes on from NW_027142361.1 coordinate 11,948,453, forward strand.
TTGCTTTACAGCCCCTCTTAGAAAAAATGGAGCGCTTGGAGGCTCGCGGTTACAGCGTTCCTGCCACCGCACTCCTCCCGCGAGCCCTGCCGGCCCCCGCGGATACCGACGGCTCCGACCAAGGCGGTACCGGCTGACGCACCACCGACACCGACAGCACCGACAGTAGCAGCGGAGCAGTTGCCACGGCAGCAGCCCCCACCCCTTTCCCCCGCAGCGGCTTTAGCCGCACTACTCTGTTTTGATTTAAAGCAACAGTACTCATTTTGTCATTTCTGATTGTAACGTCTTTCAGAGATTTGTTATTTAGAGTTTTGTTAAGTTTTTCTAATAAGCATAATGAATAAGTAAGCATTTGGTATTTATAAGTACTTAGTACATAGTAATTGCAGTAAGGTGTATGCACTTAGTTAAGAGTTCAAATTGTAAGATTTTCTTTTGGTTCGAACCTTCTTAGTTGTCTGCCTAGGCATTTCAAAGGAGCTCCATGTAATATAGTTAAGGAATGTATAAACAGCTTTTAATTTTGGAAAGTGTTTTTTAGTTAATGTAACAATTTTATTTCTTTTTAGACACTGATTGGCTGGATTAATTTTAACATAGTTTTTTAAGGTTTTAAGGATTTTTAGTATTAGCATAAGTTAAGGTTTGTAGTAAATAGGTATTAATTTTAACAACTATTCCTTCACTAATGTGCAGAAGAACCAAGACTGAGAGGAAACAGCATTTCCCATGAAGTCGAACATCGATCACAATAACTGTTATGATAATCTGGGGTCAAAAGCATCAATCAAAAAAAAAAAAAAAAAAAAAAAAAAAAAAATTTGTCCTGAATGCTGAATTTGAAAATAGGCAGTTTGGACTGGTAAATACAGAAAACCTATTTTGTGGTGAGAAAAAGGATTTAAATCCCCATGGAAAATTATTGAAAGGGATTGGCATAAGTGGGAAATAAAGACTAGAGAAATTTTAGTTGGGAAATATCAGGAATAATTAAAAGGATTAGTAAAAGGAAAAGTAAGAGACATAAGATTTTGAAGGCAGAGGAATTGAAATAACAAAAGCACAATGGGAAATGGTAAACGAACTAACCAAGGAAGTAGAGAAGAGACTCCAAATGGAATTTTGAAGTGGGTTAAGGAGTTAAAAAATCTGTAGGGCTCCTGAAGAATGTAACTGCTGCCGAGAAGAAAATACACCCGGCTGCTGGTTGCACCCCAGCAGGCCGAGGAGGCAGAGTTCACATATACTTGGTGGAGCCTAATTTTGATCCTAACCCTATTTGTACATAAGTAGTCCAATCGAAATCAAAAACCACATTCCATGTGTGGAATCTTGATCAGACCGGAGAGAAAAGACTTGAACTTGAAAAAGCAATGGTAAATTTTTCTGCTACAGTTGAAATCATGGTAAATGCAAGCACAGATGCAATAAAAGCACAGCAAATTGAAATCAATAGTCTCTCGAAAATGTCTACTCAGAATAGATTAGCTTTGGATTTTTTATATGTTAAGGAAGGGGGTGTATGTGTAGTCATAAATGTAAGTTGTTGTAGTTATGTTAATCTAGATAAACGAGTGGAAACAGATTTACAGGCGATTGTAAACCACAATCAGATATTACATCAGATTTCTTTGGATGATACTTCTTCTGTATTTAAAGGAATATGGGATAAGTTAACTTCTTGCTTATCGAATATAAGTTGCTTTAAAAAATTCTTTGCAATACCTGTTGGAATAATTGTAATACTGATCTGTGTAATTCATTGTAATTGTTGTTTTAAAATGGTAAGACCTTTAGGTGAAATTGTTTATGCCAATAAGTTACAAGCAAATGGTTATGATCAGAATGTGATCAGAACAGATGAACTTAATTATGATCCAATTAAGAAGGTTCTGAAATATCTGGAAATTTTAACACAAATCAATGGTGACAAAAAAAAAAAAAAAAAAAGGGGGGAATTGTGATGAATATACTGGTGATTTGTGTTAAAATTGTAAGACTTAGAGTGCACTGGGATTAAGGGTCAGGATCTTGTGAGGCCTGTTTAGAGGGTAAAGGGCAAGAAACCTCTCTTGCAGACTTGCAAGGACACTGTCTGGTTAATTGGAGACATCACAGCTGAGAAGGAGCTGTCTTAAAGATAAACATTCAGAACTGGGAATTTGTTTTCTTCAGATAAGAAGCCTGCACAATTGAGCATGCGTGAAAGTGGATGCTTTGACCCTTACCACACTGAATGTAGGGAGAAGGGATTTATATGTTATCTCACCAGTTTGCTATAATTTTACACACCTAGAGGGAAAATCAAAATTCATAACAACACAACATGCATTTTCATTTTCGATTGAAAACATCAACAAATGGTACCAATAAGAGATTAGTATTACTAGGATGAGCAAAAACACATTATTATGGGTAATTTTATATTGGGCAAAGCAATGAAGCTCTTTTGCTCTTGCTGATTGCCTGCAAGTTTTCTGTCTGTGAAGCTAGAGCCTGGCCAGATCTACCTTTACAGATTAAAGAAATCTTGCTACCATTAAACAAATTATGATTTTTGACCATCCTAGAGAAAATAAAGGTGCAACATAACAGGTAATAATGAATTGATTAAACTTTTTCAGACGTGTCTGATAGGGACACCCAGACTTAATGTAAATATGTTTGTTAATTATAGTAGTAAGTTTTAAGGTTCTTAGGTATTATTGTACTCATTTTGATTATTGTTAAACTTGTTTATAATTGTATTATGCAAAGTGTTCAAAGAATAACTTCCAAGGCCTTACTTGCACAAAAGAAAAACGGGGGAATTGTTGTCGGACAAGAGGGGACATGAGTCCCAGGAACACCTGTGCAATTCAGGCCTTGAAGAATTCTTTGTTGATAATATAGTAGCAGAGTAGGAGATGTGAGAAAGTGCTGATTGCTTGGTATGCTGAAACCCAGCTGCCCCTGAGATGGGAGGCAAGCAAGATAAGGAGGAGGCGAGATCTGGGAAAGAGAGCAATTAGGCTGGATAGAAGAATTCCACAGAGTTGTGAAAACAATGATGTAACCTTTTAGAGAGCAACCAATAGTATGTTGCCAAGTGGGCATAATTATAGCAAACTGTATATAAGATGTGTCTGATGCTCAATAAAGTGGAATCCGCTGATCAAATTGGTCGTTAAAGCGGCCCCCTTCTTGCAGTAAGTAGTGACTCCAGGAGGATTTGCTCCATGATCTTTCCAGGCACAGAGGTGAGACTGACTGGCCTGTAGTTCCCTGGTTCCTCCTTCTTACCCTTTTTGAAGATGGGGGCAATGTTTCCCCTTTTCCAGTCTGTGGGGACTTCACCAGATTGCCATGACTTTTGAAATATAATAGAGAGGGGTTTAGCAACCTCATCTGCCATTTCTCTCAGCACCCGTGGGTGTATCCCGTCGGGTCCCATGGACTTGAACACTTTCAGGTTCTTCAGATGATCACGAACCTGATCTGCACTTACAATGGGCAGTTCTTCCTCCCCGTCCCTGGCTTTGACTTCCATAACATCAGGAGTGTGGCTAGAGGCCCTTGCAGTGAAGACTGAGGTAAAGAAGTTATTAAGTACCTCAGCCTTTTCCTCATCACTTGTGACCATGTCACCATTTTCCTTTCTGAGGAATCCCTTTTGACACACGTATGTCAGCAAATGGTGTTTATTACGAGGTCTGAGAGCGATCATGAAGGAGATGGGTGCCTTACAACCTGGCCTCCCAACTCCCAGTCCCCACAAATTGGGACCTGATTATTATTCATTTGAAGGATCGTTTTCTTTACAATTTGCTCACACTCGGAGGATTTAACAAAGTCTGCATCTACTGAGTCATCGATTAAGGCAGACTCCACCCACCGATATCAATGGGTAGCTTGAAGGCATGCTTGAATCCTCAAGGCACTCTCTTCCCACTTAGATAGACTCATTGTGACATAGACTTGTGACATCTATAAGTCTATGGATGATATTCAGATTGCAACAAAAAGGTTACATGGTAAGACAGTGCTGTCTGAGTTTCAGCAGCAAGCAGACTTGAAAGTCACACCGTCTTAGCCCTTGCAACTCCTCAATTAACTGACAATTTACTTGCAAATGCCTGAGAAGCCATGCCCCGGCAGCCAGCAGACTCTACGAGGTGTCACCATTAGCCATCTCATTGGGGCGAGATCTTTGCCAGATCTTATCAACAATTGCAGCTTCCTGATAAGGCTTTGCAATTAAGTCAGGATGTCGTGATCAAAGGGTGGTCCACCATCCAGGACAATAACTCTGATCCTGTGTTTCTTATTACTGAGCAGGGTCTAACAGGGACACTTGGTTCCTTTGTCAATACCATCCCTTACATACGGCATTCAATACTAATTCAGACCTGACTCACGATATGAAGGTAGAAATGTGGATATTTTGGAATTTGACAATGCTAATGAAGAAACTAAACAGGTTCTCAGCATTTTATCAACAGGTGCCACTGCCTCATGACTGCAGGACCACAACGAATGAAGGCATCGACAAGCAGCAATGTATCTAGCCACGGCCATAGAAGCAGTCCTGAAATCATTGTGCCTGTGAGAAACCTAGGTACCTTAAAGTGTCTGACTGTTGGACAGACTCGAAAGGGTCACAAATCTAATCATTTTACTCGAGACCGTCGCAGAAGCTGCTCCTGCAGCGTGAACATACCCCGCACGACGACACCAAACCAGGGTCCTTGGACCGCGCCCCTCCCCCTTCCCCCCTCCATCCCCCCAGCCCCCTCTGGCAGCGCACAGCGGACCTGACAACAGCCGCATATCTCCTTTTGAATCCACAAAGCGCTGTCGAGTTTAATTGGCATGGTCCTTTGGGTCACAGACCCTGTGCTCTGTTAATTGGCAGATGTCTACTTTTAGACAGGGCATTCTTATAATTCCTGGTTCAATACATTCTGATTATGACTGGGCTATGAAAATTATGCTCTATACCATTGCCTCTCCTGTTAGCACTCTTGTTGGGACAGAAATTGCTCAGCTAATACCATCTGAGTCCCGAGTGCCTAAAACTTCTAACAGAATCCAAGGGCAAGAAGGCTCAGGTTCCACCGATATGCCTAATACCTTATTAGCCCTAGAAATCCAAAAGGGAAAACTGGAACAGATTTTAACTGTCAGACACCCTTGTGGACAAATTATACAATTTTCAATTATTATGGATACTGGAGACGATGTCATCATTATACCTAGTCATAAATGGAATGGTCGCTAGTCATTGCTCATGGCAAATGTTGAAGTCATGTGTTTAAAAGGTATCCAAACAACCTGGGTTAGCAAAGAGCCAGTGCAATTAGCTTTTAACTACAGCAAATCAATCACTGTAAGACCATACATGTTAACCCTTCCAGTTGCTCTATTGGGCTGATATGCCTTAAGTCAACTAGGAGCAAAACTTGTTACCGTTCCTTCTTTGTAGTGGCTACTAGTCAGCAACCAACCCTCAAATTAAAATGGAAAACACATAATCCAGTATGGGTGGAACAATGGTCGTTCAGACACGATAGGCTGCAAGTCGTTAAGACCCTAATACAGAAACAATAGCAACTAGGTCACACCTTGCTAGCCACCCACCCCTACCCCCACCCCCAGAAAAGGGAGGATTTTCTAGTACTACTCTTGCCAACCAAAGCTCTGCTCTGATTTAAAGTTACAGTGCTAATTTCTCCATTTCTGATTGCAATGTCCTTAAGAGATTTGTTATTTAGATATTTGCTAAGTTTTCCTGGTAAGCATAATGAATGGTAAGCATTTGGTTTTTACAGATACCTAGTACATAGTAATTGCAGTAAGGTGTAAGTACTTAGTAATGAGTTCACATTGTAAGATTTCTTTTGGTTCGAACCTTCTTAGTTGTGTGCCATGGCATTTCAAAGGAGCTCCATGTAATATAGTTAAGACTTGTAGTAAATAGGTATTAATTTTAAAAAAAGTATTCCTTAGCTAAGGTAATGTCTTTATATTTCCTTCTTAGACATAGGCTAGAAAAAAAATACAAAAAATAAAAAAAAGCAAAAAAAAAAAAAGGTAAAAAAAAAAAACATAGAAATATATAACAAAAGCACAAAAACTCTGGATACAAAACATAGAGTGCTAAATAACAGAATAGTAATAAAAAAAAAAAAAAAGAACAACAACAACAAAAAAATATTAAACCCGAATATGACACATTGAAAAATCATAAAGATTACTAACACAGAATAGCTATTAACAAAAAAAAAGACATAAGAATTGTTAGCAAAAAAATGAAAATAAGGATTATCAAGACTACTAAATTAAAACAAACAAAAAATTATACAAAGAAAAAACCGAGAAAATTAAAATGAAAAATTATAATAAAAAAGAATTAATAGAAAAGGTTAAAATATATAATAAAAAAGTAAAAATTAAAATTAGAATAGAAAATAGATTAGATAACATAAACATGGAAAATAAAAAATAATTACAATAAATAATATAAGATAAAAAATAAAAGATTAAACACTAGATAAAAAGAAAAAAATAGAAATTACAAAAATAAAATAAATTGAAAGAAAAAATCGATTGGAATAACAAATTAAAATACAGATTAAAAAATTACAATAAGAAAATAAAAATTATAATAAAGAAGGTAAAAAAGAAATAAATTAAAAATGACAAAAAGTAAGTTAAAAATAATAATAATAAAAATTTAAAGAACAAAGAAAAATTAAAATACAAAATAACAAAAATTAATTTAATAAAATTATATCAAAATTAGATTAAAATTAACAAACAAAAAAAAGTTAACAAAAAATAATTAAAAAGTGCAGATAAAAAAAATAAAATGCAATGAAGAAAAAACCACATTAAAACAGTATAGAAATAAATTTAAAAACAAAATTTGAAATTAATTAAATATTAGACAAAAGAACTAGATTAAAAGTCAAAATATTAAACATATCAAAATAATAAATTCAGAATAGAAAATAATAACTAAAAATTTAATAAAATAACAAAAAGAAACAAAATAAATAATACAAGAAATACATTCAACATAAAGCGTGAAACAACTCAAGTTAGAATTAAAAAGAAAAAACTATAAAAATAATTTACAAAATCAAAATTGAAATTAAAATAAATTAAAAAATTAAATAAAAACAATTGGAAACGTAAAAAATAATAAAAACCCCCATAAATCCATATAATGAAATCAAACAAAAATGAAATAGATTTATTGAAAGTAGATTTCAAAATATTAAAGAAATGAAGCAAAAAATTAATTACAAATTTAAAAATAGCTCACATTAAAAACAAACAAAAAACACTCAAAATTAGTTAGAAAATCTGTGGAATCATAGACTCGTGGAATGAGTCAAGGTTGGAAAGGACCACAAGGATCATTTAGTTCCAACCACTGCCATGGGCAGGGACATCTCACACTGGATCAGGCAGGCTAGAGCCTCGTCCAGCCTGGTCTTAAACACTTCCAGGCATGGGGCCTCGGCCATCTCCTTGGGCAACCCATTCCAGGGCTTCACCACTTTCACAGTGAAGAATTTCTTCTTCACATCCAGCCTGAATCTTCCCATCCCCAGCCTTGTTCCATTCTCCCTAGTCCTGTCATTTCCTGACATGCTAGGATGTCCCTCCCCAGCATTCTTGTAGGCTCTCTTCAGATACTGGATGGCCACGATCAGGTCACCTCGAGCCTTCTTTTCTGGTAACTGCAATCATCGCAACAAACAACGGCGGAAGAATCAAGACCACGAGGACACAGCATTTCCCATGCAGTCGAACATCGATCACAACAACTGCTATGATCATCTGGGATCAAACAGCATCACTCAGAAGAATGTACCACAGCATCGTGTGAATTAGGACTGAATATTGTGGTTGCTTGATAACTTTGTATCCTCTCTTGTTAACTAAGTGTGCCTCTGAATGTAGACATCCTAGAGGATACAGTTTCATCTTTACATTTTGCTTAGTAGAGATTATTAACAAAAAAAAAAAAAAAAAAGGGGGAAAAGAGAGAATACCCCATAGCAAAAAATTAGCTCATGGCAACCCTAGAAATGCTGTAACCCTAGAAATATCAACCCTAGAAAATGTTGTAACCCTAGAAAGTGTTGTAACCCTAGAAACATCAACTTTGCAATGTGCTGTGACCCTCTCACTGCAAGACAGCACGAACACGGCACAAATGTCATGAAAATGACAATCAGCAAACCTGCTTAGCACTGACCACAACGACAGTCACGATAAACCAAGATGTCAACAGAAAGCATCTAACTTATAACTGAGTGTTGTGACTGCTTTACTGTTGTGTGAACATTAAGAGATCAGAATTACTAGGATGAGCAAAAACACATTATTCAGTGTAATTTTATATTGGGCAATGCAATGAAGCTCTTTTTGCTCTTGCTGCTTGCCTGCAAGTTTTCTGTCTGTGAAGCTAGAGCCTGGCCAGATCTACCTTTACAGATTAAAGAAATCTTGCTACCATTAAACAATTCATGATTTTTGACCATCCTAGAGAAAATAAAGATGCAACATAATCCTAAAGCAGATTGTAAGAGACAGTGCTAAGGATTGCATTTTTTCCTCAATCTCTGTGTGCAATGCATTCAGGCATAATCAAGTCTTCTCTGTCAATAAGAGGAGTGAAATGTAAAGATCGGAACTGTTAAGATCTAAGTTCTTCTTTACAATGTTTGTTATCTTTGACCATGTATTATGCCAGCTCTGTAGAGCATTGTAAGTAGTTCAACTTAAGCTTTGTGCCTTGTATGGGTTACACCAGTCTGTTAGACATGCTGCACTACAGAACTCTTGCTTTTGCTACACAGCTTAGCTTTACCTTGCTTGCTTCTGTGTTTGCAGTAGCATCTTGTATGGGATGAGAAGAACTCCCATGACCAGATTGCTCACAAAAACCAAAAGGGGGATTTGTGGCAATGCCAGCGACGAGCAGTGTGAGCAATCTGGCAGTGCAGGCCTTGAGCCTGACATGGTGGTAGGCCATAAATGCAGAATCAGCTAGCAGTGTAGCAAAACAGTGTTGTGCCTGCAGCATGTAACTAAAACAAGACACTGGTAGCTATAAACATGGACAGTTATCTTGGGACAACAGGACATGCACCTGCATCAACAACCTTGTTGTGTCATTAGTAGTTGGACCAATAATCTGTAATAGTGCAATGTGTGGTCACTCATAGGGAACCAATGGAGCTATGCCAACAGAGCACTCCGAGCTTATATAAGTTGTAGCAGTTGCCTTGCTACGCACTTCTGCCTTTCCTGTCTCCTGTTTCTTCTACACTTTACAGTGCTATACTTGCACTACAGGCCTGCTCCATAGGCCTGCACCTCAGGCCTGCACCATAGGCCTGCAACACTGGAACAATAAAGGAACAATACTCGATCACATTGGTCAGCCGTATTGATTCCCAATCTCCGTCGTCCTACACCTCCTCAGTAGTCTGCCTAGTAAGTCCAGTTGTGCCAGCTCTGTCGCACCGGACAGGGGGGCAGTTATGTTCCCCCTCTCCCAGTTTCCCCCCCCTCCAAAGCTCTGAACAGCATTCCTGTGGTTTGCAAGTGGGGAAACTGAGGCAGGGGACTGGGACTGGGTTGGAAACAGCACCTCCCCCAAGCCCTTGCTCCCCAGACCCCTCTGTCCCACTCACCGCTCGGTGATGCGGCCGGCACGGCACGGCTCCCCGAGGCGGGGCCGGGGACATGCAGGCACGTACATGGCACAGGAGCGGGCATGAACACGGACGTGCCAAGGCTGGTGCGGGGGGCACGGGAGGGTTGCGTGTTCTCCCCCCGGGGCTGCCCCTGGGAGGGGTTCAGGGTGGGTGATAGGGGCAGGTGAGGTGCTGGGCATGCAGACACATGCTGAGCAGATGTGTACATGTTTGGTGCCCACAGAGCTGCCTGCTGGGGCACACAAAATGCTTTGTATGTGCTGAGTGTGCACACATGGTGAGTGTGGATGCATGTGTTATGTGTGCACACACGTGCCCCGTGTGCATCCATGTACTGAGGGTGCATCCATGTGCCTAGTGTGCACCCATGTGTTAAGTGTGCACCCACATGCCCAGTGTGCACACATGGTGAGTGTGCACCCATGTGCTGAGTGCGCCCACACATGCTGAGCGTGCACACACATTCCTAGCAGCTCACATACATGCTATGTGTGCACACACAGCATGAACATTCACACACATGCTTCAGCAGTACACACACACAGTGAGCGTTTCGCACACACGCTGAATGTGCCTGCACATGCCTGGTGCTGTGCACACAGCCTCAATGCACACACACATGCAGGTTCACACACATGCCTAGCCATCCATGCAAGACATCCTCAGCAATGTGTCCAGTTTTGGGTCCCTCCATTTAAGAAAGACATTGAGACTCTTCAGTGTGTCCAGAGAAGGCCAACGAGGCTGGGGAGAGGCCTCAAGCACAGCCCTATGAGGAGAGGCTGAGGGAGCTGGGGTTGCTTAGCCTGCAGAAGAGGAGGCTCAGGGGTGACCTCATTGCCCTCTACAACTACCTGAAAGGTGGTTGTAGCCGGGAGGGGGTTGGCCTCTTCTCCCAGGCAACCAGCACCAGAACAAGAGGACACAGTCTCAAGCTGTGCCAGGGTAGGTTTAGGCTGGAGGTGAGGAGAAAGCTCTTCACAGAGAGAGTTGTTGGCCATTGGAATGGGCTGCCCAGGGAGGTGGTGGAGTCACCATCCCTGGAGGTGTTCAAGAGGGGATTGGATGTGGCACTTGGTGCCATGGTTGAGTAGTCATGAGGTGTTGGGTGACAGGTTGGACTTGATTATCTTTGAGGTCTCTTCCACCCTTATTGATTCTATGATTCTGTGAATGTGCCTGGTGCTGTGCAGCAATGCACAGCACACACACAGAGGTGCACAGATACGTGTACATGTGTGTATGTGTGCCTGCACATGTGTCTGCATGTATGTTTCATGTGCATGCTTGTGCACATGCATATTTACACGTGCATCTGTGCCTGTGTGCACATCGGTGTGCACACCTGCGTTTACCAATGATTAGTGAATCTGGAGGAGGGGATTGAGGGCACCCTGCAGGTGGGGAAGGGTGGGGGGAGGAGCACTGATGTGCTTGAGGGTAGGAAGGCTCTGCAAAGAGATCCAGATGGGCTGGATGTATAGGCTGAGGTCAGCTGTAGGAGGGTTTAACAAGGCCAAGTGCCAGGTCCTGCACTTCAGTCACAACAACCCCATGCATTGCTACCGGCTTGGGGCAGGGTGGCTGGGCAGGGTACCCAGAGGAAAAGGACCTGGGGCTGCTGGTTGACAGCCAGCTGAAGATGAGCCAGCAGTGTGCCCAGGTGGCCAAGAAGGCCAAAAGCATCCTAGCTTGGATCAGCAGTTCTGTGGCCAGCAGGAGTAGGGAAGTGATTGCGCCACTTCTGAGGCCACAGCTGGAATACTGCATTCAGTTTTGGGCCGCTCACTCCAAGTAGGACATTGAGGTGCTGGAGCCCGACTAGAGAAGGGCAACAAAGCTGGTGTCTGGGGCTATTTGTTCTGGAGAAGAAGAGGCTGAGAGGAGACATTGCTCTGTTCAGCTCCCTGAAAGGAGGTTATAGTAAGGGTGGGGGTCAGTCTCTTTTCTCTAGCATCAGGTGATAGGATGAGAGGAAATGGCCTCAAATTGTGCCAGGGGAGGTTTAGGTTGGATATCAGGACAAATTTCTTTACAGGAAGAGTGGTCAGGCATTGGAACAGGCTGCCCAGGGAGGTGGTGGAGTCACATCCCTGGAGGTGTTCAAGAAATGGCATGGCATGGCAATCCCATGCAGAGCTACAGGCTGGGGTCAGAGTGGCTGGAGAGCTCCCAAACAGAGAGGGACCTGGGGCTACTGATCGACAGCCGCCTAAACATGAGCCAGCAGTGTGCCCAGGTGGCCAAGAAGGCCAATGGCATCCTGGCCTGCATTAGGAATAGTGTGGCCAGCAGGAGCAGGGAAGTCATTGTGCCCCTGTACTCTGCATTGCTTAGGCCGCACCTTGAGTACTGTGTCCAGTTCTGGGCCCCTCAGTTTAAGAAGGACATCGAAACACTTGAACGTGTCCAGAGAAGGGCAACGAGGCTGGTGAGAGGCCTTGAGCACAAGCCCTATGAGGAGAGGCTGAGGGAGCTGGGATTGTTTAGCCTGGAGAAGAGGAGGCTCAGGGGTGACCTCATTGCCCTCTACAACTACCTGAAAGGTGGTTGTAGCCGGGAGGGGGTTGGCCTCTTCTCCCAGGCAACCAGCACCAGAACAAGAGGACACAGTCTCAAGCTGTGCCAGGGTAGGTTTAGACTCGAGGTGAGGAGAAAGTTCTTCACCGAGCGAGTTATTCGTCATTGGAATGGGCTGCCCAGGGAGGTGGTGGAGTCACCATCCCTGGAGGTGTTCAAGAGGGGATTGGACGTGGCACTTGGTGCCATGGTCTAGTCATGGGGTCTGTGTTGATAGGTTGGACTCGATGATCCTCAAGGTCTCTTCCAACCGTAGTTATACTGTGATACTGTAAACCCGTGGACATGGCACTTCAGGACATGGTTTAATGGTCATGGTGGTGTTAGGTCAATGGTCAGACTCGATGATCTTAGAGGTCTCTCCCAAGTGAAACAATTCTGTGACTCGATATATGTGCACATATGTGTGCATGTGTTCCTGCACGTACACGGGCTTGCACATGTGAACATGTGTGCACACTTGTGCACACGTGTGCAGATACCTGCAGCCTGTGGAACCCTGCTCCTCACCACTTCTGAGTGCTGGCAGGGGGGGTGTCAATGGGTGCTGCGGAGCGGCGTCCTGGGGTCCCTGCTAATAGGAGATCAGATCACGGGCAACAGCCGGGTGAAAAGGGGCACGGGGTGAGAGGTGACGCCCGGCCGGCGCTAGGACCCAGCGCGGCGCCCGGGCAGGGGCGTGGCGAGGGGCGCGGCGAGGTCTGCCGAGGGCCCTGTGCGTTGGCGGGGCCGGGACTGCGAGTTCGAGTCCCGTCGTTAGCGGAGGAGAGGCAGCCATGGCGCGGCGGGTAGTGTTGTTTGACCTTGGCGGTGTGCTCTTCGGGCCTGGCCTGCAGTACTTCCTGGGCTTTTTAGAGCAGGACAGCGCCCTGCCCAGGTACTGCCCGGCACAGTTCGATTTGTCTCGGCCCCGCCAGGCGGCTCTCGCCCGCCCGCGCTCCAGCGGCAGGGGGCTTGGTCGGAGACACGTAGAGACGAGGCGGTAATACTGTGTGTACGGCCGCTGCCCGCACGGGGTTTGCGCAACGCGGGTAGTCGTAGCGCAAGGAAAAGGCTGGATGTGTGGTGCGGGGTGGAGACCCCCTGTTTAGAATGTGGGAGCAGGCTGGGAGTCCCTCTGTGTACATGGGGTGCAGGCTAGGGACCTACTGCCTGGATGTGGGGTCCATGCGTGGGAGGGGGGTTCTGGATATGGGGTGTTAACTCGGGGGAGAAGGGGTGGGGGCTCTCTCGGGTTTGGGATGCAGGTCAGTGGTTCGAACTAACCCTGTGAGAAACAGGATCACCTTAGGGAGGGTTGGCAGAAGCAGTAAGGAGAGCAGCTGGTCCGTAGTGAGTCTTCTTCAGCATGTTCATCAGTAGTTCATAGAATGGTTTGGGTTGGAAGGGACCTTAAAGATCATCGAGTTCCAACCCCTTTGGCATGGGCAGGGACACCTTCCACTAGACCAGATTGCTCAATGCCTCATTCAACGTGGCCCTCAGCCGGTTTGCTGATGAAACCAAGCTGGGAGCAGTGGCTGACACCCCATCAGGGTGTGCTGCCATTCAGTGAGACCTGGACAGGCTGAGAGCTGGGTAGAGGGGAACCTCATGGAGTTCAGCAAGGACAAGTGTAGGGTCCTGCCCCTGAGGATGAATAACCCCTGCACCAGCATAGGTTAGGGGTTGACCTGCTGGAAAGCAGCTCTGCAGAGGAGGACCTGGAGGTGCTGTTGGACAAGCAATGTGGCTTTGTGGCCAAGAAAGTCAATGGTCTCCTGGGGTGTTTTCAGTAAAGTGTGGCCAGCAGGTTGAGGAAGGTTCTTCTCCCCCTCTGTTCTGCCTTAGTGAGGCTACATCTGGAGTCCTGGGTCCAGTTCTGGGCTCCCAAGTTCGAGACAGACAGAGAACTACTGGAGAGAGTCCATCAGAGGCCATGAAGATGCTGAGGAAACTGAAGCATCTTTGTGAGGAGGAAAGGCTGAGAGACCTGGGGCTGTTTAGCCTGGAGAAGAGCAGCCTGAGAGGGGATCTTCTCAATGCTAATCAATAGCTAAAGGGTGGGTGTCAGGACAATGGACACATGCTTTTTTCAGTGGTGGCCAGCATCAAGACAAAGGGCAGCAGGTACAAAGGGGAATCCAGGAAATTTCATCTGAACTTGAAGCAAAATTTCTGTCCTGTGAGGGTGCTGGAGGCCTGGACCAGGCTGCCCAGAAGGGTTGTGGATTCTTCATCCCTAGAGAGATCCCAGACTTGCCTGGATGTGATCCTGGGCCACCTCCTGTGGGGTGAGCCTGCTTCAGCAAGGGGGATTGGCCTAGATCATCTCCAGAGGTCCCTTCCAGCCCCCATCATGCTGGGATTCTGAGATTAATTAAGCAGGGTAATTAATTAAGACCATCCTTGCTGCATCGCTTGGACCAGGCACAACCCTGCGCACAAGCTGGAGCTGACGAAACCCAAAGGACTGAACTCCACAGCAGGTCCCAGACAGCCTCTGGAGTCCTTTGCCCCATGTAATATGAATTATTTGGGAATTACTAAACCCCCAAGTGAAGGCAAACAGCCACCCAATGCCTTGGGATTTCCCAGCAGCACTTGGGTGCTCAAAACCAAGCAGGGAGCAACAGAAAAAACATTAAACAGCTGAATGCTGGAGGACACAGAGCAGCTGGAGCAATAAATTCCCACTTTATATCAAGGCCATCCAACTTATTTTTGCTTTACAGTTAAAGTCAAACTGACAGCAATCCTGCTGGAAGAGGTGAGGCTGCTTTATTTTTGACCAAGCAACCTTTTTATTGACTCAGAAGAGAGCTTTACCCTGAGGCCAGCAGCTGAGATCTTGTTTTATTGCTGCCTGAGGAGGCCTTTTTGTCATCTTCTGATGGGGGAAAAATGATTTTCCTCCAGCTTCTGCCTACCCAGTGCCTTGTTTTCGATTGCTGGCACAACTCCCTGCTCATTTATCTGTGGGGTGAAGGAATTAAGCTGCCAGGAGGAATGAATGGGCAGCGATGGTGGCTGTGAAGTGATGCTCTGGGCCTGGCTGACGATCACACCATGTGCAGGGCATCTTGGTGCTCAGGGCCAGTCAAGCAAGGGTTTAGGAAAGGCAGGTCCTGCCTGGCCACCCTGATCTCCTTCTGTGACAAGATGACCTGTTAGTGGGTGGGGGGAAAGGTATGGATGTGACTACCTGGACTTTAATAAAGCCTTTGAGACTGTGTCCCACAGCACCCTCCTGGGGAAACTGGCTGCTCATGGCTTGGGTGGGTGGACTCTTCACTGCGTAAAATCTGACTGATGCCTGGCCCCACAGAGTGGTGGTGAATGGAGTTAAATCCAGCTGGCAGCTGGTCACAAGTGGTGTTTCCCAGGGCTTAGTACTGGGGCCTGTTCTCCTTCAGGTCTTTACAAATTATCTGGATGAGGGCATCCAGGGCACCCTCAGTAAGTTTGCAGATGACACCAAGTTGGGAGGAAGTAATGATCTGCTGGAGGGTTGGAGGCTCTACAGAGGGATCTGACCAGGCCAGGCTGAAGAGGGTATAATTCAAAATGGCCAAGTGCTGCTGGGTTCTGCACTTGGGTCACAGCAACCCCTTGAATGCTCCAGGCTTGGGGCGGGGTGTTTGGAAACTGCCTGCTGAAACCTGGACCTGGAGGTGTATGGGCGACGGAGATTGGAATCAATATGGCTGACCAATATGATCAAGTATTGTTCCTTCATTGTTCCAGTGTTGCAGGCCTATGGTGCAGGCCTATGGTGTGAGTATAGCACAGTAAAGTGTAGAAGAAGAAGAGACAGGAAAGGCAGAAGTGCGTAGCAAGGGAACTTCTACAACTTATATAAACTCAGAGTGCCTTGTTGGCATGGCTTCATTGGTTCCCTATGAGTGACCACACATTGCACTACTATAGATTATTGGTCCAACTACTAACGACACGCAAGGTTTGTTGATGCAGGTACATGTCCTGTTGTCCCAAGATAACTGTCCATGTTTATAGCTACCAGTGTCCTGTTTTAGTTACATGCTGCAGGCACAGCACTGTTTTGCTACACTGCTAGCTGGCTCTGCATTTATGCTGAGCATGGCCTACCACCATGTCAGTCTCTAGGCCTGCGCTGCCAGATTGCTCACACTGCTCGTCGCTGGCATTGCCACAAATCCCCCTTTTGGTTTTTGTGAGCAATCTGGTCATGGGAGTTCTTCTCATCCCATACAAGATGCTACTGCAAACACAGAAGCAAGCAAGGTAAAGCTAAGCTGTATAGCAAAAGCAAGAGTTCTGTAGTGCAGCATGTCTAACAGACTGATGTAACCCATAAAAGGCACAAAGCTTAAGTTGAACTAGTTACAATGCTCTAACAGAGTTGGCATAATACATGGTCAAAGATAACAGACATTGTAAAGAAGAATTTAGATCTTAACAGTTCCGATCTTTACATTTCACTCCTCTTATTGACAGAGAAGACTTGATTATGCCTGAATGCATTGCACACAGAGATTGAGGCAAAAATGCAATCCTTAGCACTGTCCCTTGCAATCTGCTTTAGGATTATGTTGCATCTTTATTTTCTCTAGGATGGTCAAAAATCATGAATTGCTTAATGGTAGCAAGATTTCTTTAATCTGTAAAGGTAGAGCTTCACAGACTGAAAACTTGCAGGCAAGCAGCAAGAGCAAAAAGAGCTTCATTGCTTTGCCCAATATAAAATTACACTGAATAATGTGTTTTTGCTCATCCTAGTAATTCTGATCTCTTAATGTTCACACAACAGTAAAGCAGTCACGACACTCAGTTATGTTAGATGCTTTCTGTTGACATCTTGGATTATCGTGACAGTCATTGAGGTCAGTGCTAAGCAGGTTTGCTGATTGTCATTGTCATGACAGTTGTGCCATGTTCGTGCTGTCTTGTGGTGAGAGGGTTACAGCACTTTGCAAAGTTGATGTTTCTAGGGTTACAGCACTTTCCAGGGTTGATGTTCCTAGGGTTACAGCATTTCTAGGGTTGCCACGATCTAATTTTTTGCTATGGGGTATTCTCTCTTCCCCCCCCCCCTTTTTTTTTTTTTTTTTGTTAATAATCTCTACTAAGCAAAATGTAAAGATGAAACTTTATCCTCTAGGATGTCTACATTCAGAGGCACACTTAGTTAACAAGAGAGAATACAAAGTTATCAAGCAACCACAATATTCAGTCCTAATTCACATGATGCTGTGGTACATTCTTCTGAGTGATGCTGTTTGATCCCAGATTGTCATAACAGTTATTGTGATCGATGTTCGACTGCATGGGAAATGCTGTGTCCTCATGGTCTTGATTCTTCCGCCGTTGTTTATTGCGATGATTGCAGTTACCAGAAAAGAAGGCTCGAGGTGACCTGATGATGGCCATTGTGGTGGGTGGAAGGGCAAGACCAAGAAGCCTCCTCCCTTCCCCCTTGTAAAGTAAAAGGGAAAAAAAAATTGAAGGGAAAGAAAAAAAAAACCTCACAAGCTGAATTAGCAAAGCAGTGGAGCTATATTTACAAAGCAATGTAGAGAATGCAGGGGATTATTTACAAATTTACAATATCTACAATATATACAAAGATATACAACAGAGTAACACAGAAATGAGAGTAACCCCTCTCGGCAGAGAGGGGTCCCCCACCTCCGCTCTCCCCTCTCTCCCCCCCGTTTCCCCAGAATGGGATAGAAAGAGAAAGGAAAGAGAGGAAAAAAAGTTAGAAGCAGTTCGTGTTAATTGGAAGGGAGTTAGTATACAGGCCTGTTATCTGGTTTTCAAGGCCGGGGCCTTGGCAGAAAGCCCAGCACAGAAAGCTGCTGCACGGAGCAAAAACGGAAGCAAGACTGAAGATAAGGTGCTGGAGAAACTCAGTATAGTCCCAGCTCATAAAGTGCTTCCTCCCACTCGTCCAATGAAATTAGTTTAAACTATTCCTTCCGTTTACCAACTTCCGTCCACCATATTCCCTTTCTTAAGGGGGCAACGTCAACCGGCCACAGTCCACCCCTTCTAAACAATTTCATTGGCTGCTCATAGTCCATTCCGGCTATGCTCAGATGTAGATGATTCAAAAGTCCAAGAAAATCAGAAAATGAGAAAAATGGAAAACAGTTCATTTCTTCACTGATGAAGCGAAGAAAAGGGAAACAGGGATTCTCAGGGTCTCTTAGTTGACTCAGGGCTCTCAGGGATCTCAGGGTTCGTGCACCGTAGACTCCTCGTTGATTCTTCCTTTGGACGCGATGTAGCTGTACAGCAGTTCAAAATTAACCTCTTTCAGCTAAAGTTAAATTTCTTTGTGGTATACACTGAATTTCACCATTCTCTTGCATTACCCAATAAGTGTGACCCGGACCTTCAGCTGAAACCACCCCTCGGACAGGTTTAGCCTCTCCTGAGGGTGAAAATACCCAAACAGTTTTACCTAACAGGTTCTTTTCTCTAACAACAGGAACTCTATCACCTTCTACTTTCCGCAGCAAATCTGAATGTGCAGGTCCAGCTCGGTTCACTGAACCTCTACTATTTACCAGCCAGGTTGCTTGTGCTAAATGTTTTTCCCAGTTTTTCAAAGATCCACCTCCCATGGCTTTGAGAGTGGTCTTCAACAAACCGTTGTAGCGTTCAATCTTCCCTGAAGCTGGTGCATAGTAGGGAATGTGGAATATCCACTCAATACCGTGCTCTTTTGCCCAGTTCTTTACAAGGTTGTTCTTAAAATGAGTTCCGTTGTCTGACTCAATCCTCTCCGGAGTTCCGTGTCTCCACAGGATCTGTCTCTCCAGACCGAGAATGGTGTTGCGTGCAGTTGCATGTGGAACTGGATAAGTTTCCAACCATCCAGTGTTTGCCTCTACCATAGTAAGCACATACTGCTTACCAGAACGAGAACGTGGTAGAGTGATGTAGTCAATCTGCCAAGCTTCACCATACTTGTACTTGGACCATCTGTCACCATACCACAAGGGCTTAAGTCGTTTTGCCTGCTTAATAGCAGCACAAATGTCACAGTCATGGATGACTTGTGTGATAGCATCCATGGAAATGTCTATGGATCTGTCACGAGCCCATTGGTATGTTGCATCTCTGCCTTGATGTCCTGACGAATCGTGAGCCCACCGAGCTAAGAATATCTCACCTCGGTGTTTCCAGTCGAGATCAAGATTAGAGTCCATGTCTACTTGAGAAACTCTTGCAGCTAGATCTGCCTGATGGTTGTGTTGTTGTTCCTCAGTAGCTTTGCTCTTAGGAATGTGAGCATCGATGTGTCTCACTTTCACTGGAATTCTCTCGATTCGATCAGCAATGTCCTGCCACAGGTTGGCTGCCCAAATGGGCTTTCCTTTCCTCTGCCAGCCACTCTTTTTCCAGTTCTTTAGCCAACCCCATAGAGCATTGGCTACCATCCATGAGTCGGTGTAGAGATAAAGCTTTGGCCATCTCTCACGTTCAGCCACGTCGAGAGCTAGCTGGACAGCTTTTACCTCTGCGAACTGACTGGATTCTCCTTCTCCATCTTTCGCCTCTGCAACTCGGCGTGTTGGACTCCACACTGCAGACTTCCACCTTCGCTTGTTTCCAACAAGACGACAGGAACCGTCTGTGAACAAAGCATATTTCTTTTCATCATCAGAAAGGTCATTGTAAGGAGGAGCTTCCTCAGCACGAGTTACTTTCTCCTCTGGAGGTTTAGCACAGTTGATACCTTCAGGCCAACTTGAGATCACCTCCACTAGACCAGGTCTTTCAAGATTTCCCATTCGAGCTCTCTGTGTTATCAGAGCCATCCACTTAGACCAGGTTGAGTCTGTGGCATGATGTGGTGTGGAGCCTTTGCCTTTGAACATCCAATTCAAAACTGGTAATCTGGGAGCTAAGAGAAGTTGTGATTCAGTTCCAATCACTTCAGAAGATGCTTTTACTCCTTCATAGGCAGCTAAGATTTCTTTCTCTGTTGGAGTATAATTAGCCTCTGAACCTCTGTAACCTCGACTCCAGAAACCAAGAGGTCGTCCACGTGTCTCTCCTGGAGCTTTTTGCCACAAGCACCAGGTTGGACCATTGTCACTTGCAGCCGTGTACAAAATGTTCTTAATGTCTGGACCATCTCGGACAGGTCCCAGACCCATTGCTTGAATCACCTCTTGCTTTATCTGGTCAAAGGCTGCTTGTTGTTCAGGTCCCCAGTGGAAATGGTTTCTCTTTCGAGTCACATCATACAGAGGTTTCACAATCTGACTGTATCCAGGAATGTGCAGTCTCCAAAATCCCACTATCCCTAAGAAACGTAGGGTCTCTTGCTTGTTTGTGGGACTTGCCATGGTAGAGACTCTATTTACCACATCCACTGGAATGTGTCGGCGTCCATCCTGCCACCGCACTCCCAGAAACTGAATTTCTGTGGTAGGTCCTTTCACCTTGTCTCGTTTGATGGCAAAACCTGCATTCAGAAGAATGTCAATGATTTTGTTACCTTTCTTGAAGACTTCCTCAGCAGTTTTACCCCAGACGATGATATCATCGATGAACTGGATGTGTTCTGGAGCACCGCCTTTCTCCAGAGCATCGTGGATCACTGCATGACAGATGCTTGAGCTGTGGATCCAGCCCATTGGCAGTCTGTTGAAAGTGTACTGGATTCCTCTCCAGGTGAAAGCAAACTGAGGCCTGCATTCCTCTGCTATGGGAATAGAGAAAAATGCATTGGCAATGTCTATGGTAGCATACCATTTGGCCTCTTTGGATTCCAGCTCATACTGTAGCTCCATCATGTCTGGTACTGCTGCACTCATAGGTGGTGTCACTTCATTTAGGGCTCGGTAGTCTACCGTCAGACGCCAGTCTCCATTCTGCTTCCGCACAGGCCACACTGGACTGTTGAAAGGTGAATGAGTTTTGCTGACGACTTTCTGACTCTCCAACTGACGAATCAGATTCTGAATGGGCAACAAAGAGTCACGGTTGGTTCTGTATTGTCTGTGATGCACAGTCTGAGAAGCAACCGGCAATTTAATGTCCTGTATCTTATGTTGTCCCACAACTGCAGATTCATCAGAAAGTTCAGGTCTGGCAGACAGCTTCAATTTTTGTCCATCAATTTCTATAGAAGCTACTCCAAAAGCCCATTTGTAACCTCTAGGGTCTTTGAAACGCCCTTCTCTCAGAAAATCAATTCCCAAAATACAAGGTGCGTCAGGTCCGGTCACAACTGTATGCTTCCTCCATTGTTTACCAGTTAAACTTATATTAACCTCTACCTTACTTAACTCTTGAGATCCACCAGTGACTCCCAGAATAGTTATAGACTCTGATCCCTGATAATTTGATGGTATTATGGTGCACTGAGCTCCTGTGTCAACCAAGGCCCTGTACTTCTGAAATTGTGAAGTGCCAGGCCACTGGATGTACACATCCCAATAAATTCTATTATCTCTGTTATCCCTCTCCTCCCCCTGGCGGGAGGCAGGGCACCCCTAGTTATGGGGAACATGTGCACATGTGCATTGCACATAGTTTGCAGGGTTATAACTTTGCATGTTATAACTGGAGCCACTGTTGGAGCCATAAGAGTCGTTCTGGGGAACTGTGGAAGTAACAGCTACCCTTCTGGTATTGCTACCTCGGGTTCTGCCACTTTGCAATTCCCTCAGTCTCCTGAAAAGATTAGAAGTTGGTTGGCCATCCCAGCGGTTCATGTTCTCACCAAACTGATCACGCAGAGTTATCCAAATAGTTCTACGTGATTGCCTTGGTGGTCTGTTTTGGAACGACCTGTTTTGGAATGTCCTGTTTTGGAATGACCTCCTTGGAGGACGTGTATTCCTCACAGATGAGACTTGTACCCACCTGGAGGAAGAATTGAAACTATCCCTTTGCGCCAATTGGGATATGGAGTTTCTAAATTCATCTTTTAACTCTCTCATGCAGTTCTCAATTTTTCCAGACAGAGTTTCAATGGCTGAAACCAAAGAACCACGTGTCATGCTATCCTCCAATTGTCTCATTTGATCACTGAATTGGCCAACCGTGGGAGAAGCTCCACCATAACTTCTTGACACAATTCTGCTTGCCAGAATGTTTGCATAATTAGAAGGAGCAAGTTTGATGATCTTTTTAGCAAGACCAATACCCACAGGAATGTCATCAGGATTCAGAGTTTCATGTTCACCATAGAGTAGCTCTCTAACAGCAAATTCTCTCAAGCGCTTAATTCCCTCATCTATGGTAGTCCAGGGTTTAGGATTCCATGGAAGATCATCTCGGGAAGGGTATCTCAGGGCAACCGCTATTAAAAGGCGTATCCACAGATTAACCTTACCGAGAGCTTCGCCTAGATGTCTATCTATTCCATTGTCCCTTGAGAGAGTTCCTAACTGAGCTGCTGACTTGTCTCCAACTGTTAGAGCTGAAGCACCTGTATCATAACATCTACTAAGCCAAGCTAGAACTGGCTCCTTATCTGCCCTGGTGAAATCTTTACGGACATTTCGCAATTCCTCCCGTGGTGACGAACAGTCCGTAATATCATCTTCATCTTCATCTCCCTGAATTCTTTGCCCATAAAATCCTGCTGTCATTCTCCTAAGGATCTCTTTAAGCTGAGAACCACCTTTGCCAGCTGCTTTCCTAGCTTCATCTCTATCCTGCTTTGATCTCACTAGGTTAGCTAGATCTTTAAAACAAACCTTCTCTTCCTCCTGAGCAGGATCTTTTAGAGTAGAGGGCCCCTCACCAGGATCAGTCTCCAGCTCCTCTTCTTCTCCATCTTTGCCCTTTGCAGCTCTAGTCTTTAAAGGAGCCACCTTAACTGGAGCTGTGTTTGAATTTACAGCCACCTTAATGGAAGCTGACAGGTCCTGAGATAAATCAGCTGCTGGGGCAGTGACTTCCGGTCCCACCGAGGGAGTGGGTGGAAGTGATGTTGCTCCGTTAATGGCCGACGGAGAAGAAGAAGAAGGAGAAGGAGTAGGAGAAGGAGTAGGTGCCATGTTGATACCAGCCGATGCCCTTGGCTGCTTGCTAGAATCAGCAAAGTCATTTAGAGCTGCTTTACCAATTAACTTTTTAGCCTTCTTTTTGACTGACACGGGTTCTCCACAGTCCTCGTCACTAGATGACTCTGGGACTGATCGAGAGCCACGGCGTTTCCTTTTTGATCTAGTTTTAATAACAAAACAAGCTCTGGACACCTTTCTCTCTCGCCGCCAGGAATACAGAGAATACACATTAGTTATCACCAGCAGCAGAATTATACACATGAAATAAATCACCTTTGGATCCCAGGCATCACCTAAAGTTACTGTCTCCTCAGGCGGAATCTTAAAACCCTTTATCTCAATTGGGAGAGTGGTGGATGTAACATTCCTGTATCTCACTGGCCATAATAAATTAATACATTTTCCATACCATAATTTAACTCTATACATAACCCACATATAAATTGTCCGCACCAAATATTTACCCAGGTAATCCAAAATCAAACCCAAACAATACCTGTAAATCAGAGCCCCAAAAATTGAAAAGAATAATCGCTCCACAAACCACAATACCTTCATGTTTGCTAATTCAGCTAGAAAACACTAAATCAATCAAATAATAAATTAAACTAATTATCTGCCGCACGTTGGGTACGCCAATAAAAAAAAATGTGGTGGGTGGAAGGGCAAGACCAAGAAGCCTCCTCCCTTCCCCCTTGTAAAGTAAAAGGGAAAAAAAAATTGAAGGGAAAGAAAAAAAAACCTCACAAGCTGAATTAGCAAAGCAGTGGAGCTATATTTACAAAGCAATGTAGAGAATGCAGGGGATTATTTACAAATTTACAATATCTACAATATATACAAAGATATACAACAGAGTAACACAGAAATGAGAGTAACCCCTCTCGGCAGAGAGGGGTCCCCCACCTCCGCTCTCCCCTCTCTCCCCCCCGTTTCCCCAGAATGGGATAGAAAGAGAAAGGAAAGAGAGGAAAAAAAGTTAGAAGCAGTTCGTGTTAATTGGAAGGGAGTTAGTATACAGGCCTGTTATCTGGTTTTCAAGGCCGGGGCCTTGGCAGAAAGCCCAGCACAGAAAGCTGCTGCACGGAGCAAAAACGGAAGCAAGACTGAAGATAAGGTGCTGGAGAAACTCAGTATAGTCCCAGCTCATAAAGTGCTTCCTCCCACTCGTCCAATGAAATTAGTTTAAACTATTCCTTCCGTTTACCAACTTCCGTCCACCATATTCCCTTTCTTAAGGGGGCAACGTCAACCGGCCACAGCCATCCAGTATCTGAAGAGAGCCTACAAGAATGCTGGGAAGGGACATCCTAGCATGTCAGGAGATGACAGGACAAGGGAGAATGGAACAAGGCTGGGGATGGGAAGATTCAGGCTGGATGTGAAGAAGAAATTCTTCACCGTGAAAGTGGTGAAGCCCTGGAATGGGTTGCCCAAGGAGATGGCCGAGGCCCCATGCCTGGAAGTGTTTAAGACCAGGCTGGACGAGGCTCTAGCCTGCCTGATCCAGTGTGAGATGTCCCTGCCCATGGCAGTGGTTGGAACTAAATGATCCTTGTGGTTCTTTCCAACCCTGACTCATTCCACGAGTCTATGATTCCACATATTTTGTAACTAGTTTTGACTTTTTTTTGTTTGTTTTTAATGTGAGCTATTTTTAACTTTGTAATTAATTTTTGCTTCATTTCTTTAATATTTTGAAATCTACTTTCAATAAATCTATTTCATTTTTGTTTGATTTAATTATATTTTTTTCTAAGTTTAATATTTATTAATTTTTACATGTTTGCAATTGTTTTTGTTTAATTCTGTAATTTCTTTTAATTTAATTTTTTAAAAATTATTTTTATTTTTATTTTTAATTCTAATTTGAGTCATTTCATATTTTATTTTGAATGCATTTCTTTTATTATTTATTTGTTGTTTATTTTTGTTATTTTATTTCATTTTTAGTTATTATTTTCTGTTCTGAATTTATTATTTTTAGATGTTTAATATTTTTACTTTTAATCTAGTTATTTTGTTTAATCTTTAATTTTAATTTTTGCTTTTAAATGATTTTTATACTGTTTTAATGTGTGCTTTTTTTCCTTCATTGCATTTTATTATTTTTTTATCTGAACTTTTAAATTATTTTTTGTTAACTTTGTTGTGTTAATTTTAATCTAATTTTGATATTTATTTTTTTTTATAATTAATTTTTGTTATTTTGTATTTTAATTTTTCTTTGTTCTTTAAATTTTTATTATTATTTTTAACTTACTTTTTGTAATTTTTAAATTTATTTCTTTTTTTGCCCTCTTTATTATAATTTTTATTGTTGTTGCAATTTTTGAATCTGTATTTTAATTTGTTATTCTAATAAATTTTTTATTTTCAATTTGTTTTTTTTTCTTTCTTTTTTTTTCTTGTATCTAGTGTTTAATCTTTGATTTTTGATCTTATATTCTTTATTGTATTTAGTTTTATTTTGCATGTTTCTTTTATTTAATCTGTCTTCTATTTTAATTTGGATTTTTGCTTTTTTATTATGTTTTTTAACCTTCTTTTCTATTAATTCTTTTTTATTATAATTTTTCATTCTAATTTTCTTAATTTTTTTTTTGTTTTAATCTAGTAGTCTTGATAATCCCCATTTTTATTTTTTGCTAACAATTCTTATGGTTTTTTGTTAATAGCTATTTTTTGTTAGTAATCTTTATGATTTTTCAGTGTGTCATATTTTGCTTTTAATATTTTGTTTTTCTTGTTGCTCTTCTTTTTTATTACTATTCTGTTATTTAGTACTTGTGACTGTTTGAGGCTGTCCCCTTAAGAAAGGGAATATTGTGGTCGGATGTTTGTAAATGAAAGACAGATCTAAACTAATTTCATTGGTAGACTGGGGGAAAGCACCTTTTGAACTGGGAGTGCAGCAGAGAATCCTGGGCATTCCTGCACTTTGCTTTCTCCTTTGCAGCTCGCAGTTTTCTGGGCTTTCAGCCAGGCTTGACCTTGGAGCAGATAAGACACTCTTTAACATTCTAACACATAACTGCTTTTTAATTAATTTTCTCTTTTTCTCTCTTTCTAACCCTCTCTGGGGAAAGGGGGAGAGAAGGGGGAGCAGGGGTGGGGAACCCCCCTCAGCAGAGGAGGGAACCCTCATTTCTGTGTGACTTTGTTGTATATTTCTGTACATATTGTAAATACTGTAAATTCTGTGCATAAACCTGCATTTCCTAAACTGCTTTGTAAATATACAGCACCCACCCCTTTGCTAATCCGGCTGTGAGGTTTTTTTCCCTTTCAACTTTCTTTCCCTTCACTTTACGGGGGGAGGAGAAGGCCCGGCCTTTCCCTTCCAACCCTATGACAGTACTCTAAGTTTTGTATCCACAGTTTTTGTGCTTTTGTTATATATTTCTGTGTTTAATTTTTTTCTTTGCACTTGTTACCTTTTTGTTTACCTTTTCTTTTGCATTTTTTGTATTTTTTCTAGTCTATGTCTAAGAAGGAAATATAAAGACATTACCTTAGCTAAGGGGTGGGTTGAGGGTGGCTAGCAAGGTGTACCCTAGTTGCTATTGTTTCTGTATTAGGGTCTTAATGACTTGCAGCCTATCATGTCTGAGCGACCATTGTTCCACCCATACTGGATTATGTGTTTTCCATTTTAATTTGAGGGTTGGTTGCTGACTAGTAGCCACTACAGAGAAGGAGCAGTAACGAGTTTTGCGCCTAGCTGTCTTCAGGCATCTCAGCCCAATAGAGCAACTGGAAGGGTTAATGTTATAGATGACTCCAGGTAAAAGTTTTTGGTAACAGGTTTATTGGCACTAAAAGATTGTAAAAAGGCAATAAAAGCAATAAAAGCAAGCAAAGCAACCGGTTGGGCATGTGAGGGTACAAAACGTCACCCAAAAAGCAACCTTACAATAGTTTTCTTCATCTTATATAGTTACATCATCTACATAAGCAAACTTATGCTAAATAGAAGGCAGGCATATGATAATTAGTCTTAGAATAGATGGTCAAATCCCTTCTCCCTACATTCAGTGTGGTAAGGGTCAAAGCATCCACTTTCACGCATGCCCAATTGTGCAGGCTTCTTATCTGAAGAAAACAAATTCCTAGTTCTGAATGTTTATCTTTAAGACAGCTCCTTCTCAGCTGTGATGTCTCCGATTAACCAGACAGTATCCTTGCAAGTCTGCAAGATAAGTTTCTTTCCCTTTACCCTCTAAACAGGCCTCACAAGATCCTGACCCTTAATCCCAGTGCACTCTAAGTCTTACAATTTTAACACAAATCACCAGTATATTCATCACAATCCCCCATTTTCTTTTTGTCACCATTGATTTGTGGTAAAATTTCCAGATATTTCAGAACCTTCTTAATTGGATCATAATTAAGTTCCTCTATTTTGATCACCTTCAGATCATAACCATATGCTTGTAACTTACTGGCATAAACAATTTTACCTAAAGGTCTTACCATTTTTAAACAACAATTACAATGAATTACACAGATCAGTATTACAATTATTCCAACAGGTATTACAAACAGTTGTTTAAAGCAACTTATATTCGATAAGCAAGAAGTTAACTTATCCCATATTTCTTTAAATCCAGAAGAAGTATAATCCAAAGAAATCTGATGTAATATTTGATTGTGATGTACAATCACTTAACAAAACTACAGATTAACATAACTACAACAGCTTACATTTATGTCTACACATACAACATGTAAGAAATCCAAAGCTAACCTGTTTTGAGAGACTATTGACTTCAAGCTATTGAGCTTTTATTGCATCTATGCTTGCATTCATCATAATTTCAGCTGTAGCAGAAAAATTTACCATCGCTTTTTAAGGTTCACTAACCCCAAGCCAAGGTAGAAACCTCCTAGCAAAACTATGAAACTTGTTATGCCTGGTTGGTAGTGGATTTGCTCCCCTCTTGGTTCTTCTTGCAAAGCTCCTGAGTAATTCCTGTGGCTGATTTACTATAAAGATATGAGGATAGGCCAGTCCTATAGCACATCTTCCTTACCAGCCTAAGGGTAATACCTTATAAGCATTTTTACCACATATCCAATACCATCCTGACCCAATAGGTATCAGCCATCTTTTAGGTATGTGTTCTTTCTTTCTGGTCTGATCATGGCTCCCCATATTCCCTTCTTCCTAACTAATAAATTGTGAACACTTTGATTACTGTCCTATAAAAATTACATTCCCACATCCAGGGTCAGTCCTATTTCCCCTTTATTCCTGCCTATAGTTGTCTTCCAACATCGCTGGATACAAGGTACAGGTATATTTACATCCAAGGGTTCTTCAAATTGTAATCTCCCCCTTAACTGAGATTGTGGAATCTCGGTACAATCCTCAAGTTGCTGGGCTTTTGGAATGCTTTTTTGTATTTCTGTTACATCAGGAAAGACTGTCCCTATCAAAGGAAACCTGTGTGCTGAATTCTCAGGTAGCTGGGAACATATCCAACAGTAAAAGGACACTACTGCCTGTCTGATGCAGGCTTGAACCCACGACCCTGAGATTAAGAGTCTCATGCTCCACTGACTGAGCTGACTGTGTTCCCTTTCAACAACTGCAGATAAGTGTTCTGTTCTCATACCTTTACTTCAGATGATGTTATAATCTTAGCTCCATAATGGCCTTTCAACCTACCTGTCATTACTAATATTGGAAGAGAATTTATCCACACATGGGAACATGGTCTTTGATTTTGATTGGACTCCTTATACAAAAATAGGGTTAGGATCAAGATTAGGTTCCACCAGTATATGTTAACTCTGCCTCCTTAGCCTACTGGGTGCAAACAGCAGCCAGGTGTTATGTCTTCTTGGCAGCAGTTACATTCTTCAGGAGCCCCACAGATTCCTTAACCCACTTTTAAGATTTCATTTGGAGTCTCTTCTCTACTTCCTCAGTTGGCTTGTTTACCATTTCCCATTGTGCTTTTGTTATTTCAATTCCTCTTCCCTCAAAATCCTCTACAATAATTTTTCTTATGTCTTCCTTACTTTTTTCCTTCTACTAGCCCTTTCAATTTAAAAAACCTGATCTCCTTCTATGATCAGGTGACTGCCTGGTGGATGTGGGGAAGCCTGTGGATGTAGACTACCTGGACCTCAGCAAGGCTTTTGACACTGTCCCCCACAGCAAACTCCTGGCCAAGCTGTCAGCCCCTGGCTTGGACAGCAGCACGCTGAGCTGGGTTAGGAACTGGCTGGAGGGCCAAGCCCAGAGAGTGGTGGTGAATGGTGTCACATCCAGCTGGTGGCCAGCCACCAGTGGTTTGCCACAAGGATCAGTGCTGGGCCCTATGCTCTTTAACATCTTTATTGACGATCTGGATGAGGGCATTGAGTCCATCATCAGCAAATTTGCAAATGACACCAAGCTGGGGCAGGAGTTGATCTGCTGGAGGGTAGAGAGGCTCTGCAGAGGGACCTGGACAGATGGGCAGAATCCAACGGCATGAGATTTAACACATCCAAGTGCTGGGTTCTGCACATTGGTCACAGTAACCCCATGCAGTGCTACAGGCTGGGGTCAGAGTGGCTGGAGAGCAGCCAGGCAGAGAGGGACCTGGGGGTGCTGGTTGATGGTAAGATGAACATGAGCCTGCAGTGTGCCCAGGCAGCCAAGAGGGCCAATGGCATCCTGGCCTGCATCAGGAATAGAGTGGCCAGCAGGAGCAGGGAAGCCATTCTGCCCCTGTACACTGCACTGGTTGGGCCACACCTTGCGTACTGTGTCCAGTTCTGGGCCCCTCAGTTTAGGAAGGATGTTGACTTGCTGGAGCGTGTCCAGAGAAGGACAATGAAGTTGGTAAGGGGTTTGGAACACAAGCCCTATGAGGAGAGGCTGAGGGAGCTGGGGTTGCTTAGCCTGGAGTAGAGGAAACTCAGGGGTGACCTCCTTGCTCTCTACAACTACCTGAAGGGAGGTTGTAGACAGGCAGAGGTTGGTCTCTTCTCCCAGGCAGCCAGCACCAGAACAAGAGGACACAGTCCCAGGCTGCACCAGGGGAGGTTCAGGCTGGATGCCAGGAAGAAGTTCTACACAGAGAGAGTGATTGCCCACTGGAATGGGCCGCCCGTGGAGGTGGTGGAGTCACCACCACTGGAGGTGCCCAGGAGGAGACCCGATAGGGTGCTTGGTGCCATGGCCCAGTTGATCAGGTGGGTTGGATTGGTTGATAGGCCGGATGCGACGATCCCGAAGGTCTCCTCCAACCTGGCCTACTCCATTCCATTCTATTCTATTCTATTCTAATCGTTCTTGGTATCCCTAACTAAAAATTTCTCTAGCCTTTATTTCCCACTTATGCCAATCCCTTTCAAGAATTTTCCATGGGGATTTAAATCCTTTTTCGTTACCACAAAATAAGATCTTTATATTTATCAATCCAAACTGCCTATTTTTGGGCCTACTTTTACAGTTTTACAGTTACAGCATTCAGGACAAAATACTCCTCAATTATAAGAGATACAAGACCATTTCTTACAACATTTAAAACATTTACAAGTTACCCATCCCCCATGAGTTCTATGATGCTTTATACACAGAATGAAATGGGGATATTCCTCAATGTTCTCTTGCAACACAGATTCAATATCACACGCTATTGCATGTATTTCAGGAGGTGGGTCTGTCTTGTAAGTTCCAGAGCTTTCAGACTGAGATGTTACAGTATTGCATCTAGTACTTATCTGTCAGCACTAACTGCAGTCTCGGAGATACTTCCAATCATCTGTATAAGTGGTGTGGAATTCATGCTGATGTCAGTTTTGCTTTCTCTGTAGAGTCACTCTAATCTCTCCAGGCTCAGAGGTTACTGTCCTTTCACTCGCGACACATGCATCCACCCTTTTTCTGCAGTCCGGACAGCTGTAATCTGTTGTTGACAAAACAAAAAAAGATCTCTCCCAAGAGAGTGTATTCAGTCTCTGAAACAACTTACAAATCATTTAAACAAATCCTTTTCCAGATTCTATTTCTATAGTTTCAAGCAGGAGCACCTTAAAAGGTTCCCCTTTAGCTTCAATTACTGTTGCTGGGTTTTTTCCTTCTCAACCCTCTTAGGAGTCTTAGGAGTCTTTTGTATAATCAATTTTCTGCTCCCATATCTACCAAAAAAAATTACCTCCTCCTTCTGGGGACTCATTAGATGAGTCTGGGGACACATATGGTCTTACAGTGATTGATTTGCCATAGTTAAAAGCTAATTGCACTGGCTGTTTGCTAACCCAGGTTGTTTGGATACCTTTTAAACACATGACTTCAACATTTGCCATGAGCAATGGCTAGTGACCATTCCATTTATGACTAGGTATAATGATGACATCATCTCCAGTATCCATAATAATTGAAAATTGTATAATTTGTCCACAAGGGTGTCTGACAGTTACAATCTGTTCCAGTATTCCCTTTTGGATTTCTAGGGCTAATAAGGTATTAGGCATATCGGTGGAACCCGAGCCTTCTTGCCCTTGGATCCTGTTAGAAGTTTTAGGCACTCGGGACTCAGATGGTATTAGCTGAGCAATTTCTGTCCCAACAAGAGTGCTAACAGGAGGGGCAATGGTATAGAGCATAATTTTCATAGCCCAGTCATAATCAGAATGTATTGAACCAGGAATTATAAGGATGCCCTGTCTAGAGGTAGACAATCTGCCAATTAACAGAGCATAGGGTCTGTGACCCAAAGGACCGTGCCAATTGAACTCAACAATGCTTTGTGGATTAAAAGTGATATGCGGCTGTTGTCAGGTCCGCTATGCGCTGCCGGAGGGGGCTGAGGGGGGGAAGGGGGCGCAGTCCAAGCACCCTGGTTTGGTGTCATCGCGCGGGGTATATTCATGCTGCAGGAGCAGCTTCCCTGCCTGCCACAGTCTGGAGTAAAATGATTAGGTCTGTGACACTTTCGAGTCTGCCCAGCAGTCAGGCACTTTGATTTAAGGTACCTAGGTTGCTCAGAAGCATGATGATTTCCACCCAGGTTGTTTCCTTTGTGCGGTGGTCGTGCTGGTGGTTTCAAGACTGCTTCTATGGCCGTGGCTAGATACATTGCTGTTTGTCGATGCTTCATTCGTTGTGGCATCCAGCAGTCATGAGACAGTGGCACCTGTTGATAAAATGCTGAGAACCTGTTTAGTTTCTTCATTAGCATTGTCAAATGCCAAAATATCCAGCATTTTCACCTTCATATTGTGAGTCAGGTCTGAATTAATATTGAATGCCGTATGTAAGGTATCGACAAAGGAACCAAGTGGCCCTGTTAGACCCTGCTGAGTAGTGAAAAGCATAGGATCAGAGTTATTGTCCTGGATTCTGGACCACTCTTTGATCACTAAATCCTGACTTAATTGAAAAGCCTTATCAGGAAGCTGCAATTGCTGATATGATCTGGAAAAAGTCTCACCCCAATGAGACGGTTAGTGGTGACACCTTATAAAGAGTCTGCTGTCTGCCGGGGCGTGGCTTCCAAGGCATTTGCAAGTGAATTGCCACTTAATTGAGAAGTTGCAAGGCCTGAGGC
This sequence comes from Melanerpes formicivorus, assembly GCF_026170545.1. Classification (NCBI taxonomy): domain Eukaryota; kingdom Metazoa; phylum Chordata; class Aves; order Piciformes; family Picidae; genus Melanerpes; species Melanerpes formicivorus. The sequence goes on from NW_027142361.1 coordinate 11,981,312, forward strand.
AGTGTGACTTTCAAGTCTCTGCTTGCTGACAGGGGCTGAAACTCAGAGAGCACTGTCTTAGGATGTAACTTTTTTGTTGCAATCAGAATATCATCCATAGACTTATAGATGAGAAAGTCACAATGAGTCTATCTAAGTGGGAAGAGAGTGCCAGAGAATTCTGGCATGCCTTGAGGCTACCCATTGATATCAGTGGGTGGAGTCTGCCTTAATCGATGACTCAGTAGATGCAGACTTTGTTAAATCCTCCGTGTGTAAGCAAATTGTAAAGAAAACAATCCTTCAAATAAATAATAATCAGGTCCCAATTTGTGGGGACTGGGAGTTGGGAGGCCTGGTTGTAAGGCACCCATCTCCTCCATGATCGCTCTCAGACTACGTAATAAACACCATTTGCTGACATATGTGTGTCAAAAGGGTTTAACAAATGTGTTGAAAACAACTGAGCAGTTGTGTATCCTGACTGTAGCCCATAGGTAGCTATGGCTTGTCTAGCTTCCTTTAGCATTGTCAGTCCAGAGATTACCATAGTCATTGTTAACCTTCTACAGATTCTCCATCTGTGACTACGTTTCCCACAATACCTTTCCACCAGTGCAGCGGGACAGTTCCCTGTCCCTCCCACCTCCCGATCGCCCCATCAGGACTCAATTGGAACCTCCGTCAGAGTGCTATACTCTGCTGATAATGTCTGGAATGTAGGAGGCAGGGGGGGTGTAGCGCAGCTGAAACCGCTGGGGGGAAGGGTCCATTTCTGCCGCCGCCGTGGGGGCAGCCGCTGCCGGTGTCAGTGCTGGTATTGGCGGTGTGTCAGTCGATGCCGCCTTTATTGGAGCTGCCGGTACTCGTGGGGGCCATGGGGGGTGGCAGGAGGTGTGCCAGGAGAACTGCCGGGGTGTGGGGCGCTGCTGGGGTGGGCGCCGCCGGGCTGAGGGCTGCCGGGATGAGCACTGCTGGGGTGGGAACCGCGGGAGGGGTGTGGCCGCAAGAATGCTGCACTCACGAGCCTGCAAGCGCTCCATTATTTTTTTTTTTCCTAAGAGGAGTTGTAGGGCAGAGTCGGCACTGTCCGGCCTCCCAGCATCAGTCCTCTTGTCTTCCAAGTCCAAGCCGTCGCTGGCGGTATCAGAGGAAGATGTTGATGAAGGGGATCGGAAACGCCGAGCCACAGGTTTTGCCGCTTTTTTATGGGTTTCTCTGCTGGGTGCAGACGGCTGTGGTGGTGTCTAATAAAGATGGTGTGCTCACCAAGATGGCGGACGTGGCGTCTCCTCTCTCTAATTCTTCATACGTAGTGACCTCCATTTTGATTTCGCACGCATTATCAGTTCAATCAGGATTCGCTTCTGCCGCTATTGACGTGGCAGGACGGTAATAAGAGAGCCGCGATTCGTGTAGAAGGAGTAGCGGGCAATTGAAATTGTGAGGAGGATGCTGACGGAGCGGCAGACGATGTGCAGGGAGAGAGGAGGGGGGTGGAGGGCGGGGGGTGCCTTCCGAGTCTCCCTTTTTTGTCTCGGTTAGAACCAAATGCCGCAGCAGCTGAATCGGGAGTAGACTGCTCTGCTTTTTTCGATTGCAGTGTACGTGATGATCCGTCACACAGTGCTATAGCGAAAAGCTTCTTTTTTAAGTATGTAGCACCTCATCCCACATCTGGGTTGCAATTTCGTCCCGTGCTTTGGAAGTAAAAGCTTAATTGCCGTGGGGATGATTCTGGGCCCAGGCTAATAGCCCTTTTAAGATCCCAGAATTGCCAGTAATACCTCTCACGGAGAGGATAGGTGGAGGGCGTTTAGCACAGCCTCTTCTGTGGTGGCGTGCTGCCCCTTGCCCCTCCTCCGGTCGCTCACTGGGCCAGGGTGAGATTCACTTCCTTTTTGAGCATGCACTGCTAATTTTTCCAGCACCGGGGCAGTGCTATGTCGACCAGCTTTCTGTATCACTCGGACGTACCTCTTTATGCTGAGTTGATCAGTATCGTACTCCGTGGATCCCGCGAATCCATGTATGTTTGGGTGCCAGATATGGGCGACGGAGATTGGAATCAATACGGCTGACCAATATGATCGAGTATTGTTCCTTTATTGTTCCAGTATTGCAGGCCTATGGTGCAGGCCTATAGTGAGAGTATAGCACAGTTAATTGTGTAGAAGAAGAAGAGACAGTAAAGGCAGAAGTGCGTAGCAAGGGAACTTCTACAACTTATATAAACTTGGAGTGCCTTGTTGGCATGGCTTCATTGGTTCCCTATGAGTGACCACACATTGCACTACTATAGATTATTGGTCCAACTACTAACGACACGCAAGGTTTGTTGATGCAGGTGCATGTCCTGTTGTCCCAAGATAACTGTCCATGTTTATAGCTACCAGTGTCCTGTTTTAGTTACATGCTGCAGGCACAGCACTGTTTTGCTCCACTGCTAACTGGCTCTGCATTTATGCTGAGCATGGCCTACCACCATGTCAGGCTCTAGGCCTACACTGCCAGATTGCTCACACTGCTTGTCGCTGGCATTGCCACAGAGGTGTTGATCAAATGCCAGCTGAAGATGAGTCAGCATGTGCCCAGGTGGCCAAGAAGACCAACAGCATCCTAGCTTGTATAGTGATAGTGTGGTCAGCAGGACTAGGGCAGGGATTGTCCCCCTGTACTGGGCACTGGTGAGGCTCCACCTTGAATCCTGGATTGAGTTTTGGGCCCCTCACCCACAGAAAGACATGGAGGGGCTGGAGTGTGTCCAAAGAAAGGCAACAAATCTGGTGAAGTGTCTAGTGCACAAATCTTTTGAGGAGCTGCTGAAGGAGCTGTGGTTGTTTACTCTGAAGAAAAGGAGGCTGAGAGCATACCTTCTGGCTCTGTACAGCTCCCTGGAAGGAGGTTAGAGTGAGATGGGGGTTGGGCTTTTCTTCTAAGGAATAAGTGACAAGACAAGAGAAAACAGACTTAGGTTGTGCCAGGGAAGGTTTAGGTTGGACTTGGGGAAAAATTTCTTCCCTGAGAGGATTGTCAAGGCCTGGAATAGGCTGCCCAGGACAGTGATGGAGTCCCCATCCCTGGAGGGTTTGAACATCTGTGTAGCTGTGGTGCTGAGTGGCATGGTTTAGTGGTGACCTGGACGTGCTGGGGTGACAGTTGGATTCAATGACCTTGGAGGTCTTTTCCAGCCTAAATTATTCTATGATTCTCTGTTTTCCATGATGGAGCTCTCCATCCTCACAGCACACCCCAAAACTCCCTCAGTGGCATGGTCCCCCTCCAACTGACCTCTCCTTCTTTGCCTGGCAGGAATTTCTTGCGGAGTGTCCTGCTTGCTGGTGGCTCCAACAGTCCTTATGCCAAAGTGATGAAGGGACAGATCACTCTGTTCCAGGTTAGCCCTGGGGTACCCACCACAGAGCATCGCTGGTGGCTTGGATGGGGCTTGGATGGGACTTGGAATGGAACTTGGGTGGGGCTTGAAAGGGGCTCAGATGGAGCTTGGATAGAGCACAGATGGGCCTCTGGGAAAGCTTGGATAGGGCTTGGATGAGCCTCGGGCAGGACTTGGTCAGGGCTCAGGTGGAGCTTGGCTGGGGCTTGGGAAGAGGCAAAGGGGAGCAGGCTCCTAGATGGGCTGTGCTTTGTGTTGAGAGGCTCAGTTGAATGCCTGTGTGGATGTTTTCCAGCTCTTTCTGGAGATGGAGCAGGGCTGCCAGCAGCATGCCTCTGCCATGGGCATCACCTTGTCATCCACCTTCTCCATCACCAGAGCCTTTGAGGACATGTCAGCCAAGGGAACAGTCAATACTCCCCTTCTGCAGGCAGCCAGGGTGCTGTAGAGGAATGGTGGGTGATGGGGGGCTCTGGGGGAAGGATGCTGCTCCCCTACCTAGCAGGTGTCTTGGGGTCCCTGGTTGGTCCCACTATCAGGTCCCTTGTCAATCCCACTACAGAGATCCCTAATTGATCCCAGCCCGAGATCTTGGTTGGTCCCACCATTGGGTTCCTGATTTGTCCCACTTGGCTGAGCCCACCACAGGCTTCAATCCCACCAAGGGGCTCCCTGATTGGTCCTACCATGAGGAGCCTTGGTCAGTTCCACCATGGGGGTCCAGCTCAGTCCTCAGAATCTGGGTATGCCCAAACTCTGGCTCATCTTCCACTTGTGTTGGGTGGAAAGCTCTTCACAGAGAGAGTTGTTGGCCATTGGAATGTGCTGCCCAGGGAGGTGGTGGAGTCACCATCACTGGAGGTGTTCAAGAGGGGATTGGATGTGGCACTTGGTGCCATGGTTGAGTAGTCATGAGGTGTTGGGTGACAGGTTGGACTTGATGATCTTTGAAGTCTTTTCCAACCTAATTGATTCTGTGATTCTACAACCTTGGAAGCACAAATTTGGCACGAGCTCCTGCATGCCTTAATCTCTCACTGGGGTGTCCTGGTTTGGACAGAGCCTCCAAAAGCAGGGTGGGGAAGGTCTGAGGAACGTGGCTGAGGAGAGGAGGTGAAGCCAAAGGCTGTGCAGAGAGCTGGAGCAGCGCTGCTTGCTCTGCCCTCCCTTAGGATTCAAGACCTGTGTCCTGACCAACAACTGGGTGGATGACAGCAGCGGGCGCCTCTTCATGGCCACGCTGGTGAACCTGCTGCAGCAATACTTCAACCTGGTCATCGAGTCCTGCCACCTCGGGGTGCAGAAGCTGGACCCCAGGATCTACTCCTACGCCCTCAAGGTGCTGCAGGCCAAGCTGCAGGAGGTACAACCACTCCCCCATGCCAGGGCCTGGAGCATCCCTCTTGACCAGAGCCAGTGTCTTCCCTTGCCCAGGGTGCTGAGCCTGGCTCTCTCACTGTGTCTCTCCAGAGGGACCTTGACAGGCTGGACAGAGGGGCAGAGTCCAGCAGGATGGCATTCAACAAGTCCAAGTGCTGGGTGCTGCACTTTGGCCACAACAACCCCATGCAGTGCTACAGGCTGAGGTCAGAGTGGCTGGAGAGCAGCCAGGCAGAAAGGGACCTAGGGGTACTAGTTGAGAGTAGGCTGAACATGAGCCAGCAGTGTGCCCAGGTGGCCAACAAGGCCAATAGCATCCTGGCCTGTATCAGGAACAGTGGCCAGCAGGAGCAGGGAGGTCATTGTGGACCTGGTTAGGCCACACCTCGAGTACTGTGTCCAGTTCTGGGCCCCTCAGTTTAAGGAGGACATTGAGACACTTGAACGTGTCCAGAGAAGGGCAACAAGGCTGGGGAGGGGTTTGGAGCACAGCCCTATGAGGAGAGGCTGGGGGAACTGGGGTTGCTTAGCCTGGAGAAGAGGGGGCTCAGGGGTGACCTTCTTGCTGTCTACAACTACCTGAAGGGAGGTTGTAGCCAGGAGGGGGTTGGTCTCTTCTCCCAGGCAGCCAGCACCAGAACAAGAGGACACAGTCTCAAGCTGTGCCAGGGGAGGTTTAGACTGAAGGTGAGGAGAAAGTTCTTCACAGAGAGAGTTGTTTGCCATTGGAATGTGCTGCCCAGGGAGGTGATGGAGTCACCATCCCTGGAGGTGTTCAAAAAGGGATTGGATGTGGCACTTGAAGTCATGGTTTAGTAGTCATGAGGTGTTGGGTGACAGGTTGGACTTGATTATCTTTGAGGTCTTTTCCAACCTAATTGATTCTATGATTCTATCTCCAGGTGATCTTCCTGGATGACCTTGGGGAGAACTTGAAGCTGGCCTGGGAGATGGGCATGGCCACCATCCTCGTCAGGGACACGAGGACTGTGCTGAAAGAGCTGCAGGAGCTCTCAGGTGTCCAGGCATGTAGAGGTTCTCTGGGTCTTCACTAGCCCTGCTCTCCTGGGAATCCTGGCCCCATTCTGCACAGTCAGGAGGGATGGGTGTGGTGGGTTTGGAAGGGTAAGGCCGAGAAGCCTCCTCCCTTCCCCCTTGTAAGGTAAAAGGGGAAAAAAAATTGAAGGGAAAGGAAAAAAAACCCTCACAAGCTGAATTAGCAAAGCAGTGGAGCTATATTTACAAAGCAATGTAAGGTATGCAGGGGAATATTTACAAATTTACAATATCTACAATATATACAAAGATATACAACAGAGTAACACAGAAATGAGAGTGACCCCCCTCGGACAGAGAGGGGTTCCCCACCTCCGCTCTCCCCTCTCTCCCCCCTTTCCCCAGAATGGGATAGAAAGAGAAAGAAAAGAGAGGAAAAAAAAGTTAGAAGCAGTTCGTGTTAATTGGAAGGGTGTTAATATACCGGCCTTTATCTGTCTTCAAGGCCGAGGCCTTGGCAGAAAGCCCAGCACAGGCAGAGCTGCTGCACGAAGAAAAGGCGGAAGCAAGACTGACAGAAAAGTCGTGGAAATGTCCACTTCACTCCCAGTTCCGAAGGTGCTTCCTCCCACTCTCCCAATGAAATTAGTTTAGACTATTCCTTCCGTTTACCAACTTCCGTCCACCATATTCCCTTTCTTAAGGGGGCAACGTCAACCGGCCACAGTCCACCCCTTCTAAACAATTTCATTGGCTGTTCATACTGTCCATCCAATCCACAACGATATTTACAGTTCATGAGTAAAGTTCATAGTCCATTCCGGCTATGCTCAGATGTAGATGATTCAAAAGTCCAAGAAAATCAGAAAATGAGAAAAATGGAAAACAGTTCATTTCTTCACCGACGAAGCGAAGAAAAGGGAAACAGGGATTCTCAGGGTCTCTTAGTTGACTCAGGGCTCTCAGGGATCTCAGGGTTCGTGCACCGTAGATTCCTCGTTGGTTCTTCCTTTGGACGCGATGTAGCTGTGCAGCAGTTTGAAATTAACCTCTTTCAGCTAAAGTTAAATTTCTTTGCGGAATACACTGAATTTCACCATTCTCTTGCATTACCCAATAAGTGTGACCCGGACCTTCAGCTGAAACCACCCCTCGGACAGGTTTAGCCTCTCCTGAGGGTGAAAATACCCAAACAGTTTTACCTAACAGATTCTTTTCTCTAACAACAGGAACTCTATCACCTTCTACTTTCCGTAGCAAATCTGAATGTGCAGGTCCAGCTCGGTTCACTGAACCTCTACTATTTACCAGCCAGGTTGCTTGTGCTAAATGTTTTTCCCAGTTTTTCAAAGATCCACCTCCCATGGCTTTGAGAGTAGTCTTCAACAAACCGTTGTAGCGTTCAATCTTCCCTGAAGCTGGTGCATAGTAGGGAATGTGGAATATCCACTCAATACCGTGCTCTTTTGCCCAGTTCTTTACAAGGTTGTTCTTGAAATGAGTTCCGTTGTCTGACTCAATCCTCTCTGGAGTTCCGTGTCTCCACAGGATCTGTCTCTCCAGACCGAGAATGGTGTTGCGTGCAGTTGCATGTGGAACTGGATAAGTTTCCAACCATCCATTGTTTGCCTCTACCATAGTAAGCACATACTGCTTACCAGAACGAGAACGTGGTAGAGTGATGTAGTCAATCTGCCAAGCTTCACCATACTTGTACTTGGACCATCTGTCACCATACCACAAGGGCTTAAGTCGTTTTGCCTGCTTAATAGCAGCACAAATGTCACAGTCCTGGATGACTTGTGTGATAGCATCCATGGAAATGTCTATGGATCTGTCACGAGCCCATTGGTATGTTGCATCTCTGCCTTGATGTCCTGACGAATCATGAGCCCACCGAGCTAAGAATATCTCACCTCGGTGTTTCCAGTCAAGATCAAGATTAGAGTCCATGTCTACTTGAGAAACTCTTGCAGCTAGATCTGCCTGATGGTTGTGTTGATGTTCCTCAGTAGCTTTGCTCTTAGGAATGTGAGCATCGATGTGTCTCACTTTCACTGGAATTCTCTCGATTCGATCAGCAATGTCCTGCCACAGGTTGGCTGCCCAAATGGGTTTTCCTTTTCTCTGCCAACCACTCTTCTTCCAGTTCTTTAGCCAACCCCATAGAGCATTGGCTACCATCCATGAGTCGGTGTAGAGATAAAGCTTTGGCCATCTCTCACGTTCAGCCACGTCGAGAGCTAGCTGGACAGCTTTTACCTCTGCGAACTGACTGGATTCTCCTTCTCCATCTTTCGCCTCTGCAACTCGGCGTGTTGGACTCCACACTGCAGACTTCCACCTTCACTTGTTTCCAACAAGACGACAGGAACCGTCTGTGAACAAAGCATATTTCTTTTCATCATCAGAAAGGTCATTGTAAGGAGGAGCTTCCTCAGCACGAGTTACTTTCTCCTCTGGAGGTTTGGCACAGTTGGTACCTTCAGGCCAACTTGAGATCACCTCCACTAGACCAGGTCTTTCAATATTTCCCATTCGAGCTCTCTGTGTTATCAGAGCCATCCACTTAGACCAGGTTGAGTCTGTGGCATGATGTGGTGTGGAGCCCTTGCCTTTGAACATCCAATTCAAAACTGGTAATCTGGGAGCTAAGAGAAGTTGTGATTCAGTTCCAATCACTTCAGAATATGCTTTTACTCCTTCATAGGCAGCTAAGATTTCTTTCTCTGTTGGAGTATAATTAGCCTCTGAACCTGTGTAACCTCGACTCCAGAAACCAAGAGGTCGTCCACGTGTCTCACCTGGAGCTTTTTGCCACAAGCACCAGGTTGGACCATTGTCACTCGCAGCCGTGTACAAAATGTTCTTAATGTCTGGACCATCTCGGACAGGTCCCAGACCCATTGCTTGAATTACTTCTTGCTTTATCTGGTCAAAGGCTGCTTGTTGTTCAGGTCCCCAGTGGAAATGGTTTCTCTTTCGAGTTACATCATACAGAGGTTTCACAATCTGACTGTATCCAGGAATGTGCAGTCTCCAAAATCCCACTATCCCCAAGAAACGTAGGGTCTCTTGCTTGTTTGTGGGACTTGCCATGGTAGAGACTCTATTTACCACATCCACTGGAATGTGTCGGCGTCCATCCTGCCACCGCACTCCCAGAAATTGAATCTCTGTGGTAGGTCCTTTCACCTTGTCTCGCTTGATGGCAAAACCTGCATTCAGAAGAATGTCAATGATTTTGTTGCCTTTCTCGAAGACTTCCTCAGCAGTTTTACCCCAGACGATGATATCATCGATGAACTGGATGTGTTCTGGAGCACCTCCTTTCTCCAGAGCATCGTGGATCACTGCATGACAGATGCTTGAGCTGTGGATCCAGCCCATTGGCAGCCTGTTGAAAGTGTACTGGATTCCTCTCCAGGTGAAAGCAAACTGAGGCCTGCATTCCTCTGCTATGGGAATAGAGAAAAATGCATTAGCAATATCTATGGTAGCATACCATTTGGCCTCTTTGGATTCCAGCTCATACTGGAGTTCCATCATGTCTGGTGCTGCTGCACTCATAGGTGGTGTCACTTCGTTTAGGGCTCGGTAGTCTACCGTCAGACGCCAGTCTCCATTCTGCTTCCGCACAGGCCACACTGGACTGTTGAAAGGTGAATGAGTTTTGCTGACGACTTTCTGACTCTCCAACTGACAAATCAGATTCTGAATGGGCAACAAAGAGTCACGGTTGGTTCTGTATTGTCTGTGATGCACAGTCTGAGAAGCAACCGGCAATTTAATGTCCTGTATCTTATGTTGTCCCACAACTGCAGATTCATCAGAAAGTTCAGGTCTGGCAGACAGCTTCAATTTTTGTCCATCAATTTCTATAGAAGCTACTCCAAAATCCCATTTGTAACCTCTAGGGTCTTTGAAACGCCCTTCTCTCAGAAAATCAATTCCCAAAATACAAGGTGCGTCAGGTCCGGTCACAACTGTATGCTTCCTCCATTGTTTACCAGTTAAACTTATATTAACCTCTACCTTACTTAACTCTTGAGATCCACCAGTGACTCCCAGAATAATTATAGACTCTGATCCCTGATAATTTGATGGTATTATGGTGCACTGAGCTCCTGTGTCAACCAAGGCCCTGTACTTCTGAAATTGTGAAGTGCCAGGCCACTGGATGTACACATCCCAATAGATTCTATTATCTCTGTTATCCCTCTCCTCCCCCTGGCGGGAGGCAGGGCACCCCTAGTTATGGGGAACATGCGCACATGTGCATTGCACATATTGTGCAGGGTTATAACTTTGCATATTATAACTGGAGCCACTGTTAAAGCTACTATGGTTGTTCTGGGGAACTGTGGAAGTAACAGCTACCCTTCTGGTATTGCTACCTCGGGTTCTGCCACTTTGCAATTCCCTCAGTCTCCTGAAAAGATTAGAAGTTGGTTGGCCATCCCAGCGGTTCATGTTCTCACCAAACTGATCACGCAGAGTTATCCAAATAGTTCTACGTGATTGTCTTGGTGGTCTGTTTTGGAATGACCTGTTTTGGAATGTCCTGTTTTGGAATGACCTCCTTGGAGGACGTGTATTCCTCACTGATGAGACTTGTACCCACCTGGAGGAAGAATTGAAATTATCCTTTTGTGCCAATTGGGATATGGAATCTTTCAGATCCTTCATGCAATTCTCAATTTTTCCAGACAAAATTTCAATGGCCGAAACCAAAGAACCACGTGTCATGCTATCCTCCAATTGTCTCATTTGATCACTGAATTGGCCAACCGTAGGTGAAGTTCCACCATAACTTCTTGACACAATTCTGCTTGCCAGAATGTTTGCATAATTAGAAGGAGCAAGTTTGATGATCTTTTTAGCAAGACCAATACCCACAGGTATGTCATCAGGATTCAGAGTTTCATGTTCACCATAGAGTAGCTCTCTAACAGCAAATTCTCTCAAGCGCTTAATTCCCTCATCTATGGTAGTCCAGGGTTTAGGATTCCATGGGAGATCATCTCGGGAAGGGTATCTCAGGGCAACCGCCATTAAAAGGCGTATCCACAGATTAACCTTACCGAGAGCTTCGCCTAGATGTCTATCTATTCCATTGTCCCTTGAGAGAGTTCCTAACTGAGCTGCTGAATTGTCTCCAACTCTTAGAGCTGAAGCACCTGTATCATAACACCTACTAAGCCAAGCTAGAACTGGCTCCTTATCTGCCCTGGTGAAATCTTTACGGACATTTCGCAATTCCTCGCGGGGCGAAGAACAGTCCGTAATATCATCTTCATCTTCATCTCCCTGAATTCTTTGCCCATAAAATCCTGCTGTCATTCTCCTAAGGATCTCTTTAAGCTGAGAACCACCTTTGCCAGCTGCCTTCCTAACTTCATCTCTATCCTGCTTTGATCTCACTAGGTTAGCTAGATCTTTAAAACAAACCTTCTCTTCCTCCTGAGCAGGATCTTTTAGAGTAGAGGGCCCCTCACCAGGATCAGTCTCCAACTCCTCTTCTTCTCCATATTTGCCCTTTGCACCTCTAGTCTTTAAAGGAGCCACCTTAACTGGAGCTGTGTTTGAATTTACAGCCACCTTAATAGAAGCTGACAAGTCCTGAGATAAATCAGCTGCTGGGGCAGTGACTTCCGGTCCCACTGAGGGAGTGGGTGGAAGTGATGTTGCTCCGTTAATGGCCAATGGAGAAGAAGAAGAAGGAGAAGGAGTGGGAGAAGGAGTAGGTGCCATGTTGATACCAGCCGATGCCCTTGGCTGCTTGCTAGAATCAGCAAAGTCATTTAGAGCTGCTTTACCAATTAACTTTTTAGCCTTCTTTTTAACTGACACGGGTTCTCCACAGTCCTCATCACTAGATGACTCTGGGACTGATCGAGAGCCACGGCGTTTTCTTTTTGATCTAGTTTTAATAACAAAACAAGCTCTGGACACCTTTCTCTCTCGCCGTAAAGAAATCAGGAGATACACGATAATTATCACCAGCAGCAGAATTATAGACATGAAATAAATCACCTTTGGATCCCAGGCATCACCTAAAGTTACTCTCTCCTCAGGCGGAATCTTAAAACCCTTTATCTCAATTGGGAGAGTGGTGGAGGTAACATTCCTGTATCTCACTGGCCATAAGATATTAATACATTTTCCATACCATAATTTAACTCTATACATAACCCACATATAAATTGTCCACACCAAATATTTACCCAGGTAATCCAAAATCAAACCCAAACAATATCTGTAAACCAGAGCCCCAAAAATTGAAAAGAACAATCGCTCCACAAACCACAATACCTTCATGTTTGCTAATTCAGCTGGAAAACACTAAATCAATCAAATAATAAATTAAACTAATTATCTGCCACACGTTGGGTACGCTAATAAAAAAAATGTGGTGGGTTTGGAAGGGTAAGGCCGAGAAGCCTCCTCCCTTCCCCCTTGTAAGGTAAAAGGGAAAAAAAAATTGAAGGGAAAGGAAAAAAAAACCTCACAAGCTGAATTAGCAAAGCAGTGGAGCTATATTTACAAAGCAATGTAAGGTATGCAGGGGAATATTTACAAATTTACAATATCTACAATATATACAAAGATATACAACAGAGTAACACAGAAATGAGAGTGACCCCCCTCGGACAGAGAGGGGTTCCCCACCTCCGCTCTCCCCTCTCTCCCCCCTTTCCCCAGAATGGGATAGAAAGAGAAAGAAAAGAGAGGAAAAAAAAGTTAGAAGCAGTTCGTGTTAATTGGAAGGGTGTTAATATACCGGCCTTTATCTGTCTTCAAGGCCGAGGCCTTGGCAGAAAGCCCAGCACAGGCAGAGCTGCTGCACGAAGAAAAGGCGGAAGCAAGACTGACAGAAAAGTCGTGGAAATGTCCACTTCACTCCCAGTTCCGAAGGTGCTTCCTCCCACTCTCCCAATGAAATTAGTTTAGACTATTCCTTCCGTTTACCAACTTCCGTCCACCATATTCCCTTTCTTAAGGGGGCAACGTCAACCGGCCACAATGGGCTTTGTTCTTTTGGGCCTTGCTGTGATGTGGTTCTGGCACAGGACCTGCAGGAAGTGAATGGGATGGGGGCTGTGATCTTCTGTACACCCTCCCTGGCCCCAAATAACCTCATCCCCCATGTCCATCTCAAACTCCAGGGTGTGCCACTAGCAGCAGGCTGGAGGGGGTAACCCATGGAGCTCCAGGCTTGCTCAGGAGCTGCTCACCCTGTGCTCCTCACCCCACTGCTTCTCACACAAGAGGAGCCCCTGCCAACCGTGTGTGACCCAGCTGCTGTGACCCATGGATACGTGCCCATCAGGGTAGGACAAAGGGTGGCAAGCTGTCCTCAAGCTTGAGGGGGGAGAGAGGAGAGGGAAGACAGGAATCCTGGGGAGGGTCTTGAGTCCCTTGCAAGGATGTGCCAGCTGAGGGGTGGCTTGTTAGGTTGTCCATCCTCCTTCATGGGGCTACTCTTGATGAGGGATGCTGAGCTCTTCCATGATTCAGGTCTTCTCCATCCACTCCATGAGTCAAAATGTGGCTTCAGGAGGTTGTTCTGGAGTGGGTGGTGGGCTCCCACACCTGGTGACCAGCAGTGGGTGGAGGGTTGCAGGGTGGAGCCATGCCACCCCCATCTGATGAGGGTTCTCTATCCCTTCCAGCCTGGTGTCCAGCTGCACTTTGTGGAGGTGGGACATGGCCCTGTGGTCTGCCTCTGCCATGGCTTCCCTGAGTCCTGGCTCTCCTGGCGCTACTAGGTGATGGAGGAGATGAGGAGGAGGATAGACCATGGGATCTGGGTGTGATCCCATGGTCTGTCATGGTCACCATGGTCACCAGTCCATGTCTTCTCTCCTGGAGATGTCTCCAGCCATACTGGAGTGGGCAGATGGGTGCTGGCAGCAGGGCAGAGGGAGGTCCAAGGGGTGCCTGCATCCTTTGGAGGCTGTTCTTATCTGTTCTAGATCCCAGCTTTGGCTGGAGATGAAGGGCTATGGGGAGTCCACAGCCCCACCAGGTGAGCTGGGTTTATTGAACTGTAGGTGGGATGGGAGTCATACAGGGCTGGAGCTGCCAACCCCAAAACCAAGACCTAGGAGGGAATGGTTGGAGGAGTCCTTTCCTGGTGGGTGGAAGCTGTTCTGCTGCTCCTGCAGCCCTGTCAGCTTAGACAGGTGCAAAAGACATCAGTAGAAATGTGTGGAGGTTAAAATGATGGTGGTTGTGTCTTCCATGCAGATATCAAAGAATATTCCCAGGAGCAGATCTGCAAGGTGAGAAGCTGCAAGTTACAAACCTGGGCAGGATGAGTGTGGGAGGGGAGAGTGCTTCAGCCTGGTAGGGCATGGTCCTCAGCAGCTTCGTCGAGCAGCTTCCTCGAGACAGCACCCAGACCAGCAACCGCCGGGGACCAGCCACTGCTCTCCTTTTCGGGCTGCGGGAATCGCCATCGCTGCCGAGTTTTGCCGCGGGGAAGGAGCAGCCGCTCTTTCACGTGGTCAGACTCGTGATTCCAGCGGCGGGAGCGGCTGAATTTAAAAGGCTCTGCTGCGGCTCGGGGGGTTCACTTCGTCGGGCAGCCCGTATTCTCTTGTACGCTCACGCGCCACCCTTTTTTTTTTTTTTAAATTTTTTTTTTGTTTGTTTTTGTTTTTGTTTTTGTTTTTAAATTGGCAGTAGGTGCTGTGGCCAGGGACAGCCATGGTTGTAACTCGCAGCAAAATCTCCCTAAAAAAATCAGTGTCAACCCAGACCGAGGTAGAACAGAAGCAGGTAGCTGTCCAGGTATCTGGCTGTAGAGAATGCTGGAGCCTGGCCCTTGCGACGCAGGGTAGTGGGGGCAACTCTTGTATAAGGTGTGAGCAGGTTGACTATCTGCTTAATATGGTGGCCAGACTGAGGGATAAGTTTGCTAGCCTTAGAAATGTAAGGAAATGTAGGAAAGAGATGAACCAGAGGAGGAAGGAGATGGACCAAAGGAGGAAAGAGGTGAATCAGAATCAGAAGAGGAAAGAGTTGAATCGGAGTAAGCAGGCTCTGCAGGCTCCCCCAGCAGAAGCTGGTTATTCAAAAAGCAGAGGTGAATGGACGCAGGTTACTCTCAAAAGACGCAAAGTTAAACCTCCTTGCCTCCCCTCACCTTCCCCGCTGCTCTTAGAAAACAGATATGGAGCACTGGAAATTGAGGGTGAGGTGGTCCTGATGCCGGAGGACACACCATCTGGGGTTCTCCCTAAGGCTAAGCAGCCTAAGATTAAACAGCCTAAGGCAAAGCAGCCTAAGGTCAAACAGTCTTCTGCTGGCATCAGGACCTGTTCCCTCAATAAAAAGAGGAGGGTAATTGTTATTGGTGATTCCCTTCTGAGGGGAATGGAGGGCCCTATATGTCGGCCTGACCCATCTCATAGGGAACTCTGTTGTCTGCCAGGAGCCCAAGTTAATGATGTTACCAGTAGGCTGCCTAAACTGGTACAGCCCTCTGACTACTACCCCTTACTAGTTATGCAGTTAGGGAATGATGATGTTGCAACCAGAACTCCCAGGGCTATCAAAGATGACTTCAGGGCCCTGGGAGACCTGGTTGAGGGGTCAGGGGCACAAATAATTTTTTCATCAATACCCTTAACTGCAGGAGGGAATACAGTAAGGAACAGGTCAGCAGCTATAGTTAACAAATGGCTTAGAGGCTGGTGCAGTCAAAAGAATTTTGGGTTTTTTGATATTGGGAAACTTTCCACTGCACCAGACCAGCTGGCAACAGATAGAGTACATCTGTCCCAGAGAAGGGGAAAGGTCACTGTATATGAGAATGGACTGTCCCCCAAAGATAAAAAGATCCTGGGTAGGGAACTGGCGGGTCTCATCGACAGGGCTTTAAACTAGTTTTGAAGGGGGAAGGGGCTGAAAAGAGTCCTCTCAGACAAGAGTCTGGGGGCGACAAGCTAGAGTCGGAGGTGAAACCAGCAGCCCAGCTGAAGTGCATGTACACTAATGCACGAAGCATGGGTAACAAACAGGAGGAGCTGGAAGCCTTGATGCAGCAGGAAAATTATGATATAGTTGCCATCACAGAGAAGTGGTGGGACGACTCACACGACTGGAGCGCTGCAATTGACGGTTACAAGCTCTTCAGGAGAGACAGGCGAGGAAGAAGGGGTGGAGGGGTGGCCCTTTACATCAGGAAGGCACTAGATGCCATTGAGATGGAGATTAGGGACGATCGGGTTGAATGCTTGTGGATAAGAATTAGAGGGAAGACCAGCAGGGCAGACACCCTGGTTGGAGTCTGTTATAGACCACCCAACCAGGAGGAAGATGTTGACGAAGCATTCTATAGGCAGCTTAGAGCTGTCTCAAGATCTCCGGACCTTGTTCTCATGGGCGACTTCAACCTGCCTGACATCTGCTGGGAACTCAACACAGCAGAGAGGAGACAGTCTAGAAGGTTTTTAGAATGCATGGAGGACAGCTTCTTATCCCAGGTGCTGCGAGAGCCTACCAGGGGCAAGGCTATGCTTGACCTCCTCTTCACCAACAGGGAAGGACTGGTGGGTGATGTGGTGGTTGGAGGGTGTTTGGGGTCCAGTGACCACGAGATAATTGAATTCTCGGTTTTTGGTCAAGCCAAGAGGGGCAGCAAGAAGACCTCCACTCTGGACTTCCGGAGGGCAGACTTTGGGTTACTCAAGGAACTAATTCAGAGGGTTCCTTGGGATAAAGCCCTTAAAAACAAAGGGGTCCAGGAGAGCTGGACCTACTTCAATGAAGAATTGTTGAAGGCTCAGGGACAGGCTGTGCCAATGTGCCAGAAGATGAGCCGCCGGGGCAGATGGCCAGCCTGGATGGTTCATGAACTTTTAATGGAACTGAGGGAAAAAAAGAGGGTGTATCACCTTTGGAAGCGAGGGGAGGCAACCCACAGAATGTTTAAGGATGTTGCTAGGTCTTGTAGGAAGAGAATTAGGGAGGCAAAAGCACACTTGGAGCTTAAACTGGCCTCTACTGTGAAGGACAACAAAAAGTCCTTCTATAAATACATTAATAGTAAGAGGAAGGGGAAGGACAACCTCCACTCCTTGGTGGATACGGAGGGGAACATTGTAACAAAGGATGAGGAAAAGGCAGAGATACTTAACACCTTCTTTGCCTCAATTTTTACTAGAAGGGCAGAATGTCTTCCTGACAGCTGGCCTGCAGAGCTGGCAGAAGGAGCCAGGGAGCTGCACAGTTTCCCTATGTTCCATGAGGAGGTGGTTGGAACTCTCCTTAGCAGCTTGGATCCCCACAAGTCCATGGGACCAGATGGGATTCATCCTAGGGTGCTGAGAGAGCTGGCAGATGAGCTGGCCAAGCCACTCTCCATAATTTTCCAGCAGTCCTGGCTCACTGGCGAGGTCCCAGAGGACTGGAAGCTGGCCAACGTGGTGCCCATCCATAAGAAGGGCCGGTTGGATGAGCCAGGGAATTACAGGCCTGTCAGCCTGACCTCAGTGCCAGGCAAGATCATGGAACAGGTCATCCTGAGTGCAATCACACAGCACTTACAGGATGGCCAAGGGATCAGGCCTAGCCAGCATGGATTTAGGAAGGGCAGGTCCTGCCTGACCAACCTGATCTCCTTCTATGATCAGGTGACCCGCCTGGTGGATGTGGGGAGGCCTGTGGATGTAGTCTACCTGGACCTCAGCAAGGCCTTTGACACCGTCCCCCATAGCAAACTGCTGGCCAAGCTGTCAGCCCATGGCTTGGATGGGAGCACACTGCGATGGGTTAGGAAGTGGCTGGAGGGCCGAGCCCAGAGAGTGGTGGTGAATGGTGCCACATCCAGCTGGCAGCCAGTCACTAGTGGTGTGCCCCAAGGATCAGTGCTGGGCCCCATGCTCTTTAACATCTTTATTGATGACCTGGATGAGGGCATTGAGTCCATCATCAGTAAATTTGCTGACGACACCAAGCTGGGGGCAAGAGTTGATCTGCTGGAGGGTAGAGAGGCTCTGCAGAGGGACCTCGACAGGCTGGACAGATGGGCAGAATCCAACGGCATGAGATTTAACACATCCAAATGCCGGGTTCTGCACATTGGCCACAACAACCCCATGCAGTGCTACAGGCTGGGGTCAGAGTGGCTGGAGAGCAGCCAGGCAGAGAGGGACCTGGGGGTGCTGGTTGATGGTAGGCTGAACATGAGCCTGCAGTGTGCCCAGGCAGCCAAGAGGGCCAATGGCATCCTGGCCTGCATCAAGAACAGTGTGGCCAGCAGGAGCAGGGAGGTCATTCTGCCCCTGTACACTGCACTGGTTAGGCCACACCTCGAGTACTGTGTCCAGTTCTGGGCCCCTCAGTTTAGGAAGGATGTTGACTTGCTGGAACGAGTCCAGAGAAGAGCAACAAAGTTGGTGAGGGGTTTGGAACACAAGCCCTACGAGGAGAGGCTGAGGGAGCTGGGGCTGCTTAGCCTGGAGAAGAGGAGACTCAGGGGTGACCTTATCACTCTCTACAACTACCTTTAAAGGAGGTTGTAGACAGGCTGATGATGGTCTCTTCTCCCAGGCACCCAGTACCAGAACAAGAGGACACAGTCTCAGGCTGCGCCAGGGGAGGTTCAGGTTAGATATTAGGAAGAAGTTCTATACAGAAAGAGTGATTGCGCTATGGAATGGGTTGCCCGGGGAGGTGGTGGGGTCGCCGTCATTGAAGGTGTTCAGAAGGAGACTTGATGGGGTGCTTGGTGCCATGGGTTAGCTGTTTGGGTGGGTTGGATTGGTTGATGGGTTGGACACGATGATCTTGAAGGTCTCTTCCAACCTGGTTTGGTTTATTCTAATAAAGGTTTATTCTAATAAAGGATCTGACCCCTTCTCTCCTTTCCCCAGGACCTGGTGGTTTTCCTGGACAAACTGGTAAGGAACATCCCATGATGGGTCTCTCCTTCTTGGCAAGGTTTGGGCCTATGTCCCACTTGCTGCTATTCACCTCCTTCCTTACCAGGCAGGGACATCTGAGCTCCCTGGTGACTGATCAAAACCCCTTGGGGTAGCACCAGGCCCCCTGGGTGGGATTATGGTGGTGGGCATGTTCATCCAACCCACTGCCAATGAGAAGAACTCATCCCTGGGAGGGTCTTCAGCTCTGTGTCACCTTCTCCTGGACTTTATGTCCTTGCTGAGGATGGGGAGACAGGCTGGTGGCACATTTTGAGGTTTGGTTAGGACTGCATCTCCCTCATCCCCCTTAAGCCCCAACTGCAGCAGCTCCCAGGTGGCTGTGGTGTCCAGGGGACCAGCACTGCCCCTCAACATGGCTCATATCCGACATCATGTCAGCATCTGATCCACTGTGAGGGTTGTGGGTTTCATTCCTATCCTGGTGAGGGGTTGGGCTTGATTTCTGTGCCTTTTAGAAGAGATGATGTGGAGGAGAATGAGGCACAGCATTCAAATGCCAACAGCTCCAGGCCTTTTTCCTTAAAAAATGGCTTCCAAGGGAACAAGTAAAAAAAAAAACAAGTGTTGAAAGATAAATGACTCCAGAAATGAGAAGGAAAAAGCAGCCCTTGAGGTTTTGCAGAGGTCCTTTGTGTGAGGAGCCATTGTGGTTGGAGTGAGAGGTTGCAGCATCCCATGTAGATGGGACTCCACTATAAGGATGGTGAGACCCTGGCCCAGGTTGCCCAGAGAGGTGGTAGATGCCCCATCCCTGGAACCATTCCAGGTCAGGCTGGCTGGGGCTCTGAGCAGCCTGCTCTAGTTGAAGGCATCCCTGCTGACTGCAGAGGTGTTGGACTAGATGACCTTTAAAGGTCGCTTTCAACCCAAAGCAGTCTGATTTTGTGACGTGATTTGATTCTATCTGGGATGCAGGAGATGCTGAGTGGCTCAGGATGGCCAGGGCCTGTGGGAGGAAACCCAGCAGCCCTGTGGGCACCCACACCAGGGATGGGAGATGCTGGGAGAGCCTCCAAAAGCCTCTGCCCACCCTTGTGTTGGGTCTGAGATGTTGTCTGAGGGCAGTGAGCACACAGCTGGTCCGGAGCCACATCCGCCAGGAGGGAGTTTTAATTAGGCTTCTAAATATCAGCTAATTAGGAGCAGGCTGCTGCCTCGTGGGCAGCAGGGCTCTAATTGGATTTGTTGGGCACTGCAGAGGGGGGACAGGTACAGGGGATCCCAAGGGATGAGCAGCCTCCAGACATGAAGCAGAGCAAAACCCTTTCCTCTGGAGGCTCCAGGTACTGGAGGTGTTTACAGAGCCCCTGCCCGGTGGGGGTTGAAGGGACCTCTGGAGGTCATCTAGGCCAACCCCCCCCGCTGAAGCAGGCCCACCCAGAGCACGTTGCCCTGGATCAATTCCAGGTGGATTTGGAATCTCTTCAGAGGAGACTCTACAACCTTTCTGGGCAGCTTCTTTCAGGGCTCCATCACCCTCACAGGAAAGAGGATTTTCCTGGGTGATAGGTTGGACTCCATGATCTCAAAGGTCTCTTCCAACCTGGTTAATTCTATTCTATGCAGCAGAACTTCCTAGGTTCCAGTTTGTGCCTGATGCCCCTTGTCTTGTCCCTGGGCACCTCTGAAAAGAGTCTGGCCCCATCCTCTTGACTCCTGCCCTTTAGATATTGATCAGCACTGAGAAGATCCCCTCTCAGGCTGTTCTTCTCCAGGCTAAACAGCCCCAGGTCTCTCAGCCATTCCTCCTCACAGAGATGCTCCTGTCCCTTCAGCATCTTCATAGCCTTTACCAGACTTTCTCCAGTAGTTCCCTGTCCCTCTTGAACTGGGGAGCCCAGAACTGTACCCCAGACTCCAGATGTGGCCTCCCTAGGGCAGAGGAGTGGGGAAACCAGTGACCTTCTTGGCTCCAAGGGCACATTTCTGGCTCATGGTGAACTTGATGTGCATCAGCACCCCCAGGTTCTTCTCTGCAGAGCTGCTTTCCAGCAGGTCAACCCCTAACCTGTCCTGGTGCAGGGGTTATTCCTCCCCAGGGGCAGGACCCTATGCTTTCCCTTATTGAACTTCATGATGTTTCCCATCTCCCAACTCCTCAGCCTGTCCAGGTCTCACTGAAAGGATTAAATACGTCAGAGCAAATTAGAGTAACAGAGTTGTTTGGGTTGGAAATGACCTTCAAGATCATGGGAGTCCAACTGTTAACCCAGAACTGCCAGGTCACCACTCAACCATGTCCCTCAGCACCACATCTCCATGGCTTTTCAATTCCACCACTGCCCTGGGCAGCCTGTTCCAGGCCTTGACAACACTTCTGGGGAAGAAATTGTTCCTCATGTCCGACTGTCGCGGGTTGAGGGGAAGGCCTCAGCCTTCTCCCCCCCTGTAAGTGAAGGAAAAAAAACCCCACAGCTAATCACAGCCAGATAAGCAAAGGAACGTGCTATATTTACAAGCGGTTTTTAGGGGCTGTAGGATATATATATACACACACACAATTTACAGTATTTACAATATATACACAGAAATATACAGCAAAGTAACACAGGAATGAGATTCCCCTCCCCCCCACCAGGAGGAGGGTTCCCCCCCTGTACCCCCTTCTCTACCCTTTTTCCCCAGAGAGGGTTAGAAAGAGAGAAAAGGAGCAGTTGTTAATTGAAAGCAGGAGGTAAAAGCTGTCCAGCTAACTCTTGACGTAGATGAACGTGAGAGATGGCCAAAGCTTTATCTCTACACCGACCTAAACCTCCCCTGTGCAAAATGGCTCCGAGGGATCAGGTACTGCTTCTTCCTTGGGTCTGGGAGTGGGAAAGGGAGAACCCAAACCAAAGTGGTTTTTCTGATCTCTTCTGCTTCTGAAGCAGGCAAATGGCCCCTTGGGTGCTGCTTTTGGGGTGTAGCTGTGGGGGTCCCAGACTCACAGCCCCCTCCCTACAGGGCATCCCACAGATGGTGCTGATTCGGCATGACTGGGGCGGTGCTGTGGTCTGGAACATGGCTCTCTTCTACCCTGAGAGGGTGAGGTGGGTCCTTGGGCCCATTGCCCTCACCCCAGGTCCCTCCCAGAGGGCACCCCAGGTCCTCTTCTGTTCCTTCAAAGCCCCGCCTTGCATGGGGCATGCCAAGCATGAGAGTGGCACTGTCTCTGTCCTCCCCTTCCATGGTGCCCTAGAGCTATGGCCTCGCTGAACACTCCCTACCGACCTGCTGACCCCTCTGTGGACATCGTGGAGAAGATGAAGTCCATTCCCACCTTCAATTACCAATTCTACTTCCAGGAACCGGTGAGTCCAGGACCACAGTTTTTACCCTTCGCCTCTCTTTTGGGGATCAGACCTCCCCCAGATATGGGGATGTGCCCCTGTCCAAGTCCCCAGCTCCCCAGCTTGTGGCTGGGCATCACCTGCCCCCTAGCACCCACACCATGGTGCTCTCAGTGTCACCTCAGCTGCAAATGGCTTGTGGTCCCCCACCACCAGACCTCATCCCCATGCTGAACTCCACAAGATAACACCACTCCCAGCCTGTCCCCAAGGCCAAGGGCATCCCGGCCTGGATCAGGAACAGTGTGGCCAGCAGGAGCAGGGAGGTCATTGTCCCCCTGGACTCAGCACTGGTCAGGCCACACCTTGAGTCCTGTGTCCAGTTCTGGGCCCCTCAGTATAGGAAAGATGTTGACTTGATGGAAGGTGTCCAGAGGAGGGCAACAAAGCTGGGGAGGGGTTTGGAGCACAGCCCTGTGAGGGGAGGCTGAGGGAGCTGGGGTTGCTTAGCCTGGAGAGGAGGACGCTCAGGGGAGACCTTCTTGCTGTCTACAACTACCGGAAGGGAGGTTGTAGCCAGGTGGGGGTTGGTCTCTTCTCCCAGGCAACCAGCACGAAAACAAGAGGACACAGTCTCAAGCTGTGCCAGGGGAAGTTTAGGCTGGATGTTAGGAAGAAGAGAGGCTCTGCAGAGGAACCTCGACAGGCTGAACAGATGGGCAGAGTCCAAGGGCATGAGATTGAACACATCCAAGTGCCGGGTTCTGCACATTGGCTGCAACAACCCCATGCAGAGCTACAGGCTGGGGTCAGAGTGGCTGGAGAGCAGCCAGGTGGAGAGGGACCTGGGGGTACTGGTTGATGGTAGGCTGAACATGAGCCTGCAGTGTGCCCAGGCAGCCAAGAGGGCCAATGGCATCCTGGCCTGCATCAAGAACAGTGTGGCCAACAGGAGCAGGGAGGTCATTCTGCCCCTGTACACTGCACTGGTTAGGCCACACCTCGAGTACTGTGTCCAGTTCTGGGCCCCTCAGTTTAGGAAGGATGTTGACTTGCTGGAATGAGTCCAGAGAAGGGCAACAAAGTTGGTGAGGGGTTTGGAACACAAGCCCTACGAGGAGAGGCTGAGGGAGCTGGGGTTGCTTAGCCTGGAGAGGAGGAGGCTCAGGGGTGACCTTATTACTCTCTACAACTACCTGAAGGGAGGTTGTAGCCAGGCCGAGGTTGGTCTCTTCTCCCAGGCAGCCAGTACCAGAACGAGAGGACACAGTCTCAGTCTGCACCAGGGGAGGTTCAGGTTGGATGTTAGGAAGAAGTTCTATACAGAAAGAGTGATTGCCCATTGGAATGGGCTGCCCGGGGAGGTGGTGGAGTCACCATCATTGGAGGTGTTCAGGAGGAGGCTTGATGGGGTGCTTGGTGCCATGGTTTAGTTGATTAGGTGGGTTGGATTGGTTGATGGGTTGGATGCAATGATCTTGAAGGTCTCTTCCAACCTGGTTTATTATTCTATTATTCTATAAAGAGTGTTTGGCCATTGGAATGTGCTGCCCAGGGAGGTGGTGGAGTCACCATCACTGGAGGTGTTTAGGAAGAGACTGGCTGGGGTGCTTGGTGCCATGGTTTAATTGATTAGATGGTGTTGGGTGATAGGTTGGACTCAATGATCTCAAAGATCTTTTCCAACCTGGTTAACTCCATTCTATTCTATCCTGCTGGGTGGCAGAGTCTGACCTTGGTGTGGGATGGGGCCCTGGCTAAGGGGCTGGTGTCACCTATGCTTCTTCTTCATGGAGGGCATTGCAGAAGCAGAGCTTGAGAAGGACATTGGCCACACCCTGAAGGTCCTGATCCGCTCCACACGGCAGGAGGTAGGTTTGGGGCTGAGGATGGGCCTGAGGTGGCAGCAGAGGGCTTCATCCCCTGGTGTCCTCTCCAAGCCCTGCTGTTCCTTAGAGGAGGCTCTGACTGAGTGTGGTAGTTTCAGGCTGTGCCTGGGAACATTTTCCAAAGATCATGAATGGAAAGTGGTAGAAGGTAAAAGAATCGCTGTTGGGTGTACAAAGGAAAAGAAGGATCAGATCTAACCAATCCCATTGGACAGAGAGAGAATCACAGAATTGTTGGGGTTGGAAGGGACCTCAAGAATCATCCGGTATCAACCCTCCTGCCATGGGCAGGGACACCTCACACTGCATCAGGTTGCTCACAGCCACATGCAGCTTGGCCTTCAAAACCTCCAGGGATGAGGCTTCCACCACCTCCCTGGGCAACCTGTGCCAGTGTCTCACCACCCTCCTGGGGAAGAACTTCTTCCTCACTTCCAATCTGAATCTACCCATTTCTAGTTTTGTTCTGTTGCCTCTGGTCCTATAACTCCCTGACACCCTAAAAAGTCCTTCCCCAGCTTTCCTGTAGGTCCCCTTCAGATACTGGAAGGCCACAAAAAGGTCTTCTTGGAACATCTACCGTAAAGTTAGTTTTCTACACTAACTTGCTCTCTTTTTGACACTTAGCAGATGCTAGCTTCTGGCTTCTGCTGGCTCTGCTGACCTTGGCTGCATTGCTTTGTTGTGGCTCAGTATTAACACACAGCTCCCCAGCTCGTGGCTGGGCATCACCTGCCCCCTGGTACCACACCATGGTGCTCTCAGTGTCACCTCAGCTTCAAATGGCTTGTGGTCCCCCACCACCAGACCTCATCCCCATGCTGAACTCCACAAGAAAACACCACTCCCAGCCTGTCCCCAAGGCCAAGGGCATCCCGGCCTGGATCAGGAACAGTGCGGCCAGCAGGAGCAGGGAGGTCATTGTGCCCCTGGACTCAGCACTGTTTATGCCACACCTTGAGTCCTGTGTCCAGTTCTGGGCCCCTCAGTATAGGAAAGATGTTGACTTGATGGAAGGTGTCCAGAGAAGGGCAACAAAGCTGGGGAGGGGTTTGGAGCACAGCCCTGTGAGGGGAGGCTGAGGGAGCTGGGGTTGCTTAGCCTGCAGAAGAGGAGGCTCAGGGGAGACCTTCTTGCTGTCTACAACTACCTGAAGGGAAGTTGTAGCCAGGTGGGGATATGTCTCTTCTCCCAGGCAGCCAGCACCAGAACAAGAGGACACAGTCTCAAGCTGTGCCAAGGGGAGGCTTAGGCTCGATGTTAGGAAGAAGTTCTTCATAGAGAGAGTGATTTGCCATTGGAATGTGCTGCCCAGGGAGGTGGTGGAGTCACCATCACTGGAGGTGTTTAGGAAGAGACTGGCTGGGGTGCTTGGTGCCGTGGTTTAGTTGATTAGATGGTGTTGGGTGATAGGTTGGACTCGATGATCTCAAAGGTCTCTTCCAACCTGGTTAATTCCATTCCATTCCATTCCATTCCATTCCATTCCATTCCATTCCATTCCATTCCATTCTGCCATCCCTTTCCAGTGGCAAAGCCTGCATTCAGTCAGCCATCAGTAGGCACCAGAGTGAATGCATTCTTACCAGCAGTGCTGCAGGGCCTGCACCTCTTTTGAACTTAAAGCTGACCTTGAGTAGGGATTGAGAAGGCCTCTAGAAAGCTGTGCCACCTGGAGCGGGACATCCCAGCCCTGGCATTGTTGTGCCAGCCCTGCCAGCTGCTCCCAACGGTGTCCCAAGGCCGTGTGGTTGTTTCATGCATCCTGTGGGCTGCAGTGATTCTTGGTGCCTGCTCCCAGCTGTGTGCCCCAGGTGTGCACAGAGGCTTCCTGCATCCCATGGGCTGCAGTGATACCCAGTGCTGGCTCCCAGCTCCATGGCCCAGGGCTGCATGGTCAGTTCCTGCATCCCATGGGCTGCAGTGATACCCAGTGCTGGCTCCCAGCTCCATGGCCCAGGGCTGCATGGTCAGTTCCTGCATCCCTTGACCCCCTTTCTCCACAGGACCGCCTGCCCTTCCCGCTCAACTTCCATGCAGTCCAGGAATGAGGTACTGGGGGGACTGCAGGGTGGGGATGCTGCAGGGTGAGGAGGTTATGGGGTGGGCAACACTGTGCCTCTTCTTGCAGGGGGGCTGCTGGTGGGCTTCCCAGAAAACCCCCCTGCCAGCCAGATCCTTCATGGCCCCGAGCTGCAGTACTACAGGTAAGGCTGGCAGGAGGCTGTGGGAAGCGCTCCTGGGCTACCCCCTTGTGACCATTTGAGGCTGTGCCTTTAAGAAAGGGACAGTGCTGGGACACTCTGGCTGAATGTTTTGTAAGCAAAGACAGGTCTAAACGAATTTCATTGGTAGATTGGTAGAATGCAGCCTTAAGTTTTAGTGCAGTTGGAATTTTTCTCAGTTCCTTTCCTTCTCCCTTTCCAGCTTGCCTGCTTCTAGGCAACTAGCCAGAGTTAGAGTAAACCTTTATTAGAATAAACCAAACCAGGTTGGAAGAGACCTGCAAGATCATCGCGTCCAACCCATCAACCAATCCAACCCACCCAAACAGCTAACCCATGGCACCAAGCACCCCATCAAGTCTCCTTCTGAACACCTTCAATGACGGTGACTCCACCACCTCCCCGGGCAACCCATTCCATAGCGCAATCACTCTTTCTGTATAGAACTTCTTCCTAACATCCAACCTGAACCTCCCCTGGCGCAGCCTGAGACTGTGTCCTCTTGTTCTGGTACTGGGTGCCTGGGAGAAGAGACCATCATCAGCCTGTCTACAACCTCCTTTAAAGGTAGTTGTAGAGAGTGATAAGGTCACCCCTGAGTCTCCTCTTCTCCAGGCTAAGCAGCCCCAGCTCCCTCAGCCTCTCCTCGTAGGGCTTGTGTTCCAAACCCCTCACCAACTTTGTTGCTCTTCTCTGGACTCGTTCCAGCAAGTCAACATCCTTCCTAAACTGAGGGGCCCAGAACTGGACACAGTACTCGAGGTGTGGCCTAACCAGTGCAGTGTACAGGGGCAGAATGACCTCCCTGCTCCTGCTGGCCACACTGTTCTTGATGCAGGCCAGGATGCCATTGGCCCTCTTGGCTGCCTGGGCACACTGCAGGCTCATGTTCAGCCTACCATCAACCAGCACCCCCAGGTCCCTCTCTGCCTGGCTGCTCTCTAGCCACTCTGACCCCAGCCTGTAGCACTGCATGGGGTTGTTGTGGCCAATGTGCAGAACCCGGCACTTGGATGTGTTAAATCTCATGCCGTTGGATTCTGCCCATCTGTCCAGCCTGTCGAGGTCTCTCTGCAGAGCCTCTCTACCCTCCAGCAGATCAACTCTTGCCCCCAGCTTGGTGTCGTCAGCAAATTTACTGATGATGGACTCAATGCCCTCATCCAGATCATCAATAAAGATGTTAAAGAGCACAGGGCCCAGCACTGATCCTTGGGGCACACCACTGGTGACTGGCTGCCAGCTGGATGTGGCACCATTCACCACCACTCTCTGGGCTTGGCCCTCCAGCCAGTTCCTAACCCATCGCAGTGTGCTCCCGTCCAAGCCATGGGCTGACAGCTTGGCCAGCAGTTTGCTATGGGGGATGGTGTCAAAGGCCTTGCTGAGGTCCAGGTAGACTACATCCACAGGCCTCCCCACATCCACCAGGCGGGTCACCTGATCATAGAAGGAGATCAGGTTGGTCAGGCAGGACCTGCCCTTCCTAAATCCATGCTGGCTAGGCCTGATCCCTTGGCCATCCTGTAAGTGCTGTGTGATTGCACTCAGGATGACCTGTTCCATGATCTTGCCTGGCACTGAGGTCAGGCTGACAGGCCTATAATTCCCTGGCTCATCCAACCGGCCCTTCTTGTGGATGGGCACAACATTGGCCAGCTTCCAGTCCTCTGGGACCTCGCCAGTGAGCCAGGACTGCTGGAAAATGATGGAGAGTGGCTTGGCCAGCTCATCTGCCAGCTCTCTCAGCACCCTAGGATGAATCCCATCTGGTCCCATGGACTTGTGGGGATCCAAGCTGCTAAGGAGAGTTCCAACCACCGCCTCATGGAACATAGGGAAACTGTGCAGCTCCCTGGCTCCTTCTGCCAGCTCTGCAGGCCAGCTGTCAGGAAGACATTCTGCCCTTCTAGTAAAAACTGAGGCAAAGAAGGTGTTAAGTATCTCTGCCTATTCCTCATCCTGACCTTAGATAACAGATAAGCATTAATTCACATGAGGCCTAATAAGACCTTTCTCCCTTAATAACTGCCTTTTCTCTCTCTAACCCTTTTTTGGGAAAAAAGGGAGGTAGGGGGAGAGAGCGGGGTGCAGGGGGCGAACCCTCCTCTGTCCGGAGGAGGGAGTTTCGTTCCTGTATTTTTCTTTGCTGTATATTACCTTAGGGCAAATGCTAAAGGGATCAGGGGCTCAAGTCGTGTTCTCTGCCATCCCTCTAACGTCAGCAATGGATGAGGACACACTGAGGAAGGGCCGACAGATCAATTCATGGCTCAGGGGCTGGTGCCATCGACAGGGCTTTGGGTTCCACAATCATGGATTGGTTTTCAAGGCACCTGAGCTGAAAACAACTCATGGGACACACTTGTCCCAGAGTGGGATAAGAATCCTGGGGCAGGAATTGTCAGGGCTCATTGATAGGGCTTTAAACTAGATTTGAAGGGGGATGGGGTTAATAGTCTCCTGCTGGCTGGTGACAAACAGAGGGGCAGCTCACCAGCAGTAGAGAGAAGGAGAGCTGGTAAGGGCTCTCAACTTGCTACCCTGAGGCAAGCCACGAATGATCCACCAGGACATTCTGTGGAAACCGAGGGGATTTGGCACAAGAGGAGGACAGGGCCAGCCCAGCTGAAGTGCTTCTATGCGAATGCGCGCAGCTTGGGCAATAAACAGGATGAGTTAAGTGCCACTGTGCTGCTGGGATGCCACGACATAGTGGCTGTTACTGAAACTTGGTGGGATGAATCCCATGACTGGGATGTAGGCATAGATGGATATAAACTCTTTAGGAAGGATAGGCAGGGAAGGAGAGGAGGAGGTGTTGCCCTCTATGTCAATAGCCAGTTGGAATCATTGGAGCTCCAACTGGGGAGGGATGATGAGCTAGTTGAGAGTGTATGGGTCAAAATTAAAGGCAGGACAGGGGAAGAAGATATTACTGTGGGGGTCTCCTACAGGCCACCTGACCAGCAGATCCAAGCAGATGAGGCCCTCCATAGGCAAATAGAAGCAGCTTCCAGGTCACAAGCCCTGGTCCTCATGGGTGATTTCAACCACCCGGACATCTGCTGGAGGGACAACACAGCAAGGCACCAGCAATCCAGGATGTTCCTGGACTGCATAGAAGACAACTTCCTCCTCCAAATGGTGGAGGAACCAACAAGAAATGGTGCTATGCTGGACCTTGTTCTCACCAACAGGGAAGGGCTGGTAAGCAATGTGAGGCTCATAGACGGCCTTGGCTGCAGTGACCATGAAGCAGTTGAATTTAACATCCTCAGGGCAATCAGGAGGAAGTATTCCAAGCTCATGACCCTAGACTTTAGGCATGCAGATTTTGATCGCTTCAGGGATCTGCTAGCCAAAGTGTCCTGGGACAAAGCCCTGGAGGGAAGAGGGACCCAGGACAGCTGGTCAGTATTCAAGGACCACCTCCTCTGTGTCCAGGAGCTCTGTGTACCAACAAAGAGAAAAGCAGGTAAGAATGCTAGGAGGCCTGCCTGGATGGGCAAGGAGCTACTGGACACACTATTACTTAAAAGGAAACTCTACAGGAAGTGGAGGGAAGGACAGGTAGAACAGGGGGAATACAAGGAAGCTGCCCGAGCAGCAAGAGTCCTGGTCAGGAAAGCCAAAGCAGAGTTTGAGTTGAATCTAGCCAGGGAGATTAAAGGGAATACTAAGAACTTTTACAGGTATATTAATGGGAAAAAGAAGACTAGGGAAGGTGTGGGCCCCCTCAGAAAAGAAAATGGTGACATGGTCACCTGTGATGAGGAAAAGGCTGAGGTACTTAATAACTTCTTTACCTCAGTCTTCACTGCAAGGGCCTCTAGCCACACTCCTGATGTTATGGAAGTCAAAGCCAGGGACGGGGAGGAAGAACTGCCCATTGTAAGTGCAGATCAGGTTCGTGATCATCTGAAGAACCTGAAAGTGTTCAAGTCCATGGGACCCGACGGGTTACACCCACGGGTACTGAGAGAACTGGCAGATGAGGTTGCTAAACCCCTCTCTATTATATTTCAAAAGTCCTGGCAGTCTGGTGAAGTCCCCACAGACTGGAAAAGGGGAAACATTGCCCCCATCTTCAAAAAGGGCAAGAAGGAGGAACCAGGGAACTACAGGCCAGTCAGTCTCACCTCTGTGCCTGGAAAGATCATGGAACAGATCCTCCTGGAGTCACTACTCGCTCAAAAGAATAGTGAAGAGGTGATTGGGAACAGTCAGCATGGCTTTGCCAAGGGCAAATCCTGCCTGACCAACCTGGTGGCCTTCTATGAGCAGGTGACAAAATTAATAGATGAGGGGCGAGCAACTGATGTCGTTTACCTGGACCTGAGCAAAGCCTTTGACACTGTCCCACACCACATCCTGGTGTCCAAACTGGTGACACATGGGTTTGATTGGTGGACCACTAGATGGATAAGGAACTGGCTTGATGGCCGCACCCAAAGAGTGGCTGTCAATGGCTCCATGTCCCAGTGGAGGCCAGTGACAAGTGGAGTCCCTCAGGGATCAGTCCTGGGACCTGTCTTATTCAACATCTTTGTGGGGGACATGGACAGTGGCATTGAGTGCACCCTCAGCAAGTTTGCTGATGACACCAAGCTGTGTGGTGCAGCAGACACGCTGGAGGGAAGGGAGGCCATCCAGAGGGACCTTGACAGGCTGGAGAGGTGGGCACAGGCCAACCTCATGAAGTTCAATAAGAGCAAGTGCAGGGTCCTGCATCTGGGTCGAGGCAATCCCAGGCACAAATACAGGCTGGGCAGTGACTGGCTGGAGGATAGCCCTGAGGAGAGAGACTTGGGGGTGCTGGTGGACAAAAAGCTCAACATGAGCTCTCAGTGTGCACTTGCAGCCCGCAAAGCCAATCAGATCCTGGGCTGCATCAGGAGAAGTGTGGCTAGCAGGTCAAGGGAGGTGATCCTCCCCCTCTACTCAGCCCTGGTGAGACCCCACCTGGAGTACTGTGTCCAGTTCTGGAGCCCCTATTACAAGAGGGATGTGGAGGTGCTGGAACGTGTCCAGAGAAGGGCCACGAGGATGATCAGAGGGCTGGAGCACCTCTCCTATGAGGACAGACTGAAGGAGTTGGGGCTGTACAGTCTGCAGAAGAGAAGGCTCCGAGGTGACCTAATTGTCGCCTTCCAGTATCTGAAGGGGGCCTACAGGAAGGCTGGGGAAGGACTTCTCAGGATATCAGGTAGTGATAGGACTAGGGGGAATGGAATGAAGCTGGAGGTGGGGAGATTCAGGCTGGATGTGAGGAGGAGGTTCTTCACCATGAGAGTGGTGAAACCCTGGAATGGGTTGTCCAGGGAGGTGGTCGAGGCCCCGTCCCTGGGGGTGTTTAAGGGCAGGCTGGATGAGGCTCTGTCCAGCCTGATCTAGTGTGGGGTGTCCCTGCCCATGGCAGGGGGGTTGGAACTAGATGATCCTTGTGGTCCCTTCCAACCCTGAATGAAACTATGAAACTATGAAACTATGAAACTATATTTCTGTATATATATTGTAAATTGTGCTGGGTTGAGGCAGCCCCCTTCCCCACCCCTGGCAACAATAAACACTCAGACAAACGGATTACAAAAGTGATGGAAAGTTTAAATAGAAAGCAGTGAACATTTACAGGAAAGCAAATGCACAGTGATAAAAAAAAATCCCAAAACAGACCCAGAGAGATCCCATCCCCACCTGAGGGTACACCCAAGACCCCCAGGGCTCCTTCTTCCCCCTCCCACTGCTAGGCTAGTCTCAGCTGGCCAGATCTGAGATTGCCCATCCCCCCCATGGCCTTGGGCCTAGCCAGGCCCAAAACCAGGAGACATCTCCCCCAGTTACCGGCTGACGGAGGAGGAAGAAAAGAGAGCGTGCTAGACTCCACACTGGATCTTATAGTGGTGCAAAGGATTGTGGTAGGAAATACTACATAATTTCCTGTGTCCATCCCTCTGGGCTGTTAGATTATGTAGGAATAAAATTAGGGAGGCTAAGGCCCAGCTGGAACTGAAGCTGGCCACCTCAGTCAAAGACAATAAAAAGCATTTTTATAAATATATTAACAATAAGAAGAGGGGCAGGAAGAACCTGAACTCCCTAGTGGACCTGGAGGGGAACACAGTGACTGAGGATGAGGATAAAGCTGAGGTCCTGAACACCTTCTTTGCCTCAATTTTTAACAGCAAGGCAGGAGTTCAGGACGAGTGGTCTCCAGAGCTGGGCGTTGGGGTCGGGGAGCAGAGTAATACCCTGGAAATCCATGAGGAGTTAGTTCGGGACCTGCTGAGCCACTTGGATATTCACAAGTCCATGGGACCAGATGGGATCCATCCTAGGGTGCTGAGAGAGCTGGCGGATGTGCTAGCTAGGCCACTCTCCATCATTTTCCTCCAGTCCTGGCTCACCGGTGAGGTCCCAGATGACTGGAAACTGGCCAACGTGGTCCCCATCCACAAGAAGGGTCGGATGGAGGAACCTGGAAACTACAGGCCGGTCAGCCTGACCTCAGTGCCAGGGAAAGTGATGGAGCAGATTATCCTGGAGGCAATAACTGCGCACCTGAAGGATGGCCAAGGGCTCAGGTCCAGCCAACATGGATTCAGGAAGGGCAGATCCTGCCTCTCCAACCTGATCTCTTTCTATGATCAGGTGACCCGCCTGGTGGATGTGGGGAGGCCTGTGGATGTGGTCTACCTGGACTTCAGCAAGGCCTTTGACACCGTCCCCCACAGCAAACTGCTGACTAAGCTGTCAGCCCGTGGATTGGACCATTACACTCTGTGCTGGGTTAGGAACTGGCTGGAGGGCCGGGCCCAGAGAGTGGTCGTGAACGGTGCCACATCCAGCTGGAGGCCAGTCACCAGTGGTGTCCCCCAGGGATCAGTGCTGGGCCCTGTCCTCTTCAACATATTCGTTGATGATCTGGATGAAGGGGTAGAGTCAGTCATCAGCAAGTTTGCAGATGACACAAAGTTAGGGGCAGATGTTAGTCAATTAGAGGGTAGAAAGGCTCTGCAGAGGGACCTTGACCGACTGGAAAGATGGGCAGAGTCCAATGGGATGGCTTTCAACAAGTCCAAGTGCCGAGTGCTGCACTTTGGCTACGGCAATCCCATGCAGAGCTATAGGCTGGGGTCGGAGTGGCTGGAGAGCTCCCAGACAGAGAGGGACCTGGGGGTGCTGATCGACAGCCACCTGAATATGAGCCAGCAGTGTGCCCAGGTGGCCAGGAGGGCCAATAGCATCCTGGCCTGCATTAGGAATAGTGTGGCCAGCAGGAGCAGGGAGGTCATAGTGCCCCTGTACTCTGCTCTGGTTAGGCCGCACCTTGAGTACTGTGTCCAGTTCTGGGCCCCTCATATTAAGAAGGACATCGAAACACTTGAGCGTGTCCAGAGAAGGGCAACAAGGCTGGTGAGAGGCCTTGAGCACAAGCCCTATGAGGAGAGGCTGAGGGAGCTGGGATTGTTTAGCCTGGAGAAGAGGAGGCTCAGGGGTGACCTCATTGCCCTCTACAACTACCTGAAGGGTGGTTGTAGCCAGGAGGGGGTTGGCCTCTTCTCCCAGGCAACCAGCACCAGAACAAGGGGACACGGTCTCAAGCTGCG
Organism: Melanerpes formicivorus; assembly: GCF_026170545.1. NCBI lineage: Eukaryota > Metazoa > Chordata > Aves > Piciformes > Picidae > Melanerpes > Melanerpes formicivorus. The sequence goes on from NW_027142361.1 coordinate 12,015,016, forward strand.
CCAGGGGAGGTTCAGACTCGAGGTGAGGAGGAAGTTCTTCACCGAGCGAGTCATTCGTCATTGGAACCGGTTGCCCAGGGAGGTGGTTGAGTCATCGACCCTGGAGGCGTTCAAGGGGAGATTGGACGTGGCACTTGGTGCCATGGTCTAGTCATGGGGTCTGTGTTGATAGGCTGGACTCGATGATCCTCGAGGTCCTTTCCAACCTAAGTGATACTGTGATACTGTGATACTGTGATACTGTGATACTTCTGGACACAGGAAGTAAACATTGCAGGGGGCCACCCAGCTCAAACTGCAACATAAATACTGTATATATTGTATATAAATACTGTATATATTGTATATATATACAACCTGCATTTTCACATTGCTTGTAAATATAGCATCCCTTTTGCTTCTCTGACTGAGTTAGCTGTGTTTTTTTTCCTCTTTGTGGGGGAGGGAGAGCTAGGCCTTCTCTGTCAACCTGCTACACCCCTGCAGCAGGGGGATCCCACAACCCACCTTGGCCTTGCTTTGTAAGCCCAGGAAGGCATGGAGCTGCCAGGGGGAGGCTGTTTTCTCCTTGCAGGCTCTTCCCATGCTGGCCATGTGGTGGGCAGTGTGATGGTGCTGTCAGCAGCTGAGCCCCAGCACCAACCCCCCTGCCCCATTCCCCTCTCTCCCAGGGGCCCTCTGAACTGGTACTGCAATATGAGACCCAACTGGCACTGGGCACTCTCTGCCAAGGACAGGACGGTGAGAGACTGATCCTGCCCTGTTATTCAGCAGATCCAGCACCTTCCCCACCGGGTCACCTGCTTCCCCTCTATGTGCCAATGTGCCGGAAGATGAGCCGCCGGGGCAGACGGCCAGCCTGGATGGTTAATGAACTTTTAATGGAACTAAGGGAAAAAAAGAGGGTGTATCACCTTTGGAAGAGAGGGGAGGCAACCCACAGAATGTTTAAGGATGTTGCCAAATCATGTAGGAAGAAAATTAGGGAGGCAAAAGCACATTTGGAGCTTAAACTGGCCTCTACTGTGAAGGACAACAAAAAGTCCTTCTATAAATATATTAATAGCAAGAGGAAGGGCAAGGACAACCTCCACTCCTTGGTTGACATGGAGGGAAATGTTGTATCAAAGGATAAGGAAAAGGCAGAGATACTTAACACCTTCTTTGCCTCAATTTTTACTAGAAGGACAGAACGTCTTCCAGACAGCTGGCCTGCAGAGCTGGCAGAAGGAGCCAGGGATCTGCACAGTTTCCCTATGTTCCATGAGGCGGTGGTTGGAACTCTCCTTAGCAGCTTGGATCCCCACAAGTCCATGGGACCAGATGGGATTCATCCTAGGGTGCTGAGAGAGCTGGCAGATGAGCTGGCCAAGCCACTCTCCATCATTTTCCAGCAGTCCTGGCTCACTGGCGAGGTCCCAGAGGACTGGAAGCTGGCCAATGTTGTGCCCATCCACAAGAAGGGCCGGTTGGATGAGCCAGGGAATTATAGGCCTGTCAGCCTGACCTCAGTGCCAGGCAAGATCATGGAACAGGTCATCCTGAGTGCAATCACACAGCACTTACAGGATGGCCAAGGGATCAGGCCTAGCCAGCATGGATTTAGGAAGGGCAGGTCCTGCCTGACCAACCTGATCTCCTTCTATGATCAGGTGACCCGCCTGGTGGATGTGGGGAGGCCTGTGGATGTAGTCTACCTGGACCTCAGCAAGGCCTTTGACACCATCCCCCATAGCAAACTGCTGGCCAAGCTGTCAGCCCATGGCTTGGACGGGAGCACACTGCGATGCGTTAGGAACTGGCTGGATGGCCGAGCCCAGAGAGTGGTGGTGAATGGTGCCACATCCATCTGGCGGCCAGTCACCAGTGGTGTGCCCCAAGGATCAGTGCTGGGCCCCGTCCTCTTTAACATCTTTATTGATGATCTGGTGTGGTGAAGGCACATTATGCCCCAATACTGAATCTTGTCCCAGCATGTGGGCAAGTTCCCCCTCCTCCTGGAGGAAGACAAAAGCCAAGGCATTAGCCAGGCTTGCACACACCCAGCGCATGCAGCGCTCGTGCTGACACGAAGTATGGGCATAATTCTAGCTTCACGCTTTCTATAGGCTGAAGCCAGTTGTTTATGAGAGTGCCCATTGGTCAAGCCCAGCCTCGAGGAATCTATAAGTATCACCCCAGTTGGTGAACACGTTGCCCCCTCATTCACTTTGTCTCTGTGCTTGCTCGAGAGAGTAACTCTCGAGCTGCAGCCTTTGCCATTGAGCTTATTGTTATTAGCTTCTGTTATACATGCACGCATACTGGAAGCGTCTGCATCGTTAAGAAGCCTAGAGGGAGGACCTTCACTGAGCTTGAGGAGCTCAGCGTTGCTGCAGCCAGCCGTGCCGACCGGGAGAGCCCATCGTGCAACCGGAGGACTGGACTGACCCCCGAGGGTAAGATCTGCCCAGTTACCGGGGAGAAGGGACTCGATTGATGACTGAGCCCACGCATGCTTAGCCCCGCCGTAGCGGGAGAGGAGCCGCCGAGTGCCGCTCTGAGGAGCCGCTGAGTGCCGCTCTGAGCCCTGTGAATCCCAGGGAAAATCAAAGCATTGTTTGTGCCTATACTGCATCGAACCCGGGACCACTACGAGAGTCCTGTTGCTCCTTTAAGTTCGGTAAAGAGAATCCGCCGCCTAATGCAGCCGCATTCTCTCCCCGAGGCTGTTTGCATCAGCCCCGAGAACCGCCGTGATCGGGCCGACCCCCGTAGCTTCGCCTGCTTCCATCGTTCGAGCCCACCTACTGGCCACCGTCGTCCCACCCTGCCGTGCGAGCCGACTTCTGAGGGCCGATTCCACGGACCGACCCCGACCAGGACCGATCCCTGTTGTCTGAAGGAAGCCGCCCGCGTCCCGCCGAGTCTCCATCTAGTGGCCAAGCGGCAGAACTGCACCCTTCATTATATAAATATAGAAAGGATTTATAGATAGTTCAATTACGTTATAATCATAACACTAAGCCAGTTGTGGAATCTATTTCACGAACATTCACTAGAACATGTATATAAGTTGGTGATTCATCGGTTATTAATAGTTTTATAATTATTAAAAATTATATTTTCATAATTCATATTTCATATTAATAAATTTAATAACCTCTTCACCACATCTGGATGAGGGCATTGAGTCCATCATCAGTAAATTTGCTGACGACACCAAGCTGGGGGCAGGAGTTGATCTGCTGGAGGGTTGAGAGTCTCTGCAAAGGGACCTTGACAGGCTGGACAGATGGGCAGAATCCAACAGCATGAGATTTAACACATCCAAGTGCCAGGTTCTGCACATTGGCCACAACAACCCCATGCAGTGCTACAGGCTGGGGTCAGAGTGGCTGGAGAGCGGCCAGGCAGAGAGGGACCTGGGGGTACTGGTCGATGGCAGGCTGAACATGAACCTGCAGTGTGCCCAGGCATCCAAGAGGGCCAATGGCATCCTCTGGGGACGACGGAGATTGGAACCAATACGGCTGATCAATATGATCTAGTATTGTTCCTTTATTGCTTCATCATTGTTCCGTTATAAAGCAAGCATAGTGCAAAGCAGACAGTAGAGCTGACAGGCTAGTAAGAAGTGCGCAGAAGAAGTGCGTATTAAGAAAAACTTTACAACTTATATAAGCTTGGGGGGCATTGCTGGCATGGCTTCATTGGCCCCTCACGAGTGACCACACACTGTACTACTGTGGATTATTGGTTAACACGCGGGATTGTTGATATACGTGTGTGTCCTGTCATTCCAAGATAACTCTCTATGTTTATGGCTACCAGTGCCCTGCTTTGGCTACACAGAGCGGGCACAGCACTGTTCTGCTGTACTGCTAGCCACTTCCGCACTCATGCTAGGCACGGCCTACCACCATGTCAGGTTCTAGGCCTACACTGCCAGATTGCTCACACTGCCTGTCACAACCATTACCACAAATCCCCCTTTTTGTTTTTGTGAGCAATCTGGTCACGGGAACTATTCCCATCCCATACAGCATAAGTCAATCATTGCATACATTAAAGGAAACAGCATTAACAGCATTGTCAGCTATAAGGCACAAAAGCAATGAAAACAAAAGAAACATCAGCAGTAAAGACCCAGTCAGGTCTGAGCACATTGTGTACAAAGATCAAGGCACAAGCGGTTCACAAATACAGCATGTTAATCCTCAGCACGATCCTCTGCAATCTACTTTATGGGCAAGTCACATCTTTATTTTTCCAAGATGCTTAAGAGTCACAAGCTGTTTAGGGTTAACAAGACTCTCCTCAATCCATGAAGATGAAGTTGGCCAGACTTCTTCTTCACAGATAGGGGAAAACTGCTTTGCAGGCAAGCAGTGAGAGTGAAAAAGGCTCCATCAGTGGGTTGTAGATGACATTCTGAGTACTCATTATTTTAAGCTAAACTAACCACAATGATGCCTTTCTACTCATCCTGATGACATGAATCTCTTAGGTGTTACACTCAAATCTAAGCTAGATGCTTCCTGCTGACATCTTGGATTATTGTAGGAGTTGTTGAGGTCAGTGCTAGGTAGGTTTGCTGCTTGTCATTTTCATGATGGTTGTGCTATCTTGCGGTGAGAAAACTGATGTTTCTAGGGTTAGAGCATTTCTAGGGTTAGAGCATTTCTAGGGTTAGGACATTTCTAGGGTTACAGCATTTCTAGGGTTACCATCAAAACCTTTTTTTTGCTATGGGGTATTCTCTCCTTTCCCCCTTTTTTTATTTTTTTTTTTTAATTTCTCGTGTTCGGACTTAGTTTGCAGTTGATTTTGTTATTGGCTCTGTTAAGGTTTTGTGCTTGTCTGTTGCATATTTGTTGTTTCATTATAATCTTGATGGTACTTAGCTATATTCGTTGGTATTATTTAATTGCTTGTTATTTCAATTTTTGTAACTACTTATTTGTATCATGTTTCTTCATTAGATTTTCTATATTATTTGTTACTCTTTATTCATTTTGTCATTGTTGTTTTGTTTGTATTTTTTATCATATATTTGTTCATTTCTAAACTTCACTATATATTTTGTTGTCAACTCTACTATATACATGTTTTGTTAACTTATCTTTATCTATTTTTTTGTTATTTTTTTCTTTATTTTTGTTAATTTCTTTTATTTTTTCATTTTTTGTTTGTTTTTGTATATTATTTGTTATTCTTATTTTTCTATTTTGTATTCTACTTAGTCATACTTATTCTAACAATCCTTATCTATGTTATATTTTACTTAATCATACGTATCTTAACAATCCTATTATCTTAACAATCTTATTATCTTAACAACCTTATTATCTTAACAACCTTATTTTTTAATTACTATGAACACAAAGGAACACTTATATTCTATGATATCCTTATATTAACCTCTTAACTTAACTTATGCTACTACCAAAAATCCTTAAAACTTCAATACCTAAAAGGACAATAAAAGGAATGGTAGGCTAACTAAAACCAAAATCCTTAACATGAAAAAATCATTTAACACAATATTCATCTATGTCCTATATTCTATGGAGATCTCCTAAAATGCCATGGCACGCAGAAAAGGAACTATAAGGGAAAAGAAAACCATAAACCAAAGGAAAATCTTTGGAAGACCTAAGGTCATTATCCTAATACCTAATGAATCAGCCTAAATTAGCCAAACATCAATCCACACAAACATAAAAAGGAAAAATGAATTTGAACCAACTAATACTATAATTGCACTCAAGTGGCAGAGGTATGAGCTGCTTCTGGCAATTCCTCCTTCCATGGTTGAATCCACCTGCTGGGGATCCACTGGCTACCAGCATCTGTCAGAACACAAGCATAACCATGGCCCATTGTTAAGAGTTCTACTGGACCTTCCCAGGTTCCTGTCGCTGGATTGCGGTATCGAACCAGAACCTTTGATGATAAGGGTTTACGGCCTGAGTGAAGGGAATTGTTATGAATCACTATGGGGGGCTCTTGTCAGTTTTGTGTGAGCCGTAAGAAATTCATAACATATACTGCTTTTGCTAAGCGTTCATGAGGGCTGTCAAGTTCCTCTCCACCTTTCTGTTTCTGCAACAGCGATTTCAACACTCCATGAACACGCTCAACAATGGCCTGTCCAGTAGGGGAGTGTGGGATGCCTGCGATTCTGTGGATGCCCCAATTCGCACAAAAACGATTGAAACGGCGAGAGGTGTAGCCAGGACCATTGTCAGTCTTAAGGGTTTGTGGTACCCCCAAGGCTGCAATAGCTGCATGCATATGCTTAATAACATGTTTAGCAGATTCCCCAGACTGTGCTGTGGCCCACATGGCATGAGAAAAGGTATCTATAACCACATGCACAAAGCGTAGACGACCAAATTCTGAAAGATGAGTGACATCCATTTGCCATAATTCGAGGGCTTGTAGTCCTCTTGGATTCACTCCAAGGCCCATGCCACAGGTGGCCTGTTGGCAAGACGAACAAGATTGAACAATGCCTTGCGCATCAGAATGAGGAATGCCAAATTGACGCACTAGCATCTTAGCGGACTGATGAAAAAATCCATGAGATAACGCTGCCTGTTGAAAAATGTTGGTAGGTGGACCAGCCCAGGCCGGAGCCACCAGCATATCCGCTCTATTATTCCCAATGGCTAAGCCACCACATTGCTGGTGACTGCGGATGTGCGTGATGAAATATGAGTGCGCACGATGATTCAACAGTGATAGGAGTTGTATTAACAGGTGATACAGGCGTTCGTTTTTTAAAGATTTCACCATATCACCTTCTAGCCTAGTGACAATCCCTACCACATAAAGAGAATCAGAAACAATGTTGACTGGTTGTGATTTCCAGTCATGAAATACCTGAACAACGGCTGCTAACTCTAAGGTTTGGAGAGAATCTCCTGGCTGGCCTTGTATAAGCCGTGAATGCCATTGACCTGATGGCATGATTACATGGGTTAGTTGATTAGGTGGTGTTGGGTGATAGGTTGGACGTGATGATCTTGAAGGTCTCTTCCAACCTGGTTTATTCTATTCTATTCCAGGTGATTGCGGCACGATGAGACTTCCGGCCCGCGTCTGTGAATACCGTATCACCATCTACAGGTCTTGCAGATATTAGCGGTTTGCAAGAGATTTCTTGGTTCTGCAAAAAGGGTAATAACTTACTAGCGGGTGGATGTACACTAATGCGACCCAAATAATCAGAAATTGCAATTTGAAAGGGAGTGGATGTTTCCAACAACCAACAAAGGTATTCTTGAGCTACTGGCAGGAAGATTGGATCAGGATCATTTCCACTGATGTCAATAATATGACGCCTGCCCTTAATAATCAACCGAGCAAAAATTTTGTCTTGAGAAAGTACGGTTTTGTCTGGTGTATATGACAAAAATATCCATTCGATGATGTTCAATGATTCCTTGCAGGGTTGACAAATAACTCCTGCCATATGTTTTTGTCCATTGCTACGGTTAATTATTAAGAGGGATAATGCCTCGTCTTCTAGGATGCGACAAGTAGAAGCATGAAGCACTTTATCAAGTATTTTTTGCAGTGCATTTTGCTGACACTCATCAAGGTGTCTGCTGTCATTTGCATGCACTGAAGATCCTAAAAGAGGCATTAAAGGTGCTATGTCATCATTGGTTATACCACAGACAGGTCGCAGCCACTGAATGTCACCTAACAGTTTCTGAACATCTGCTAGAGTAGAGATTTTAGTAGTTAGTGTAACTTTTTGCAGCCGAATGGTGGCTTGATTAATTATCCACCCCAGATATTTCCAGGGGGCTGATTGCTGAATTTTTTCAGGTGCTATCTTCAAGCCTCTAGCTTCCAACATGGGTTGAAGCTCAGACAATATCGTCTTAGGATCTAACTCTTTTCCTGCGATTAGGATGTCATCCATGTAGTGGTAAATGAGAAAGTCATGATGAATCTGTCTAAATGGGGACAAGGCCCAGGCCACATACATTTGGCACAGGGTGGGAGAATTCTTCATGCCTTGAGGCAAGGTTACCCATTGATATCGTTGGGCGGGCTCTGCCTTATTAACTGATGGAACAGTGAATGCAAACCTTTCTGAATCCTCCAGATGTAAATAAATTGTGAAGAAGCAATCCTTTAGATCAATGATGATCAAATCCCAATTTTGGGGGATCATGGTAGGAGTAGGGAGGCCAGGTTGTAAGGCACCCATCTCCTCCATGATCGAATTGATTGCTCTCAGATCATGTAGTAAACGCCATTTACCAGATTTTTTTGGAATGGTAAAAATTGGGGTGTTCCATGGACTAGTGGATGGAATTATGTGCCCTAATTGCAATTGTTCCCGCACTAGGGTCTTGACAATTTGCAGCCTATCTTGTCTGAGCGGCCACTGCTCCACCCATACTGGTTCATCTGTTTTCCATTTTAATTTGAGGGTTGGCTGCTGACCAGCTGCCACTACAAAAAAGGATCAGTAACAAGTCGTGCTCCCAGCTGACTTAAGGCATCTCTGCCCAATAAAGCGACTGGTAGGGTTAGCACATATGGTCTTAAAGTGATTGACTTGCCATCCTGAAAAGTAAGTTGCAGAGGCTCTTTGCTGACCCAGGTTGTTTGCACACCTCCTACACCCATAACTCCAGAATTTGCCATGAGTAATGGCCACTGAGTATTCCACCTATGACGAGGTATGATGGTAACATCAGCTCCAGTATCCACAAGCATTGAAAGCTGTACAGTTTGCCCATAAGGGTGTCTGATGGTTACAACCTCTTCAGGTTTACCCTTTTGGATATCTAAAGCCCATAAAATATTAGGCATGCCAGTGGAACCAAAGCCTCCTTGTCCTCGAACCCTGTCTGAAGCTACAGGCACTCGAGATTCAAATGGAATTAGTTGAGCAATTTTTGTTCCAGCAGGAATACTAACAGGAGGGGCAATAGTGTAAAGCATAATTTTTATAACACCTTCATAGTCAGAATCTATTAGGCCAGGAACTATAAAGATAACCTATCTAGAGGTAGACGATCTACCAATTAACAGAGCACAAAGTCCATGACCCAAAGGACCATGTTGATCTGAGTCGACAACAGCAACATCTGTGGACTCAAGGGTAACGTCTACTGCTGTTGCCAGGTTTCATAGTTTCATAGTTTCATTCAGGGTTGGAAGGGACCACAAGGATCATCTAGTTCCAACCCCCCTGCCATGGGCAGGGACACCCCACACTAGATCAGGCTGGACAGAGCCTCATCCAGCCTGCTCTTAAACACCCCCAGGGACGGGGCCTCAACCACCTCCCTGGACAACGCATTCCAGGGTTTCACCACTCTCATGGTGAAGAACCTCCTCCTCACATCCAGCCTGAATCTCCCCACCTCCAGCTTCATTCCATTCCCCCTAGTCCTATCACTACCTGATATCCTGAGAAGTCCTTCCCCAGCCTTCCTGTAGGCCCCCTTCAGATACTGGAAGGCGACAATTAGGTCACCTCGGAGCCTTCTCTTCTGCAGACTGAACAGCCCCAACTCCTTCAGTCTGTCCTCATAGGAGAGGTGCTCCAGCCCTCTGATCATCCTTGTGGCCCTTCTCTGGACACGTTCCAGCACCTCCACATCCCTCTTGTAATAGGGGCTCCAGAACTGGACACAGTACTCCAGGTGGGGTCTCACCAGGGCTGAGTAGAGGGGGAGGATCACCTCCCTCGACCTGCTAGCCACACTTCTCCTGATGCAGCCCAGGATCTGATTGGCTTTGCGGGCTGCAAGTGCACACTGAGAGCTCATGTTGAGCTTTTTGTCCACCAGCACCCCCAAGTCTCTCTCCTCAGGGCTACCCTCCAGGCAGTCACTGCCCAGCCTGTATTTGTGCCTGGGATTGCCTCGACCCAGATGCAGGACCCTGCACTTGCTCTTATTGAACTTCATGAGGTTGGCCTGTGCCCACCTCTCCAGCCTGTCAAGGTCCCTCTGGATGGCCTCCCTTCCCTCCAGCGTGTCTGCTGCACCACACAGCTTGGTGTCATCAGCAAACTTGCTGAGGGTGCACTCAATGCCACTGTCCATGTCCCCCACAAAGATGTTGAATAAGACAGGTCCCAGGACTGATCCCTGAGGGACTCCACTTGTCACTGGCCTCCACTGGGACATGGAGCCATTGACAGCCACTCTTTGGGTGCGGCCATCAAGCCAGTTCCTTATCCATCTAGTGATCCACCCATCAAACCCATGTGTCACCAGTTTGGAGACCAGGATGTGGTGTGGGACAGTGTCGAAGGCTTTGCTCAGGTCCAGGTAAACGACATCAGTTGCTCGCCCCTCATCTATTAATTTTGTCACCTGCTCATAGAAGGCCACCAGGTTGGTCAGGCAGGATTTGCCCTTGGCAAAGCCATGCTGACTGCTCCCAATCACCTCTTCACTATTCTTCCGCCGCTGCTGGAGGTGGCCGCGGGGTGGTGGTCCAAGCACCCTGATTTGGTGTCGTCGCGCGGGGTGCATTCGCGCTGCGAGAGAAGTTTCCCTGCCTGCGACAATCTTGGGTAGAATGAGTAGGACTTTGGCAATGAGCACAGAACCTTCGAGGCTGCACAGCAGTCGAGTAACTAGATTTTGGCTGCCGAAATTTCCCAGGATTATGTCGTTTACCAACGTGGTATTTGCCTTTTTTGAGTGGTTTTGGTGCTGATTTTGCGACTGCCTGTACGGCTGTGGCCAAATAGGTAGCCATGTGCTGGTGCATCATTCATTCTGCTGCATCCAGCAACTGTGCGGTAGAAGCACCTCTCGGTACAGTGCTTAGAGCCTGCTTAGTTTTGTCGTTGGCATTATCAAATGCCAGAATGTCCATCATTTTAGTCTTCATGTCGGCACTCAAGTCTGGATTAGAGTTTACTGCTGTGTGCAACCTATCTATGAAGGAACCGAACGACTCTGTGGGGCCCTGCCGAATGGAGAAAAATGTAGGGCTGGACTTATCGTCCTGGATTTTCCACCAAGCTCTGATCGCTAGATCCTGGCTTAACTGCAGGACCTGATCAGGGAGTCGTATTTGCCGATCTGTTCTAATGAAGTCTCCTGTCCCAATGAGTTGATTAAGAGTGACACCGTGTAAGGGGTCTGTTGGCTGCCGGGGTGTGGCTTCCGCGGCAGTGCAGGCAGTTTGCCACTTATCGAGAAATTGTAAGCGCTGATGTGGTGTTAATAAGGTATTTGCCAACATGCGTGTATCGAAGGGCGTTAGCAAATGTGTTGAGAACAACTGATCGACTATGGCAGAGGTATAGCCTGACTTCAGACCATAAGTAGTTATAGCCTGCCTAGCTTCTTTTAGCAGTTTCCAATCCACAGATTGCCATACTCTGTCTTGACCTTGCAGTACTACTGGATATGCACATGCAGGAAAATCTACAATCAATCCCTCTGTAGCTGCATTTTGCACAATAGCTCTCCACTGACCCAATATTGGGTCGATTCCCGATCCTCCCACCTCCCCATCCCGCACATTATCGGCCCGTCGTAATACGAGCTGGTTTTCGGTCGTGATGGTGTCGTCCCTCGATAATGACTGAGATGAACGAGGCGAGAAGGGTACAACGGCCAAAGGCGCTGGGGGGGCCGCTGCTGGAGGAGCCGTTGCAGGAGGGAGCGCCGCTAGGGCTGTTGGGGCCGCCGAAGTCGCTGCTGCGGTGACTGCTACCGGGGCGGCGACGGCCGTCAGGGCTGCCGGGGCGGAAATCGCCGCCGCCGCCGCCGCTACGGTCGGTGGTGTTATCGGTGGTGCGTCGGTCCGGGTCGCGTTGGTCGGGACCGCTGGGACCGCGAGGGCAGCCGAGACTGGCGGGACCGCTGGGGCCGGGACTGCGGCGGGCGCCGGGGCCGGGGCGGGCGCGGTCGCAGAAGTGCCGCAACCACGAGCCTCCAAGTGATCCATCCTGTCCAGGAGAAGCTGCAGAATGGCGCTGACGCTGTTCGGCTTCCTGCTATCGGTGCATTCGTCTTCTGAATCTGAGCTGTTGCTGGCGGCATTGGAGGAAGATGACGATGATGAGGATCGAGCACGCCGAGCCACAGACTTTACTGCCTTTTTGTTGCTTTTTTGCTGCTTGGGACGGACGTCAGGCGTGGCGTCTGCTGAACGCAATGCGTGCACCAAGATGGCGGACATGGCGTCTTCTTTCTGCATTTTTTGGCGCGCAACGACCTCCATCTTGTCTGTGGGCGTTTCCTCAGTCGGGTCGGAATTTTTTTCTGTCGCTACTGACGCAGTGGTAAAAGATCTTTCTTTGCCAGAAGCAGGTAATAAAGGAGTAGCAGTTTGTGCAGAAGAACGCGTAGCCGGTAATTTATTTTGCGATTGTGGCGAGAGGGCTGTCGGGGCGGCAGACGATGTAGGGAGGGGGGGGTGTGGGGGGGTGCGGAAGGTTCCGCGTCTCCCTTTTTCGTCCTGGCTTCAACTAACGCCGCTGCAGCCGAATCGAGAGCAGATTTTTCTGCTTTTAACGATTGCAGTGTATCTGTAACCGTTCGCCACAAGGTGCCATAGCGAAAGGCCCTTTTCGAGCCCTGAGACACCTCATCCCACAGCCGGGCTCCAATTTTGTCCCATGCTTCGGAAGTAAAAGCTTCATGTACTGTGGGGATTAGACCGTGATCCCGGGCCCAGGCTAATAGCCCTTTCAAAGTCCCAGAATCATAAGTAATACTTCTCATAGAGAGGATATCTTGGAGGACTTTCAGCACAGCCTCTTCTTCTTTACTAAGTGCTGACCCCATGTCCTCCCCCGGCCGCTCACCGGATCCTGGGGAGATTCACTTCCTTTTCGAGCGCGCGCTGCTAATTTTTTCAGCACCGGGGCAGTGCTGTTCGGCTGGCTTTCCGTATCGCTCGGATGTACCTCTTTATGCTGAATCGATCAGCATTGTAGGCCGAGGATCCCAAATCACGAGTTCGGGCGCCAGTTCTGGGGACGACAGAGATTGGAACTAATACGGCTGATCAATATGATCTAGTATTGTTCCTTTATTGCTTCATCATTGTTCCGTTATAAAGCAAGCATAGTGCAAAGCAGACAGTAGAGCTGACAGGCTAGTAAGAAGTGCGCAGAAGAAGTGCGTATTAAGAAAAACTTTACAACTTATATAAGCTTGGGGGGCATTGCTGGCATGGCTTCATTGGCCCCTCACGAGTGACCACACACTGTACTACTGTGGATTATTGGTTAACACGCGGGATTGTTGATATACGTGTGTGTCCTGTCATTCCAAGATAACTCTCTATGTTTATGGCTACCAGTGCCCTGCTTTGGTTACACAGAGCGGGCACAGCACTGTTCTGCTGTACTGCAAGCCACTTCCGCACTCATGCTGGGCACGGCCTACCACCATGTCAGGCTCTAGGCCTACACTGCCAGATTGCTCACACTGCCTGTCACAACCATTACCACAGCATCCTGGCCTGCATCAGGAACAGTGTGGCCAGCAGGAGCAGGGAGGTCATTCTGCCCCTGTACACTGCACTGGTTAGGCCACACCTTGAGTCCTGTGTCCAGTTCTGGGCCCCTCAGTTTAGGAAGGATGTTGACTTGCTGGAACAAGTCCAGGGAAGAGCAACAAAGTTGGTGAGGGGTTTGGAACACAAGCCCTATGAGGAAAGACTGAGGGAGCTGGGGTTGCTCAGCCTGGCGAAGAGGAGACTCAGGGGTGACCTTATTGCTGTCTACAACTACCTGAAGGGAGGTTGTAGACAGGCAGAGGTTGGTCTCTTCTCCCAGGCAACCAGTACTAGAATAAGAGGACACAGTCTCAGGCTGCTCCAGGGAGGTTTAGGCTGGAGGTCAGGAGGAAGTTTTACACAGAGAGAGTGATTGCCCATTGGAACGGGCTGCCCGAGGAGGTGGTAGAATCACCATCACTGGAGGTGTTCAGGAGGAGACTTGACAGGGTGCTTGGTTACTGCAAGAAGGGGGCCGCTTTAACGACCAATTTGATCAGCGGATTCCACTTTATTGAGCATCAGACACATCTTATATACAGTTTGCTATAATTATGCCCACTTGGCAACATATTATTGGTTGCTCTCTAAAAGGTTACATCATTGTTTTCACAACTCTGTGGAATTCTTCCATCCGGCCTAATTGCTCTCTTTCCCAGATCTCGCCTCCTCCTTATCTTGCTTGCCTCCCATCTCAGGGGCAGCTGGACTTCAGCATACCAAGCAATCAGCACTTTCTCACATCTCCTACTCCGCCAGTATATTATCAACAGAGAATTCTTCAAGGCCTGAATTGCACAGGTGTTCCTGGGACCCATGTCCCCTCTTGCCCGACAACAATTCCCCCGTTTTTCTTTTGTGCAAGTAAGGCCTTGGAAGTTATTCTTTGAACACTTTGCATAATACAATTATAAACAAGTTTAACAATAATCAAAATGAGTACAATAATACCTAAGAACCTTAAAACTTACTACTATAATTAACAAACATATTTACATTAAGTCTGGGTATCCCTATCAGACATGTCTGAAAAAGTTCAATCAATTCATTATTACCTGTTATGTTGCATCTTTATTTTCTCTAGGATGGTCAAAAATCATAATTTGTTTAATGGTAGCAAGATTTCTTTAATCTGTAAAGGTAGATCTGGCCAGGCTCTAGCTTCACAGACAGAAAACTTGCAGGCAATCAGCAAGAGCAAAAGAGCTTCATTGCTTTGCCCAATATAAAATTACCCATAATAATGTGGTTTTGGTCATCCTAGTAATACTAATCTCTTATTGGTACCAACTTCACCCAAAAAGCAACCTTACAATAGTTTTCTTCATCTTATATAGTTTCATCATCTATATAAGCAAACTTATGCTAAATAGAAGGGAGGCATATGATAGTCTTAGAATAGGTGGTCAAATCCCTTCTCCCTACATTCAGTGTGGTAAGGGTCAAAGCATCCACTTTCACACATGCTCAATTGTGCAGGCTTCTTATCTGAAGAAAACAAATTCCCAGTTCTGAATGTTTATCTTTAAGACAGCTCCTTCTCAGCCGTGGTGTCTCCAATTAACCAGGCAGTGTCCTTGCAAGTATGCAAGAGAGGTTTCTTTCTCTTTACCCTCTAAACAGGCCTCACAAGATCCTGACCCTTAATCCCAGTGCACTCTAAGTCTTACTATTTTGACACAAATCACCAGTATATTCATCACAATTCCCCCCTTTTTTTTTTTTGTCACCATTGATTTGTGTTAAAATTTCCAGATATTTCAGAACCTTCTTAATTGGATCATAATTAAGTTCATCTGTTCTGATCACATTCTGATCATAACCATTTGCTTGTAACGTATTGGCATAAACAATCTTACTTAAAGGTCTTAGTATTTTGTAACAACAATTGCAGAGTATTATGCATAGTAATATTACAATTATTCCAACAATATTACAAACAAATGTTTAAGCCAATTTAGATCTGGTAACCAGAAAGTTAATTTATCCCATATTTCTTTAAATCCACAAGAAGTATCTTCTAAAGAAATCTGATGTAATATCTGATTGTGGTTTACAATCGCCTGTAAATCTGTTTCCACTCGTTTATCTAGATTAACATAACTACAACAACTTACATTTATGACTACACATACACCCCCTTCCTTTACATATGAAAAATCCAAAGCTAATCTATTCTGAGTAGATATTTTCGAGAGACTATTGATTTCAATTTGCTGTGCTTTTATTGCATCTGTGCTTGCATTTACCATGATTTCAACTGTAGCAGAAAAATTTACCATTGCTTTTTCAAGTTCAAGTCTTTTCTCTCTGGTCTGATCAAGATTCCACACATGGGAATGTGGTTTTTGATTTCGATTGGACTACTTATGTACAAATAGGGTTAGGATCAAAATTAGGCTCCACCAAGTATATGTGAACTCTGCCTCCTCGGCCTGCTGGGGTGCAACCAGCAGCCGGGTGTATTTTCTTCTCGGCAGCAGTTACATTCTTCAGGAGCCCTACAGATTTTTTAACTCCTTAACCCACTTCAAAATTCCATTTGGAGTCTCTTCTCTATTTCCTTGGTTAGTTTGTTTACCATTTCCCATTGTGCTTTTGTTATTTCAATTCCTCTTCCTTCAAAATCTTATGTCTCTTACTTTTCCTTTTACTAATCCTTTTAATTATTCCTGAGATTTCCCAACTAAAATTTCTCTAGTCTTTATTTCCCACTTATGCCAATCCCTTTCAATAATTTTCCATGGGGATTTAAATCCTTTTTCTCACCACAAAATAGGTTTTCTGTATTTACCAGTCCAAACTGCCTATTTTCAAATTCAGCATTCAGGACAAATTTTTTTTTTTTTTTTTTTTTTTTTTTTTGATTGATGCTTTTGACCCCAGATTATCATAACAGTTATTGTGATCGATGTTCGACTTCATGGGAAATGCTGTTTCCTCTCAGTCTTGGTTCTTCTGCACATTAGTGAAGGAATAGTTGTTAAAATTAATACCTATTTACTACAAACCTTAACTTATGCTAATACTAAAAATCCTTAAAACCTTAAAAAACTATGTTAAAATTAATCCAGCAAATCAGTGTCTAAAAAGAAATAAAATTGTTACATTAACTAAAAAACACTTTCCAAAATTAAAAGCTGTTTATACATTCCTTAACTATATTACATGGAGCTCCTTTGAAATGCCTAGGCAGACAACTAAGAAGGTTCGAACCAAAAGAAAATCTTACAATTTGAACTCTTAACTAAGTGCATACACCTTACTGCAATTACTATGTACTAAGTACTTATAAATACCAAATGCTTACTTATTCATTATGCTTATTAGAAAAACTTAACAAAACTCTAAATAACAAATCTCTGAAAGACGTTACAATCAGAAATGACAAAATGAGTACTGTTGCTTTAAATCAAAACAGAGTAGTGCGGCTAAAGCCGCTGCGGGGGAAAGGGGTGGGGGCTGCTGCCGTGGCAACTGCTCCGCTGCTACTGTCGGTGCTGTCGGTGTCGGTGGTGCGTCAGCCGGTACCGCCTTGGTCGGAGCCGTCGGTATCCGCGGGGGCCGGCAGGGCTCGCGGGAGGAGTGCGGTGGCAGGAACGCTGTAACCGCGAGCCTCCAAGCGCTCCATTTTTTCTAAGAGGGGCTGTAAAGCAAAGTCGGCGCTGTTTGAATTCCTCGCTGCCGGTATTGTCTTCCGAGTCCGAGCCGTCGCTGGCGATGTCAGAGGAAGGTTCCCCGCTGTGTGCAAACGGCAGTGGTGACGGCTGGTAAACGCGGTGTGGTCGCCGCAAGATGTATCGGGGGCGGCCCCGGTCGATCGGTCGACAGTTCTCAGACACATCTTTCAGCTGCAACTCAGATACACCTGGCGCTGCATCTCGTCCTGACAAAGTTGCTCTAACTGCAGCAGCCATTCGCTGTTTCAGTTCGTAGGTTTTAACACAGTTCATGCATTCTCGCCACGACTTTTGCAGCTTTATAGCAGTTTTATGACCATCTATAACCAAGTCCCACAACTTGTTCCTGTATTCTCTCCAACAAGCTTCATCAAAATAACTATCTCCGCTAGGGAAATGCCCTAAAGCGGATCTATGGGCCAAAAGTCCAGGCATTACTTTAGACGATATCTCCGCCTTACGCTTTTCGATGACACTGTATTTCGTCTGATGACTGCTTATAGGGTCGGCCTTGCCCTTTCGAGTCTGTGCGCAAAGGTACTAAGGCTGCCATAACCTGTTGACTATGCTCAAGCTGTTTTGTCATTGTCATTGACAACACCTCAGCCTGTTTTTGTAATCCCTTATCAATCACCTCCGTCAACATGGCCATCGGATTGCTTGGCAAGTCCTGAGCCCTCTGCAACAATTCGGCTACCGTCCATCTAGGATCTGCTGATGTAATAAGCTGCTGCGTCTGCTGGTTCCCATTCTGCATTAAACACTGCCTTAAAATTGCCTCTCGGATACCTTCTCCTACGCTTGCTGCTCTAAGTGCGGCAAGCAACTTATCCACAAATTCACCAAGAGGTTCCTGTCTACCTTGCTTAATTCCCATATAGTGAGGATTTGCATTTCCATCCTTCTGCTTGTCAAAAGCCATCCTCACTATCTGGGCTGATGCTTGCAAAACAGGCGGCTGTAAAAGTGCCTGTAACTCTGGTCTCTCATACTGTCCCGTTCCACACAACTGATCTACTGTTACATCAAATAATGGATCGTTTTGCTGTCTTTGTACTCCAGCTGATTGTCTAGCTAGGTGTTCCCACTCATTCAAAAATGTCATAAATTGAGATTCTGTTAGGATCAGCTTCATAACATTATAAGAATCTCTAGGTAACATATTATAGTTCATATAAATAAAATCAATCATCTGTCTAGCTGGTTCAGATTGAACCCCAAATTGACTCGCAGTCTGTCTTAATTGAGATAACAATTTCCATGGCAATTGGGTTACATCAGCCTGAAAAACATTTTGCTCCCCAGGGACCTGTGTATACATTACTGGAAGAACTTGATGTGAAGCAGCCAGCCGGCTAAGCCCTTCCTGATCTCCTTCGGCGTTTAAGTGCTCTGCAACCTTTCGCCAATACTCTGTGTGCTTTCTTGCATGATCTTTAACACTACCTCCAGGATCTATCGCCCTGTTTGTCTTCTCTCCCTCACCTACTTTCTTCTCCTGTACAATTTGCTCAGCTAAAAGATACGGGGAAGGCTCCTCAGCAGAGTCCTGTGTTACAGATTGTAATTCGACTCTGCCACCTAACCCTTTTACACACGCAGCCTTCTCCTTTCTTAAATAATCCTGAACCTCTTCTGACAAAGGCAACCCAGCATGTGTAACACTTGCTCCATTTGGGTCCGTATAATCTAGTCGTACCCTGGCTTGATAAACTGCCATTTGCTCAGCACGATGCTGATCCAATGCTGTCATAACCATCTTCCACCATTTTCCACACTCCTTTGCTCGTTTTTCATCATCTAAGCCATGCAGCCACAAGTCTTGTCCAGACTTTTTCCACTGCACTCTTTCAAACACCTCATTTGGGTCCTTAAAATATCCTAACTCTCCTGCATAGCTTAACAGCGGCACCAACTCCTTTGTAAAATTTAACTTACACTGTCGCTTTTCTAAAAAGCATATAAATAAATCATACGCTGCCTGCCTATCCATAACCGTATTTAAACGTTAATACCTGTGCGCACAGTCCTCGTTTAAGCAGTTTCCGGCTCTACAGCGTCTTCGGCTTCAAGGCTGTCTTCCCTTTTCTTGCAGCCTCCGGTACTGCTATCCCGGGCCGGCCGTCTTCTTGCCTCCCGGCTTACTGCGAATCTCCCAACGTCCCGAAGAACTTCTTAAACCCTAACGTTTGTCTTCATTAGGGTCCCGTGTTCGAGCGCCACTTACTGCAAGAAGGGGGCCGCTTATTCGACCAATTTGATCAGCGGATTCCACTTTATTGAGCATCAGACACATCTTATATACAGTTTGCTATAATTATGCCCACTTGGCAACATATTATTGGTTGCTCTCTAAAAGGTTACATCATTGTTTTCACAACTCTGTGGAATTCTTCCATCCGGCCTAATTGCTCTCTTTCCCAGATCTCGCCTCCTCCTTATCTTGCTTGCCTCCCATCTCAGGGGCAGCTGGACTTCAGCATACCAAGCAATCAGCACTTTCTCACATCTCCTACTCCGCCAGTATATTATCAACAGAGAATTCTTCAAGGCCTGAATTGCACAGGTGTTCCTGGGACCCATGTCCCCTCTTGCCCGACAACACTTGGTTGCATGGTTTAGTTGATTGGGTGGTGTTGGATGATAGGTTGGACGCGATGATCTTGAAGGTCTCTTCCAACCTGGTTTATTCTAATTCTAATTCTAATTCTTTGTCCTGTTACTGGACACCCACCCCTCAGATATTTATAGACATTAGCAAGATGCCCTCTCAGCCTTCTCTTCTCCAGACTAAACAGCCCCAGGTCTCTCAGTCTTCCTTCATAGGAGAGATGTTTGAGTCCCTTAATCATCCTTGTCACTCTCCATTGGACTCTCTCCAGCAGATCTCTGTCTCTCCTGAATCTTGCTGCCTCTTGCCCATCACTTGTCCCCATGATGCCAGAGCTGAGCTGCCTTCTCCTGAGCTCCCAGCCCTTCTCCTGGCCCCAGCAAACGTTAGACAGAGACATCCAGCTCGGTGTAAGGATTTGGGCAAACACACTTGGTATTCCCCCCCCGCCCCCAGCTCTCCTCAGCCCTTAGCTATTTTGAGCTGGGGCTTTGTGGTTTGTCTGGCTTCATCCCTCCTCTCAGCTCTTTCCAGCTCTGCCAGGGAGCCCATGGGAATGTTTTGCATCCCTGAATAAGTAGTTGCGTGGATTTGGGATGGGGAAAGAGGAGAAGGAAAACAACAGCCCCTGGGTGGGTAGTGAGAGGTTTAAAGCTGCTCCCTCAGTCCTGGAGTTATGAATAATCCTGGTTCTGTCATCCTCACTGTGTCTTCTGGCTTAGGAGCAGGATTTGAAGTTGTTTTGGCCTCTGCTGCTGAAATATAAAAACCAAGAAGGCCATTCCCAGGTGTCTGGGAGCTGCAGCCAAGCACCCGCCCTGGAACCCGGCCCAGAAAGCCAGGCAAGTGCTGCCAAACCAGACTGTCCCATGGCAATGGTATGTGGGTGTGATTTTAAGAGGTGTTTGAAGGCTTCTAACAGCGCAAAGTGATGTTTCCACCCCACTCTTGGCGGTTGCAAGGCTTTGGTTGTGACCAGCACTGCACCAGACACCCACCTCAGTCATGGGAAGAGCAGAGGAATTCATGCTTATTTTAACAATCAGATGAGGGTTTTTGCATCAGCCAGTCAGCTCTGTGGCACGATGGCCATGCTGCATCAATGAGCTGAGGCCAGTCGGATGAGGTTCAACAAGACAAGGGCTGAGTCCTGCCCTTGGGTCACAAGAGCCCCCTGTGACTCTTTAGGCTTGGGGAAGAATCATAGAATCAACCAGGTTGGAAGAGACCTCAAAGATCATCCAGTCCAACCTATCACCCAACACCTCATGACTACTAAACCATGGCACCAAGTGTCACATCCAATCCCCTCTTGAACACCTCCAGGGATGGTGACTCCACCACCTCCCTGGGCAGCATATTCCAATGGCCAATCTCTCTTTCTGTGAAGAACTTCCTAACTTCCAGCCTGAACCTCCCCTGGCACAGCTTGAGACTGTGTCCTCTTGTTCTGGTGCTGGTTGCCTGGGAGAAGAGACCAACCCCCTCCTGGCTACAACCTCCCTTCAGGTAGTTGTAGACAGCAAGAAGGTCTCCTCTGAGCCTCCTCTTCTGCATGCTAAGCAATCCCAGCTCCCTCAGCCTCTCCTCATAGGGCTGTGCTCAAGGCCTCTCCCCAGCCTCGTTGCCCTTCTCTGGACACATTCAAGAGTGGCAGGAAACTGCCCAGCAGAAAAGGACCTGGGAGTGTTGGTTGACAGCTGGCTGAAAATGAGCCAGCAGTGTGCTCAGGTGGCCAAGAAGGCCAGCAGCATCCTGGCTTGGATCAGCAATAGTGTGGTCAGCAGGACCAGGGCAGGAATTGATCCTCTGTACTGGGCACTAAGGAGGCTGCACCTTGAACCCTGGATTAGGTTTTGTGCCCCTCACTGCAAGAAAGACTTTGAGGTACTGGAGTGTGTCCAAAGAAAGGGAATAAAGCTGGTGGAGGGTCTAGAGCACAAGGCTTGTGAGAACCAGCTGAGGGAACTGGGGTTGTTTAGCCTGGAGAAAAGGAGACTCAGGGGAGACAGCTCCCTGACAGGAGGTTGGAGCAAGATGGGCATTGGTGTCTTCTCCTAAGGAACAAGTGATAGGAAAATAGGAAATGGCCTCAAGTTGTGCCAGCAGAGGTTTGGGTTGGACATGAAGAACACTTTTTTTCCCCAGACAGGTTTTCAAGGCTTGGAACAGGCTGCCTAGGGCAGTGTTGGAGTCCACATCCCTTGAGGGAATGGAAAGCTGTGTAGCTGTGGTGCTGAGGGACATGGTTTAGTGGTGACCTTGCAGTGCTGGGTTAATGGTTGGACTTAGTGACCTTAAATGTCTCTTCCATGGTGCCTATGTCCTTGGTCCCTGGGTGCATTCTTCCTCTGTCCCTGAGGTGCACATGTGCTTGAGCTCTCCAGGTGCACATGGCCTTGGCCATTAGGGTGCATCCATCCTCCATCCCTGGGGTGCACAGATCCTCACACACACACATCCTCAGCACCTTCAGCAAGCTCAGATGCCCACACAGTCTGGTGGGCTGGAGTTAGCCCAAGACAACTGGTCAGGATGGAGACATCCCACCAGCCACAGAGTGGGGACCCAGGGAACCACCTGAGCCAAAGCAGACTTTAATACTGACAAGTCTGGGAGAGCAAACAGCATCAGGAGAGCTGCAGAGTCCCAGCCTGGTTTCCTTTGGGGCCTTGCTGCATTTCTCAGGAGGTTTATGGCCAGGTTAAATCCTCCAGCTGTAGATGTGAGTGATGGCCCCAGCTGCTGCTGCTGCAGAGCACCCAAGTGGCCAGACCCCAGCACCGTGGATGAAATGAAGCAATGCATCTGGCAGCAGACCAAGCTCCTCTGGGCTGTTTGGTTTTGCAGCTCAAATCTGCTCTCAGCAGTCTCAGAGGAAGTGAAAGAAGAGGGGATTGCATCCCTCAGGATACTGAGAAGCTAAACCCTCTCCAGGGTGTCTGCACCACACACCATGGCTCTGCCCTGCTTCTCTCTCAGCATTTAAATGTGAAAATAAAATGTCCGGAAAACCTCAAGGTGGGTTTCAAACTCCTGATCCCAGCAGCTAAGAATTTGCTTAGCCTGGAGAAGAGGAGGCTCAAGGGAGACCTTCTTGCTCTCTACAGCTACCTGAAGGGAGGTTGTAGCCAGGTGGGGGTTGGTCTCTTCTCCCAGGCAACCAGCACCAGAACAAGAGGACACAGTCTCAAGTTGTGCCAGGAGGAGTTTAGGCTCGAGATGAAGAGAAAGTTCTTCCCAGAAAGAGTAATTGGCCATTGGAATGTGCTGCCCAGGGAGGTAATGGAGTCACTGTCCCTGGAGGTGTTCAAAAAAGGCTTGGAGGGTTTAGTTGTCAGGAGGTGTTGGGTATTAGGTAATAGGTTGGACTTAATGATCCCTGAGGTCTTTTCCAACCTGATTGATTCTATGATAGAATAGAATAAACCAGGTTGGAAGAGACCTTTGAGATCATCGTGTCCAACCTATCACCCAACACTATGTAATCAACTAAACCATGCAACCAAGCACCCCATCAAGTCTCCTCCTGAACACCTCCAGGGATGGTGACTCCACCACCTCCCTGGGCAGCCCATTCCAAGGGGCAATCTCTCTCTCTGTGTAGAATTTCTTCCTAACCTCCAGCCTAAACCTCCCCTGGTGCAGCTTGAGACTGTGTCCTCTTGTTCTGGTGCTGGCTGCCTGGGAGAAGAAACCAACCTCTGCCTGTCTACAACCTCCCTTCAGATAGTTGTAGAGAGCAAGAAGGTCTCCCCTGAGCCTCCTCTTCTCCAGGCTAAGCAACACCAGCTCCCTCAGCCTCTCCTCATAGGGCTGTGCTCCAAACCCCTCCCCAGCTTTGTTGCCCTTCTCTGGACACCTTCCAGCAACTCAACATCTTTCCTAAACTGAGGGGCCCAGAACTGGACACAGGACTCAAGGTGTGGCTTAACCAGTGCAAAGTGATCTCCCAAAGTCCTGGTGTGAAGGGCAGCTCCTGAAGGGGAAGATCTCAGAAGCCTGGGTTTGGTTTTGAAGGGATGCTCATTAGTTCCTGCTCTACCAATCCAAACCTTTGAGACCAACAGAAAATAAGGGTCTGGAAAAGAAGAGCCACACTGTCCCTAGGGGAGTGGTGACTGAGCTGCTCTGAGTGGGTGGGTGACAGTGGCAGCCAGCAATGTGGCCATGACCCAGCCAGGAGTGGGTGTACAGGATGGGGGAATGGCTTAGAACAGCTAAAGCAGGGGCAGAACCCTGTAGTCTCTGATTCTGGCACTGCTAGCACGATGGACACCCCCCCCCCACACACACACACTGCCTTGCTTTGTTCTTGCTGATGGCTGTTGGCTGCACAAACCTCCCAAAGGTCAGTAAGCATGAAGGGCAGGGGATTGACACATGCCCCAGGAGGTGTTGCTCTGATCACCGAGGACAGAGAAGGGCAACGAGGCTGGGGAGAGGCCTTGAGAACAGCCCCGTGAGGAGAGGCTGAGGGAGCTGGGATTGTTTAGCCTGGAGAAGAGGAGGCTTAGGGGAGACCTTCTTGCTGTCTACAACTCCCTGAAGGGAGGTTGTAGCCAGGAGGGAGTTGGTCTCTTCTCCCAGGCAACCAGCACCAGAACAAGAGGACACAGTCTCAAGCTGTGCCAGGGGAGGTTCAGGCTGGATGTTAGGAAGAAGTTCTTCCCAGAGAGATTGGCCACTGGAATGTGCTGCCCAGGGAGGTGGTGGAGTCACCATCACTGGAGGTGTTTAGGTGTTGAGGAATGGCTTGAATCTCAGGGACATGGTTCTATGGAACAACTGCTTGAACAAAGTGTGTAGGCCGGACTCTATCTTGTTGTTTACTGCTCACAGTTACCTGGTGTGCTGATGCAGCAAGGTCACCATAGCTTTGTGGCTGTGCTTGCAGCTGCTTACAAGACAACAGCATGTGAAACAAAGTATAAGTAAAACAAAGAACTAATTAGAGAGGAGCTTGTGAAATTGCACGTAGACCTAACTGCAAGTAGGCTGGATATTATAATGTAACCCATGACTAATAGCCAATGGAATGATGACACTTGTGCATATTTAGCTGAGATGCTTTATAAGCCATGCGTTTGAACAATAAAGTTGAAGCTTGATTATCAATCATATTGATTGCTGCGGGCTTTCCTCGCCGTTTTCTCCAACATTTAGGAAGAGGCTGGCTGGGGTGCTTGGTGCCATGGTGTCGAGGGTTGAGGGGAAGGCCAGGCCTTCTCCCCCCCCGGAAGTAAAGGGAAGAAAATTGAAAGAAAGGGAAAAAAAAACACAGCCGGATAAGCAAAGGAATGTGCTATATTTACAAGCGGGGCTGCAGGATATAGATATATGAACACAATTTACAGTATTTACAATATATACAGAAATATACAACAAAGTAACACAGCAATGAGATTCCCCTCCTCCACCAGGAGGAAGGGTTTTCCCCTGTACCCCCTTCTCTCCCCTTTTTCCCCAAAGAGGGTTAGAAAGAGAGAAAAAAAGATCAATTGTTAATTAAAAGCAATTATGTGTTAGAAGAGGCCTTATCTGCTCCAAGGTCAGTCTGGCCGAAAGCCCAGAAGCTGTGAGCTGCGGGAAGGAGGGGGGAAGAGTGCAAGACTGAGTGAGACCAGTCTCACTGGGAATCAAAACCTAAGGCAGTGCTTCTGCTTCTCCACCAATGAAATTAGTTTAGACCTGTCTTGTTTATAAAACATTCGGCCATGGTGTCCCTTTGTTAAAGGCACCGCCTCAAACGGTCACAGTCCACCCCTTCTAAACAATTTCATTGGCTGTTCATACTGTCCATCCAATCCAAGACAATATTTACAGTTCGTGAGCAAAGTCCATAGTCCATTCTGGCTACACTCAGATGTAGATAATTCAAAAGTCCAAGAAAATCAGAAAATGAGAAAAACGGAAAACAGTTTGTCTCTTCGCCGACGAAGCAAAGAAAAGGGACACAGGGATTCTCAGGGTCTCTTAGTTGACTCAGGACTCTCAGGGTTCGTGCACCATAGATTCCTCGTTGACTCTTCCTTTGGACGCGAAGTAGTTGCACAACAGTTTGAAATCAAACTCTTTCAGCTAAAGTTAAATTTCTTTGTGGAATACACTGAATTTCAGCATTCTGTTGCATTACCCAATAAGTGTGACCCGGACCTTCAGCTGAAACCACCCCTCGGACAGGTTTAGCCACTCCTGAGGGAGAAAATACCCAAAAAGTTTTATCTAACAGATTCTTTTCTCTAACAACAAGAACTCTATCACCTTCCACTTTCTGTAGCAGATCTGAATGTGCAGGTCCAGCTCGGTTCACTGAACCTCTACTATTTACCAGCCAGGTTGCTTGTGCTAAATGTTTTTCCCAGTTTTTCAAAGATCCACCCCCCATGGCTTTAAGAGTGGTCTTCAACAAACCATTGTAGCGTTCAATCTTCCCTGAAGCTGGTGCATAGTAGGGAATATGGAATATCCACTCAATACCGTGCTCTTTTGCCCAGTTCTTTACAAGGTTGTTCTTGAAATGAGTTCCATTGTCTGACTCAATCCTCTCTGGAGTTCCATGTCTCCACAGGATTTGTCTCTCCAGACTGAGAATGGTGATGCGTGCAGTTGCATGTGGAACTGGATAGGTTTCCAACCATCCAGTGTTTGCCTCTACCATAGTAAGCACGTATTGCTTACCAGAACAAGAACGTGGTAGAGTGATGTAGTCAATCTGCCAAGCTTCACCATTCAGTATCACAGTATCACAGTATAACTTAGGTTGGAAAGGACCTCGAGGATCATCGAGCCCAACCTATCAACACAGACCCCATGACTAGACCATGGCACCAAGTGCCACGTCCAATCTCCTCTTGAACGCCTCCAGGGTCGATGACTCAACCACCTCCCTGGGCAACCCGTTCCAATGACGAATTACTCGCTTGGTGAAGAACTTCCTCCTCACCTCGAGTCTAAACCTCCCCTGGCGCAGCTTGAGACTGTGTCCCCTTGTTCTGGTGCTGGTTGCCTGGGAGAAGAGACCAACCCCCTCCCGGCCACAACCACCTTTCAGGTAGTTGTAGAGGGCAATGTGGTCACCCCTGGGCCTCCTCTCCTCCAGGCTAACCAATCCCAGCTCCCTCAGCTTCTCCTCATAGGGCTTGTGTTCAAGGCCTCTCACCAGCCTTGTTGCCCTTCTCTGGACACGCTCAAGTGTCTCAATGTCCTTCTTAAACTGAGGGGCCCAGAACTGGACACAGGACTCAAGGTGCAGCCAAACCAAAGCAGAGTACAGGGGCACAATGACCTCCCTGCTCCTGCTGGCCACACTATTCCTAATGCAGACCAGGATGCCATTGGCCCTCTTGGCCACCTGGGCACACTGCTGGCTCATATTCAGGTGGCTGTTGATCAGCACGCTCAGGTCCCTCTCTGTTTGGGAGCTCTCCAGCCACTCCGACCCCAATGTCATGCTATCCTCCAATTGTCTCATTTGATCACTGAATTGGCCAATCGTAGGAGAAGCTCCACCATAATTTCTTGACACAATTCTGCTTGCCAGAATGTTTGCATAATTAGAAGGAGCAAATTTGATTATCTTTTTAGCAAGACCAATACCCACAGGAATGTCATCAGGATTCAGAGTTTCATGTTCACCATAGAGTATCTCTCTAACAGCAAATTCTCTCAAGCGCCTAATTCCCTCATCTATGGTAGTCCAGGGTTTAGGATTCCATGGAAGATCATCTCGGGAAGGGTATCTCAGGGCAACCGCCATTAAAAGGAGTATCCACGGATTAACCTTACCGAGAGCCCTGCCTAGATGTCTATCTATTCCATTATCCCTTGAGAGAGTTCCTAACTGAGCTGCTGACTTGTCTCCAACTGTTAGAGCTGGAGCACCTGTATCATAACACCTACTAAGCCAAGCTAGAACTGGCTCCTTATCTGCTCGTGTATAATCTTTACGGACATTTTGCAATTCTTCCCTTGGAGAGGAACACTCGGATATACCATGCTTTTCTTCCTCAACTTGTTGTTCTAATAATCCTCCTGTCATTTTCTCAAGGTTCTCTTTAAGCTGAGAACCACCTCTGCCAGCTCCTGTCCTAGCTGCATCTCTATCCTGTTTTGCTCTCACTAAGTCAGCTAAATCTTTAAAACAAATCTTCTCTTCCTCCTCAGCAGGATCTTTTCTAGTAGAGGGTCCCTCACCAGGATCTTTTCTAGTAGAGGGTCCCTCACCAGGATCAGTCTCCTGCTCTGCTCCTCCATAAACTCCTGGATCAGCTTTGGTCTCTCCACTTCTAGTCTTTAAAACGGCCACCTTAACTGGAGCGGTGTTTGAATTTACAGCCACCTTAACAGAAGCTGTCAGGTCCTGAGATAAATCAGCTGCTGGGGCAGTGGCTTCTGGTCCCACGGTGCAAGAAGACGGAAATGACATTGCCCAGTTAATGGCCGAAGGAGAAACAGGAGGAGGAGAAGGAGGAGATGCCATGTTGATATCGGCCGCCACCCCTGGCAGCTTGCCAGAATCGGCAAAACCATTCAGTGAAGCTTTTCCAATTAACTTTTTGGCTTTCTTTTTAACTGACACAGATTCTCCACACTCCTCATCACTAGATGTCTCTGGGACTGACCCAGAGCCATGCCATTTTCTCTTTGATCCAGTTTTAATAACAAAACACGGTCTGGATACCTTCCTCTCCCGACGCAGAGAATACAGCGAATACACATTAGTTATCACCAGCAGCAGGATTATACACATAAGATAAATCACCTTTGGATCCCAGCCATCACCTAAAGTTACTCTTTCCTCCACTGGGATCTTAAACCCTTTTATCTCAATCGGAAGAGTGCTAGAGGTCACATTTCTGTATCTCGCTGGCCACAAGAAATCCACACATTTTCCATACCATAGTCTAACTCTATACATAAACCATAAATAAATTGTCCGCACCAAATATTTACCAAGGTAATCCAGAATCAAACCCAAACAATATCTGTAAACCAGAGCCCCAAAAATTGAAAAAAATAAATGATCCAATATCCACAGCACCTTCATGTTTGCTAATCCGGCTATAAAACAATAAATCAGTAAAACAGTAAAACAGTAAAGCAATAAATTAAGCTAATTATCTGCCGCACATTGGGAAGCCAAGAAAAAAAATATCGAGGGTTGAGGGGAAGGCCAGGCCTTCTCCCCCCCCGGAAGTAAAGGGAAGAAAATTGAAAGAAAGGAAAAAAAAAACCACAGCCAGATTAACAAAGGAATGTGCTATATTTACAAGTGGGGCTGCAGGATATATATATATGTACATAATTTACAGTATTTACAATATATATAGAAATATACAACAAAGTAACACAGCAATGAGATTCCCCTCCTCCGCCAGAAGGAAGGGTTTCCCCCTGTACTCCCTTCTCTCCCCTTTTTCCCCAAAGAGGGTTAGAAAGAGAGAAAAAAAAGAGCAATTGTTAATTAAAAGCAGTTATGTGTTAGAAGAGGCCTTATCTGCTCCAAGGTCAGTCTGGCCGAAAGCCCAGAAGCTGTGAGCTGCGGGAAGGAGGGGGGAAGAGTGCAAGACTGAGTGAGACCAGTCTCACTGGGAATTAAAACCTAAGGCAGTGCTTCTGCTTCTCCACCAATGAAATTAGTTTAGACCTGTCTTGTTTATAAAACATTCAGCCATGGTGTCCCTTTGTTAAAGGCACCGCCTCAAACGGTCACACATGGTTTAGTTGATTAGATGGTGTTAGATAATTGGTTGAACTCGATGATCTCTGAGGTCTTTTCCAGCCTGGTTAATTCTTTTCTATTTCTATTTCTATTCCATTCCCATTCCATTCCATTTTGTAGTGCTCAAGCAAGATGTCCACTTGGACTGGGTGCTGGTGAGACCACACATTGAATGCTGGGTTCAGTTTTGGGGCCCTCACTGCAAGAAGTACTTTGAGGTCCTGGAGTGTGTCCAAAGAAAGGCAACAAAGATGGTGAAAGGTCTAGAGCACAAGTCTTGTGAGGAGCCTGCATCAGGAACAGTGTGGCCAGCAGGAGCAGGGAGGTCATTCTGCCCCTGGACTCAGCACTGGTTAGGCCACACCTTGAGCCCTGTGTCCAGTTCTGGGTCCCTCAGTTTAGGAAAGATTTTGAGTTGCTGGAAGGTGTCCAGAGAAGGGCAACAAAGCTGGGGAGGGGTTTGTAGCACAGCCCTGTGAGGAGAGGCTGAGGGAGCTGGGGTTGTTGAGCCTGGAGAAGAGGAGGCTCGGGGGAGACCTTCTTGCTCTCTACAACTACCTGAAAGGAGGTTGGAACAAGGTGGGGGTTGGTCTGTTCTCCCAAGGAGCAAGTGATAGAATAAGAGGAAATGGCCTCAAATTACTCTAGGGGAGGTTTAGAATCATATATTCATAGAACCCTTTGGGTTGGAAAGTGCCTTCAGAATCAACAAGTCCAACATTCTCTAGCTCTACCAAGTCTACTGCTAATCCATGTCCCCCAGCACCATATCTCTGTGTGTTTTTAACACCTCCAGTGGTGCTGATCCAATCATTTCCCTGGGGAGCCTGTTCCAGTGATTGAGAGCCTTTTCAGTGAAGAAAATGATTCTTATAACATCCAGTCTAAACCTCCCCTGCTCAACCTGAGGCTATTTCCTCTTGCCCTGTCATTTGTTCCCCTTTTCTCACAGCTGCCTTCTCTACTGTTGTCTTTCAGCCCCTGGGGACAGCCCTGGACACTTTCTTCTTGAACACTTTTCAGCCTTCCTGGTCTCCTTAGCCCTTCAGGTTTGCCTCCAAAGGGACTATGTCAACCAGGCTCTGAAACAGGCCAAAGTCTGCCTGTTGCAAG
Organism: Melanerpes formicivorus; assembly: GCF_026170545.1. NCBI lineage: Eukaryota > Metazoa > Chordata > Aves > Piciformes > Picidae > Melanerpes > Melanerpes formicivorus. Next base: position 12,045,638 of record NW_027142361.1, read on the forward strand.
TCATAGTATCATAGTATCATAGTATCAGTCAGGGTTGGAAGGGACCACAAGGATCATCTAGTTCCAACCCCCCTGCCATGGGCAGGGACACCCCACACTAGATCAGGCTGGCCAGAGCCTCATCCAGCCTGGTCTTAAACACCTCCAGGGACGGGGCCCCAACCAGCTCCCTGGACAACCCATTACAGGGCCTCACCACTCTCATGGTGAAGAACCTCCTCCTGACATGCAGCCTGAATCTCCCCACCTGCAGCTTCATTCCATTCCCCCTAGTCCTATCACTACCTCAGATCCTGAAAAGTCCTTACCCAGTGTGACCGTTTGAGGCTGTCCCCTTAAGAAAGGGAATATTGTAGTCGGATGTTTGTAAATGAAAAGACAGATCTAAACTAATTTCATTGGTAGAGTGGGAGGAAGCACCTTCTGAACTGGGGATGCAGCAGAGTATCATGGGCATTCCTGCACTTTTCTGGTCAGTCTGTCTTCCCCTCCTCCGGTGGCTTGCAGCTCGCTGCTTCTGCGCTTTCGGCCAGACTCGGCCTTGGGAAGAGATAAGAACTTTCTAACACATAACGGCCTAACTGCTTCTAATTAATCACTGCTCTTTTTTTCTCTTTTGTCTCTTTTTTACCCTTTCTGGGGAAAGGGGGAGAGAAGGGGGAGCAGAGGTGGGGAACCCCCTCAGCAGAGGGGGAGGAACTCTCTTATTTCTGTGCTACTTTGTTGTATATTTCTGAATATATTGTAAATACTGTAAATTCTGTACGTATTTCCCTGCGTTTCCCTAAACGGCTTTGTAAATATACAGCACCCCCTGCTTTGCTAATTCACCTGTGAGTTTTTTTTCTTTCCCTTCAATTTTCTTCCCACTACTCACGGTGGGGGGGAGGAAGGCCTGGACTTTCCACCAACCTTATGACATTCTTTATTTTCTTGGCTTACACAACATGCAGCAGATAATTAGGTTAATTTATTACTTGATTGATTTAGTGTTTTCTAGCTGAATTAGCAAACATGAAGGTGTTGTGGTTTGTAGAGCGATTATTCTTTTCAATTTTTGGGGCTCTGGTTTACAGATATTGTTTGGGTTTGATTTTGGATTACCTGGGTAAATATTTGGTGCGGACAATTTATCTGTGGGTTATGTATAGAGTTAGATTATGGTATGGAAAATGCGTGGATTTCTTATGGCGAGCGAGATACAGAAATGTTACCTCCACCACTCTCCCAATTGAGATAAAGGGTTTTAAGATTCCGCCGGAGGAGAGAGAAACTTTAGGTGATGGCTGGGATCCAAAGGTGATTTATATGATGTGTATAACTCTGCTGCTGGTGATAACTAATGTGTATTCATTGTACTCTTTGCGGCGAGAGAGAAAGATATCCAGAGCTTGTTTTGTTATTAAAACTAGATCAAAGAGGAAACGGCGTAGCTCTGGATCAGTCCCAGAGACATCTAGTGATGAAGAGTGTGGAGAATCTGTCTCAGTAAAAAAGAAAGCTAAGAAGTTAATTGGAAAGGCAGCCCTAAATGACTTTGCTGCTGATTCTGGCAAGCTGCCAAGGGCGGCAGCTGGTATCAACATGGCGCCTACTCGTTCTCCTCCTTCTTCTTCTCTGTCGGCCATTAACGGAGCAACATCATTTCCACCCACTCTCTCGGTGGGACCGGAAGTCACTGCCCCAGCAGATGATTTATCTCAGGACCTGTCAGCTTCTATTAAGGTGGCTGAAAATTCAAACACAGCTCCAGTTAAGGTGGCTGTTTTAAAGACTAGAAGTGGAAAGACCAAAGATGATGTAGAAGAAGCGTGGGAGACTGATCCTGGTGACGGACCCTCCACTCTAAGAAATCCTGCTGAGGAGGAAGAGAAGATTTGTTTTAAAGATCTAGCTGACTTAGTGAGAGCAAAACAGGATAGAGATGAAGATAGGAAAGGAGCTGGCAAAGGTGGTTCTCAGCTTAAAGAGATCCTTGAGAAAATGACAGGAGGATTATAGTTTCATAGTTTCATTCAGGGTTGGAAGGGACCACAAGGATCATCTAGTTCCAACCCCCCTGCCATGGGCAGGGACACCCCACACTAGATCAGGCTAGACAGAGCCTCATCCAGCCTGCTCTTAAACACCCCCAGGGACGGGGCCTCGACCACCTCCCTGGACAACGCATTCCAGGGTTTCACCACTCTCATGGTGAAGAACCTCCTCCTCACATCCATCCTGAATCTCCCCACCTCCAGCTTCATTCCATTCCCCCTAGTCCTATCACTACCTGATATCCTGAGAAGTCCTTCCCCAGCCTTCCTGTAGGCCCCCTTCAGATACTGGAAGGCGACAATTAGGTCTCCTCGGAGCCTTCTCTTCTGCAGACTGAACAGCCCCAACTCCTTCAGTCTGTCCTCATAGGAGAGGTGCTCCAGCCCTCTGATCATCCTCGTGGCCCTTCTCTGGACACGTTCCAGCACCTCCACATCCCTCTTGTAATAGGGGCTCCAGAACTGGACACAGTACTCCAGGTGGGGTCTCACCAGGGCTGAGTAGAGGGGGAGGATCACCTCCCTCGACCTGCTAGCCACACTTCTCCTGATGCAGCCCAGGATCTGATTGGCTTTGCGGGCTGCAAGTGCACACTGAGAGCTCATGTTGAGCTTTTTGTCCACCAGCACCCCCAAGTCTCTCTCCTCAGGGCTACCCTCCAGCCAGTCACTGCCCAGCCTGTATTTGTGCCTGGGATTGCCTCGACCCAGATGCAGGACCCTGCACTTGCTCTTATTGAACTTCATGAGGTTGGCCTGTGCCCACCTCTCCAGCCTGTCAAGGTCCCTCTGGATGGCCTCCCTTCCCTCCAGCGTGTCTGCTGCACCACACAGCTTGGTGTCATCAGCAAACTTGCTGAGGGTGCACTCAATGCCACTGTCCATGTCCCCCACAAAGATGTTGAATAAGACAGGTCCCAGGACTGATCCCTGAGGGACTCCACTTGTCACTGGCCTCCACTGGGACATGGAGCCATTGACAGCCACTCTTTGGGTGCGGCCATCAAGCCAGTTCCTTATCCATCTAGTGGTCCACCAATCAAACCCATGTGTCACCAGTTTGGAGACCAGGATGTGGTGTGGGACAGTGTCGAAGGCTTTGCTCAGGTCCAGGTAAACGACATCAGTTGCTCGCCCCTCATCTATTAATTTTGTCACCTGCTCATAGAAGGCCACCAGGTTGGTCAGGCAGGATTTGCCCTTGGCAAAGCCATGCTGACTGTTCCCAATCACCTCTTCACTATTCTTTTGAGCGAGTAGTGACTCCAGGAGGATCTGCTCCATGATCTTTCCAGGCACAGAGGTGAGACTGACTGGCCTGTAGTTCCCTGGTTCCTCCTTCTTGCCCTTTTTGAAGATGGGGACAATGTTTCCCCTTTTCCAGTCTGTGGGGACTTCCCCAGACTGCCATGACTTTTGAAATATAATAGAGAGGGGTTTAGCAACCTCATCTGCCAGTTCTCTCAGTACCCGTGGGTGTAACCCGTCGGGTCCCATGGACTTGAACACTTTCAGGTTCTTCAGATGATCACGAACCTGATCTGCACTTACAATGGGCAGTTCTTCCTCCCCGTCCCTGGCTTTGACTTCCATAACATCAGGAGTGTGGCTAGAGGCCCTTGCAGTGAAGACTGAGGTAAAGAAGTTATTAAGTACCTCAGCCTTTTCCTCATCACATGTGACCATGTCACCATTTTCCTTTCTGAGGGGGCCCACACCTTCCCTAGTCTTCTTCTTCCCATTAATATACCTGTAAAAGTTCTTAGTATTCCCTTTAATCTCCCTGGCTAGATTCAACTCAAACTCTGCTTTGGCTTTCCTAACCAGGACTTATTATTATTATTAGGGCAACCAGTTGAGGGGGAGGAGCTACAAGATGACACAACTGAGTGTTCGTCACCCCGTGAAGAGATAAGAAATGTCCGTAAAGATTACACCAGGACAGATAAGGAGCCAGTTCTACCTTGGCTTAGTAGGTGCTATGATGCAGGTGCTCCAGCTCTAACAGTTGTAGACAAGTCAGCAGCTCAGTTAGGAACTCTCTCGAGGGATAATGGAATAGATAGACATCTAGGAAGGGCTCTCGGTAAGGTTAATCTGTGGATACGCCTTTTAATGGCGGTTGCCCTGAGATACCCTTCCCGAGATGATCTTCCATGGAATCCTTAACCCTGGATCCCTAGATGAGGGAATTAAGCGCTTGAGAGAATTTGATGGTGGAGAGCTACTCTATAGTGAACATGAAACTCTGAATCCTGATGACATTCCTGTGGGTATTGGTGTTGCTAAAAAGCTCATCAAACTTGCTCCTTCTAATTATGCAAACATTCTGGCAAGCAGAATTGTGTCAAGAAATTATGGTGGAGCTTCTCCTACGATTGGCCAATTCAGTGATCAAATGAGACAATTGGAGGATAGCATGACACGTGTTTCTTTGGTTTCGGCCATTAAAACTATGTCCAGTGATATATGGAATTGCATAAGAGAGTTAAAGGATGAGTTTAGAAATTCCATATCCCAATTGGCACAGCAGGATAATTACAATTCCTCCTCCAGGTGGATACAAGTTTCATCTGTGAGGAATAGACGTCCTCCAAGGAGGTCATTCCAAAACAGATCAGATCAAAACAGACCACCAAGGCAGTCACATAGAATTATTAGGATGACTCTGCATGATCAGTTTGGTGAGAATATGAACTGGTGGGATGGCCAACCAACTTCTAATCTTTTCAGGAGACTGAGAGAATTGCAAAGTGGCAGAACCCGAGGTAGCAATACCAGAAGGGTAGCTGCTACTTCCACAGTTCCCCAGAACAACTCTAGTAGCTCCAACAATGGCTCCAGTTGTAACATGCAAAGCTATAACACTGCACACTGTGCGCAATGCACATGTGGGCATGTTCCCCATAACTAGGGGTGCCCTGCCTCCCGCCAGGGGGAGGAGAGGGTTAACAGAGATAATAGAATCTATTGGGATGTGTACATCCAGTGGCCTGGCACTTCACAATTTCAGAAGTACAGGGCCTTGGTTGACACAGGAGCTCAGTGCGCCATAATGCCATCAAATTATCAGGGATCAGAGTCTATAACTATTCTGGGAGTCACTGGTGGATCTCAAGAGTTAAGTAAGGTAGAGGTTAACATAAGTTTAACTGGTAAACAATGGAGGAAGCATACAGTTGTGACCGGACCTGACGCACCTTGTATTTTGGGAATTGATTTTCTGAGAGAAGGGCATTTCAAAGACCCTAGAGGTTACAAATGGGCTTTTGGAGTAGCATCTGTAGAAATTGATGGATAAAAATTGAAGCTGTCTGCTAGGCCTGAGCTTTCTGATGAATCTGCAGTTGTGGGACAACATAAGATACAGGACATTAAATTGCCGGTTGCTTCTCAGACTGTGCATCACAGACAATACCGAACCAACCGTGACTCTTTGTTGCCCATTCAGAATCTGATTCGTCAGTTGGAGAGTCAGAAAGTCATCAGCAAAACTCATTCACCTTTCAACAGTCCAGTGTGGCCTGTGAGAAAGCAGAATGGAGACTGGCGTCTGATGGTAGACTTCCAAGCCCTAAATGAAGTGACACCACCTATGAGTGCAGCAGTACCAGACATGATGGAGCTACAGTATGACCTAGAATTCAAAGAGGCGAAATGGTATGCTGCCATAGACATTGCTAATGCATTTTCCCCTCTTCCCATAGCAGAGGAATGCAGGCCTCAGTTTGCTTTCACCTGGAGAGGAATCCAGTACACTTTCAACAGACTGCCAGTGGGCTGGATCCACAGCTCAAGCATCTGTCATGCAGTGATCCACGATACTCTGGAGAAAGGCGGTGCTCCAGAACACATCCAGTTCATCGATGATATCATCGTCTGGGGTAAAACTGCTGAGGAAGTCTTTGAGAAAGGTAACAAAATCATTGACATTCTTCTGAATGCAGGTTTTGCCATCAAACGAGACAAGGTGAAAGGACCTACTACAGAGATTCGGTTTCTGGGAGTGCGGTGGCAGGATGGACGCCGACACATTCCAGTGGATGTGGTAAATAGAGTCTCTACCATGGCAAATCCCACCAACAAGCAAGAGACCTTACGTTTCTTGGGGATAGTGGGATTTTGGAGACTGCACATTCCTGGATACAGTCAGATTGTGAAACCTCTGTATGATGTGACTCGAAAGAGAAACCATTTCCACTGGGGACCTGAACAACAAGCAGCCTTTGACCAGATAAAGCAAGAGGTGATTCAAGCAATGGGTCTGGGACCTGTCCGAGATGGTCCAGACATTAAGAACATTTTGTACACGGCTGCAAGTGACAATGGTCCAACCTGGTGCTTGTGGCAATGTATTGGGTTTGGAAGGGGTAAGGCCAAGGAGCCTCCTCCATTCCCCCTTGTAAAGTAAAAGGGAAAAAAAAATTGAAGGGAAAGGAAAAAAAAACTCGCAAGCTGAATTAGCAAAGCAGTGGAGCTATATTTACAAAGCAATGTAGGGAATGCAGGGGAATATTTACAAATTTACAATATCTACAATATATACAAAGATATACAACAGAGTAACACAGAAATGAGAGTGACCCCCCTCAAGGCAGAGGGGTCCCCCACCTCCGCTCTCCCCTCTCTCCCCCCCTTTCCCCAGAATGGGATAGAAAGAGAAAGAAAAGAGAGGAAAAAAAATGTTAGAAGCAGTTTGTGTTAATTGGAAAGGAGTCAATACAGGCCTGGTATCTTATCGGCCTCAAGGCCGAAGCCTTGGCAGAAAGCCCAGCACAGAAAGCTGTTGCCTGAAGAAGAGGCGGAAGCAAGACTGACAGAAAAGTCGTGCAAATGTCCACTTCACTCCCGGTTCAGAAGGTGCTTCCTCCCACTCGTCCAATGAAATTAGTTTAGACTATTCCTTCCGTTTACCAACTTCCGTCCACCATATTCCCTTTCTTAAGGGGGCAACGTCAACCGGCCACAGGCAAAAAGCTCCAGGTGAGACATGTGGACGACCTTTTGGTTTCTGGAGTCGAGGTTACAGAGGTTCAGAGGCAAATTATACTCCAACAGAGAAAGAAATTTTAGCTGCCTATGAAGGAGTAAAAGCATCTTCTGAAGTGATTGGAACTGAATCACAACTTCTCTTAGCTCCCAGATTGCCAGTTTTGAATTGGATGTTCAAAGGCAAAGGCTCCATACCACAACATGCCACAGACTCAACATGGTCTAAGTGGATGGCTCTGATAACACAGAGAGCTCGAATGGGAAATCTTGAAAGACCTGGTCTAGTGGAGGTGATCTCAAGTTGGCCTGAAGGTATCAACTGTGCTAAAACTCCAGAGGAGAAAGTAACTCGTGCTGAGGAAGCTCCTCCTTACAATGACCTTTCTGATGATGAAAAGAAATATGCTTTGTTCACAGACGGTTCCTGTCGTCTGGTTGGAAACAAGCGAAGGTGGAAGTCTGCAGTGTGGAGTCCAACACGCCGAGTTGCAGAGGCGAAGGATGGAGAAGGAGAATCCAGTCAGTTTGCAGAGGTAAAAGCTGTCAAGCTAGCTCTCGACGTGGCTGAACATGAGAAATGGCCAAAGCTTTATCTCTACACCGGCTCATGGATGGTAGCCAATGCTCTATGGGGTTGGCTAAAGAACTGGAAGAAGAGTGGTTGGCAGAGGAAAGGAAAACCCATTTGGGCAGCCGTCCTGTGGCAGGACATTGCTGATTGAATCGAGAAAATTCCAGTGAAAGCGAGAAACATTGATGCTCACATTCCTAAGGGCAAAGCTACTGAGGAACAGCAACACAACCATCAGGCAGATCTAGCTGCAAGAGTTTCTCAAGTAGACATGGACTCTAATCTTGATCTCGACTGGAAACACCGAGGTGAGATATTCTTAGCTCGGTGGGCTCATGATTCGTCAGGACATCAAGGCAGGGATGCAACATACCAATGGGCTCGTGACAGATCCATAGACATTTCCATGGATGCTATCACACAAGTCATCCATGACTGTGACATTTGTGCTGCTATTAAGCAGGCAAAACGACTTAAGCCCTTGTGGTATGGTGACAGATGGTCCAAGTACAAATATGGTGAAGCTTGGCAGATTGACTACATCACTCTACCACGTTCTCGTTCTGGTAAGCAATACGTGCTTACTATGGTAGAGGCAAACACTGGATGGTTGGAAACCTATCCAGTTCCACATGCAACTGCACGCAACACCATTCTCAGTCTGGAGAGACAGATCCTGTGGAGACACGGAACTCCAGAGAGTATTGAGTCAGACAACGGAACTCATTTCAAGAACAACCTTGTCAAGAACTGGGCAAAAGAGCACGGTATTGAGTGGATATTCCATATTCCCTACTATGCACCAGCTTCAGGGAAGATTGAACGCTACAACGGTTTGTTGAAGACCACTCTCAAAGCCATGGGAGGTGGATCTTTGAAAAACTGGGAAAAACATTTAGCACAAGCAACCTGGCTGGTAAATAGTAGAGGTTCAGTGAACCGAGCTGGACCTGCACATTCAGATTTGCTACAGAAGGTAGAAGGTGATAAAGTTCCTGTTGATAGAGAAAAGAATCTGTTAGGTAAAACTGTTTGGGTATTTTTACCCTCAGGAGTGGCTAAACCTGTCCGAGGGGTGGTTTCAGCTGAAGGTCCGGGTCACACTTATTGGGTAATGCAGGAGAATGGTGAAATTCAGTGTATTCCACAGAGAAATTTAACTTTAGCTGAAAGAGTTTGATTTCAAACTGTTGTGCAACTACTTCGCATCCAAAGGAAGAGTCAACGAGGAATCTATGGTGCCTGAACCCTGAGAGTCCTGAGTCAACTAAGAGACCCTGAGAATCCCTGTTTCCCTTTTCTTCGCTTCACCGGTGAAGAGACAAACTATTTTCCATTTTTCTCATTGTCTGATTTTCTTATACTTTTGAATCATCTACATCTGAGCATAGCCGGAATGGACTATGAACTTTACTTACGAACTGTAAATATCGTCTAGGATTGGATGGACAGTATGAACAGCCAATGAAATTGTTTAGAAGGGGTGGACTGTGACCTTTTGAGGCTGTCCCCTTACGAAAGGGAATATTGTAATCGGATGTTTGTAAATGAAAAGACGGATCTGAACTAATTTCATTGGTAGAGTGGGAGGAAGCACCTTCTGAACTGGGAGTGCAGGAGGGTATCCTGCGTATTCCTGCACTTTTCTGGTCAGTCTGTCTTCCCCTCCTCCGGTGGCTTGCAGCTCGCTGCTTCTGGGCTTTCGGCCAGACTCAGCCTTGGGAAGAGATAAGAACTTTCTAACACATAACGGCCTAACTGCTTCTAATTAATCACTGCTCTTTTTTTCTCTTTTGTCTCTTTTTTACCCTTTCTGGGGAAAGGGGGAGAGAAGGGGGAGCAGAGGTGGGGAACCCCCTCAGCAGAGGGGGAGGAACTCTCTTATTTCTGTGCTACTTTGTTGTATATTTCTGAATATATTGTAAATACTGTAAATTCTGTACGTATTTCCCTGCGTTTCCCTAAACGGCTTTGTAAATATACAGCACCCCCTGCTTTGCTAATTCACCTGTGAGTTTTTTTTCTTTCCCTTCAATTTTCTTCCCTCTACTCACAGTGGGGGGGGGAAGGCCTGGACTTTCCCCCAACCCTACGACATGCAGCCTTCCTGTCGGCCCCCTTCAGGTACTGGAAGGCCACAATTAGGTCACCTCGGACCCTTCTCTTCTCCAGGCTGAACAGCCCCAGCTCCTTCAGTCTGTCCTCATAGGAGAGGTGCTCCAGCCCTCTGATCATCCTTATGGCCCTTCTCTGGACACATTTCAGCACGTCCATATCCCTCTTGTAATAGGGGCTCCAGAACTGGACACAGTACTCCAGGTGGGGTCTCACCAGAGCTGAGTTGAGGGGGAGGATCACCTCCCTCGACCTGCTGGCCACACTTCTCCTGATGCAGCCCAGGATCTGATTGGCTTTGTGGGCTGCAAGTGCACTCTGAGAGCTCATGTTGAGCTTCTCATCCACCAGCACCCCCAAGCCTCTCTCCTCAGGGCTGCTTTCCAGCCAGTCACTGCCCAGCCTGTATTTGTGCCTGGGATTGCCTCAACCCAGATGCAGGACCCTGCACTTGCTCTTTTTGAACCTCATGAGGTTGGCTTGTGCCCACCTCTCCAGCCTGTCAAGGTCCCTCTGGATGGCCTCCCTTCCCTCCAGCGTGTCTGCTGCACCACACAGCTTGGTGTCATCAGCAAACTTGCTGAGGGTGCACTCAATGCCACTGTCCATGTCCCCCACAAAGATGTTGAACAAGACAGGTCCCAGGACTGATCCTTGAGGGACTCTGCTTGTCACTGGCCTCCACTGGGACATGGAGCCATTGACAGCCACTCTTTTGGTGCGGCCATCAAGCCAGTTCCTTATCCATCTAGTGGTCCACCCATCAAACCCATGTGCCACCAGTTTGGAGACCAGGATGTGGTGCGGGACAGTGTTGAAGGCTTTGCTCAGGTCCAGGTAAAAAAAAGTCCAAGGTGGCAGTTCTTCAGTGCTCATGCAAACACACATTGGGGTGCAGCTCTTGCAGCAATGGGGAGTGCTCCCTTTGCCCCACATTGTTTGGGTACAGGGTTGCAGAATTGCATCCACCAAACTTCACAGCACCAGGTTAAATTTCAACCCAGCCCATCCCTGCACTCTGGGATGGCTCCAGCTGTGTTCCAGGGTTATTATTTCAGCCTCAGAAAGAGGGAGAACACTCTGGCTAATGGTGAAGGTCACTCTGTGGTCAACATGCCTCAGGCCACAGCATCTGCTCTGCCTTGGGGAGCCAAACATAAGGGTGGCACAAGGTGACCACCTCTGCTTGTCCCCTGGACCAAATCAACCCCTGGAATTGTGATGAGTTTTCTCATCTTCTCCCTCCAAAGCTGTGAGGCACCCAGGGGTGCTGGCCACAGGGATGCTGAGCTGCAGGGAGGACGTGGTGGGACTCTGGTTGTGCCTGGTAGGGAATAGTAAAGGACAACCTCTCCCTGTTCCTGTGCAGGTTTCAACTTTGGTCATGTCCTCTCCTCCTCCAGACATTGTTCACTGTCCCATTTAAGAAAGGAAGCAATTAACTCAGAGGGGAAAAAAAAAAAAAGAGGAAGAAATAGCCCTTGGAGATAGAGAAGTAAAAGCATAAAAGCTGCTCATAATGAAATTGAAACTATTTCACTCTTAAATGGAGAAGAAAGAAGGCAAAAAAAAACCTTTCCACCTGATCTCTGGCCTGAGACCCTGCTCAAATGGCTCTCAAGACTCAAAAGAATCTTAACTCAGTTTCATCATAACTGTAAGGAGGTACAAGGTCTGGCAGCCCCCCAGTTGCAGCCACCTGGAGTACTGTGTCCAAGTCTGGAGCCCCTACTAGAAGAAAGATATGAACATGCTGGAATGTGTCCAGAGAAGGGCCACAAGGATGATCAGAGGGCTGGAGCTCCTATGCTATGGAGACAGACTGAGAGAGCTGGGGGCTGTTCAGTGTGGAGAAGAGAAGGCTCTGAAGAGACCTTATTGTGGCCTTCCAGTATCTGAAGGGGGCTTATTCCTCTGTGCTGGACACTGGTGAGGTTGCACCTTGAATCCTGGGTTGAATTTTGGGCCCCTCACCACAGGAAGGACACTGAGGTGCTTCAGAGTGTCCAAAGAAAGGCAACAAAGCTGGTGATGGGTCTAGAGAACAGGTCTTGTGAGGAGCAGTGGAATGGAGTGGAGTGGAGTGGAGTGGAGTGGAGTGGAGTGGAGTGGAGTGGAGTGGAGTGGAATAGAATAGAATGGAATAGAATGGAATAGAATAGAATAGAATAGAATAGAATAGAATAGAATAGAATAGAATGGGATGGGATGGGATGGGATGGGATAGAATTAACCAGGTTGGAAAATACCTTTGAGATCATTAAGTCCAACCTATCACCCATGGAAGACCAACATGGTCTATCATCCATGGGAAGAGCTGTGGCTGTTTAACCTGGAGAAATGAAGGCTCAAGGGAGACCTTCTCGCTCTCTAAATCTCCCTGATTTGAGGTTGGTGCTAGATGGGTGTTGATCCCTTCTCCCAAGAAACAAGTGATAGGATGAGAGGAATTAGCCTCAATTTGCATCAGGGGAGGTTTAGGTTGGACTGGAAGAACAATTTCTTTATGGGAAGGGCTGACAAGCCCTGGAACAGGCAGCCCAGGGCAGTGTTGGAGTCCCTATCCCTGTAAGGCTTGAAAAGCTGTGTAGATGTGGTGCTGAGGGACATGGTTTAGTGGTGAGCTGGCTGTGCTGGGTTAACAGTTGGACTTGATGAGCTTAAAAGTCTCTTCCAGCCCAAATGGTTCAATGATTCGATGTTGGAGGACACAGCAGGGGAGGTGATTGTCCCCTTGGGTTAATGGCTGGACTTGAGGACCTGAAAGGTCTATAAGCAATTCCATGATTCTGATTTGGCAGCTCACTACAATCTGAGGGCACTGGCTCTTTGTGGTGCAGAGGTGACAGTGAAGAGAGCAGCTGCAAAGGTAGGAAATTCCAGCTTGGTGCCATCAGCTACAGAGGTTCCCACTGAGGGAGCAGTGAGGAACCTTTCCCAGTTCCCATCCCTGTCTTGGCTGCTTGGAATAACACCAGCCAGACCACAGCACGCACTGTAGCCCTCTCACCCTTCTCTGTTAATGAATAATCCCTTGAGGGGATTTTATGGGGAGGTTTTTGGTGACCTTTGCACAGCACTTGGCCACCGAGCTGGTGGCTGGGCAGCTGTGGAGGTGTCTCACCCCAGCCAAGCTAGGCTTGAAGGTGTGGTGGAGGATTATTCATTAATGTTCTGCATTGCAGCCAGGAAAACAGCAGCAGGGATCTGGGCTGGTCGAGGAGGTCAAAGAGCTTTGAAGGTGGAAGTGAAGCCCTGTGGAAACAGCTGCTGTCAGGCCTTTGGCAATCTGCACAGCTCCTGCTTTGTACTTAAGAAGCTATTCCCCTGCCCCTGAATTCATGGCTGTGCTGCCAGAGCTGGGTCTCCAAGAGCATCTCGCAGCAATGTGAAGGCAGCTGCCCACAGCAGCGGCTCCCTGCTCCCACCGTGCTCCTGGAAGGTCACCTTGCCCCAGTTAGCTGGCTCAGCAATCTCCTTATCATCCCTCCCTTAATGAGGAGGGTTTGCTTATCACCAAAGAGCAGCCACGGAGCGCTGCAGAGCTCCTGCAAATTGCTGCTTTTTGTCACAGTATCACAGTATCACAGTATAACTAAGGTTGGAAGAGACCTCGAGGATCATCGAGTCCAACCTGTCACCACAGACCTCATGACTAGGCCATGGCACCAAGTGCCACGTCCAATCCCCTCTTGAGTACCTCCAGGGACGGTGACTCCACCACCTCCCTGGGCAGCCCATTCCAATGACTAACGACTCGCTCGGTGAAGAACTTTCTCCTCACCTCGAGTCTAAACCTCCCCTATGAGAGACTAAAAGTTGGCTCTCCTGGTGTGACTCAACAAAGATAAAATCACTTGCTGCTTGCCCAGATGATATGTGTTGGGCAGAGCCACTGGAAGGAAGGTGCAAAGATCATGTAGGAATCCTGTCTACCAATCCTGGATGCAAAACACCTTGTGATTGCATCATGATAACACTGGACTGCAGCTGGCCTACAACAATTACCCAAGGACCCAGCCATCATGCCTTCAGGACAAGATAATCTCCACCCATCAAGTACCCTGGAAAGGGTGACACAATGGATTCACCACCTGTTTCCTGATGTGTAATGAATGTGGGGGCATGTAGATGGAGATTGAGGAGGTGGAAGCCCCCCCCCCCCATCCAGACCCTTGCCCAAACACACAGAAATGCACAGAAAGATTTCCAGGGGAACAATACCTGGACATTTACCTAAGGATGATTTCCTGGCCCCTGAATTCCTGAGGGACAATACTTGGATACATACCTAAGGACTAAAATCTGTATAAAAGACTTGAGCAACTACTGGCTCATAGAAGAAAAATGTGGGGGACTGTGTCCCCCGGACTGGATGATTAAGAGAAGAAAAGCACAGGAGAAAAACGGAGATGAAGGAAAACACAGGAGACGGACCATGCCGCTGAGAAGGAAAAGCCCGGGACAATGCTGCTCCGGAGAAAAGAGGCCTTGGAGCCTGGAAGAAGCTCTCCATGTCCTAAGTTCCGCCTGCTGCAACTCATGGAGCTGAAGGGGCTGCCCAGAGGACCACATCTCTTCTCCAGCCAAAGCCTCAGCACCGTTTCTCTACAAACCCAACATCTCCTGCAGCACCTTTCCTCCACAGACTCAAACTGTCTTGGGGGGGGTGAGGGGTGTGGTAATATAATTCCTTTCCTCTTCTCTCTCTCTTCTCTCTCTCCCTCTCTATTTTCTCTCTCTCCCCTTCTTATTTCCACTTTATTTATGCAATAAATGGTCTATCTGTTGATATTTTGGCCTCGTTTGTGCCTCTAATTTCACATCACAGGAATATTCAAAAAGAACTGAGTCTCTTTCCCTCTCCGGACCGAGACATTAATTTGGTGTAGTCAGCAGGATTCCCGTGCAGTGAAAGTATCACAGCAAGACTATTGCAATTCTGAGAACCCCGAAATGTGTGTGTGTGTCTGAGACATACTTTGAGTACGAAGTGAGTGTGGAGTCCAGATTCGTGTTTTCACTCTCCCGAGAGGGAAGTGGCCGGAGAAGGACAAAGCGAAATTTTCAGAGAGACTGTGTGGGAGTTCTCAAAAGCTTTAAATGTGTGTGCTTTCTCGGGGAAGATTATCTGGGGTATAAATGTTGATTTTATAGTGTGACCTCCTCGAGAATCCTCTGTACCCTGCTTTAAATGTGTGTGCTTTCCCGGGGAAGATTATCTGGGGTATAAATGTTGACTTTATAGTGTGACCTCCCTGAGAATTCTCAGTACCCTGTTTTGGGAAACCCAATTTTGTGATATTTGTAAAGTGTGTATCCTCTCGGGGAAAGTGTGGCTTCCCCGAGAAGCCCAGTATTGAAGCAAAAGTTGAGAGACTTCTGCCGGTGTGTGTTCTCTCAGGGAAACAGAGTGACTCTTCCCTAAGAAACATAGGGTTCTTGTCCTGGTGTAACAGAAAATTTGAGGAACAAAAAGCTGAGAAGCTTTTGCAAGTGTGGGTTCTCTCAGGGAAATAGTGTGACTTCCTTGAGAAGCCCAGATTGGCTGTTTTTTCTTGTGTGTGACCTCTCCTGAAAAATCTATTGTGCATTTTTCCTGGAGAAGATTATTTTGGAGTAAGCCTTTTAAAGTGTACGTTTTTCCAGGGAAGATTTTGTTGGTATGAAGAGTGTTTTGATCTGAATTCCCCATGAAACTTAGTGCCCTATTAAGAAATGCTTTGTGAAACAAAAGAGATGGCCTGGAGTGAGAGCCTTTTTAACCTTTTAGAAGTTCACGGTGCCCACCCATCTGTACAGGTACTTGACTGGGCCCGTGAAAATTGGCATAATTTCCAGAGTGTGGCTGATAGAATTGTGGCAAGAGCAAAAGCCGGGAAAGGCAAAGGTTTTATTTGTGTGATTTTAGGAGCCTGTTTAGCCGCCTCAGTGAAGGAGAAAGAGGAATGGCATGAGCAGGAGAATAAAACTATTTCCTCTTTGCAGGACTTAGTTTTGTCACTAGAAAGCCATGTTGCCACTTTGAAAGACGTAGTGGCAGATCTTAAAATTCAATTGGAGAAGGAGAGGAGGCAAAATTCGTATTTGGACTCAAAAGAGGGTGTAAATTACCTGGAGTCTGCCCCTATGTACCCTGGGGCAGAACTGACAACAGCTAAGGAAGCTGTTATGCATGTCAGACCTCTCACTAAAATTGAAATTTTATATGAGGATGGGGAAACTACCCCCACTGTCACAACTAAAGATGCACCTTTCTCCTACACTGTGCTGGCCAAAATTCATAAAGCATTTGCACGCTCTGCTGGGGAATCTGAGGTGGAATATGTCTGGCGAGTTTCAAAAACTGGAGGTGATCAGATTATGTTAACAGAAGCTGAAGCCATGGGCTATTGGGGTGATAATGTGTTTCTAACTACGAAAAACAGGAGTGAACCCTGGAGCCTTACCCAGCGAGCTGCCTATTGGGCAGGGGGATTTGATACAAAGGAGAGAGGTGAACCTGCAGTTCTGCAGGGAGGGATGAATCAGATAATGGAGAATGTGCAAAAGGCTGCATGCCTGCAAATGATATATGAAAGAGAACTAAAACATAATTTTGAATCCCCCCTTTCTCTCCTGGTGGATGCAAACAGAATGACTCCTTTGATCAGGGGTCTCCCTGACTTGCTTAAAATAAGAGGTATCCAGCTCCAAAAAGATATAGCTGACACCCCCACTTTCTTCCAGGACATGGGAAGACATGGGAAGGGAGTTACTAGATTATGCCAGGCAGTATAGTGTCCCTGAGGAAATTAAAAAAACTCAAACTAGAGACTTGAGACATGTGAAAATGATTCACCCACCAAGCCCCCAGGGCCAGATGCGCCGTATTCCTAGTAGGCACCTGGCTAGGGGCAGAGAACACTTGAATACCAGGCAATATTGGTGGGGGGTGGGTCAGAAGAAAGGTATTCCAAAAGAAGTGGTTGATGGGTGTGGTGAAGAGGTTATTAAATTTATGAATATGAATTTATGAATTATGAAAAATATTATTTTATTAATTATCAAACTATTAATAACCGATGAATCACCAACTTATATACATGTTCTAGTGCACATTCGTGAAATAGATTCCACAACTGGCTTAGTGTTATGATTATAACGTAATTGAACTATCTATAAACCCTTTCTATATTTATATAACGAAGGGTGCAGTTCCGCCGCTTGGCCACTAGATGGAGACTCGGCGGGACGCGGGCGGCTTCTGGCTATACACAGCAATATTACAATCTTTCTATGCATCAGCGCTTACTCTGCTAGACACGGATACTTTGAACTGAGTGCTAGTGGGTGCAAAGCACGTGGACGATATTCAATCCCCTTCAGACAACAGGGATCGGTCCTGGTCGGGGTCGGTCCGTGGGATCGGCCCTCAGAAGTCGGCTCGCACGGCAGGGCGGGACGACGGTGGCCAGTAGGTGGGCTCGAACGACGGAAGCAGGCGAAGCTACGGGGGTCGGCCCGATCACGGCGGTTCTCGGGGCTGATGCAAACAGCCTCGGGGAGAGAATGCGGCTGCGTTAGGCGGCGGATTCTCTTTACCGAGCTTAAAGGAGCAACAGGACTCTCGTAGTGGTCCCGGGTTCGGTGCAGTATAGGCACAAACAATGCTTTGCTTTTCCCTGGGATTCACAGGGCTCAGAGCGGCACTCGGCGGCTCCTCTCCCGCTACGGTGGGGCTAAGCATGCGTGGGCTCGGTCATCAATCGAGTCCCTTCTCCCCGGTAACTGGGCAGATCTTACCCTCGGGGGTCAGTCCAGTCCTCCGGTTGCACGATGGGCTCTCCCGGTCGGCACGGCTGGCTGCAGCAACGCTGAGCTCCTCAAGCTCAGTGAAGGTCCTCCCTCTGGGCTTCTCACCATGCACGGGCTTTCAGTATGCGTGCATGTATAACAGAAGCTAACAACAATAAGCTCAATGGCAAAGGCTGCAGCTCGAGAGTTACTCTCTCGAGCAAGCACAGAGACAAAGTGAATGAGGGGGGGAATGTGTTCACCAACTGGGGTAATACTTATAGATTCCTCGAGGCTGGGCTTGACCAATGGGCACTCTCATAAGCAACTGGCTTCAGCCTATAGAAAGCGTGAATTATGCCCATACTTGGTGTCAGCACGAGCGCTGCATGCGCTGGGTGCGTTCAAGCCTGGCTAATGCCTTGGCTTTTGTCTTCCTCCAGGAGGAGGGGGAACTTGCCCACATGCTGGGACAAGATTCAGTATTGGGGCATAATTTGCCTTCACCACAATGGGGTAGCCATGAGGCAATTAGAAATCATTGTGAAATGCTGGCCCGAGCCTAAAAAGAGGGCTGAGGTCACTGCTCCCCCCTTGGTGGGACCATTTGTTGAAGGGAGGGGCATGCCCCCCAGGGCAACCAAGGGCTTCACTTCTCAGTGGTGAGTGGGGGGTGAAGCATGAGTCAGGAGATCACAAAAAAAAAATAATAATTGTACTTGGTTTGGGAAAAAGCTTTTGTTTGTGTTTAGCTTGGCTTTGAGAGAACCTGAAACAATCAATGATACTTACAGGTCCATTGAAAGTAATTAAGTGAACTCTTGCAGGGATATCACCTGAGATGGTGGCTCAGAACCTCTGTATGGGAACCTGGAAATACCAGTGTTGTATGTTTTCATAGTATCATAGTATCAGTTCAGAGTATCATATTATCATGGTATCAGTCAGGGTTGGAAGGGACCACAAGGATCATCTAGTTCCAACCCCCCTGCCATGGGCAGGGACACCCCACACTAGATCAGGCTGGCCAGAGGCTCATCCCGCCTGGTCTTAAATACCTCCAGGGACGGGGCCCCAACCATCTCCCTGGACAACCCATTCCAGGGCTTCACCACTCTCATGGTCAAGAACCTCCTCCTCACATTCAGCCTGAATCTCCCCACCTCCAGCTTCATTCCATTCCCCCTAGTCCTATCACTACCTGAGATTCTGAGAAGTCCTTCCCCAGCCTTCCTGTAGGCCCCCTTCAGATACTGGAAGGCCACAATTAGGTCACCTCAGAGCCTTCTCTTCTCCAGGCTGAACAGCCCCAGCTCCTTCAGTCTGTCCTCATAGGAGAGGTGCTCCAGCCCTCTAATCATCCTCGTGGCCCTTCTCTGGACACGTTCCAGCATGTCCACATCCCTCTTGTAATAGGGGCTCCAGAACTGGACGCAGTACTCCAGGTGGGGTCTCACCAGAGCTGAGTAGAAGGGGAGGATCACCTCCCTCGACCTGCTGGCCACACTTCCCCTGATGCAGCCCAGGATCTGATTGGCTTTGCGGGCTGCAAGTGCACACTGAGAGATCATGTTGAGCTTCTCATCCACCAGCACCCCCAAGTCTCCTCAGGGCTACTTTCCAGCCACTCACTGCCCAGCCTGGATTTGTGCCTGGGATTGCCTCGACCCAGATGCAGGACCCTGCACTTGCTCTTGTTGAACTTCATGAGGTTGGCTTGTGCCCACCTCTCCAGCCTGTCAAGGTCCCTCTGGATGGCCTCCCTTCCCCCCAGTGTGTCTGCTGCACCACACAGCTTGGTGTCATCAGCAAACTTGCTGAGGGTGCACTCAATGCCACTGGTCCATGTCACCCACAAAGATGTTGAACAAGACAGGTCCCAGGACTGATCCTTGAGGGACTCCGCTTGTCACTGGCCTCCAATGGGACATGGAGCCATTGACAGCCACTCTTTGGGTGCGGCCATCAAGCCAGTTCCTTATCCATCTAGTGGTCCACCCATCAAACCCATGTGTCACCAGTTTGGAGACCAGGATGTGGTGCGGGACAATGTCAAAGGCTTTGCTCAGGTCCAGGTAAATTACATCAGTTGCTTGCCCCTCATCTATTAATTTTGTCACCTGCTCATGGAAGGCCACCAGGTTGGTCAGGCAGGATTTGCCCTTGGCAAAGCCATGCTGACTGTTCCAAATCACCTCCTCACTATTCTTCTGAGCCAGTAGTGCCTCCAGGAGGATCTGCTCCATGATCTTTCCAGGCACAGAGGTGAGACTGACTGGCCTGTTCAAATCCGGTTCAAATCTGTGCCTGGCTCTTGCTCTCCCAGCCGGAGCAAAGCGCTCAGCCCCTCTCCTCCCCTAGGGAACGGAGCATATCCCAAGGGCCGTGCTGTTATTCATTATCTTGATGACCCAGAGGTCAGGAACAGCCTTGGGGCAGACAGGATCGCCCCTCATCCTCGGGGCCAGAGCAGTCACAGTCCTCACTCCAGCAGCATCTCACAGAGAGCCCGGCAGGATGGTAAGGAAAAGCCAAGGGGCATTTCTCCGGGGTTGGGGTGGGAAGGGTAGTCCAAGCAGTGCAGTGTGGGCAGGGCCGACGGGATGGTGAGGGTTTTGTACCACCTTTGATATGGATTTACTAACCAGGATGAGAAACAGGAAAGGTGCCTGGGAAAAGAGGGAGTGGAGGAAAGCCAAGGCATTCCCTGGATAACTCAGGGTAGATTCTGCCTGCCGAGCAGGAGAAGGTTTTGTCATAGAATCACAGAGTGGTCTGGTTTGGAAGGGACCTCCAAAGGTCACCCGGTCCAACCCCCTCTGCAGTAAGCAGGGACATGCTCATCTAGATCAGGCTGCCCAGAGCCCTGGATCTTCAGTTTCCTCTATTTTCTTGGTTTGGGGTGTTTTTTTGAAACCTTTCCTCTGTCTTCCTCCCTCTGTTGCTAGGCTCAAAGCCCAGCTCTGGGTTTTAACCTCCGTGGGGGATGATGTGGGACAGCGCAGTCCCACCTCCCCCTTGCCTTGGGAAGTCCTTGCTGCTATCTGAGCTATCTGCGATAGCGTCTTGATGGCCCTCGCCCCAGGCGATGTCACCTCACTGGGCGGGCTGATGGACTATCACCAACCATCTACTGCCCTGCCCAGCCCTTAGGGGGAGGGTTGAGGTGGTGGGGGAAGGGGTGGAGGATGCTGCAGACACAGCTGGGAGAGCCCCTTCTGTGCCCCTGGAGAGCTCTGGCCAGTTTTGAGAGGCTGCTCTTTGAGTGGGAGTTGAACCCACCCTAGAGATGGGGGAAAGGCAGAAGAGGGAGCCTGGATAGGAGGGTAGAAAGTGGAGGGTTTGCTCATGGGAAGGAGGCTGGAGAGAACAAGAGTAAGAAAGGCCATAGGAGGTGGCAAGGGAATAAATCATCCCCTGCCCTGTTGTGTTGATGGGGTAGCATGTTGGATCCAGGCCTACCTGGGACAGGGGCATTCACAGTCTCAAGCTGCTCCAGGGGAAGTTTAGACTTGAGGTGAGGAGAAAGTTCTTCACAGAGAGAGTTGTTGGCCATTGGAATGTGCTGCCCAGGGAGGTGGTGGAGTCACCATCCCTGGAGGTGTTCAAGAGGGGATTGGACGTGGCACTTAGTGCCATGGTTGAGTAGTCATGAGGTGTTGGGTGACAGGTTGGGCTTGATGATCTTTGAGGTCTTTTCCAACCTTATTGCTTCTATGATCTTCTCTGGGCTTGGTGCCCAACCCCAGCTGGGCTGTCCATGACCAGGAAGAAACTGTTCACCCTAGCCAAGACCCATCCAAACCATCCTAGGGACACCTTGAGTTAACCCCTGCCTGGGTATGGTTCTTTTGGCTGCACCCCTTCATGCCAGGCCTGGGCAGAGTGGCTCTGTGTGGATAGCTGAGGTTGGAGGGAGGTCCCAACCTGGTCCCAGTCATCCCCTCATGATGAGACTATGCACAGGGGCCCTGAGGGAGGTAGGGAAGGATGCTGAGAACCATAGAATCATAGAATCAATGAGGTTGGAAAAGACCTCAAAGATCATCAAGTCCAACCTGTCCCTGAGACAAGGTCTGGGAGGAGACCAGAGCAGAAGCAGCCACATAAAGCAAGAGGAGCCCAGCACACATCATGCTGTAGGAGGAAAGGATGGGCTGAGCTGAATGGAGATGTCTCAAACAGCTAGGGATCCTCTTACTTCTCTTCACAGAGAGGAGTCTTCCCAAACCAGAGCATGAAAGGCTGTAGAATGCACATTGCCCCAGTGGGAACTCGTCCTTTGTGTGTTAGAAGTGATACCTTCTCAATGTGTGTTCAGTGAGGACTTCACCATGGAATGTTGTCCTCATCACACCATGGTCTGCTGGTTGGGAAGGAGGACTTGGAAGGGTCACCTCTGCAAAAGTGCCTTAGCTACAGCAGCTGGGCAGACCCAGCAGGATGGTTCTGGTCCATGGAACAAAACTAGAAATGGATAGATTCAGATTGGATGTCAGGAAGAAGTTCTTCCCCAGGAGGGTGGTGAGAGACTGGCACAGGTTGCCCAGGGAGGTGGTGGAAGCCTCATCCCTGGAGGTTTTGAAGGCCAGGCTGGATGTGGCTGTGAGCAACCTGCTGTAGTGTGAGGTGTCCCTGCCCATGGCAGGGGGGGTGGAACTAGCTGATCCTTAAGGTCCTTTCCAAGCCTAATGATTCTATGATTCAGTGTCTGGTGGGAAGCATCCCTGTGGGAGATTGCTCCATTTGATGACACTGGGAATGAAATAGTTCTTCCTTGTTGCCTGTGGATCATGTCCTGAATTGTAGAACAACTCCAGTTCCCTCAGCTGCTCCTCACAAGCCCTGTGCTCTGGACCCTTCACCAGCTTCATTGTCCTTCATTTAGAATAGAATAGAATAGAATAGAATAGAATAGAATAGAATAGAATAGAATAGAATAGACCAGACCAGGTTGGAAGAGACCTTCAAGATCATTGCATCCAACCCATCAACCAACACCATCTAATCAACTAAACCATGGCACCAAGCACCCCATCAAGGCTCCTCCTAAACACCTCCAGTGATGGTGACTCCACCACCTCCCTGGGCAGCCCATTCCAATGGCCAATCTCTCTTTCTGGGAAGAACTTCTTCCTAACATCCAGCCTGAACCTCCCCTGGCACAGCTTGAGACTGTGTCCTCTTGTTCTGTTGGTGGTTGCCTGGGAGAAGAGACCAACCCCCACCTGGCTACAACCTCCCTTCAGGTAGTTGTAGAGAGCAAGAAGGTCTCCCCTGAGCCTCCTCTTCTCCAGGCTAAGCAGTATCACAGTATCACAGTATCACTTAGGTTGGAAAGGACCTCGAGGATCATCGAGTCCAACCTGACACCGCAGACCCCATGACTAGACCATGGCACCAAGTGCCACGTCCAATCTCCCCTTGAACGCCTCCAGGGTCGATGACTCAACCACCTCCCTGGGCAACCCATTCCAATGCCGAATGACTCGCTCGGTGAAGAACTTCCTCCTCACCTCGAGTCTGAACCTCCCCTGGCGCAGCTTGAGACTGTGTCCCCTTGTTCTGGTGCTGGTTGCCTGGGAGAAGAGGCCAACTCCCTCCTGGCTACAACCACCCTTCAGGTAGTTGTAGAGGGCAATAAGGTCACCCCTGAGCCTCCTCTTCTCCAGGCTAAACAATCCCAGCTCCCTCAGCCTCTCCTCATAGGGCTTGTGTTCAAGGCCTCTCACCAGCCTTGTTGCCCTTCTCTGGACACGCTCAAGTGTCTCAATGTCCTTCTTAAACTGAGGAGCCCAGAACTGGACACAGTACTCAAGGTGCGGCCTAACCAGAGCAGAGTACAGGGGCACTATGACCTCCCTGCTCCTGCTGGCCACACTATTCCTAATGCAGGCCAGAATGCTATTGGCCCTCCTGGCCACCTGAGCACACTGCTGGCTCATATTCAGGTGGCTGTCGATCAGCACACCCAGGTCCCTCTCTGTCTGGGAGCTCTCCAGCCACTCCGACCCCAGCCTATAGCTCTGCATGGGATTGCCATAGCCAAAGTGCAGCACTCGGCACTTGGACTTGTTGAAAGCCATCCCATTGGACTCTGCCCATCTTTCCAGTCGGTCGAGGTCCCTCTGCAGAGCCTTTCTACCCTCTAATTGACTAACATCTGCCCCTAACTTTGTGTCATCTGCAAACTTGCTGATGACTGACTCTACCCCTTCATCCAGATCATCAACGAATATGTTGAAGAGGACAGGGCCCAGCACTGATCCCTGGGGGACACCACTGGTGACTGGCCTCCAGCTGGATGCGGCACCGTTCACGACCACTCTCTGGGCCCGGCCCTCCAGCCAGTTCCTAACCCAGCACAGAGTGTAGTGGTCCAATCCACAGGCTGACAGCTTAGTCAGCAGTTTGCTGTGGGGGACGGTGTCAAAGGCCTTGCTGAAGTCTAGGTAGACCACATCCACAGGCCTCCCCACATCCACCAGGCGGGTCACCTGATCATAGAAAGAGATCAGGTTGGAGAGGCAGGATCTGCCCTTCCTGAATCCATGTTGGCTGGACCTGAGCCCTTGGCCATCCTTCAGGTGCGCAGTTATTGCTGCCAGGATAATCTGCTCCATCACTTTCCCTGGCACTGAGGTCAGGCTGACTGGCCTGTAGTTTCCAGATTCCTCCATCCGACCCTTCTTGTGGATGGGGACCACATTGGCCAGTTTCCAGTCATCTGGGACCTCACCAGTGAGCCAGGACTGGAGGAAAATGATGGAGAGTGGCCTAGCTAGCACATCCGCCAGCTCTCTCAGCACCCTAGGATGGATCCCATCTGGTCCCATGGACTTGTGGATATCCAAGTGGCTCAGCAGGTCCCGAACTAACTCCTCATGGATTTCCAGGGTATTACTCTGCTCCCCGACCCCAACGCCCAGCTCCGGAGACCACTCGTCCTGAACTCCTGCCTTGCTGTTAAACATTGAGGCAAAGAAGGTGTTCAGGACCTCAGCTTTATCCTCATCCTCAGTAACTGTGTTCCCCTCCAGGTCCACTAGGGAGTTCAGGTTCTTCCTGCCCTTCTTCTTATTGTTAATATATTTATAAAAATGCTTTTTATTGTCTTTGACTGAGGTGGCCAGCTTCAGTTCCAGCTGGGCCTTAGCCTCCCTAATTTTGTTCCTACATAATCTAACAGCTTCCTTGAACATACCTCGAGAAGCCTTCCCCTCCTTCCAAAGGTGATACAGCCTCCTCTTCCCCCTTAAATCCTCCAGGAGCTGCTTGCTCATCCAGGCTGGTCGCCTTCCCCGCCGGCTTGCCTTTCGGCACATGGGAACTGCCAATTCCTGTGCCTTCAAGAGCTCCTGTTTGAAGTAGGTCCAACCCTCCTGAACCCCTTGGTTCATGAGGGCTGGTACCCAGGGGACTTTGCAGACAAGTTTTTTAAATAGGCTGAAGTTCGCCCTTCGGAAGTCCAAGGTGGAGGTTCTGTTGGTGCTCCTCCCAATCTCCCTGCATATTGAAAACTTCACTATCTCGTGGTCACTGCACCCTAGGCAGCCTCCCACGATCACATCTCCCACCAGCCCTTCCCTATTGCAGAACAGCAGGTCAAGCAGAGCCTGTCCCCTGGTAGGCTCGCTTAACAGCAACCCCAGCTCCCTCAGTCTCTCCTCAT
Organism: Melanerpes formicivorus; assembly: GCF_026170545.1. Lineage (NCBI taxonomy): Eukaryota > Metazoa > Chordata > Aves > Piciformes > Picidae > Melanerpes > Melanerpes formicivorus. The sequence continues at coordinate 12,070,800 of NW_027142361.1, forward strand.
AGGGCTTGTGCTCCAAACCCCTCCCCAGCTTTGTTGCCCTTCTCTGGACACCTTCCAGCAAGTCAACAATTTCACATGTTCCAGCACCTCAAAGTCCTTGGAGTGAGAGGTCCCAAAGTGAACCCAGCATTCAGGGCAAGACCTCACCAGTGCCTAGTACAGGGGTCAATCCCAGCCCTAGTCCTGCTGGCCATGCTATTGCTGATCCAAGCCAGGATGCTGGTGGCCTTCTTGGCCACCTGGGCACATGTTGGCTCATCTTTAGCCACCTGTTGACCAACACCCCCAGGTCCTTTTCTGCTGGGCAATTTCCAGCCACTTCCTGAAGACTGGAGGATTGCAGGGGGCTGTTTTGATCCAAGTGCAGGACCTGACACTTGGTCTTGTTGAACCTCATCCCACTGGCCTTGGCCCATCTATATAGCCTGACCAGATCCTTCTGTGGAGCCTCCAGACCCTGCAGCAGATCAACATTCCCACCCCACTTCTTCCCTTGTACATGTTTGTGTGTGGCTGAAGATGAGGACATCCTGATGCTGAAAGTGTATGCTGAGAGCTGGGTCATAGAATCATAGAGTCAATAAGGTTGGAAAAGACCTCAAAGATCCTCAAGTCCAACCTGTCACCCAACACCTCATGACTAATAAACCATGGCACCAAGTGCGAGGTCCCATCCCCTCTGAAACACCTCCAGGGACAGTGACTCCACCACCTCCCTGGGACAGCCCATTCATTACTTGTAATTAGCAACAATCATTCATTAAGGAGCTGCTCCCTCCCTGACAGCTCTGTCTGTCAGAAGCAGGATGAATAGCTCCTGGCTGGCTGAAGTTGCCTGAGCAAGGCAGGAGGCCAGAGTGAAGAGATTTGCTGAGGGCAGAGCTTTGAAGGGTCTTCTTGCCTTGATCAACACCTGGGAGAGGTTACACACCTCTGAGACCAGGGAGAGCACAGAGCAACAGGGTATGGACCGGGAGCAGGAGCCAGCAGCACCGTTGGGGTGGAGGAGGCTTGGGTTGGTTGAAGGTCTGAGAGGTGGCATCTCAGGATGGAGCAAGTCCTTCGTGGTGTGTGGCTCTCCTGTATGGACATTATCACCTACTCTGGTAAGAGCAGAGTTGTTCTCAGTGGGGTGTTTCTCCTCTGAGCTGTGTGGCCTTCCCCTCTCTCCTCCCAACCCATCCTTTGCAGGTGGACAAGGAGAAGCAACAAGTGACAGTGGAAGGTGGGATTCTCCTCTCAGATCTGAATGTGGAGCTGAGCAAGCATGGGCTGGCCCTGGCCAAGTGAGTGGGACACATGCATGGGACCGTCCCTGTGCCTTCTCCCTTCCCTGAGCCTTCTCCCTTTCCTGTGCCTTCTCCCTTCCCTGTGCCTCCTCCCCTCCCTGTGCCTCCTCCCTTCCCTGAGCCTTCTCCCTTCCCTGTGCCTCCTCCCCTCCCTGTGCCTCCTCCCCTCCCTGTGCCTCCTCCCATCCCTGTGCCTCCTCCCATCCCCCTCCAGTCCCTGTGCTTTCTCCTTTCCCTATGCTTCCTCCTCCCATCCCTGTGCCACCTCCTCCCATCCCTGTGCCTCCTCCTCCCCTCTCTGTGCCTCCTCCTTCTGTCCCTGCCCCAGATCAGGTTCTGGGAGATGGCAAAATGGAGTTGTTTGAAGGGCTTTTACTGCAGAAGAGGGATGTTTACTTCAGGGTCTGACCTTCACAGGTCCATAATGGAGTAGCTGATCCTGCCTTAGAGTGGGAGGCTGGACAAAGGCAACCTCTATCCCCACACCTATTCTATTCTCACTGTACCCACTAAGCTGACCCTTCCCCTGACAGTGCTTTTGGGATGTCTCCCCAGAAGTGATGGTCTGGGGGTCCAAAGCTACCTACCCATTGCTGCAGGCTACCTTGAAGGGTGGAAGACCTTTCTTGTTGGGGTAGGGGAGCATTTCCTGGGGGTCTCTGCAGGCCATCCACATGATGTAGCACCTGCCATGGTGGGATGCACTCTCAGACGAGGCTCTTACCCATCCCCTTCATCTGCCCCCAGCTTATGAGCCGTTTCTGAGGTGACAGCAGCTGGTGTGATTGGGACAGGGACACACAACACTGGGATCAAGCATGGCATCCTCCCCACCCAGGTGAGATACAAGTCAGGAGTGTGTCAGCTTATGGACATCAGCATCATGGGGGCTTCAGGGAAGATGTTCCATCACCCAGTATGGGTCTGGTGACAAGCCTTGGGGTAAGGAAGTAGCACACTGCAAGCAGGAAGGGTCCTGTTCCCCCAGGATGGAGCTGCTTTAGAGGACCCTCAAGTCCTCCATGCACAGTGAGACCTCCTCACCTGCCAGCCAAACCAGAATCCAGCTAAAACCTCCTCTATCTCTGTGCTTCATGGTTGTTGTCGTAGGGTTGGAAGGGTAAGGCCAAAAAGCCTTATCCCTCCCCCCTGTAAAGTAAAGGGAAGGAAAAATTGAAGGGAAAGAAAAAAAACTCACAGCTGAATTAGCAAAGCAATGGATGCTGCATATTTACAAAGCAGGGAAATGCAGGGGAATTTACAGAATTTACAATATTTACAATGTATACAAAGATATACAATAAAGTAGCACAGAAATGAGAGCTCCCCCCTCTGCTGAGGGGGTTCCCCACCTCCGCTCCCCCCTCTCTACCCCTTTCCCCAGAATCGGGTTAGAAAGAGAGGGAAAGAGAAAAAAGTTAGAAGCAGTTATGTGTTAATTGGAAAGCAGTTAATACAGGCCTTGCAGTTTATCAGTTTTCAAGGTCAAGCCTTGGCGGAAAGCCCAGAAACAGCTGCTGCTGCTGAAGGAGCGGAAGACAGAACTGAACTGGAAAAGTGCAGGAAAGCCCAAGATACCCTGCTGCACTCCCAGTTCAGAAGGTGCTTCCTCCCACTCTACCAATGAAATTAGTTTAGATCCGTCTTTTTCGTTTACCAACTTCTGACCACCATATTCCCTTTCTTAAGGGGACAGCCTCAACCGGTCACAGTCCACCCCTTCTAAAAAATTTCATTGGCTGTTCATACTGTCCATCCAGTCCAAAACGACATTTACAGTTCGTAAGTAAAGTTCATAGTCCATTCCGGCTATGCTCAGATGTAGATGATTCAAAAGTCCAAGAAAATCAGAAAATGAGAAACACGGAAAACAGTTTGTCTCTTTGCCGGCGAAGTGAAGAAAAAGGGAAACAGGGATTCTCAGGGTCTCTTAGTTGACTCAGGGCTCTCAGGGATCTCAGGGTTCGTGCACCGTAGATTTCCTCATTGATTCTTCCTTTGGACGCGATGTAGCTATACAACAGTTTGAAATTAACCTCTTTCAGCTAAAGTTAAATTTCTTTGCGGAATACACTGAATTTCACCATTCTCTTGCATTACCCAATAAGTGTGACCCGGACCTTCAGCTGAAACCACCCCTTAGACAGGTTTAGCCTCCCCTGAGGGTGAAAATACCCAAACAGTTTTACCTAACAGATTCTTTTCTCTAACAACAGGAACTCTATCACCTTCTACCTTCTGTAGCAAATCTGAATGTGCAGGTCCAGCTCGGTTCACTGAACCTCTACTATTTACCAGCCAGGTTGCTTGTGCTAAATGTTTTTCCTAGTTTTTCAAAGATCCACCCCCCATGGCTTTAAGAGTGGTCTTCAACAAACCATTGTAGCGTTCAATCTTCCCTGAAGCTGGTGCATAGTAGGGAATATGGAATATTGTGACCGGTTGATGCTGTGCCTTTAAAAAAGGGAATATGGTGGACGGAAGTTGGTATATGAAAAGAACGATCTAAACTAATTTCATTGGTAGATTGGGAGGAAGCACCTTCTGAACTGGGAGTGCAGGAGGTATCCTGGGCACTCTGGCACTTTATCTTTAGTCTTGCTTCTGCTTCTCCTTCGGGCAGCAGCTTGCAGCTCCTGGGCTTTCTGCCAAGGCTTCGGCCTTGAAAAACTGATAAAGGCCTGTATTAACACCTTTCCAATTAACACAAACTGCTTCTAACTTTTTTTTCTCTTTCTCTCTCTTTTCTAACCCACTCTGGGGAATAGGGGGAGAGAGGAGGTGGGGAACCCCCTCAGCAGGGGGGGGGGGGAACACTCATTTCTGTGCTACTTTATTGTATATCTTTGTATATATTGTAAATATTGTTAATTTGTATATATTCCCCTGCATATCCTACATTGCTTTGTAAATATACAGCTCCACTGCTTTGCTAATTCAGCTGTGAGGTTTTTTTCCCTTTCCCTTCAATTTTCTTTCCCTTTACTTTACAGGGGGGAGGGAGGAGGCTTCTTGGCCTTACCCTTCCAACCCTACGACAAATATCCACTGAATACCGTGCTCATTTGCGCATTTGCACAGTTCCCCAGAACAACCATAGTAGCTCCAACAGTTGCTCCAGTTATAACATGCAAAGTTATAACCCTGCAAACTATGTGCAATGCACATGTGCGCATGTTCCCCATAACTAGGGGTGCCCTGCCTCCCGCCAGGGGGAGGAGAGGGATAACAGAGATAACAGAATCTATTGGGATGTGTACATCCAGTGGCCTGGCACTTCACAATTTCAGAAGTACAGGGCCTTGGTTGACACAGGAGCTCAGTGCACCATAATACCATCAAACTATCAGGGATCAGAGTCCATAACTATTCTGGGAGTCACTGGTGGATCTCAAGAGTTAAGTAAGGTAGAGGTTAACATAAGTTTAACTGGTAAACAATGGAGGAAGCATACAGTTGTGACCGGACCTGACGCACCTTGTATTTTGGGAATTGATTTTCTGAGAGAAGGGCGTTTCAAGGACCCTAGAGGTTACAAATGGGCTTTTGGAGTAGCTTCAATAGAAATTGATGGACAAAAATTGAAGCTGTCTGCTAGACCTGAACTTTCTGATGAATCTGCAGTTGTGGGACAACATAAGATACAGGACATTAAATTGCTGGTTGCTTCTCAGACTGTGCATCACAGACAATACAGAACCAACCGTGACTCTTTGTTGCCCATTCAGAATCTGATTCGTCAGTTGGAAAGTCAGAAAGTCGTCAGCAAAACTCATTCACCTTTCAACAGTCCAGTGTGGCCTGTGCGGAAGCAGAATGGAGACTGGCGTCTGACGGTAGACTACCGAGCCCTAAATGAAGTGACACCACCTATGAGTGCAGCAGTGCCAGACATGATGGAGCTACAGTATGAGCTGGAATCCAAAGAGGCCAAATGGTATGCTACCCTAGACATTGCTAATGCATTTTTCTCTATTCCCATAGCAGAGGAATGCAGGCCTCAGTTTGCTTTCACCTGGAGAGGAATCCAGTACACTTTCAACAGACTGCCAATGGGCTGGATCCACAGCTCAAGCATCTGTCATGCAGTGATCCACGATGCTCTGGAGAAAGGCGGTGCTCCAGAACGCATCCAGTTCATCGATGATATCATCGTCTGGGGTAAAACTGCTGAGGAAGTCTTTGAGAAAGGTAACAAAATCATTGACATTCTTCTGGATGCAGGTTTTGCCATCAAACGAGACAAGGTGAAAGGACCTACCACAGAGATTCAATTTCTAGGAGTGCGATGGCAGGATGGACGCCGACACATTCCAGTGGATGTGGTAAATAGAGTCTCTACCATGGCGAGTCCCACAAACAAGCAAGAGACCCTACGTTTCTTAGGGATAGTGGGGTTTTGGAGACTGCACATTCCTGGATACAGTCAGATTGTGAAACCTCTGTATGATGTGACTCGAAAGAGAAACCATTTCCACTGGGGACCTGAACAACAAGCAGCCTTTGACCAGATAAAGCAAGAGGTAATTCAAGCAATGGGTCTGGGACCAGTCCGAGATGGTCCAGACATTAAGAACATTTTGTACACGGCTGCAAGTGACAATGGTCCAACCTGGTGCTTGTGGCAAAAAGCTCCAGGTGAGACACGTGGACGACCTCTTGGTTTCTGGAGTCGAGGTTACAGAGGTTCAGAGGCTAATTATACTCCAACAGAGAAAGAAATTTTAGCTGCCTATGAAGGAGTAAAGGCATCTTCTGAAGTGATTGGAACTGAATCACAACTTCTCTTAGCTCCCAGATTACCAGCTCCTCCTTACAATGACCTTTCTGATGATGAAAAGAAATATGCTTTGTTCACAGACGGTTGCTGTCGTCTTGTTGGGAACAAGCGAAGGTGGAAGTCTGCAGTGTGGAGTCCAACACGCCGAGTTGCAGAGGCGAAAGATGGAGAAGGAGAATCCAGTCAGTTCGCAGAGGTAAAAGCTGTCCAGCTAGCTCTCGACGTGGCTGAACGTGGGAGATGGCCAAAGCTTTATCTCTACACCGACTCATGGATGGTAGCCAATGCTCTATGGGGTTGGCTAAAGAACTGGAAGAAGAGTGGTTGGCAGAGGAAAGGAAAACCCATTTGGGCAGCCAACCTATGGCAGGACATTGCTGATCGAATCGAGAGAATTCCAGTGAAAGTGAGACACATCGATGCTCACATTCCTAAGAGCAAAGCTACCGAGGAACAGCAACACAACCATCAGGCAGATCTAGCTGCAAGAGTTTCTCAAGTAGACATGGACTCTAATCTTGATCTCGACTGGAAACACCGAGGTGAGATATTCTTAGCTCGGTGGGCTCATGATTCGTCAGGACATCAAGGCAGAGATGCAACATACCAATGGGCTCGTGACAGATCCATTGACATTTCCATGGATGCTATAACACAAGTCATCCATGACTGTGACATTTGTGCTGCTATTAAGCAGGCAAAGCGACTTAAGCCCTTGTGGTATGGTGACAGATGGTCCAAGTACAAGTATGGTGAAGCTTGGCAGATTGACTACATCACTCTACCACGTTCTCGTTCTGGTAAGCAATACGTGCTTACTATGGTAGAGGCGAACACTGGATGGTTGGAAACTTATCCAGTTCCACATGCAACTGCACGCAACACCATTCTCGGTCTGGAGAGACAGATCCTGTGGAGACACGGAACTCCAGAGAGGATTGAGTCAGACAACGGAACTCATTTCAAGAACAACCTTGTAAAGAACTGGGCAAAAGAGCATGGTATTGAGTGGATATTCCACATTCCCTACTATGCACCAGCTTCAGGGAAGATTGAACGCTACAATGGTTTGTTGAAGACCACTCTCAAAGCCATGGGAGGTGGATCTTTGAAAAACTGGGAAAAACATTTAGCACAAGCAACCTGGCTGGTAAATAGTAGAGGTTCAGTGAACCGAGCTGGACCTGCACATTCAGATTTGCTACGGAAAGTGGAAGGTGATAGAGTTCCTGTTGTTAGAGAAAAGAATCTGTTAGGTAAAACTGTTTGGGTATTTTCACCCTCAGGAGAGGCTAAACCTGTCCGAGGGGTGGTTTCAGCTGAAGGTCCGGGTCACACTTATTGGGTAATGCAAGAGAATGGTGAAATTCAGTGTATTCCACAAAGAAACTTAACTTTAGCTGAAAGAAGTTAATTTCAAACTGTTGTACAGCTACATCGCGTCCAAAGGAAGAATCAACGAGGAATCTACGGTGCACGAACCCTGAGATCCCTGAGAGCCCTGAGTCAACTAAGAGACCCTGAGAATCCCTGTTTCCCTTTTCTTCGCTTCATCAGTGAAGAAATGAACTGTTTTCCATTTTTCTCATTTTCTGATTTTCTTGGACTTTTGAATCATCTACATCTGAGCATAGCCGGAATGGACTATGAACTTTACTCACGAACTGTAAATATCGTTTTGGATTGGATGGACAGTGTGAACAGCCAATGAAATTGTTTAGAAGGGGTGGACTGTGGCCGGTTGACGTTGCCCCCTTAAGAAAGGGAATATGGTGGACGGAAGTTGGTAAACGGAAGGAATAGTCTAAACTATTTCATTGGTAAAGTGGGAGGAAGCACCTTCTGAGCTGGGACTATACTGGGTTTTTCCAGCTCTTTATCTTCAGTCTTGCTTCCGCCTCTTCTCCGTGCAGCAGCTTTCTGTGCTGGGCTTTCTGCCAAGGCCTCGGCCTTGAAGACCAGATAACAGCCGGTATTAACTCCTTTCCAATTAACACAAACTGCTTCTAACTTTTTTTTCCTCTCTTTTCTTTCTCTTTCTATCCCATTCTGGGGAAAGGGGGGGAAGAGAGGGGAGAGCGGAGGTGGGGGACCCCTCTGCCGAGGGGGCCCACTCTCATTTCTGTGTTGCTCTGTTGTATATCTTTGTATATATTATAGATATTGTAAATTTGTAAATATTCCCCCTGCATTCCCTACATTGCTTTGTAAATATAGCTCCACTGCTTTGCTAATTCAGCTTGTGAGGTTTTTTTTTTTCCTTTCCCTTCAAGTTTCTTTCCCTTTACCTTACAAGGGGGAAGGGAGGAGGCTTCTCGGCCTTACCTTCCACCCACCACACTACCATAGACATTGCTAATGCATTTTTCTCTATTCCCATAGCAGAGGAATGCAGGCCTCAGTTTGCTTTCACCTGGAGAGGAATCCAGTACACTTTCAACAGACTGCCAATGGGCTGGATCCACAGCTCAAGCATCTGTCATGCCGTGATCCACGATGCTCTGGAGAAAGGCGGTGCTCCAGAACACATCCAGTTCATCGATGATATCATTGTCTGGGGTAAAACTGCTGAAGAAGTCTTCGAGAAAGGTAACAAAATCATTGACATTCTTCTGAATGCAGGTTTTGCCATCAAGCGAGACAAGGTGAAAGGACCTACCACAGAGATTCAGTTTCTGGGAGTGCGATGGCAGGATGGACGCCGACACATTCCAGTGGATGTGGTAAATAGAGTCTCTACCATGGCAAATCCCACAAACAAGCAAGAGACCTTACGTTTCTTGGGGATAGTGGGATTTTGGAGACTGCACATTCCTGGATACAGTCAGATTGTGAAACCTCTGTATGATGTGACTCGAAAGAGAAGCCATTTCCACTGGGGACCTGAACAACAAGCAGCCTTTGACCAGATAAAGCAAGAGGTAATTCAAGCAATGGGTCTGGGACCTGTCCGAGATGGTCCAGACATTAAGAACATTTTGTACACGGCTGCAAGTGACAATGGTCCAACCTGGTGCTTATGGCAGAAAGCTCCAGGTGAGACACGTGGACGACCTCTTGGTTTCTGGAGTCGAGGTTACAGAGGTTCAGAGGCTAATTATACTCCAACAGAGAAAGAAATTCTAGCTGCCTATGAAGGAGTAAAAGCATATTCTGAAGTGATTGGAACTGAATCACAACTTCTCTTAGCTCCCAGATTACCAGTTTTGAATTGGATGTTCAAAGGCAAATTCTCCATACCACATCATGCCACAGACTCAACATGGTCTAAGTGGATGGCTCTGATAACACAGAGAGATCGAATGGGAAATCTCGAAAGACCTGGTCTAGTGGAGGCGATCTCTAGTTGGCCTGAAGGTATCAACTGTGCTAAACCTCCAGAGGAGAAAGTAACTTGTGCTGAGGAAGCTCCTCCTTACAATGACCTTTCTGATGATGAAAAGAAATATGCTTTGTTGATAGACGGTTCCTGTCGTCTTGTTGGGAACAAGCGAAGGTGGAAGTCTGCAGTGTGGAGTCCAACACGCCGAGTTGCAGAGGCAAAGGATGGAGAAGGAGAATCCAGTCAGTTTGCAGAGGTAAAAGCTGTCCAGCTAGCTCTCGACGTAGCCGAACATGAGAGATGGCCAAAACTTTATCTCTACACCGACTCATGGATGGTAGCCAATGCTCTATGGGGTTGGCTAAAGAACTGGAAGAAGAGTGGTTGGCAGAGGAAAGGAAAACCCATTTGGGCAGCCGTCCTGTGGCAGGACATTGCTGATTGAATCGAGAGAATTCCAGTGAAAGTGAGACACATCGATGGTCACATTCCTAAGAGCAAAGGTACTGAGGAACAGCAACACAACCATCAGGCAGATCTAGCTGCAAGAGTTTCTCAAGTAGACATGGACTCTAATCTTGATCTCGACTGGAAACACCGAGGTGAGATATTCTCAGCTCGGTGGGCTCACGATTCGTCAGCACATCAAGGCAGAGATGCAACATACCAATGGGCTCGTGACAGATCCATAGACATTTCCATGGATGCTATCACACAAGTCATCCATGACTGTGACATTTGTGCTGCTATTAAGCAGGCAAAACGACTTAAGCCCTTGTGGTATGGTGACAGACGGTCCAAGTACAAGTATGGTGAAGCTTGGCAGATTGACTACATCACTCTACCACGTTCTCATTCTGGTAAGCAATATGTGCTTACTATGGTAGAGGCAAACACTGGATGGTTGGAAACTTATCCAGTTCCACATGCAACTGCACGCAACACCATTCTCGGTCTGGAGAGACAGATCCTGTGGAGACACGGAACTCCAGAGAGGATTGAGTCAGACAACGGAACTCATTTCAAGAACAACCTTGTAAAGAACTGGGCAAAAGAGCATGGTATTGAGTGGATATTCCACATTCCCTACTATGCACCAGCTTCAGGGAAGATTGAACGCTACAACGGTTTGTTGAAGACCACTCTCAAAGCCATGGGAGGTGGATCTTTGAAAAACTGGGAAAAACATTTAGCACAAGCAACCTGGCTGGTAAATAGTAGAGGTTCAGTGAACCGAGCTGGACCTGCACATTCAGATTTGCTACGGAAAGTAGAAGGTGATAGAGTTCCTGTTGTTAGAGAAAAGAATCTGTTAGGTAAAACTGTTTGGGTATTTTCACCCTCAGGTGAGGCTAAACCTGTCCGAGGGGTGGTTTCAGCTGAAGGTCTGGGTCAGACTTATTGGGTAATGCAAGAGAATGGTGAAATTCAGTGTATTCCACAAAGAAATTTAACTTTAGCTGAAAGAGGTTAATTTCAAACTATTGTATAGCTACATCGCTTCCAAAGGAAGAATCAACGAGGAATCTATGGTGCACGAACCCTGAGATCCCTGAGAGCTCTGAGTCAACTAAGAGACCCTGAGAATCCCTGTTTCCCTTTTCTTTGCTTCGTCAGCGAAGAAATGAACTGTTTTCCATTTTTCTCATTGTCTGATTTTCTTGGACTTTTGAATCATCTACATCTGAGCATAGCCGGAATGGATTATGAACTTTACTCACGAACTGTAAATATCGTTTTGGATTGGATGGACAGTATGAACAGCCAATGAAATTCTTTAGAAGGGGTGGACTGTCACCGGTTGGGGCTGTCCCCTTAAGAAAGGGAATATGGTGGACGGAAGTTGGTAAATGAAAAAAAACAATCTAAACTAATTTCATTGGTAGAGTGGGAGGAAGCACCTTCTGAACTGGGAGTGCAGGAGGTATCCTGGGCATTCCAGCACTTTATCTTCAGTCTTTCTTCCGCTTCTCCTTCGGGCAGCAGCTTGCAGCTCCTGGGCTTTCGGCCAAGGCTTTGTCCTTGAAACCGATAAAGGCCTGTATTAACTGCTTTCCAATTAACACAACAGCTTCTACCCTTTTTTTCTCTTTCTCTCTCTCTTTCTAACCCACTCTGGGGAAAGGGGGAGAGAGGGAAGAGCGGAGGTGGGGAACCCCCTCAGCAGAGGGGGGAACTCTCATTTCTGTGCTACTTCATTGTATATCTTTGTATATATTGTAAATATTGTAAATTTGTATATATTCCCCTGCATATCCTACATTGCTTTATAAATATTCAGCTCCACTGCTTTGCTAATTCAGCTGTGAGTTTTTCTTCCCTTTCCCTTCAATTTTCTTTCCCTTTACTTTACAGGGGGGAGGGAGGAGGCTTTTTGGGCCTTACCCTTCCAACCCTACGTTAGGGATCATATTATATTTTTGGGATGATGAGTTGAGAAAAGGGAAAGAAAAGAAAAAATGGTTTATCTTTTGATGATTTGATTTGCCAAGCTTTGAAAAAATGTTTTAGTAGGGAAGAAGGTGAATATGCTGCTGTTTGGATTAGGGCTTCACGCCCTACCCCTGTTCCCATATTTAAGGACAAAGACAAGGAAAAGGCAAGACATGCTGGCATGAGAATATGGGAGAGGTAAAATCAGAGTCGGGGGGCCACCAAGAAATCAGAAGTGGCCTAATCAAGATCCTCAGTGGGACCATCAACAGCTTCAAGGGAGACAGAACATGGGAAGTAATACAAGGAATTGAAGAAGCTGTGCCCAGAAATTTTGATAAAGCCTATAGTGAGCATCAGAGGAAGCCGCCTATGGAGTGGATGGTAAGATTAAAGAGAAGTTTGCAGCTCTAATCTGGAATAGATCCCAGTTCTGCAGATGGGGTGATACTTCTCAGGATACAGTTTGTGGCAAAACCATGGGCAGATATTAGAAATTGGAAAAGGTTGAGTATTGGCAAGACAGAGGTTTAGAGGAATTACTACGTGAAGCTCAGAAGGTGTTTGTAAGTAGGGATGAAGAGAAACAGAAAGCAAAAGCTAGAATGTTGGTAACTGCTGTAAGGGTACTGGTGATTATGGATAGAGAGGGAAAAAAAAAGAGGTAGAAGTCTTATATGATAAATTAGCCCTCAATAGTAATATTAAATGGAGTCCAGAAGATGATGAGTGATTTGATAAATAAAAAGAATGTTGATTGATGCTCTGTTTTAAATTTGCCTGACATGGACAAATCATTTGATCTTTTTGTACATCTCTATGGGGTGTTGACCCAGGACTGGACTGGAAGTAAAAATCCTATAGGGCATTGTTCCAAGTTATTAGATTCTGTAAGTAGGTGAGGGACAATTTGCTTATCAGCGGCCCTTATTAGTAGAGGAGGCCCAGAAAGCAACTTTTAATTTTGTTCTGGTCTCAGATCCCACCTTTGGGATTCCTGATGTATATGGGATTGAAGCTGGGGGTAAAGTGTTAATAACAACTGGGAAAGGAGAGTCACTAATTTCCCCCTGGGAAGGATCTTTTCTTGGTTTTGTTAACAACAGATCCAGCTGTCCGTACTGCAAAACAAGGGTGAACACATGCTTTGTGAGTAAAAGGACCACTTCGGGAACACCTCGGTCTGAAGGCTCTGGAGCTAGCAAGACAAACCCACCTTTTGAAATATCTGACATTGTGTGACATCGAATCTGCATTGCAAGAAAATATCAAGGATTTCATTCTGTGTATAAAACATCCTGGTACTTGATGTCATTGGGGAAGGGTAAAGCAGATCTGCTGGAGTTCTGCCAGATATGCTGGGGACTGCTAGATCTGCTGGAGGTCTGCTAGATCTACTGGGGACTGCTAGATCTGCTGGAGACTGCTAGATCTGCTGGAGGTCTGCTACATATGCTGGAGGTCTGCTAGACCTGCTGAGACTGCTAGATCTGCTGGAGGTCTGCTAGATCTGCTAGAGGTCTGCTAGACCTGCTGAAACTGCTAGATCTGCTGGAGGTCTGCTAGATCTGCTAGAGGTCTGCTAGACCTGCTGAGACTGCTAGATCTCCTAGAGGTTTGCTAGATCTGCTGAGACTGCTAGATCTGCTGGAGCTCTGCTAGATCTGCAGGAGATTGCTAGATCTGCTGGAGGTCTGCTAGATCTGCTAGAGGTCTGCTAGACCTGCTGAGACTGCTCGATCTGCTAGAGGTCTGCTAGATCTGCTGGAGACTGCTAGATCTGCTGGAGCTCTGCTAGATCTGCAGGAGATTGCTAGATCTGCTGGAGGTCTGCTAGATCTGCTGAGACTGCAAGATCTGCTGGAGACTGCTAGATCTGCTGAGACTGCTAGATCTGCCAGAGACTGCTAGATCTGCTGGAAGTCTGCTAGATCTGCTGAGACTGCTAGATCTGCTAGAGGTCTGCAAGAGGTCTGCCGGAGGTCTGTAGAGGTCTGCTAGATCTGCTGGAGACTCCTAGATCAGCTGGAGGTCTACTAGATCTGCTGAGACTGCAAGATCTGCTGGAGACTGCTTGATCTGCTGGAGACTGCTAGAACTGCTAGAGGTCTGCTAGATCTGATGGAGGTCTGCTAGATCTGCTAGAGGCCTGCTAGATTTGTTGGAGACTGCTAGATCTGCTGGCGACTGCTAGAAGTGCTAGTGGTCTGCTAGATCAGCTGGAGGTCTACTAGATCTGCTGAGACTGCTAGATCTGCTGGAGACTGCCAGATCTGCTGGAGGCTGCTAGAACTGCTAGAGGTCTGCTAGATCTGATGGAGGTCTGCTAGATCTGCTAGAGGTCTGCTAGGTCTGCTGGGGACTGCTAGATCTGCTGGGGACTGCTAGATCTGCTGGAGGTCTGCAAGATCTGCTGGGGACTGCTAGATCTGCTGGAGGTCTGCTAGATCTGCTGGAGACTGCTAGATCTGCTAGAGGTCTGCTAGATCTGCTGAGACTGCTAGATCTGCTGGAGGTCTGCTAGACCTTCTGAGACTGCTAGATCTGCTGGAGGTCTGCTAGATCTGCTGAGACTGCTAGATCTGCTGGAGACTGCTAGATCTGCTTGAGACTCCGAGATCAGCTGGAGGTATACTAGATCTGCTGGGGACTGCTAGATCTGCTGGAGACTGCTAGATCTGCTGAGACTGCTAGATCTGCCAGAGACTGCTAGATCTGCTGGAGGTCTGCTTGATCTGCTGAGAGTGCTAGATCTGCTGGGGACTGCTAGATCTGCTGTGACTGCTAGATCTGCTAGAGGTCTGCTTGATCTGCTGAGACTGCTAGATCTGCTAGAGGTCTGCTAGATATGCTGAGACTGCTAGATCTGCTACAGGTCTGCAAGAGGTCTGCTGGAGGTCTGCTAGAGGTGTGCTAGATCTGCTGAGACTGCTAGATCTGCTAGAGGTCTGCTAGATCTCCTGGGGACTGCTAGATCTGCTGGAGGTCTGCTGGAGGTCTGCTAGAGGTCTGCCAGATCTGCTGAGACTGCTAGATCTGCTGGAGGTCTGCTAGATCTGCTGGGGACTGCGAGATCTGCTAGAGGGGTGCTAGATCTGCTGGAGACTGCGAGATCTGCTGGAGGTCTGCTAGATCTGCTAGAGGTCTGCTAGACCTGCTGAGACTGCTAGATCTGCTGGAGGTCTGCTAGATCTGCTGGAGGTCTGCTAGATCTCCTAGAGGTCTGCTAGATCTGCTGCGACTGCAAGATCTGCTAGAGGTCTGCTAGATCTGCACGAGATTGCTAGATCTGCTGGAGGTCTGCTAGATCTGCTGAGGACTGCTAGACCTGCTAGAGGTCTGCTAGATATGCTAGGGACTGCTAGATCTGCTAGAGGGGTGCTAGAGGTCTGCTAGATCTGCTAGAGGTCTGCTAGGTCTGCTGGGGACTGCTAGATGTGCTGGGGACTGCTAGATCAGCTCGAGGTCTGCCAGATCTGCTGGGGACTGCTAGATCTGCTAGAGGTCTCCTAGATCTGCTGAGACTGCTAGATCTGCTGGGGACTGCTAGATCTGCTGAGCCTGCTAGGTCTGCTGGAGGCCTGCTAGATCTGATGGAGGTCTGCTAGATCTGCTAGGGACTGCTTGATCTGCTAGGGGTCTGCTAGATCTGCTGGAGACTGCTAGATCTGCTGGAGATCTGCTAGATCTCCTAGAGGTCTGCTAGATCTGCTTGAGGTGTGCTAGATCTGCTGGAGCTCTGCTAGATCTGCTGAGACTGCTAGATCTGCTAGAGGTCTGCTAGATCTGCTAGAGGTCTGCTAGGTCTGCTGGGGACTGCTAGATGTGCTGGGGACTGCTAGATCAGCTCGAGGTCTGCCAGATCTGCTGGGGACTGCTAGATCTGCTAGAGGTCTCCTAGATCTGCTGAGACTGCTAGATCTGCTGGGGACTGCTAGATCTGCTGAGCCTGCTAGGTCTGCTGGAGGCCTGCTAGATCTGATGGAGGTCTGCTAGATCTGCTAGGGACTGCTTGATCTGCTAGGGGTCTGCTAGATCTGCTGGAGACTGCTAGATCTGCTGGAGATCTGCTAGATCTCCTAGAGGTCTGCTAGATCTGCTTGAGGTGTGCTAGATCTGCTGGAGCTCTGCTAGATCTGCTGAGACTGCTAGATCTGCTAGAGGTCTGCTAGATCTGCTAGGGACTGCTAGATCTGCTAGGGGTCTGCTAGATCTGCTAGGGGTCTGCTAGATCTGCTGGAGACTGCTAGATCTGCTGGAGGTCTGCTAGATATGCTGGAGGTCTGGTAGATCTGCTAGAGGTCTGCTAGACCTGCTAGAGGTCTGCTAGACCTGCTGAGACTGCTAGATCTGCTGGAGGTCTGCTAGATCTCCTAGAGGTCTGCTAGATCTGCTGAGACTGCAAGATCTGCTAGAGGTCTGCTAGATCTGCTGAAGACTGCTAGATGTGCTGGTGGTCTGCGAGATCTACTGAGACTGCTAGATCTACTGGAGGTATGCTAGATCTGCTGAGACTACTAGATCTGCTAGAGGTCTACAAGATCTGCTGAGTCTGCTACGTCTGCTGGAGACTGCTAGAACGGCAAGAGGTCTGCTAGATCTGCTGGAGGTCTGCGAGATCTGCTGAGACTGCTAGATCTGCTGGAGACTGCTAGATCTGCTAGAGGTCTGCGAGATCTGCCGAGACTGCCAGATCTGTGGAGGTCTGCTAGATCTGCTGGAGGTCTGCGAGATCTGCTGAGACTGCTAGATCTGCTGGAGACTGCTAGATCTGCTCGAGGTCTGCTAGATCTGCTTGAGGTGTGCTAGATCTGTGGAGGTCTGCTAGATCTGCTGGAGGTCTGCTAGATCTGCTGGAGACTGCTAGATCTGCTCGAGGTCTGCTAGATCTGCTCGAGGTCTGCTAGATCTGCTTGAGGTGTGCTAGATCTGCTGGAGCTCTGCTAGATCTGCTGAGACTGCTAGATCTGCTAGAGGTCTGCTAGATCTGCTGAGACTGCCAGATCTGCTGAGACTGCTAGATCTGCTGGAGATCTGGTAGATCCACTAGGGACGGGTAGATCTGCTGAGATTGCTAGACCTGCTGGAGACTGCTAGATCTGCTGGAGACTGCTAGATCTGCTGGAGGTCTGCTAGATCTGCTAGAGGTCTGCTAGACCTGCTGAGACTTCTAGATCTGTTGGAGGTCTGCTAGATCTGCTAGAGGTCTGCTAGAACTGCTGAGACTGCTAGATCTGTTGGAGGTCTGCTAGATCTTCTGGGGACTGATAGATCTGCTGGGGACTGATAGATCTGCTAGAGGTATGCTGGATCTGCTGAGACTGCTAGATCTGCTGGAGGTCTGCTAGATCTGCTGAGACTGCTAGATCTGCTACAGGTCTGCTAGATCTGCTGGAGGTCTCCTAGATCTGCTGGGGACTGCTAGATCTGCTGGAGGTCTGCTAGATCTGCTGAGACTGCTAGATCTGCTACAGGTCTGCTAGATCTGCTGGAGGTCTCCTAGATCTGCTGGTGGTCTGCTAAATCTGCTGAGACTGCTAGATCTGGTGGAGACTGCTAGATCTGCTAGAGGTCTGCTAGATCTGCTGGAGACTGCTAGATCTGCCAGAGACTGCTAGATCTGCTGGAGGTCTGCTTGATCTGCTGAGAGTGCTAGATCTGCTGGGGACTGCTAGATCTGCTGTGACTGCTAGATCTGCTAGAGGTCTGCTTGATCTGCTGAGACTGTTAGATCTGGTGGAGACTGCTAGATCTGCTAGAGGTCTGCTAGATCTGCTTGAGACTCCGAGATCAGCTGGAGGTATACTAGATCTGCTGGGGACTGCTAGATCTGCTGGAGACTGCTAGATCAGCTGGCGACTGCTAGAACTGCTGAGACTGCTAGCTCTGCTGGAGGCCTGCTAGATCTGATGGAGGTCTGCTAGATCTGATGGAGGTCTGCTAGATCTGCTAGGGACTGCTAGATCTGCTAGGGGTCTGCTAGATCTGCTGGAGACTGCTAGATCTGCTGGAGATCTGCTAGATCTGCTGAGGACTGCTAGACCTGCTAGAGGTCTGCTAGATATGCTAGGGACTGCTAGATCTGCTAGAGGGGTGCTAGAGGTCTGCTAGATCTGCTAGAGGTCTGCTAGGTCTGCTGGGGACTGCTAGATGTGCTGGGGACTGCTAGATCAGCTCGAGGTCTGCCAGATCTGCTGGGGACTGCTAGATCTGCTAGAGGTCTCCTAGATCTGCTGAGACTGCTAGATCTGCTGGGGACTGCTAGATCTGCTGAGCCTGCTAGGTCTGCTGGAGGCCTGCTAGATCTGATGGAGGTCTGCTAGATCTGATGGAGGTCTGCTAGATCTGCTAGGGACTGCTAGATCTGCTAGGGGTCTGCTAGATCTGCTGGAGACTGCTAGATCTGCTGGAGATCTGCTAGATCTCCTAGAGGTCTGCTAGATCTGCTTGAGGTGTGCTAGATCTGCTGGAGCTCTGCTAGATCTGCTGAGACTGCTAGATCTGCTAGAGGTCTGCTAGATCTGCTAGGGACTGCTAGATCTGCTAGGGGTCTGCTAGATCTGCTAGGGGTCTGCTAGATCTGCTGGAGACTGCTAGATCTGCTGGAGGTCTGCTAGATATGCTGGAGGTCTGGTAGATCTGCTAGAGGTCTGCTAGACCTGCTAGAGGTCTGCTAGACCTGCTGAGACTGCTAGATCTGCTGGAGGTCTGCTAGATCTCCTAGAGGTCTGCTAGATCTGCTGAGACTGCAAGATCTGCTAGAGGTCTGCTAGATCTGCTGAAGACTGCTAGATGTGCTGGTGGTCTGCGAGATCTACTGAGACTGCTAGATCTACTGGAGGTATGCTAGATCTGCTGAGACTACTAGATCTGCTAGAGGTCTACAAGATCTGCTGAGTCTGCTACGTCTGCTGGAGACTGCTAGAACGGCAAGAGGTCTGCTAGATCTGCTGGAGGTCTGCGAGATCTGCTGAGACTGCTAGATCTGCTGGAGACTGCTAGATCTGCTAGAGGTCTGCGAGATCTGCCGAGACTGCCAGATCTGTGGAGGTCTGCTAGATCTGCTGGAGGTCTGCGAGATCTGCTGAGACTGCTAGATCTGCTGGAGACTGCTAGATCTGCTCGAGGTCTGCTAGATCTGCTTGAGGTGTGCTAGATCTGTGGAGGTCTGCTAGATCTGCTGGAGGTCTGCTAGATCTGCTGGAGACTGCTAGATCTGCTCGAGGTCTGCTAGATCTGCTCGAGGTCTGCTAGATCTGCTTGAGGTGTGCTAGATCTGCTGGAGCTCTGCTAGATCTGCTGAGACTGCTAGATCTGCTAGAGGTCTGCTAGATCTGCTGAGACTGCCAGATCTGCTGAGACTGCTAGATCTGCTGGAGATCTGGTAGATCCACTAGGGACGGGTAGATCTGCTGAGATTGCTAGACCTGCTGGAGACTGCTAGATCTGCTGGAGACTGCTAGATCTGCTGGAGGTCTGCTAGATCTGCTAGAGGTCTGCTAGACCTGCTGAGACTTCTAGATCTGTTGGAGGTCTGCTAGATCTGCTAGAGGTCTGCTAGAACTGCTGAGACTGCTAGATCTGTTGGAGGTCTGCTAGATCTTCTGGGGACTGATAGATCTGCTGGGGACTGATAGATCTGCTAGAGGTATGCTGGATCTGCTGAGACTGCTAGATCTGCTGGAGGTCTGCTAGATCTGCTGAGACTGCTAGATCTGCTACAGGTCTGCTAGATCTGCTGGAGGTCTCCTAGATCTGCTGGGGACTGCTAGATCTGCTGGAGGTCTGCTAGATCTGCTGAGACTGCTAGATCTGCTACAGGTCTGCTAGATCTGCTGGAGGTCTCCTAGATCTGCTGGTGGTCTGCTAAATCTGCTGAGACTGCTAGATCTGGTGGAGACTGCTAGATCTGCTAGAGGTCTGCTAGATCTGCTGGAGACTGCTAGATCTGCCAGAGACTGCTAGATCTGCTGGAGGTCTGCTTGATCTGCTGAGAGTGCTAGATCTGCTGGGGACTGCTAGATCTGCTGTGACTGCTAGATCTGCTAGAGGTCTGCTTGATCTGCTGAGACTGTTAGATCTGGTGGAGACTGCTAGATCTGCTAGAGGTCTGCTAGATCTGCTTGAGACTCCGAGATCAGCTGGAGGTATACTAGATCTGCTGGGGACTGCTAGATCTGCTGGAGACTGCTAGATCAGCTGGCGACTGCTAGAACTGCTGAGACTGCTAGCTCTGCTGGAGGCCTGCTAGATCTGATGGAGGTCTGCTAGATCTGATGGAGGTCTGCTAGATCTGCTAGGGACTGCTAGATCTGCTAGGGGTCTGCTAGATCTGCTGGAGACTGCTAGATCTGCTGGAGATCTGCTAGATCTGCTGAGGACTGCTAGACCTGCTAGAGGTCTGCTAGATATGCTAGGGACTGCTAGATCTGCTAGAGGGGTGCTAGAGGTCTGCTAGATCTGCTAGAGGTCTGCTAGGTCTGCTGGGGACTGCTAGATGTGCTGGGGACTGCTAGATCAGCTCGAGGTCTGCCAGATCTGCTGGGGACTGCTAGATCTGCTAGAGGTCTCCTAGATCTGCTGAGACTGCTAGATCTGCTGGGGACTGCTAGATCTGCTGAGCCTGCTAGGTCTGCTGGAGGCCTGCTAGATCTGATGGAGGTCTGCTAGATCTGATGGAGGTCTGCTAGATCTGCTAGGGACTGCTAGATCTGCTAGGGGTCTGCTAGATCTGCTGGAGACTGCTAGATCTGCTGGAGATCTGCTAGATCTCCTAGAGGTCTGCTAGATCTGCTTGAGGTGTGCTAGATCTGCTGGAGCTCTGCTAGATCTGCTGAGACTGCTAGATCTGCTAGAGGTCTGCTAGATCTGCTAGGGACTGCTAGATCTGCTAGGGGTCTGCTAGATCTGCTGGAGACTGCTAGATCTGCTGGAGGTCTGCTAGATATGCTGGAGGTCTGGTAGATCTGCTAGAGGTCTGCTAGACCTGCTAGAGGTCTGCTAGACCTGCTGAGACTGCTAGATCTGCTGGAGGTCTGCTAGATCTCCTAGAGGTCTGCTAGATCTGCTGAGACTGCAAGATCTGCTAGAGGTCTGCTAGATCTGCTGAAGACTGCTAGATGTGCTGGTGGTCTGCGAGATCTACTGAGACTGCTAGATCTACTGGAGGTATGCTAGATCTGCTGAGACTACTAGATCTGCTAGAGGTCTACAAGATCTGCTGAGTCTGCTACGTCTGCTGGAGACTGCTAGAACGGCAAGAGGTCTGCTAGATCTGCTGGAGGTCTGCGAGATCTGCTGAGACTGCTAGATCTGCTGGAGACTGCTAGATCTGCTAGAGGTCTGCTAGATCTGCCGAGACTGCCAGATCTGTGGAGGTCTGCTAGATCTGCTGGAGGTCTGCGAGATCTGCTGAGACTGCTAGATCTGCTGGAGACTGCTAGATCTGCTCGTGGTCTGCTAGATCTGCTTGAGGTGTGCTAGATCTGTGGAGGTCTGCTAGATCTGCTGGAGGTCTGCTAGATCTGCTGGAGACTGCTAGATCTGCTCGAGGTCTGCTAGATCTGCTCGAGGTCTGCCAGATCTGCTTGAGGTGTGCTAGATCTGCTGGAGCTCTGCTAGATCTGCTGAGACTGCTAGATCTGCTAGAGGTCTGCTAGATCTGCTGAGACTGCCAGATCTGCTGAGACTGCTAGATCTGCTAGAGGTCTGCTAGATCTGCCGGAGACTGCTAGATCTGCTGAGACTGCTAGATCTGCTGGAGATCTGGTAGATCCACTGGGGACTGGTAGATCTGCTGAGACTGCTAGACCTGCTGGAGACTGCTAGATCTGCTGGAGACTGCTAGATCTGCTGGAGGTCTGCTAGATCTGCTAGAGGTCTGCTAGACCGGCTGAGACTGCTAGATCTGTTGGAGGTCTGCTAGATCTGCTAGAGGTCTGCTAGAACTGCTGAGACTGCTAGATCTGTTGGAGGTCTGCTAGATCTTCTGGGGACTGATAGATCTGCTGGGGACTGATAGATCTGCTAGAGGTATGCTGGATCTGCTGGAGACTGCTAGATCTGCTGAGCCTGCTAGATCTGCTGGAGGTCTGCCAGATCTGCTGGACGTCTGCTGGAGGTCTGCTAGATCTGCTGGAGGTCTGCTAGATGTGCTAGAGGTCTGCTAGACCTGCTGAGACTGCTAGATCTGCTAGAGGTCTGCTGGAGGTCTGCTGGAGGTCTGCTGGAGGTCTGCCAGATCTGCTGAGACTGCTAGATCTGCTGGAGGTCTGCCAGATCTGCTGGAGGTCTGCCAGATCTGCTGGGGACTGCTAGATCTGCTGGGGACTGCTAGATCAGCTCGAGGTCTGCCAGATCTGCTGGGGACAGCTAGATATGCTGAGCCTGCTAGACCTGCTGGAGGTCTGCTAGATCTGCTAGGGACGGTTAGATCTGCTAGAGGTCTGCTAGATCTGCTAGGGACTGCTAGATCTGCTAGAGGGGTGCTAGATCTGCTGGAGACTGCGAGATCTGCTGGAAGTCTGCTAGATCTGCTAGAGGTCTGCTAGACCTGCTGAGACTGCTAGATCTGCTGGAGGTCTGCTAGATCTGCTAGAGGTCTGCTAGACCTGCTGAGACAGCAAGATCTGCTAGAGGTCTGCTAGATCTCCTAGAGGTCTGCTAGATCTGCTGAGACTGCTAGATCTCCTGGGGACTGCTAGATCTGCTGAGCCTGCTAGATCTGCTGGAGGTCTGCTAGATCTGCTAGGGACTGCTAGATCTGCTAGAGGGGTGCTAGATCTGCTGGACACTGCGAGATCTGCTGGAAGTCTGCTAGTTCTGCTAGAGGTCTGCTAGACCTGCTGAGACTGCAAGATCTGCTAGAGGTCTGCTAGATCTCCTAGAGGTCTGCTAGATCTGCTGAGACTGCAAGATCTGCTGGAGGTCTGCTAGATCTCCTAGAGGTCTGCTAGATCTGTTGAGACTGCAAGATCTGCTAGAGGTCTGCTAGATCTGCAGGAGATTGCTAGATCTGCTGGAGGTCTTCTAGATCTGTGGGGACTGCTAGATCTGCTGGAGGTCTGCTAGATCTGCTGGAGACTGCTAGATCTGCCGGAGACTGCTAGATCTGCTGGAGGTCTGCTAGATCTGCTGAGACTGCTAGATCTGCTAGAGGTCTGCTAGATCTGCTTGAGACTCCGAGATCAGCTGGAGGTATACTAGATCTGCTGGCGACTGCTAGATCTGCTGGAGACTGCTAGATCTGCTGAGACTGCTAGATCTGCTGGAGGTCTGCCAGATCTGCTGAGACTGCTAGATCTGTTGGAGGTCTGCTAGATCTGCTGGGGACTGCTAGATCTGCTAGAGGTCTGCGAGATCTGCTGAGACTGCTAGATCTGCTAGAGGTCTGCCAGATCTGCTGGACGTCTGCTAGATCTGCCGGAGACTGCTAGATCTGCTGAGACTGCTAGATCTGCTGGAGGTCTGCTAGATCTGCTAGAGGTCTGCTAGACCTGCTGAGACTGCTAGATCTGTTGCAGGTCTCCTAGATCTGCTGGGGACTGCTAGATCTGCTGGGGACTGCTAGATCTGCTGGAGACTGCTAGATGTGCTCGAGGTCTGCTAGATCTGCTGGAGACTGCTAGATCTGCTGGAGGTATGTTAGATCTGCTGAGCCTGCTAGATCTGCTGGAGGTCTGCCAGATCTGCTGGACGTCTGCTAGAGGTCTGCTAGATCTGCTGGAGACTGCTAGATCTGCTGCAGGTATGTTAGATCTGCTAGAGGTCTACTAGACCTGCTGAGACTGCTAGATCTGTTGGAGGTCCGCTAGAGGTGTGCAGGAGGTGTGCAGGAGGTCTGCTAGAGGTCTGCCAGATCTGCTGAGACTGCTAGATCTGCTGGAGGTCTGCTAGATCTGCTAGGGACTGCTAGATCTGCTGGGGACTGCTAGATCTGCTGGGGACTGCTAGATCAGCTCGAGGTCTGCCAGATCTGCTGGGGACTGCTAGATCTGCTGGAGACTGCTAGATCTGCTGGAGACTGCTATATCTGCTGAGACTGCTAGATCTGCTGGGGACTGCTAGATCTGCTGGGGACTGCTAGATCTGCTGGGACTGCTAGATCAGCTCGAGGTCTGCCAGATCTGCTGGGGACTGCTAGATCTGCTGAGACTGCTAGATCTGCTGGAGACTGCTATATCTGCTGAGACTGCTAGATCTGCTGGGGACTGCTAGATCTGCTGGGACTGCTAGATCAGCTCGAGGTCTGCCAGATCTGCTGGAGACTGCTAGATCTGCCGAGACTGCTAGATCTGTTGGAGGTCTGCTAGATCTGCTGGTGACTTCTAGATCTGCTGGGGACTGCTAGATCTGCTGGGGACTGCTAGATCTGCTAGAGGTATGCCAGATCTGCTGGAGACTGCTAGATCTGCTGAGCCTGCTAGATCTGCTGGAGGTCTGCCAGACCTGCTGGAAGTCTGCTGGAGGTCTGCTAGATCTGCTGGAGGTCTGCTAGATCTGCTAGAGGTCTGCTAGATCTGCTGGAGACTGCTAGATCTGCTGGAGACTGCTAGATCTGCTGGAGGTCTGCTAGATATGCTTGAGGTCTGCCAGACCTGCTGAGACTGCTAGATCTGCTAGAGGTCTGCGAGACCTGCTGAGCCTGCTAGATCTGCTAGAGGTCTGCTAGATCTGCTGGAGACTGCTAGATCTGCTGGAGACTGCTAGATCTGCTGGAGGTCTGCTAGATCTGCTAGAGGTCTGCCAGACCTGCTGAGACTGCTAGATCTGCTAGAGGTCTGCTAGAGGTCTGCTGGAGGTCTGCTGGAGGTCTGCCAGATCTGCTGAGACTGCTAGATCTGCTGGAGGTCTGCTAGATCTGCTGGGGACTGCTAGATCTGCTGGGGACTGCTAGATCTCCTGGAGGTCTGCTAGATCTGCTGGAGGTCTGCTAGATGTGCTGGGGACTGCTAGATCTGCTGGGGAGTGCTAGATCTGCGGGGACTGCTAGATCAGCTCGAGGTGTGCCAGATCTGTTGGGGACTTCTAGATCTGCTAGAGGTCTGCTAGATCTGCTGAGACTACTAGATCTGCTGGGGACTGCTAGATCTGCTGAGCTTGCTATATCTGCTAGAGGTCTGCTAGATCTGCTAGGGACTGCTAGATCTGCTAGAGGGGTGCTAGATCTGCTGGAGACTGCTAGATCTGCTGGAGGTCTGCTAGATATGCTTGAGGTCTGCTAGATCTGCTAGAGGTCTGCTAGACCTGCTGAGACTGCTAGATCTGCTAGAGGTCTGCGAGACCTGCTGAGACTGCTAGATCTGCTGGAGGTCTGCTAGATCTCCTAGAGGTCTGCTAGATCTGCTGGAGGTCTGCTAGATCTCCTAGAGGTCTGCTAGATCTGCTGAGACTGCAAGATCTGCTAGAGGTCTGCTAGATCTGCAGGAGATTGATAGATCTGCTGGAGGTCTGCTAGATCTGTGGGGACTGCTAGATCTGCTGGAGGTCTGCTAGATCTGTGGGGACTGCTAGATCTGCTGGAGGTCTGCTAGATCTGCTGAGACTGCTAGATCTGCTAGAGGTCTGCAAGAGGTCTGCTGGAGGTCTGCTAGAGGTGTGCTAGATCTGCTGAGACTGCTAGATCTGCTAGAGATCTGCTAGACAATCCATGATTGTGGAACGCAAAGCCCTGTCGATGGCACCAGCCCCTGAGCCATGAATTGATCTGTCGGCCCTTCCTCAGTGTGTCCTCATCCATTGCTGACGTTAGAGGGATGGCAGAGAACACGACTTGAGCCCCTGATCCCTTTAGCATTTGCCCTAAGGTTCTGAAGTCTTTTTTAATAGATTGTGAGCCTCTCATTGTTACATCGTCACTGCCCACCTGAAAGACCAGCAGTGGGTAGTAGTCTGAAGGACTCACGAGGTTGGGAATTCTATCTACAACATCTTTTACTTGGGCACCAGGGAGGCAGCTGACCGCTCTATGAAATGGGTCTGGTCTGCATATTGGGCCCTCTGTTCCCTTCAGTAGGGAGTCTCCTATGACGATGACCCTGCGAGGTTTCTTTTCTGGGTAAGTTTTGATGGCTGGCCTGAGGCAACCTGTCATTGGTGCAGCTTCTGACCTTCTTGGGTCCTCGACCTTACCAATGACCTGTTCCTCCTGCAGAGCCTCATACCTGTTCTGTAACTGCACTGGAGGCAGCGTGCTGCTCACAGGAGCAGACTTCCTTTGTTTGCATTTCTTCCGTCGGGCAGAGACCTGTTCCCATTGGCCCTGCTCATGGGGGTTACTACAGGGAGGTTGAGAATCTTGCTTCTGGGAAGGTATCAAACTCCCTGTTCCCCTAAGTGTTACCCCCTGTTCTGGTTTAGAAGAGATTACATTATGGGAATTGTCAATTTTCTGCTCGCCATCTCTTCTAGCTCTTAGCCTTTCCACCTCTTCTTTTAGTTTGACCACCATGCTCATCAGATCACTGACCTGCTCACACCTGAAACAGGAACCGCTCCCTCCAGCCTCCATATCGAGTGCCAGGTTCCAGCACTCACTGCAGCCACCTGCCTGAACATCTGCATGCTTGTGTGTGGTCTCTGTTTGGGTGCCCACTGTCCTTCTGTTAGCCTTTGCTCTAGTGGTGACCATCTTGCAGTAACCACCCTCTCCACACGGCTTTTTTTTTTTTTTTTTTTTTTTTTTTTTTTTTCCCTGTCAGTGAGAAGCCGAGCTGCGCTTCTCAAGCTGCCTCTCTCCTCAGCCACGCACTGGGGTCTGTTTGGTTTGCGCGCGGTCTCCGTGGCAACCCCTCCCCCCGCTACGTCACTGCCCTCCGGCAGGTAGGCAATCCGAGCCCGCTGCCCCTCCTCCTCTCTTTGGAAAGTCCCAAGCCACCAGCCCCTTACCGCCTGAAAAGCAAGGGAATCAAAGCCAAAAGCCAAACTCCCAGAGCTGCGCTTCTCAAGCTGCCTCTCTCCTCAGCCACGCGCTGGGGTGACTGATGAATCAGATTCTGAATGGGCAACAAAGAGTCACGGTTGGTTCTGTATTGTCTGTGATGCACAGTCTGAGAAGCAACCGGCAATTTAATGTCCTGTATCTTATGTTGTCCCACAACTGCAGATTCATCAGAAAGTTCAGCTTCAATTTTTGTCCATCAATTTCTACAGATGCTACTCCAAAAGCCCATTTGTAACCTCTAGGGTCTTTGAAACGCCCTTCTCTCAGAAAATCAATTCCCAAAAATACAAGGTGCATCAGGTCCGGTCACAACTGTATGCTTCCTCCATTGTTTACCAGTTAAACTTATATTAACCTCTACCTTACTTAACTCTTGAGATCCACCAGTGACTCCCAGAATAGTTATAGACTCCGATCCCTGATAATTTGATGGCATTATGGTGCACTGAGCTCCTGTGTCAACCAAGGCCCTGTACTTCCGAAATTGTGAAGTGCCAGGCCACTGGATGTACACATCCCAATAGATTCTGTTATCTCTGTTATCCCTCTCCTCCCCCTGGCGGGAGGCAGGGCACCCCTAGTTATGGGGAACATGCGCACATGTGCATTGCACATAGTTTGCAGGGTTATAACTTTGCATGTTATAACTGGAGCCACTGTTGGAGCCATAAGAGTCGTTCTGGGGAACTGTGGAAGTAACAGCTACCCTTCTGGTATTGCTACCTCGGGTTCTGCCACTTTGCAATTCCCTCAGTCTCCTGAAAAGATTAGAAGTTGGTTGGCCATCCCATCGGTTCATGTTCTCACCAAACTGATCACGCAGAGTTATCCAAATAGTTCCACGTGATTGCCTTGGTGGTCTGTTTTGGAACGACCTGTTTTGGAATGTCCTGTTTTGGAATGACCTCCTTGGAGGACGTGTATTCCTCACAGATGAAACTTGTACCCACTTGGAGGGAGAATTGAAATTATCCTTCTGTGCCAATTGGGATATGGAATTTCTAAATTCATCCTTTAACTCTCTTATGCAATTTTGTATATCACCAGACATAGTTTTAATGGCTGAAACCAAAGAACCACGTGTCATGCTATCCTCCAATTGTCTCATTTGATCACTGAATTGGCCAACCGTG
This sequence comes from Melanerpes formicivorus, assembly GCF_026170545.1. Lineage (NCBI taxonomy): Eukaryota > Metazoa > Chordata > Aves > Piciformes > Picidae > Melanerpes > Melanerpes formicivorus. The sequence goes on from NW_027142361.1 coordinate 12,098,698, forward strand.
GGAGAAGCTCCACCATAACTTCTTGACACAATTCTGCTTGCCAGAATGTTTGCATAATTAGAAGGAGCAAGTTTGATGATCTTTTTAGCAAGACCAATACCCACAGGAATGTCATCAGGATTCAGAGTTTCATGTTCACCATAGAGTAGCTCTCTAACAGCAAATTCTCTCAAGCGCTTAATTCCCTCATCTATGGTAGTCCAGGGTTTAGGGTTCCATGGAAGATCATCTCGGGAAGGGTATCTCAGGGCAACCGCCATTAAAAGGCGTATCCACAGATTAACCTTACCGAGAGCTTCGCCTAGATGTCTATCTATTCCATTGTCCCTTGAGAGAGTTCCTAACTGAGCTGCTGACTTGTCTCCAACTGTTAGAGCTGAAGCACCTGTATCATAACACCTACTAAGCCAAGCTAGAACTGGCTCCTTATCTGCCCTGGTGAAATCTTTACGGACATTTCGCAATTCCTCCCCTGGAGAAGAACACTCCAAAATATCATCTTCATCTTCATCTCCCTGAATTCTTTGCCCATATAATCCTGCTGTCATTCTCCTAAGGATCTCTTTAAGCTGAGAACCACCTTTGCCAGCTGCTTTCCTAACTTCATCTCTATCCTGCTTTGATCTCACTAGGTTAGCTAGATCTTTAAAAGAAACCTTCTCTTCCTCCTGAGCAGGATCTTTTAGAGTAGAGGGCCCCTCACCAGGATCAGTCTCCACCTCTTCTTCTCCATCTTTGGCCTTTCCACCTCTAGCCTTTAAAGGAGCCACCTTAACTGGAGCTGTGTTTGAATTTACAGCCACCTTAATGGAAGCTGACAGGTCCTGAGATAAATCAGCTGCTGGGGCAGTGACTTCCGGTCCCACCGAGGGAGTGGGTGGAAGTGACGTTGCTCCGTTAATGGCCGACGGAGAAGAAGAAGGAGGAGAAGGAGTAGGAGAAGGAGTAGGCACCATATTGATACTAGCTGATGCCCTTGGCTGCTTGCCAGAATCAGCAAAGTCATTTAGAGCTGCCTTACCAATTAACTTTTTAGCCTTCTTTTTGACTGACACGGGTTCTCCACAGTCCTCGTCACTAGATGACTCTGGGACTGATCGAGAGCCACGGCGTTTTCTTTTTGATCTAGTTTTAATAACAAAACAAGCTCTGGATATCTTTCTCTCTCGCCGCAGAGAGAACAGTAAATATGCAATTACCATCACCAGCAACAGATTTATACACATCACATAAATCACCTTTGGATCCCAGGCATCACCTAAAGTTACTCTCTCCTCAGGCGGAATCTTAAAACCCTTTATCTCAATTGGGAGAGTGGTGGAGGTAACATTCCTGTATCTCACTGGCCATAATAAATTAATACATTTTCCATACCATAATTTAACTCTATACATAACCCACATATAAATTGTCCGCACCAAATATTTACCCAGGTAATCCAAAATCAAACCCAAACAATATCTGTAAACCAGAGCCCCAAAAATTGAAAAGAATAATCGCTCCACAAACCACAATACCTTCATGTTTGCTAATTCAGCTGGAAAACACTAAATCAATCAAATAATAAATTAAACTAATTATCTGCCGCACGTTGGGTACGCCAATAAAAAAAAAAATGTGGGTTTGGAAGGGTAAGGCCAAGAAGCCTCCTCCCTTCCCCCTTGTAAGGTAAAGGGAAAGAAACTTGAAGGGAAAGGAAAAAAAAACTCACAAGCTGAATTAGCAAGGCAGTGGAGCTATATTTACAAAGCAATGTAGGGTATGCAGGGGAATATTTACAAATTTACAATATCTACAATATATACAAAGATATACAACAGAGTAACACAGAAATGAGAGTAACCCCCCTCGGACAGAGAGGGGTTCCCCACCTCCGCTCTCCCCTCTCTTCCCCCCCTTTCCCCAGAATGGGATAGAAAGAGAAAGAAAAGAGAGGAAAAAAAAGTTAGAAGCAGTTTGTGTTAATTGGAAGGGAGTTAATACCGGCCGTTATCTGGTCTTCAAGGCCGAGGCCTTGGCAGAAACCCCAGCACAGACAGAGAGCTGCTGCACCATGGAAAGGCGGAAGCAAGACTGAAGATAGAAGTACCAGAGTGCCCAGTTCATTCCCAGTTCACTCCCAGTTCAGAAGGTGCTTCCTCCCACTCTTCCAATGAAATTAGTTTAGACTATTCCTTCCGTTTACCAACTTCCGTCCACCATATTCCCTTTCTTAAGGGGACAGCATCAAACGGTCACAGACTTGGTAATAGATGGTGATAAAACTGCTATAAAACTGCAAAAGCCGTGGTGAGAATGCATAAACTGTATCAAAAAATATAAGTTAGAACAGCGAATGGCTGCTGCAGTTATAGCGAATTTGTCAGAACGGGATGCAGCGCCAGTTGTATCTGAATTGCGACCGAAGGATGTGTTTGAAAAATATCGCCCGGGGCCGCCTCCGGCACAGTGCACAATACCACTACCGTGCCCTGCAAGACCTGAATTTCCACCTCCACCCCCACCGACGGAATTCAGTGAAGCGCCTAATGACCTAGCTCCAGGCGCAGCCTGCCTGGCTAAGGGAGTGGGGGCTTCGGCTGAACTGAACGACAACGTAGAATCACAAACTGAGACAGTAAATCAGAGGGAGGCACCGTTATCTATTTCTCCGGCTCGGTTAGAAAAGTTGGTGGAGCGTATGTGTCAAAAACTGATTTTAGAAATTTCCCAGGGAAAAGAAATGCTCTTAGAAAATAAAGGGGGTAAAACGGAGAAGAAACCTAGCTCAGGAGCGGTTGTGCGAATTAACTGGAAAGCGATTGCGCAGGAGGCTGTGAAAAATGGATGTTACGATGTGGCTGCTGAGTTGTCTGAAGTACTGTGTTTTCCTGTAACGTATGATATTGATCATAATCAAGGACACTACCAGGTTTTGGACTGGAAGATTTTGCAGCAATTGAGAGCAACGGTAGCTGAAAGCGGGCTACATAGCGAGCGTGCCCGACAAATGCTGCAGTATATCTGGGGTAGTGATTTGTTGGTTCCAGAGGACATTAAGACACTGATGAGAATGATTTTGACTCCTTCTCAAATGATCATGTTTGATAAGTTTTGGGGTCAGTTTTGTCAGCTCTCAGAGAATACACAACGGCAGCAGGAGGATCCTCTGGCTGGAGTCACAGTGCAACAATTAATGGGAACAGGACAATGGTTTGGTGTTGAACGACAAGTTCGAAGTGGTCCTGCGGTCTTTCAGGAATCAATGGAATGTGCCCAAAAGGCATTAAAAAGAGTACAAGTAGACCCTAAAAGGCCGCACTATATGTCTTTAAGACAAAAGCCAGAAGAGTTGTTTGCAGAATTTGTAGATCGTGTATGTGAGGCAATGAGTAATTTGGCTGTTCCTGACTATTTAAAGGGTTATATGTTAAAAAATGTAGCTTTTGAAGGAGCTAATACAAAAACAAAATCAGTATTGGTAAATTTACCACAGGGGGCCACAATTGAGGAGATGCTGGAAAGAGCAGCTAACATACCTTCTGGTCCACAGGCTTTTCTCATAGATAGTATGCACAAATTGGCTGAACGATCACTGAAATTGGAAGAGGCTGCGGAGTCACAAACCCAAATATTGGCAGCCTTAGCTCCTTTAAAGGCTAATACGAGGGGGCAACAAGGGGATGTTTTTCAAAGGAAGATACGATGTTATAAGTGTGGTAAAGAAGGGCATATCCGATCACAATGTAGAGTGAAATTTGTATGGTGTGATAATTGTAAAAGTAATTCTCATTCCACCAATGCATGTCAAAGTTCGGGAAACGGCCGGAGCAGCGCGAAGAGCCGCCGCGCCGGGACACAAGTGGCAGCTCCAGTCTATTACCAGCAGGACGCAGAAATGAAAACGACACCTCAGCCTTACAACCAGCAACCAGAGAGAGCATCGGCTTGGATGTGGCAACAGCAGTAGATGTTACCTTAATAGATAATCGGCCCATTAAAGTGGAAACAAATGTAAAGGGGCCTATATACATCAATGGTCAGCCTGTAGGAGCATTGTTAATGGGTCGATCATCTATGGGTGTTAAAGGGGTAATGATATTGCCAGGGGTAATTGATGCGGATTACAGTGGTGTTATTTGTGTTGTGATGTGGAACAATAAAGTTGGATGATTACTATCACTCATATTGAGTGCTGTCATCCCTGTCTCTGTTCTCGTCAGTCCTTCTTTGGACATGCTCCAGCACCTCAGTGTCCTTCTTGGAGTGAGAGGCGGTGTGCAGTGTTTACTAGAGAGGTGTTGATCGCCTGCCCATAGATTGGTGCTGCTGAGCAGTGCTCCACAATATCAAGGATGTCTCTCCAACCTTCTGCCCTCGCCAGCAGGGTGGGCAAGATCCTGAGAAGGGACAGAGCCGGGACAGCTGACTGAAACTGACCAAAGAGGTACCCCACAACACAGGATGTCTGCTCAGTGGTAAAAGCTAAGTGAAAGGAGGAGGAGAAGGAGGAGGAGGAAGAAGGAAGGACATTCTTTATTATGACATTTGTCATTGGAGCATCCATGACACGTACCACGGCCCTGCTTTCCAGGAAGGGGCTGGACATCTCATGCTAATGACAAGTAGGCAACAAAATCTTCTCTTTTCCTTTGCTTTTGCCTCATCAAACCATCCTTATCTCAACCCAGGAGCCTTTCTGGCTGTCTTTTTCTCCCCTGCTGTCCAGTTCAGGAGAGCAGGGATAGAGGAGCTGTGGTGGGCATTCAGCCAGGCTCAGCCAATCACATCTTCCTTGCAGGGGGAAGTAAGTGAAGAGCTGGCCACCTCCCCAGGAGGAGGGGTTGAAGCGGACTCGAGTGTTGCTGCAGTTTCGTTTCTGATCTGCAAGAGGAGTTCCTGGCTGGCCTACAGATCTGAAGGAAAAAGGTTGTATAAATCTGTATCCATTTCAACTCCTTTTCTAATGGGCTGCTTTGGTGGCAAGGCTTCTTCTCCCTACCTGACTCTTGAATGTCTGCTGCTGGTCTAAATAAGATGCTCTCTGATTTCAGCCTGATTCATTAATTAACCCTGTGTTAACTGTTGGTAACTGTGGGGAAGACTCCTCTCCAAGGAGAAGCTTTAGGTCTCTTGGCACCTCTGCTTCAAATCACAGAATCATAGAATCATTAGGGTTGGAAGGGACCTCAAGGATCAGCCAGTTCCAACCCCCCTGCCATGGGCAGGGACACCTCGCACTACAGCAGGCTGCTCACAGCCACATCCAACCTGGCATTCAAAACCTCCAGGGATGAGGCTTCCACCACCTCCCTGGGCAACCTGTTCCAGTGTCTCACCACCCTCATGGGGAACAACTTCTTCCTAACAGTGGTGAAGCCCTGGAATGGGTTGTCCAGGGAGATGTTTGAGGCCCCATCCCTGGAGGTGTTTAAGACCAGGCTGGATGAGGCTCTGGCCAGCCTGATCTAGTGTGAGGTGTCCCTGCCCATGGCAGGGGGGGCTGGAACTAGATGATCCTTGTGGTCCCTTCCAACCCTGACTGATACTATGATACTATGAACATCCAATCTGAATCTGCCCATTTCTAGTTTTGTTCCATTCCCCCTACTCCTATCCTTACTTGTCACCCTAAAAAGTCTCTCACCAATCCATCAGACTTGGCTTCCTTAGAGAAATTTACTCTGATTAAATGGCAGAAACTCCTTGAGCTCTTAGGGAAACAGGCTGACATTTGTTTAACTGTTGGCTCAAGTCCCTCACCACCACACCTGTGTGGCAATGCCAGCGACGAGCAGTGTGAGCAATCTGGCAGTGCAGGCCTAGAGCCTGACATGGTGGTAGGCCATGCTCAGCATAAATGCAGTCAGATAGCAGTGTAGCAAAACAGTGCTGTGCCTGCAGCATGTAACTAAAACAAGACGCTGGTAGCTATAAACATGGACAGTTATCTTGGGACAACAGGACATGCACCTGCATCAACAAACCTCATTGTGTCATTAGTAGTTGGACCAATAATCTGTAATAGGGCGATGTTCCTTATCCATCTAGTGGTCCACCCATCAAACCCATGTGTCACCAGTTTGGAGACCAGGATGTGGTGCGGGACAGTGTCGAAGGCTTTGCTCAGGTCCAGGTAAATGACATCAGTTGCTCACCCCTCATCTATTAATTTTGTCACCTGCTCATAGAAGGCAACCAGGTTGGTCAGGCAGGATTTGCCCATTGCAAAGCCATGCTGACTGTTCCCAATGTGGCTGTCAATGGCTCCATGTCCCAGTGGAGGCCAGTGACAAGCGGAGTCCCTCAGGGATCAGTCCTGGGACCTGTCTTGTTCAACATCTTTGTGGGGGACATGGACAGTGGCATTGAGTGCACCCTCATCAAGTTTGCTGATGACAAGAAGCTGTGTGGTGCAGCAGACACGCTGGAGGGAAGGGAGGCCATCCAGAGGGACCTTGACAGGCTGGAGAGGTGGGCACAAGCCAACCTCATGAAGTTCAATAAGAGCAAGTGCAGGGTCCTGCATCTGGGTCGAGGCAATCCCAGGCACAAATACAGGCTGGGCAGTAACTGGCTGGAAAGCAGCCCTGAGGAGAGAGACTTGGGGGTGCTGGTGGACAGGAAGCTCAACATGAGCTCTCAATGTGCACTTGCAGCCTGCAAAGCCAATCAGATCCTGGGCTGCATCAGGAGAAGTGTGGCTAGCAGGTCGCGGGAGGTGATCCTCCCCCTCTACTCAGCCCTGGTGAGACCCCACCTGGAGTACTGTGTCCAGTTCTGGAGCCCCTATTACAAGAGGGATGTGGAGGTGCTGGAACGTGTCCGGAGAAGGGCCACGAGGATGATCAGAGGGCTGGAGCACCTCTCCTATGAGGACAGACTGAAGGAGTTGGGGCTGTTCAGTCTGCAGAAGAGAAGGCTCCGAGGTGACCTAATTGTGTGATAGGACTAGAGGGAATGGAATGAAGCTGCAGGTGGGGAGATTCAGGCTGGATGTGAGGAGGAGGTTCTTCACCATGAGAGTGGTGAGACCCTGGAATAGGTTGTCCAGGGAGGTGGTCGAGGCCCCGTCCCTGGGGGTGTTTAAGAGCAGGCTGGATGAGGCTCTGGCCAGCCTGATCTAGTGTGGGGTGTCCCTGCCCATGGCAGGGGGGTTGGAACTAGATGATCCTTGTGGTCCCTTCCAACCCTGAATGAAACTATGAAACTATGAAACTATGATGTGTGGTCACTCAGAGGGAACCAATGGAGCTATGCCAACAAGGCACTCCGAGTTTATATAAGTTGTAGCAGTTCCCTCGCTACGCACTTCTGCCTTTCCTGTCTCCTGTTTCTTCTTTACTTTACTGTGCTATACTTGCACTACAGCCCTGCTCCATAGGCCTGCACCTCAGGCCTGCACCGTCAGGCTGCAACACTGGAACAATAAAGGAACAATACTCGATCATATTGGTCAGCCGTATTGATTCCCATCTCCGTCGCCCTGATATCTGGCACCCGAATAAACCTGATCTCGTGGACAAGGGATCCTCGGACTACAATACTTGTTGACTCAGCACAAAGAGGTACGTCCGAGCGATACGGAAAGCCGGTCGAACAGCACTGCCCCGGTGCTGAAAAAATTAGCAGCGCACGCTCAAAAAGGAAGTGAATCTCACCCTGGCCCGGTGAGCAACCGGAGGAGGGGCAAGGGGCAGCACGCCACCAAACAGAAGAGGCTGTGCTAAACGCCCTCCAAACTATCCTCTCCGTGAGAGGTATTACTGGCAATTCTGGGATCTTAAAAGGGCTATTAGCCTGTGCCCGGAGTCATCCCCACAGCCAATAAGCTTTTACTTCCGAAGCACGGGACGAAATTGCAGCCCAGCTGTGGGATGAGGTGCTACATACTTAAAAAAGCAGCTTTTCCCTATAGCGCCGTGTGACGGATCGTCACGGACATTGCAATTGAAAAAAGCAGAGCAGTCTACTCCCGATTCAGCTGCTGCGGCATTTGGTTCTAACTGAGACGAAAAAGGGAGACTCGGAAGGCACCCCCCGCCCTCCACCCCCCTCCTCTCTCCCTGCACATCGTCTGCCGCTCCGTCAGCATCCTCCTCACAATTTCAATTGCCCGCTACTCCTTCTACACGAATCGCGGCTCTCTTATTACCGTCCTGCCACGTCAATAGCGGCAGAAGCGAATCCTGATTGAACTGATAACTCCTTCTACATGAATTGCGGCTCTTTATTACTGTCCTTTTGCGTGGAAAAATCTGCTCCTGCCACGTCAATAGCAGCAGAAGCGAATCCCGATCGAACTGATAAGGTGCGCAAAATCAAAATGGAGGTCACTACGCATTAAGAATTAGACAAAGGAGACGCCACCTCTGCCATCTTGGCCAGCACACCGTGTTTATTAAGACACCACCACAGCCGTCAGCACCCAGCAGAGAACCCCATTAAAAAAAAAAAAAAAAAAAAAGAAAAAGCAAAAAAAAAAAGCGGCAAAACCTGTGGCTCGGCGTTTTCGATCCCCTTCATGAACATCTTCCTCTGATACCGCCAGCGATGGCTTGGACTTGGAAGCCGAGAGGGCGAACGCTGGGAGCCCTAACACTGCAAATTCTGCCCTACAACTCCTGGAGCGCTTGCAGGCTCGCGATCACGGCATTTTTGCACCCCCACCCTGCCGCGAGCCCCGGCCGCCCTGATGGTGGCCCCCACCACCCCAGCAGCGCTCAGCCCGGCAGCCCTCAGCCTGGCAGCGCCCACGCCAACGGCGCCCCACACCCCGGCAGTTTTCCTAGCGACACCTCCCGCCACCCCCCATGGCTTCCGTGAGTACCAGCGACTCTGATCAGGCGGAATCGACCGACTCACCGCCGATAGCAGCCACCCCCACGGCAGCGGCAGGAACGGACCTAGTGGCCCCTTCCCCCTGGCAGTTTCAGCTGCACTACACCCCCCCCCCCCGCCTCCTACATTCCACACGTTATCAGCAGAGTATAGTACTCCGACGGAGATTCCAATTAATTCTCGATGGGACGATCAGGAGGTGGGAGGGACAGGGAACTGTCCCGCTGCGCTGGTGGAAAGGTATTGTGGGAAATGTAGTCACAGATGGAGAAGGCTAACAATGACTAATCTCTGAACTGACTAATGTTAAAGGAAGCTAGACAAGCTATAGCTACCTATGGGCTACAGTCAGGATACACAACTGCTATAACCAATCAGTTGTTTCCAACACATTTGTTAATCCCTTTTGACACACAGGTGACAAAATTAATAGATGAGGGGCGAGCAACTGATGTCGTTTACCTGGACCTGAGCAAAGCCTTCGACACTGTCCCACACCACATCCTGGTCTCCAAACTGGTGACACATGGGTTTGATTGGTGGACCACTAGATGGATAAGGAATCGGCTTGATGGCCGCACCCAAAGAGTGGCTGTCAATGGCTCCATGTCCCAGTGGAGGCCAGTGACAAGTGGAGTCCCTCAGGGATCAGTCCTGGGACCTGTCTAATTCAACATCTTTGTGGGGGACATGGACAGTGGCATTGAGTGCACCCTCAGCAAGTTTGCTGATGACACCAAGCTGTGTGGTGCAGCAGACACGCTGGAGGGAAGGGAGGCCATCCAGAGGGACCTTGACAGGCTGGAGAGGTGGGCACAGGCCAACCTCATGAAGTTCAATAAGAGCAAGTGCAGGGTCCTGCATCTGGGTCGAGGCAATCCCAGGCACAAATACAGGCTGGGCAGTGACTGGCTGGAGGGTAGCCCTGAGGAGAGAGACTTGGGGGTGCTGGTGGACAAAAAGCTCAACATGAGCTCTCAGTGTGCACTTGCAGCCCGCAAAGCCAATCAGATCTCAGATCCTGGGCTGCATCAGGAGAAGTGTGGCTAGCAGGTCAAGGGAGGTGATCCTCCCCCTCTACTCAGCCCTGGTGAGACCCCACCTGGAGTACTGTGTCCAGTTCTGGAGCCCCTATTACAGGAGGGATGTGGAGGTGCTGGAACGTGTCCAGAGAAGGGCCACGAGGATGATCAGAGGGCTGGAGCACCTCTCCTATGAGGACAGACTGAAGGAGTTGGGGCTGTTCAGTCTGCAGAAGAGAAGGCTCCGAGGAGACCTAATTGTCGCCTTCCAGTATCTGAAGGGGGCCTACAGGAAGGCTGGGGAAGGACTTCTCAGGATATCAGGTAGTGATAGGACTAGGGGGAATGGAATGAAGCTGGAGGTGGGGAGATTCAGGCTGGATGTGAGGAGGAGGTTCTTCACCATGAGAGTGGTGAAACCCTGGAATGGGTTGTCCAGGGAGGTGGTCGAGGCCCCGTCCCTGGGGGTGTTTAAGAGCAGGCTGGATGAGGCTCTGTCCAGCCTGATCTAGTGTGGGGTGTCCCTGCCCATGGCAGGGGGGTTGGAACTAGATGATCCTTGTGGTCCCTTCCAACCCTGAATGAAACTATGAAACTATGAAACTATGTCAGCAAATGGTGTTTATTACGAGGTCTGAGAGCGATCATGGAGGAGATGGATGCCTTACAACCTGGCCTCCCAACTCCCAGTCCCCACAAATTGGGATCTGATTATTATTCATTTGAAGGATCGTTTTCTTTACAATTTGCTTACACCCAGAGGATTCAACAAAGTCTGCATCTACTGAGTCATCGATTAAGGTAGACTCCACCCACCGATGTCAATGGGTAGCCTGAAGGCACTCTCTTCCCACTTAGATAGACTCATTGTGACATAGACTTGTGACATCTATAAGTCTATGGATGATATTCTGATTGCAACAAAAAAGTTACATTCAAGACAGTGCTGTCTGAGTTTCAGCCCCTGTCAGCAAGCAGACTTTGAAAGTCACACCGCCTTAGACCTTGCAACTTCTCAATTACGTGGCAATTCACTTGCAAATGCCTCGGAAGCCACGCCCCGGCAGCCAGCAGACTCTACAAGGTGTCACCATTAATCATCTTGTTGGGGTGAGATCTTTCTTAGATCTTATCAGCACATGCAGCTTCCTGATAAGGCTTTGCAATTAAGTCAGGATTTCGTGATCAGAGTGGTCCAAAATCCAGGACAATAACTCTGATCCTGCTTTTCATTACGCAGCAGGGTCTAACAGGGACACTTGGTTCCTTTGTCAATACCATCCCTTACATACGGCATTCAATACATTCAGACCTGACTCATGATATGAAGGTAGAAATGCTGGATACTTTGGCATTTCACAATGCTAATGAAGAAACTAAACAGGTTCTCAGCATTTTATCAACAGGTGCCACTGCCTCATGACTGCAGGATGCAACAACGAATCAACAAGCAGCAATGTATCTAGCCACGGCCATAGACGCAGTCTTGAAACCACCAGTACGACCCACCGCACAAAGGAAACAACCTGGCTCAAAATCATCGTGCCTCTGAGAAACCTAGGTACCTTAAATCAAAGTGTCTGACTGCTGGACAGACTCAAAAGTGTCACAGACCTAATCATTTTACTCGAGATCGTCGCAAAAGCTGCTCCCGCAGTGCAAGTACACCCCATGACGACACCAAACCAGGGTACTTGGACCACGTCCCCCCCCCTTCCCCCCCCAGCCCCCTCTGGCAGTGCACAGCGGACCTGACAACAGCCGCATATCACCTCTGAATCCAGAAAGCGTTGTCGAGCTCAATTGGCATGGTCCTTTGGGTCACAGAACCTGTGCTCTGTTAACTGGCAGATTGTCTACCTCTAGACAGGGCATTCTTATAATTCCTGGTTCAATACATTCTGATTATGACTGGGCTATGAAAATTATGCTCTATACCATTGCCCCTCCTGTTAGCACTCTTGTTGGGACAGAAATTGCTCAGCTAATACCATCTGAGTCCCGAGTGCCTAAAACTTCTAACAGGATCCAAGGGCAAGAAGGCTCGGGTTCCACCGATATACCTAATACCTTATTAGCCCTAGAAATCCAAAAGAGAAAACTGGAACAGATTGTATCTGTCAGACACCCTTGTGGACAAATTATACAATTTTCAATTATTATGGATACTGGAGACGATGTCATCATTATACCTAGTCATAAATGGAATGGTCACTAGCCATTGCTCATGGCAAATGTTGAAGTCATGTGTTTAAAAGGTATCCAAACAACCTGGGTTAGCAAAGAGCCAGTGCAATTAGCTTTTAACTACGGCAAATCAATCACTGTAAGACCGTACGTGTTAACCCTTCCAGTTGCTCTATTGGGCTGAGAAGCCTTAAGCCAGCTAGGAGCAAAACTTGTTACCGTTCCTTCTTTGTAGTGGCTACTAGTCAGCAACCAACCCTGAAATTAAAATGGAAAACACATAATCCAGTATGGGTGGAACAATGGTCGTTCAGACACGATAGGCTGCAAGTCGTTAAGACCCTAATACAGAAACAATAGCAACTAGGGTACACCTTGCTAGCCACCCACCCCTACCCCCACCCCAGAAAAGGGAGGATTTTCTGGTAAGACTCTTGCCAACCAAAGCTCTGCTGTGATTTAAATCTACAGTGCTAATTTCTTCATTTCTGATTGCAATGTCCTTAAGAGATTTGTTATTTAGAGTTTTGCTAAGTTTTCCTGGTAAGCATAATGAATGGTAAGCATTTGATATTTACAGATACCTAGTACATAGTAATTGTAGTAAGGTGTAAGTACTTAGTAATGAGTTCACATTGTAAGATTTCTTTTGGTTCGAACCTTCTTAGTTGTGTGCCATGGCATTTCAAAGGAGCTCCATGTAATATAGTTAAGATTTGTAGTAAATAGGCATTCATTTTAAAAAAGTATTCCTTAGCTAAGGTAATGTCTTTATATTTCCTTCTTAGATATAGACTAGAAAAAATACAAAAAATGCAAAAAAAAAAAGGTAAACAAAAAGGTAACGTGCAAAGAAAAAATGTAAGTGTAGAAATATATAACAAAAGCACAAAAACTCTGGATAAAAAACATAGAGTACTAAATAACAGAATAATAATAAAAAAGAAGGACAACAATAAAACCAAAATATTAAAAACAAATATGACACACTGAAAAATCATAAGGATTACTAACACAGAATAGCTATTAAAAAAAACCATAAGAATTGTTAGCAAAAAATAAAAATAAGGATTATCAAGACTACTAGATTAAAACAAACAAAAAATTATACAAAGAAAGAAAAAAACAAGAAAATTAAAATGAAAAATTATAATAAAAAAGAATTAATAGAAAAGAAGAAGGTTAAAAAATATAATACAAAAGTAAAAATCAAAATTACAATAGAAAATAGATTAAATAAAACAAACATGCAACATAAAAAATAAATACAATAAAGAATAAAAGATCAAAAAAATAAAAGATTAAACACTCGATAAAAAGAAAAAATAGAAATTACAAAAATAAAAGAAATTGAAAATAAAAAATTGATTAGAATAACAAATTAAAATACAGTGTAAAAAATTACAATAACAAAATAAAAATGTTAATAAAGAAGGTAAAAAAGAAATAAATTTTAAAAATGACAAAAAGTAAGTTAAAAATAATAAAAATAAAAATTTAAAGAACAAAGAAAAATTTAAATACAAAATAACAAAAATTAATTGAAAAACAAAAAAAAAGATCAAAATTAACAAAACAAAAAAGTTAACAAAAATAATTAAAAAGTGCAGATAAAAAAGAAAATTGCAATGAAGAAAAAAAACCCAAAAACAAACAAACATTAAAACAGTATAAAAATAATTTAAAAACAAAAATTAAATTGAATTAAAGATTAAACAAAAGAACTAGATTAAAAGTAAAAATATTAAACATAGCAAAATGATAAGTTCAGAATAAAAAATAATAACTAAAAATGAAATGAAATAACAAAAAGAAACAAAAAATAAATTATAAAAGAGATACATTAAAAATAAAATATGAAACTACTCAAATTAGAATTAAAATAAAAAAAAAATTAAAGAAATGAAATGAAAAGAAATTATAAAATTAAACAAAAACAATTGCAAACATGTAAAAAAATACTTAGGAAAAAAATATATACATACAATGAAATCAAACAAAAATGAAATAGATTTATTGAAAGTAGATTTCAAAATATTAAAGAAATGAAGCAAAAATTAATCACAAATTTAAAAATAGCTCACATTAAGAACAAACAAAAAAACAGTCAAAATTAGTTACAAAATATGTGGAATCATAGACCCATGGAATGAGTCAGGGTTGGAAAGGACCACAAGGATCATTTAGGTCCAACCACTGCCATGGGCAGGGACATCTCACACTGGATCAGGCAGGCTAGAGCCTCGTCCAGCCTGGTTTTAAACACTTCCAGGCATGGGGCTTCGGCCACCTCCCTGGGCAACCCATTCCAGGGCTTCACCACTTTCACGGTGAAGAATTTCTTCCTCACATCCAGCCTGAATCTTCCCATCCCCAGCCTTGTTCCATTCTCCCTAGTCCTGTCATCTCCTGACATGCTAGGATGTCCCTCCCCAGCATTCTTGTAGGCTCTCTTCAGATACTGGATGGCCACGATCAGGTCACCTCGAGCCTTCTTTTCTGCTAACTGCAATCATCGCAACAAACAACGGCGGAAGAATCAAGACCACGAGGAAGCAGCATTTCCCATGCAGTCGAACATCGATCACAATAACTGCTATGATCATCTGGGATCAAACAGCATCACTCAGAAGAATGTACCACAGCATCATGTGAATTAGGACTGAATATTGTGGTTGCTTGATAACTTTGTATTCTCTCTTGTTAACTAAGTGTGCCTCTGAATGTAGACATCCTAGAGGATACAGTTTCATCTTTACATTTTGCTTAGTAGAGATTATTTAAAAAAAAAAAAAAAAAAAGGGGGGGAAAGAGAGAATACCTAATAGCAAAAAATTAGCTCATGGCAACCCTAGAAATGCTGTAACCCTAGAAACATCAACTTTGCAAAGTGCTGTAACCCTCTCACCACAAGACAGCACAAACATGGCACAACTGTCATGAAAATGACAATCAGCAAACCTGCTTAGCACTGACCACAACGACAGTCACAATAAACCAAGATGACAACAGAAAGCATCTAACTTATAACTGAGTGTCGTGACTGCTTAACTGTTGTGTGAACATTAAGAGATCAGAATTACTAGGATGAGCAAAAACACATAATTCAGTGTAATTTTATATTGGGCAAAGCAATGAAGCTCTTTTTGCTCTTGCTGCTTGCCTGCAAGTTTTCAGTCTGTGAAGCTAGAGCCTGGCCAGATCTACCTTTACAGATTAAAGAAATCTTGCTACCATTAAACAATTCATGATTTTTGACCATCCTAGAGAAAATAAAGATGCAACATAATCCTAAAGCAGATTGTAAGAGACAGTGCTAAGGATTGCATTTGTGCCTCAATCTCTGTGTGCAATGCGTTCAGGCATAATCAAGTCTTCTCTATCAATAAGAGGAGTGAAATGTAAAGATCGGAACTGTTAAGATCTAAGTTCTTCTTTACAATGTCTGTTATCTTTGACCATGTATTATGCCAGCTCTGTTAGAGCATTGTAACTAGTTCAACTTAAGCTTTGTGCCTTTTATGGGTTACATCAGTCTGTTAGACATGCTGCACTACAGAACTCTTGCTTTTGCTATACAGCTTAGCTTTACCTTGCTTGCTTCTGTGTTTGCAGTAGCATCTTGTATGGGATGAGAAGAACTCCCATGACCAGATTGCTCACAAAAACAAAAAGGGGGATTTGTGGCAATGCCAGCGACGAGCAGTGTGAGCAACCTGGCAGTGCAGGCCTAGAGCCTGACATGGTGGTAGGCCATGCTCAGCATAAATGCAGAGCCAGCTAGCAGTGTAGCAAAACAGTGCTGTGCCTGCAGCATGTAACTAAAACAAGACACTGGTAGCTATAAACATGGACAGTTATCTTGGGACAACAGGACATGCACCTGCATCAACAACCTCGTTGTGTCATTAGTAGTTAGACCAATAATCTGTAATAGTGTGATGTGTGGTCACTCAGAGGGAACCAATGGAGCTATGCCAACAAGGCACTCCGAGTTTATATAAGTTGTAGCAGTTCCCTCGCTACGCACTTCTGCCTTTCCTGTCTCCTGTTTCTTCTTTACTTTACTGTGCTATACTTGCACTACAGGCCTGCTCCATAGGCCTGCACCTCAGGCCTGCACCGTCAGGCTGCAACACTGGAACAATAAAGGAACAATACTCGATCATATTGGTCAGCCGTATTGATTCCCATCTCTGTTGCCCCGATACACCTGCACGCCTTTTAAACCCCTCCAGGGATGAGGGCTCCACCACTGCCCTGGGCAGCCTGCTGCAGGCCTTGACACACCTTTCAGGCAAGAAATTATTCCTCATGCCCAGCCTGAACCCCCCCTGGTGCCCCTTAAGGCTGTTTCCTCTTGTTCTGTTGCTTGTTCCTCGGGAGAAGAGATTGATGCTCATCACAGCCCTGCCTTACCTAGCTGCAAACGCAGGAGAAGGGACCTGTAAGGTCCTCCTTAGATCAAGGTGGTGACAAACATGACCGTGCTCTCCTGTTGCTGGAGACACCTCCCCCTGAACCGAAGCCAGCCCAGCTCCCAGCAAACATTCACAACCACTCCACCTACTTAAGGTGCCGCCCAGCCTGGTGTGAGTCTGCTGGGATGGAAGGAGGCCACGGGAAACGAGGTGAGGACAAAGAAAGGGACTGTGGGCCACGTTCTCTGCCGCTCTGAACCTCTCTGGGAAGGAGTCCTGCAGTTATGCCACTCCTTGAGGTGCACCTGATAGAGAGGAGACCCAGACAGTTCTTGTCAGCATCAACTCCCTGCCCAGGGATGAAGGGAACACAGCTACCTCCTCCAGCAGCCCCAGCCTGGAGTACTGGAGCCTGGCTTGGTGCCCAGGACCTGGGGTGTCTGCTCCAGCTGAAGGCTTTCCCATTTGCAGTGTCATAGAATCATAGGATACAGACACTGGGATTGGGGGGATGCAGACACTGGGATTAGGGGGATGCAGACACTGGGAATGGGGGGATACTGACACTGGGATTGGGGGGATGCAGCCACTGGAAATGGGGGGATGCAGCCACTGAGAATGGGGGGATACTGACACTGGGATTGGGGGGATGCAGCCACTGGGAATGGGGGGATACTGACACAGGGATTGGGGGGATAGTGACAGTGGGATTGAGGGGATACTGATACTGGGATTGGGGGGATACTGACACTGGGAATGGGGGGTTGCAGCCACTGGGAATGGTGGGATACTGACACTGGGAATGGGGGGATGCAGCCACTGGGACTGAGGGGTTGCAGATACCAGGACTGAGGGGAGATAGATACCAAGACCATGATGATAGAGGCACTTGGCTCTCCAGCATCTGATACCAGGTACCCATGCTCCCACTCCATCCAGGGAGCTCTCCAGGTGCTGTTTTTTATACACATAGTTCCTGCACCCAGTGGCTGGAAGTTAAAGACTCCCATTGGCTCCACTCACTGTACCGAGACCCCACTAGCTCCATTATCTGACAATATGGTCCAGGGTCACCTACATCCTTGGTCAGAGAGCAGCAGCTGGCTCCATACCCAGTCACAAAGGGGTATCACTGATAAGGGGCACTAAGTCCATGCAGCACACACAGAGCACAGGGGATGAGACTTAGGGTTTGGGCTGTCAAGGCATCCTTCATGGATGATGCAAAAGGATAACTTAACACAAGCTGAGACCAAAAGGGGAATGTCTGTGTCTTTCACAAAGTTCCCAGTTCCAAATTGAAGCAGGTGGCTCAAGTTAGGTGCAGGGAGTCCTCCTCTGAGCTTCCCTAGCTCAGATTGAATGGGCTTGTTTTTCCAATAGCATCCCCCAACAGACAAGGGCATTGGTTAAGTGCAGGCTTTCCTTGGGGCTGTTAGAAACGATCTTGGGTTGGCAAAGTCTCTAGAGATGAGCTGGAGAGCGGATGGGCTAATGGGAAGTCTGCTTTCACCTGCAAAGGCGGCGATGCTGCTTCACCGGCAGAGACTTGCCAGAAGAAAGTATGCAAGAGGGACACCAATCCTGAAGATGGGAGGGATGAGGCTCTGAACGAGTGTGAGTATGCCAAAGCCACTCTGCCAGCTGACCACTGCCCACAACTCCCTGAAATGAGCTTGGAGTGAGGTGGGAGTCAGCCTCTTTTCCCAAGGAACAAGTGATAGGACAAGAGGAAATGGCCTCAAGTTGTGCCAGCAGAGGTTTAGGTTGGACATGATGAATGATTTCTTCCCCCAAAAGGGTTGTCAAGCCCTGGAACAGTCTGCCCAGGGCAGTGGTGGAGTCCCCATCCCTGGAGGGGTTGGAAAGACATGCAGATAGGGTGCTGAGGGTTTAGTGATGACCTGGCAGTGCTGGGTTAGCAGCTGGAACTGATGATCTTGAAGATCTCTTCCAACCAAAATGGTTCTGTGGTGGGTGGTAGGAAGATGGATAAATAGGTGGATAAAAGAGTGTTTATGGGATGAAAGAGCAAGGGATGGAAAGACAGATAAGCCCAGAGGTGCCCTGGGGCACGTAGATGGTGGATTAGGACAGGACAGGAGTGAAGAGCTGCAGTTTTCCTGCTGTCAGGGGAAGGGATAGCTTGGGATGGAGAGGACTGCTGCAGACCTCTGTGCTCACTGGAGGACTGAGAGAGACAGAGTGGGTGGTTTGTCACCTGCTGGAGCTGGCCAGGGGTTTGCTGGTGCCCAAACCCAACCCACTAGTGTCCCCAGGCTCTGCTCTGGGAGACCAGTGGAGACATCAGGTGCCACATGGGACAGGAACCTCCACCAGTGAGCTACCCATCATGCCAATCAGCTGCACAACAGAGAGCTCTACCTTCACAATGACCACACCAGAAGTGTTGGGCTCTAGCCACAACCAGTGGTTGCAGCTGGTCAAGAGGTGCTCAAAGAGATACTCCTCAGTGTGTCTGTGATGCTAGAGGGCAGTGATAGAGTCACCAGCCCTGGAGGGTTTAAAATCTGTGTAGGTGTAGTGCTGAGGGACAGTGGTGAACTGGCAGTGCTAGGTTAATGGTTGGCCTCCATGATCTAGTGATAGGATGAGAGGGGATGGGTTGAATCTCGAGGAGGGTAGATTTGGACTGGATATCAAGGAGAAATCCTTTACCGTGAGGGTGGTGAGACACTGGCACAGGTTGCCCAGAAAGATTGGGGATGCCCCCTCCCTGGAGGTGTTCAAAGCCAGGTTGGATGAGTCCTTGAGCAACCTGGACAAGTAGAAGATGTCCCTGCCCATGGCAGGGGGGTCAGAACCATATGATCTTCAAAATATCTTCCAACCTAAACCATTCTATGAGTCTGTGAATCTTAAAGTTCTTTTCCAATCAAAACAGTTCTGTGACCACAGGGAGATGCTCAGCTTGAGAGATGCCTCTGTAAGACCCTCTAACCATGTGCCCCCTCCAGATAAAAGGATGCAAAATGACCTCAAAGACATCCTAGATCAGTCTGTGGAGAAGCTGTTGAACTTCCTCTCCAAGCCCTGCCCATCTGAGACAAAGAAGGGGATCACATCTCATGTGAGTGGTCAGATGTTTTTCCCCCCCCCAGGCCACCTTTTGATGCTCCTGTGGAAGGGCAAATGCAGAGCTTTTGCCACTCAGGAAGGCTTTGAAGGCATTTCAAGGAGGGCTTAATCCCTCAGTCAGTGGAGGCAAATGGTGTAGTACACCTTAGAATAGAATAGAATTAACCAGGTTAGAAAAGGCCTTTGAGATCGAGTCCAACCTATCACCCAACACCATCTCATCAATTAAACCATGGCACCAAGCACCCCAGCCAGTCTCTTCCTAAACACCTCCAGGGATGGTGACTCCACCACCTCCCTGGGCAGCACATTCCAATGGCCAATCACTCTGTCTGTGAAGAACTTCTTGCTAACATCCAGCCTAAACCTCCCCTGGCACAGCTTGAGACTGTGTCCTCTTGTTCTGGTGCTGGTTGCCTGGAAGAAGAGACCAACCTCCACCTTAGTAACCCAAGAAGCAGCTACAGCCACTGGAGCAGCCCTGGTCATGCAGATACAATGGCACTGTCCTCCTTGGATCTAAGGACAGACATCTTGCACGTGTACAGCTGTGACCGGTTGACGTTGCCCCCTTAAGAAAGGGAATATGGTGGACGGAAGTTGGTAAACGGAAAGAATAATCTAAACTATTTCATTGGTGAAGTGGGAGGAAGCACCTTCTGAACTGGGAGTGAACTGGGCATTTCCAGCACTTCTCTGTCAGTCTTGCTTCCGCCTCTCCACGGTGCAGCAGCTCTCTCTCTGCTCGGCTTTCTGCCAAGGCCTCGGCCTTGAAGACCAGATAAAGGCCGGTATTAACTCCCTTCCAATTAACACGAACTGCTTCTAACATTTTTTTTTCTCTTTTTTCTCTCTCTTTCTATCCCACTCTGGGGAAAGGGGGGGAGAGAGGGGAGAGCGGAGGTGGGGAACCCCCTCTGCCGAGGGGGGTTACTCTCATTTCTGTGTTACTCCGTTGTATATCTTTGTATATATTGTAAATATTGTAAATTTGTAAATATTCCCCTGCAAATCCTACACTGCTTTGTAAATATAGCTCCACTGCCTTGCTAATTCAGCTTGTGAGGTTTTTTTTTTCTTTCCCTTCAATTTTTTTTCCCTTTTACCTTACAAGGGGGAAGGGAGGAGGCTTCTTGGCCTTACCCTTCCAACCCACCACAACAGCTCGTGGCTGCAGATTATCCTGGCTTTGCAGAACTTCCAGGAAACCTCCAAGGGCAGGAAACTTCTACCTCTGGGCATGAAATGGCCATTAGAAGGTGACAATCCATACAAAGCTGTTACAAGGCTGGAGTTGAGGTGGTGGCCAGTGTGCCACGGATGAGCAACCAGGCAGAAAGGGACCTGGGGGTGCTGGTTGATAGTAGGCTGAGAATGAGCCAGCAGTGTGCCCAGGTGGCTAAGAAGGCCAAGGGCTTCCTGGCCTGCATCAGGAACAGTGTGGCCAGCAGGAGCAGGGAGGTCATTCTGCCCCCGGACTCAGCACTAGTTAGGCCACACCTTGAGTCCTGTGTCCAGTTCTGGGCCCCTCAGTTTAGGAAAGATGTTGACTTGCTGGAAGATGTCCAGGGAAGGGCAACAAAGCTGGGGAGGGGTTTGGAGCACAGCCCTATGAGGAGAGGCTGAGGGAGCTGAGGTTGCTTAGCCTGGAGAAGAGGAGGCTCAGGGGAGACCTTCTTGCTGTCTACAACTCCCTGAAGGGAGGTTGTAGCCAGGTGGGGGTTGGTCTCTTCTCCCAGGCAGCCAGCACCAGAACAAGAGGACACAGTCTCAAGCTGTGCCAGGGGAGGTTTAGTCTGGATGTTAGGAAGAAGTTCTTCCCAGCAAGAGAGATTGGCCATTGGAATGTGCTGCCCAAGGAGGTGGTAGAATCACCATCCCTGGAGGTGTTCAGGAAGAGACTGGCTGGGGTGCTTGGTGCCATGGTTTAGTTGCTTAGATGGTGTTGGGTGATAGGTTGGACTTGGTGATCTCAAAGGTCTCTTCCAACCTGGTTAATTCCATTCTATTCTGTCCTTATTTGGACACTGGAGACATTCAGGATTCTACAGGGTCCCATACAAAGCCACTTTTGCATGACTCAGCTCTCTCCTCTCTCTCTACCCTCAGGAAGAGTCTCTCAGGCTTGAAGCCAGACATTTTGTTGGACCCCATTTACATTGGTCTCTTTGGCATCACTGGGGCAGGGAAGAGCAGCTTGCTGAATGCCATCATGGATAAATACCTGTTCCTGCCGGTCTCTGGGTACTCAGCCTGCACATCCTGTGTGGTGCAGGTCAACACAAGCCCCAGCAGAGTCTACGAGGCCAAAATCTACCTTCTCACAGACGAGGCATGAGTCACCTTCCTCTTTTAACCCTCAAAAGGGAAGCAGACTGAGTCTCAGTAGACTTCTCCAGAGGGAAGTTCATCCTTTTGGAAGGGATGTGGGCTAGGGGAGGTTGCAACCCTGATGACTGGTGGGGGACTTTTTAGGGTATGATAGGACTAGGGGGAATGGAACAAAACTAGAAATGGGTAGATTCAGATTGGATGTTAGGAAGAAGTTCTTCCCCAGAAGGGTGGTGAGAGACTGGCATAGGTTGCTCAGGGAGGTGGTGGAAGCCTCATCCCTGGAGGTTTTGAAGGCCAGGCTGGGTGTGGCTTTGAGCAACCTGCTGTAGTGTGAGGTGTCCCTGCCCACGGCAGGGAGGTTGGAACTGGCTGATCCTTGAGGTCCCTTCCAACCCTAACACTTCTGTGGTTCTATGATTCTGTGGCCAAAGCTTCCCTGGAGAAGAGGGAGGCACTGGCACTGTTTCCCACCAGTTTAGGTGTGCAAGGTGGGAAGCAGGACCAGAGAAGTGGTTGTCTCAGGACAATCTTGCTCAGGCTGCATCCTTTTCCTCCCTCTTCCAGGCACCCCAGGCCTTACCTCTTGTGTGCATCTGCTCTATCTTGACAGGAGTGGAAGGACGAGCTCAAGAATCTGGTGGCACTTGTGTGTGTGGAGGAAGATGAGGATGGCAACAAAAGAAGAGAGGCTGTCTCCAAGATCCCTGCTGTCTATGGGGAGGAAGCTAACACTAACAGCTATGAAGAACTGTGCAGGATGAAACCTGTTATCTCTATTCCCAGTTCAAGATGCATCATCCTCAAGGGAACAAGTGTGAGTAGCCCATGTATCCCCTGGACAACACAACCATTCGTCTTGTGCCCTTGCAAAAGCACCAGGCAAGGATTTGAACCCATTGGCTTGTGGCTCAGCACAGCAAGGGCAAAGAGCCTTTGAAGCTACTGCAGCTCTCCAGGGAGAACACACAAGCTTGAGGGGCAGGTTTCTCTCCAGATCTTGCTCATCTGAGCTTTCCCACTGTCCCACGGTAGGGGAGCAGCAGTGTCCAGCACACTGGGCCCCATCCTGTCTAATATCTTTACTGATAATCTGGATGAGGGGATTGAGTCAATCATCAGTAAGTTTGCAGATGACACCAAGCTGGGGGCAGGAGTTGATCTGCTGGAGGGTGGAGAGGCTCTGCAGAGGGACCTTGATAAGCTGGACAGATGGGCAGAGTCCAAAGGCATGAGATTTAACACATCCAAGTTTTGGGTTCTGCACACTGGCCACAACAACCCCATGCAGAGCTACAGGCTGGGGTCAGAGTGGCTGGAGAGCAGCCAGGCAGAAAGGGACCTGGGGGTACTGATTGACAATCAGGGCAACGAGGCTGGGGAGAGGCCTTGAGCACAGCACTGTGAGGAGAGGCTGAGGGAGCTGGGGTTGTTTAGCCTGGAGAAGAGGAGGCTCAGGGGAGACCTTCTTGCTGTCTACAACTACCTGAAGGGAGGTTGTAGCCAGGTGGGGGTTGGTCTCTTCTCCCAGGCAACCAGCACCAGAACAAGAGGACACAGTCTCAAGCTGCACCAGGGGAAGTTTAGGCTCGAGTTGAGGAGAAAGTTCTTCACAGAGAGAGTTGTTAGCTATTGGAATGTGCTGCCCAGGCAGGTGGTGGAGTCACCATCCCTTGAGGTGTTCAAAAAGGGATTGGATGTGGCACCTGGAGCCATGGTTTAGTTAGTCATGAGATGTTGGGTGATAGGTTGGACTTGATGATCTCCAAGGTCTTTTCCAAACTTACTGATTCTATGCTTCTATGAAAAGCCATTGAGATGCAGTGCTGTGACCTGTCGGTGCTGGGATAGGGACTGGGCTTGACGACCTTAGGGGTCTCTCCCAAGCCAAACAATTCCAGGGCTCTATGATGAGGTTTTGCTCGGTGTGGCTTTGGTGAGGAGACCTTTGTGAGCTTGGCTCGGGTGTGTGTTTTACAGAAAAAGCTTCCAGCTGACTCAGAGGTGCTGCGGAAGGCTGACCTTGTGTACACGGTCAGTGCCAGGGAGTATTGGAAAGGGAAGACACTCAGCGATGAGAATATACTCAGCGAGGAGGAAACAGGTGACACTGGGGCATCCCCTCTCAGCATGGAGCACGCAGGGGTGCTTTGGACACTGCCTGAGTGAAGCTGACCCTGTGGGATGTGTTGGAACAATGCTAGGTCTTGGAGAAGTCACAGGATCACAGGATGTCAGGGGTTGGAAGGGACCTCCAGAGATCATGGAGTCCAATCCCACTGCCAGAGCAGGACCAGAGAATCTAGCACAGCTCACAGAGGAATGCATCCAGACAGGCCTTGAAAGTCTCCAGAGAAGGAGACTCCACAACCCCTCTGGGCAGCCTGTTCCAGTGCTCTGTGACCCTTACAGTAAAGAAGTTCCCCCTTGTGTTGAGGTGGAGCCTCCTGTGCTGCAGCTTACATCCTTTGCTCCTTGTCCTATCACAGGGTGCACCTGAGCAGAGCCTGTCCCCTCCCTCCTGACCCCCAGCCCTCTGATATTGATACACATTTATTAAATCCCCTCTAAGTCTTCTCTTTTCCAGACTAAAAAGTCCCAAGTCCCTCAGCAAGTCCCTGGTAACTTCCTTTCCACTACCTTGCCCTGCTCCTGCCCCTCAAATCAGTGGTTAAAAATAGTACAGAGACTAGAATGGAATAACAGATTACAATATCCTGGGATGAACTGGGATCCTGGGGTGCATTAAGAGGAGTGTGTCAAGCAGATTGAGGGAGGTTCTCCTCCCCCTCTGCTCTGCCCTGGGGAGACCTCACCTGGAATATTGCATCCAGTTTCAGGCTCCCCAGTTCAGGAGGGACAGGGATCTACCTGAGAGAGTCCAATGGAGGGCTACCAGGATGCTAAAGGGAGTGGAGCACTGCCCTGTGAGGAGAGGCTGAGAGCCCTGGGGCTGTTTAGTCTGTACAGAATAGCCCAGGTGGGAGGGCAAGGGGGAATGGCCTCAAGTTGTGCCAGGGGAGGTTTAGGTTGGATGTTACAGGAAAATTCTTCACTGAATGGGTTCTTGAACACTGGAAAGGGCTTCCCATGGAGGTGGTAGAATCCCCACCCCTGGAGGTGTTTAAAAGCTGCAGGGATGTGGTGCTAAGGGACCTGGTTTAGCAGCAGACTTGGTAGAGTTAGAGAATGGTTGGGCTTGATGAACTTAAAGGTCTTTTCCAGTGAAAACAATCCTCATTCTATGATGATTCAATGGTTCTTGCCATATCCAGCTGGCAGCCCCAGCTGGTGCCCCAGTGGTGCCCCCAGGGATCAGTGCTGGGCCCCATCCTGTTCAATATCTTTATTGATGATCTGGATGAGGGGATTGAGTCAGTCATCATTAAATTTGCAGATGACACCAAGCTGGGGGCAGGAGTTGATCTGTTAGAGGGTAGAAGGGCTCTGCAGAAGGACCTTGACAGGCTGGACAGATGGGCAGAGTCCAACATGATGGCATTCAACAAGTCCAGGTGCTGCACTTTGGTCACAACAACCCCATGCAGTGCTACAGGCTGGGGTCAGAGTGGCTGGAGAGCAGCCAGGCAGAGAAAGACCTGGAGGTACTGGTTGATAGTAGGCTGAACATGAGCCTGCAGTGTGCCCAGGTGGCCAAGAAGGCCAATGGCATCCTGGCCTGCATCAGGAACAGTGTGGCCAGCAGGAGCAGGGAGGTCATTGTGCCCCTGTACACTGCACTGGTTAGGCCGCACCTTGAGTCCTGTGTCCAGTTCTGGGCCCCTCAGTTCCTCAGTTTAGGAAAGATGTTGAGCTGCTGGAAGGTGTCCAGAGAAAGGCAACAAAGCTGGGGAGGGGTTTGGAGCACAGCCCTATGAGGAGAGGCTGACGGAGCTGGGGTTGCTTAGCCTGGAGAAGAGGAGGCTCAGGGGAGACCTTCTTGCTGTCTACAACTCCCTGAAGGGAGGTTGTAGCCAGGTGGGGGTTGGTCTCTTCTCCCAGGCAGCCAGCACCAGAACAAGAGGACACAGTCTCAAGCTGTGCCAGGGGAGGTTTAGTCTGGATGTTAGGAAGAAGTTCTTCCCAGCAAGAGAGATTGGCCATTGGAATGTGCTGCCCAAGGAGGTGGTGGAGTCACCATCCCTGGAAGTGTTCAAGAGGGGACTGGACATGGCACTTGGTGCCATGGTTTAATAGTCATGAGGTGTTGGGTGACAGGTTGGACTTGGTGATCTCTGGGGTCTTTTCCAACCTTATTGATTCTATGGGAAATATCCTGGAGATGGGTCACCTCCAGTACAGCAGCAGAAAGCATGGCATTTGCCTTTCCCAAACCACCAGCTCTTCTCTCTGCCAGCATCCTGGGTCTGGATCTCCATGTGGCACTCACCACTCTTCCAACATGTAATGGGTTGGGGCAGACCCCCTCCCCACCACAGGGCAGAAACAACGACTCAGACAAAGGGATTGCAAAAGTGATGGAAAGTTTAAATAGAAAAACAATTTAAAAACAAACACCAATGAAAGCTTTACAGAGAACCACAAGCACCGTGACAAAGAGAGAGATCCCAGAACATGCCCAAGAACATCCCATCCCCACCTGGGGGTACACCCAAACCCCCCCCAGGGCTCTTTCCTCCCCTCCCCAACCCAGCCTTGGGCCTGGGCAGGCCCAAGGGAGGCAGCTCACGCCATTTTACCTAGGCTGCAGCTGGGGACGAAAGAGGAAGTGAAGACCCCGCATGGGCATTTTATAGGGGAGCAGGGCATTATGGGATGGAATACCTGCCTGTGACCACCCCCTGGGCTGGGCCCACCTGTAGGGACCTCCCAGGTGTGTTCTGTGCAGTGGCATCCGGGCCAGCACCCAGCCTAAACCACCACACAACAGATGCTGCACAGAACACTGGGAGACTCTCCTACACCAGGATGACCAACAGCCTCAACAAGGGCATCAAGAGAGAGGTAGAGAGTGGAATGTTTGAAAAAGCTCCGGAGAACATGAAAGAGGAGTTTCAGGTCCTGAAACTGTGCCCTGTCTTCCTCCTTGGCAGAGCTCCCTACAGCCCTGGGCAGTGTTTGAGGGTAGAGGTAGATCAACAGCCCAAAAAAGGATCTGGGAAACATCTGTGTGGTAATGTGAAGGCAGCTCCTTGGAGGGTGTTGACATCAGAAGGCTCTCACACACATTGGGAAGTCACTGCTGGCACTGTTTGTGCAGCAGGAGACACATCCAGTAGCGCCCAGAGGCATTAGATGTCATTAATACATTATATTGAAGGGCTGGAGTGTATCCAAAGAGCAACCAAGCTGGTGAAGGGTCCAGAGCACAAGTGAGGAGCAGCTGAGGGGGGTGGGGTTGTTTCTCCTGAAGAAAAGGAGGTTCAGAGGAGACCTCCTCACTCTCCACAACTCCCTGAAAGGAGGTTGGAGCAAGGTGGGTGTTGATCCCTTATAGAATCATAGAATCATAGAATCAATAAGGTTGGAAGAGACCTCAAGGATCACCAAGTCCAACCTGTCATCCAACACCTCATGACCACTAAACCATGGCACCAAGTGCCACATCCAATCCCCTCTTGAACATCTCCAGGGATGGTGACTCCACTCCCAAGGACAAGAGGCATGGCCTCTAGTTGTGGCAGGGGTAGTTTAGGTTGGACAAAAGGAACAATTTCTTTGTGGGAAAGGTTGTGAAGCCCTGGAACAGGCTGCTCAGGGCAGTGGTGGAGTCCCCCTCCCTGGAGGGACTGAAAAGATCCCATGATTCTATGATTCCAGCTGCTCACCAGCCAAGGCACTGACCCAGCCTAGCTCACTCAAGGCACTAATGTGGGTCTGAGACCCAAACATCTGCCTCAGTAGCAGTTGTCACCCACCACTGGCAGCTACCTCACTGATATCCTCAAATTAAGAATGATTTGGGCTTTCAAGGAGCTTAAAGCTGCTGTCTCTGCATCTGAGAGCTTCTCACACCCAAGCACCTGGGGCATGGAGATCCTACAGTATGAGGGTCTCAAAGCCCTGTCCCCTGATCATGTGCTTGGCTGCAGGTGCAGATCACCAGTAAGATGGAGAAGGAATTCTCTGACATGTTTGACCTCATCTTTTGCCCACCAGACCAATTTGAGAGCAGGCTTCCAGGTATGGTCCAGGTGCACAGGCTTTGGAGGGATGTTCTGTGCAGTGCCTGCAGCTCCAGGTCCTGCTCCCCTGGCTGGGAGGTGCTGTACTGGCAGGAGAGGGCAACGGGACTGCCCAGCTGTGGCATTGCCACAAAGCCCTCTCCGCTCTTCCGTGAGTTGCCTTTCACTTGCTGTGCTCCAGTTTCCAAACCTCCAACACCAAATAGCCAAACACTATCAGAGAGATGAACTTAGCTGATTGGATGGTGTTGGGTGATAGGTTGGACTTGACCATCTCAAAGGTCTTTTCCAACCTGGTTCTATTCTATTCTACCCTACCCTACCCTACCCTACCCTACCCTACCCTACCCTACCCTATCCTATCCTATCCTATCCTATCCTATCCTATCCTATCCTATCCTATCCTATCCTATCCTATCCTATCCTATCCTATTGTTGCAGTTTGAGCTGGGTGCCCCCCTGCAATGTTTACTTCCTGTGTCCAGAAGTCCAGCCCAGAGGGGTGGACACAGGAAATTATGTAGTATTTCCTACCACAATTCTTTGCACCACTATAAGATGCAGTGCAGAGTCTAGCACTTGCTCTTCTCTTCCTCCTCCGTCAGCCGGTAACTGGGGGAGATGCCTCCTGGCTTTGGGCCTGGCTAGGCCCAAGTCCACGGGTGGATGGGCAGTCTCAGACCTGGCCAGCTGAGACTAGCCTAGCAGTGAGGGGGGAAGAAGGAGCCCTGAGGGTTTTGGGTGTACCCTCAGGTGGGGATGGGATCTCTCTGGGTCTGTGTTGGGATCTTTCTTTGTCATTGTGCTTTTGGTTTTCTGTAAATGTTCACTGCTTTCTATTTAAACTTTCCATCACTTTTGCAATCCGTTTGTCTGAGTGTTTATTGTTGCCAGTGGTGGGGAAGGGGGCTGTCTCAACCCAGCACACCTATCCTATCCTATCCTATCCTATCCTATCCTATCCTATCCTATCCTATCCTATCCTATCCTATCCTATCCTAAACTCCATGAGTGTGGTGGACCACACATGTCCAAAAGGACCTGGACAGGCTTGAGAAGTCAGCCAGTGTGAACCCTCATGTGGCTCACTAAGGCCAAGTGCAAAGCCCTACACCCGAGTCAGGGCAACCCCTGGTGTCACTCCAGGCTGGGGCATGAAGGGATGGAAAGCAGCCCCATGGAGAAGGACTTAGGGGTGCTGGGGGATGGAAAGCTGGACAGGAGCTGGCAATGTGCACTCACAGCCAGGAAGCCAACTCACTTGGGCTGTATCCTTGGGCTGCAACCTTGGCCAGCAGGTTGAGGGAGGGGATTCTGCCCCTCTGCTCCTCTCTGGTAAGACACAGCCTGCAGTGCTGTGTCCAGCTGTGGGTTCTTCAGCACATGAGAGACATGGACTTGTCTGAGCTAGTCCAGAGGAGACCACAAAAATGATCTGAAGGCTGGGACCCCTCTGCTGTGAGGCCAGGCTGAGAGAGTTGGGGTTGTTCAGTCTGGAGAAGAGAAGGTTCCAGGGAGACCTTATTGTGGCATTTCCATACTTAAAGGGGCCTGCAAGAAAGCTGGGGACAGACTTCTTAGCAGGGCCTGTGGTGACAGGACAAGGGGTGGTGGTTTTAAACTAAAAGAGGAGAGATTTGGGCTAGACAGGAGGAAGAAATTTTTTATGCTGAAGTTGGTGAGACACTGGCCCAGGCTGCCCAGGGAGGAGGTAGATGCCTCATCCCTGGAACCACTCCAGGTCATGTTGGACAGGGTTCTGAGCAACCTGCTCTAGCTGAGGATGTCTCTGCTAACTGCAGGGGGGTTGGAATAGCTGACCTTTAAAGGTCCCTTCAAATCAAACCCATCCTGTGATTCTGGTTCTAAGGTTTCAGGAGGAAGGGAGGGTGAGAGCTCGCTTTAACAGACACCTCTGTTTTCTCTTCAGACTTGTGGGATCAGCTGTCCTCCATCCGCACCATCCACGAGAGGCTGAACCCAGCCCAGTGATGCTCCGAGTGCTGCAGGCATCATCTCAGATGATTCAGTTCTGTTACTCACCTCAGTGGTTACTCTCTTCACTCTGGAGGTCCAGGAAGTTGTGTTTTTTCCCCTCTATAAAAGCATTTCCAGAGTATTTTGTCTGCACTTTGTGACAGTGCACAAGCCCTGTGCAACCTCCAAGAACCTTTCCCCCACCACTGCTCCTTCATCTCAAGGTTGCTCTGACCTTGACTCCTGGACCCTGGAGCTGATGCTCTCCCAGGAGCAGGATTGGGGCGTCCATGTCTCTGACCTGATGTGTTGGTTTTGTATCTGTTGAGGTTTTGGTAGTGGGGGAGGAGGCTACAGGGTGGCTCCTGTGAAAGCTTCTGTGGTGCCCAGTGACAATGTGCCCTTGTGGCCAAGAAGGCCAATGGTCTGCTGGGGTGCATCAAGAAGAGTGTGACCAGCAGGGCAAGGGAGGCTCTCCTCCCCCTTTATTCCACCCTAATGAGGCCACATCTGGAGCCCTGTGTCCAGTTCTGGGTTCCCCAATCCAAGAGAGACAGGGAACTACTGGAGAGAGTCCACAGGAAGCTTTGAAGATGCTGAGGGGCCTGGAACATCTCTCTGAGAACAAAAGGCTGAGAGACCTGGGGCTGTTTAGCCTGGAGAAGAGCAGCCTGGAGGGGATCTTTTCAATGCTGACCAATGTCTAAAGGGCAGAGGTCAAGAGGATGGGGCCAAATACTTTTAGTGGTACCCAGAAAGAGGACAAGGGACAACGGGCACAATCTGGAATCCAGGAGGTAGCATCTGAAGATGGGGAGAAACTTCTTTCCTGTGAGGGTGCTAAAGTGCTGGAAGAATCTGCCCAGAAAGGTTGTGGAGTTTCTTTCTCTTGAGAGATTCCAAACCCTTCTGGGTGCAACCCTGGGCAACCTGCTGTGGGTGAGCCTGCATCAGCAGAGGTCCCTTTCAACCCCCACCATGCTGGGATCGAGGGACCCTATGGTCTCCTACTGGTTTTGGTGGCATGTGGCAGCTGTGGTCCTGGGAGGGGCCATGCATGGTTTCCCTTATCTAAACGATTTCATTGGCTGTTCATAACGTCCATCCAATCCAAAACAATATTTACAGTTCATAAGTAAAGTTCATAGTCCATTCCGGCAATACTAAGATAGAGATGATTCAAAAGTCCAAGAAAATCAGGAAATGAGAAAAATGGAAAACAGTTTGTCTCTTTGCCGACAAAGCAAAGAAAAGGGAAACAGGGATTCTCAGGGTCTCCTAGTTGACTCAGGGCTCTCAGGGTTCTCAGGGTTCATGCACCGTAGATTCCTCGTAGATCCTTCCTTTGGACGCGATGTAGCTGTACAACAGTTTGAAATTAAACTCTTTCAACTAAAGTTAAATTTCTTTGTGGAATACACTGAATTTCACCATTCTCTTGCATTACCCAATAAGTGTGACCCGGACCTTCAGCTGAAACCACCCCTCGGACAGGTTTAGCCTCTCCTGAGGGAGAAAATACCCAAAAAGCTTTACCTAACAGATTCTTTTCCCTAACAACAGGAATTCTATCACCTGCTATTTTCTGTAGCAGATCTGAATGTGCAGGTCCAGCTCGATTCACTGAACCTCTACTATTTACCAGCCAGGTTGCTTGTGCTAAATGTTTTTCCCAGTTTTTCAAAGATCCACCCCTCATGGCTTTAAGAGTGGTCTTCAACAAACCGTTGTAGCGTTCAATCTTCCCTGAAGCTGGTGCATAGTAGGGAATGTGGAATATCCACTCAATACCGTGCTCTTTTGCCCAGTTCTTGACAAGGTTGTTCTTGAAATGAGTTCCGTTGTCTGACTCAATCCTCTCTGGAGTTCCGTGTCTCCACAGGATCTGTCTCTCCAGACCAAGAATAGTGTTGCGTGCAGTTGCATGTGGAACTGGATAAGTTTCCAACCATCCAGTGTTTGCCTCTACCATAGTAAGCACGTACTGCTTACCAGAATGAGAACGTGGTAGAGTGATGTAGTCAATCTGCCAAGCTTCACCATACTTGTACTTGGACCATCTGTCACCATACCACAAGGGCTTAATTCGTTTTGCCTGCTTAATAGCATCACAAATATCACAGTCATGGATGACTTGTGTGATAGCATCCATGGAAATGTCTATGGATCTGTCACGAGCCCATTGGTATGTTGCATCTCTGCCTTGATGTCCTGACGAATTATGAGCCCACCGAGCTAAGAATATTTCACCTCGGCGTTTCCAGTTGAGATCAAGATTAGAGTCCATGTCTACTTGAGAAACTCTTGCAGCTAGATCTGCCTGATGGTTGTGTTGCTGTTCCTCAGTTCCTTTGCTCTTAGGAATGTGAGCATCAATGTGTCTCACCTTCACTGGAATTCTCTCGACTCGATGAGCAATGTCCTGCCACAGGTCAGCTGCCCAGATGGGTTTTCACAGTATCACAGCATCACAGTATCGCTTAGGTTGGAAAGGACCCCGAGGATCATCGAGTCCAACCTATCAACACAGACCCCATGACTAGACCATGGCACCAAGTGCCATGTCCAATCTCCCCTTGAACGCCTCCAGGGTCGATGACTCAACCACCTCCCTGGGCAACCCATTCCAATGACGAATGACTCGCTCGGTGAAGAACTTCCTCCTCACCTCGAGTCTAAACCTCCCCTGGCGCAGCTTGAGACTGTGTCCCCTTGTTCTGGTGCTGGTTGCCTGGGAGAAGAGACCAACCCCTTCCCGGCTACAACCACCTTTCAGGTAGTTGTAGAGGGCAATGAGGTCACCCCTGAGCCTCCTCTTCTCCAGGCTAAACAATCCCAGCTCCCTCAGCCTCTCCTCATAGGGCTTGTGTTCCAAACCCCTCACCAACTTTGTTGCTCTTCTCTGGACACGTTCAAGTGTTTCGATGTCCTTCTTAAACTGAGGGGCCCAGAACTGGACACAGTACTCAAGGTGCGGCCTAACCAAAGCAGAGTACAGGGGCACTATGACCTCCCTGCTCCTGCTGGCCACACTATTTCTAATGCAGGCCAGGATGCTATTTGCCCTCCTGGCCACCTGGGCACACTGTTGGCTCATATTCAGGTGGCTGTCGATCAGCACACCCAGGTCCCTCTCTGTTTGGGAGCTCTCCAGACACTCCGACCCCAGCCTGTAGCTCTGCATGGGATTGCCGTAGCCAAAGTGCAGCACTCGGCACTTGGACTTGTTGAATGCCATCCCATTGGACTCTGCCCATCTGTCCAGTCGGTCGAGGTCCCTCTGCAATCGTGGAAAGTCGTCCTTTTCGACCAAGCGCGCAGCTTCGGGAGGGACGCACATGGAGCGGTGAGGGAGGAAGGGGACACCTGCCTAGCCAGCCAGATCAGCCAAATCAACCCTGGCGATCAATGGGGTGACAGATGTCGCAGCCAGATCTCCCTCACATCCTCTTCTATCATAGTATCATAGTATCATAGTATCATTCAAGGTTGGAAGGGACCACAAGGATCATCTAGTTCCAACCCCCCTGCCATGGGCAGGGACACCCCACACTAGATCAGGCTGGACAGAGCCTCATCCAGCCTGCTCTTAAACACCTCCAGGGACGGGGCCTCAACCACCTCCCTGGACAACCCATTCCAGGGTCTCACCACTCTCATGGTGAAGAACCTCCTCCTCACATCCAGCCTGAATCTCCCCACCTGCAGCTTCATTCCATTCCCCCTAGTCCTATCACTACCTGAGATCCTGAGAAGTCCTTCCCCAGCCTTCCTGTAGGCCCCCTTCAGATACTGGAAGGCCACAATGAGGTCACCTCGGAGCCTTCTCTTCTCCAGACTGAACAGCCCCAACTCCCTCAGTCTGTCCTCATAGGAGAGGCGCTCTAGCCCTCTGATCATCCTTGTGGCCCTTCTCTGGACACGTTCCAGCACCTCCACATCCCTCCTGTAATAGGGGCTCCAGAACTGGACACAGTACTCCAGGTGGGGTCTCACCAGGGCTGAGTAGAGGGGGAGGATCACCTCCCTTGACCTGCTAGCCACACTTCTCCTGATGCAGCCCAGGATCTGAGATCTGATTGGCTTTGCGGGCTGCAAGTGCACATTGAGAGCTCATGTTGAGCTTCCTGTCCACCAGCACCCCCAAGTCTCTCTCCTCAGGGCTGCTTTCCAGCCACTCACTGCCCAGCCTGGATTTGTGCCTGGGATTGCCTCGACCCAGATGCAGGACCCTGCACTCGCTCTTATTGAACTTCATGAGGTTGGCTTGTGCCCACCTCTCCAGCTTGTCAAGGTCCCTCTGGATGGCCTTCCTTCCCTCCAGCGTGTCTGCTGCACCACACAGCTTGGTGTCATCAGCAAACTTGCTGAGGGTGCACTCAATGCCACTGGTCCATGTCACCCACAAAGATGTTGAACAAGACAGGTCCCAGGACTGATCCCTGAGGGACTCCGCTTGTCACTGGCCTCCACTGGGACATGGAGCCATTGACAGCCACTCTTTGGGTGCGGCCATCAAGCCAGTTCCTTATCCACCTAGTGGTCCACCCATCAAACACATGTGTCACGAGTTTGGAGACCAGGATGTGGTGCGGGACAGTGTCGAAGGCTTTGCTCAGGTCCAGGTAAATGACATCAGTTGCTCGCCCCTCATCTATTAATTTTGTCACCTGCTCATAGAAGGCCACCAGGTTGGTCAGGCAGGATTTGCCCTTGGCAAAGCCATGCTGACTGTTCCCAATCACCTCTTCACTATTCTTCTCTGCCAACCATTCTTTTTCCAGTTCTTTAGCCAACCCCATAGAGCATTGGCTACCATCCACGAGTCGGTGTAGAGATAAAGCATTGGCAATCTCTCACGTTCAGCGATGTCGAGAGCTAGCAGGACAGCTTTTACCTCTGTGAACTGACTGGATTCTCCTTCTCCATCCTTCACCTCTGCAACTCGGCATGTTGGACTCCACACTGCAGACTTCCACCTTCGCTTGTTTCCAACAACATGACAGGAACCGCCTGTGAACAAAGAATATTTCTTTTAATCATCAGAAAGGTCATTGTAAGGAGGAGCTTCCTCAGCACGAGTTACTTTCTCCTCTGGAGGTTTAGCACAGTTGGTACCTTCAGGCCAACTTGAGATCACCTCCACTAGACCAGGTCTTTCAAGATTTCCCATTCGAGCTCTCTGTGTTATCAGAGCCATCCACTTAGACCATGTTGAGTCTGTAGCATGATGTGGTGTGGAACCTTTGCCTTTGAACATCCAATTCAAAACTGGCGATCTGGGAGTTAAGAGAAGTTGTGATTCAGTTCCAATTACTTCAGAAGATGCTTTTACTCCTTCATAGGCAGATAGAATCTCTTTTTCTGTTGGAGTATAATTTGCCTCTGAACCTCTGTAACCTCGACTCCAGAAACCAAGAGGTCGTCCACGTGTCTCACCTGGAGCTTTTTGCTACAAGCACCAGGTTGGACCATTGTCACTTGCAGCCGTGTACAAAATGTTCTTAATGTCTGGACCATCTCGGACAGGTCCCAGACCCACTGCTTGAATCACCTCTTGCTTTATCTGGTCAAAGGCTGCTTGTTGTTCAGGTCCCCAGTGGAAATGGTTTCTCTTTCGAGTCACATCATACAGAGGTTTCACAATCTGACTGTATCCAGGAATGTGCAGTCTCCAAAATCCCACTATCCCCAAGAAATGTAAGATCTCTTGCTTGTTCATGGGATTTGCCATGGTAGAGACTCTATTTACCACATCCACTGGAATGTGTCGGCGTCCATCCTGCCCCCGCACTCCCAGAAACTGGATCTCTGTGGTAGGTCCTTTCACCTTGTCTCACTTGATGGCAAAACCTGCATTCAGGAGAATGTCAATGATTTTGTTACCTTTCTCGAAGACTTCCTCAGCAGTTTTACCCCAGACGATGATATCATCGATGAACTGGATGTGTTCTGGAGCACCGCCTTTCTCCAGAGCATCATGGATTGCTGCATGACAGATGCTTGAGCTGTGGATCCAGCCCATTGGCAGCCTGTTGAAAGTGTACTGGATTCCTCTCCAGGTGAAAGCAAACTGAGGCCTGCATTCCTCTGCTATGGGAATAGAGAAAAAGGCATTAGCAATGTCTATGGTAGCATATTATTTGGCCTCTTTGGATTCCAGCTCATACTGTAGTTCCATCATGTCTGGTACTGCCGCACTCATAGGTGGTGTTACTTCATTCAGGGCTCGGTAGTCGACTGTCAGACGCCAGTCTCCATTCTGCTTCTGCACAGGCCACACTGGACTGTTGAAAGGGGAATGAGTTTTGCTGACGACTTTCTGACTCTCCAACTGACAAGTCAGATTCTGAATGGGCAACAAAGAGTCACGGTTGGTTCTGTATTGTCTGTGATGCACAGTCTGAGAAGCAACCAGCGATTTAATGTCCTGTATCTTATGTTGTCCCACAACTGCAGATTCATCAGAAAGTTCAGGTCTAGCAGACAGCTTCAATTTTTGTCCATCAATTTCTATAGAAGCTACTCCAAAAGCCCATTTGTAACCTCAAGGGTCTTTGAAACGCCCTTCTCTCAAAAAATCAATTCCCAAAATACAGGGTGCGTCAGGTCCGGTCACAACTGTATGCTTCCTCCCTTGTTTACCATTTAAACTTATATTAACCTCTACCTTACTTAACTCTTGAGATCCACCAGTGACTCCCAGAATAGTTATAGACTCTGATCCCTGATAATTTGATGGTATTATGGTGCACTGAGCTCCTGTGTCAACCAAGGCCCTGTACTTCCGAAATTGTGAAGTGCCAGGCCATTGGATGTACACATCCCAATAGATTCTCTTATCTCGATTATCCCTCTCCTCCCCTGGCGGGAGGCAGGGCACCCCTAGTTATGGGGAACATGCCCACAATGCATTGAGCACAGTGTGCGGTGTTATAGCTGGAGCCACTGTTGCAGCTACTAGAGTTGTTCTGGGGAACTGTGGAAGTAACAGCCGCCCTTCTGGTATTGCTACCTCGGGTTCTGCCACTTTGCAGTTCCCTCAGTCTCCTGAAAAGATTAGAAGTTGGTTGGTCATCCCACCTGTTCATGTTCTCACCAAACTCATCACGCAGAGTTATCCAAACAGTTCTACGTGATTGCCTTGGTGGTCTGTTTTGGTTTGATCTGTTTTGGAATAAAACCTTTATTAGAATAAACCAAACCAGGTTGGAAGAGACCTTCAAGATCATCGTGTCCAACCCATCAACCAATCCAACCCACCCAAACAGCTAACCCATGGCACCAAGCACCCCATCAAGTCTCCTTCTGAACACCTTCAATGACGGCGACTCCACCACCTCCCCGGGCAACCCATTCCAATGGGCAATCACTCTTTCTGTATAGAACTTCTTCCTAACATCCAACCTGAACCTCCCCTGGTGCAGCCTGAGACTGTGTCCTCTTGTTCTGGTACTGGGTGCCTGGGAGAAGAGACCATCATCCACCTGGCTACAACCTCCCTTCAGGTAGTTGTAGAGAGTGATAAGGTCACCCCTGAGTCTCCTCTTCTCCAGGCTAAGCAACCCCAGCTCCCTCAGCCTCTCCTCGTAGGGCTTGTGTTCCAAACCCCTCACCAACTTTGTTGCTCTTCTCTGGAGTCGTTCCAGCAAGTCAACATCCTTCCTAGACTGAGGGGCCCAGAACTGGACACAGGACTCAAGGTGTGGCCTAACCAGTGCAGTGTACAGGGGCAGAATGACCTCCCTGATCCTGCTGGCCACACTGTTCCTGATGCAGGCCAAGATGCCATTGGCCCTCTTGGCTGCCTGGGCACACTGCAGGCTCATGTTCAGCCTGCCATCGACCAGTACCCCCAGGTCCCTCTCTGCCTGGCTGCTCTCCAGCCACTCTGACCCCAGCCTGTAGCACTGCATGGGGTTGTTGTGGCCAATGTGCAGAACCCAAAACTTGGATGTGTTAAATCTCATGCCGTTGGATTCTGCCCATCTGTCCAGCCTGTCGAGGTCCCTCTGCAGAGCCTCTCTACCCTCCAGCATATCAACTCTTGCCCCCAGCTTGGTGTCGTCAGCAAATTTACTGATGATGGACTCAATGCCCTCATCCAGATCATCAATAAAGATGTTAAAGAGCACAGGGCCCAGCACTGATCCCTGCGGCACACCACTAGTGACTGGCTGCCAGCTGGCTGTGGCACCATTCACCACCACTCTCTGGGCTCAGCCCTCCAGCCAGTTCCTAACCCATCGCAGTGTGCTCCCGTCCAAGCCATAGGCTGACAGCTTGGCCAGGAGTTTGCTATGGGGGATGGTATCAAAGGCCTTGCTAAGATCCAGGTAGACTACATCCACAGGCCTCCCCACATCCACCAGGCAGGTCACGTGATCATAGAAGGAGATCAGGTTGGTCAGGCAGGACCTGCCCTTCCTAAATCCATGCTGGCTAGGCCTGATCCCTTGGCCATCCTGTAAGTGTTGTGTTATTGCACTCAGGATGACCTGTTCCATGATCTTGCCTGGCACTGAGGTCAGGCTGACAGGCCTGTAATTCCCTGGCTCATCCAACCGGCCCTTCTTATGGATGGGCACCATGTTGGCCAGCTTCCAGTCCTCTGGGACCTCGCCAGTGAGCCAGGACTGCTGGAAAATTATGGAGAGTGGCTTGGCCAGCTCATCTGCCAGCTCTCTCAGCACCCTAGGATAAATCCCATCTGGTCCCATGGACTTGTGGGGATCCAAGCTGCTAAGGAGAGTTCCAACCACCTCCTCATGGAACATAGGGAAACTGTGCAGCTCCCTGGCTCCTTCTGCCAGATCTGCAGGCCAGCTGTCAGGAAGACGTTCTGCCCTTCTAGTAAAAATTGAGGCAAAGAAGGTGTTAAGTATCTCTGCCTTTTCCTCATCCTTTGTTACAATGTTCCCCTCCGTATCCACCAAGGAGTGGAGGTTGTCTTTTCCCTTACTCTTACTATTAATGTATTTATAGAAGGACTTTTTGTTGACCTTCACAGTAGAGGCCAGTTTAAGCTCCAAGTGTGCTTTTGCCTCCCTAATTTTCTTCCTACAACACCTAGCAACATCCTTGACCTCCTTGGAGGACGTGTATTCTTCACAGATGAAACTTGTATCCACCTGGAGGAAGAATTAGAATTATCCTTTTGTTCCAATTGGGATGTGGTGTTTTTAAACTCATCCTTCAGTTCTTTCATACAATTCTCAATTTTTCCAGACAGAGTTTCAATGGCTGAAACCAAAGAACCACGTGTCATGCTATCCTCCAATTGTCTCATTTGATCACTGAATTGGCCAACTGTAGGAGGAGCTCCACCATAATTTCTTGCCACAATCCTGCTTGCCAGAATGTTTGCATAATTAGAAGGAGCAAGCTTGATGAGCTTTTTAGCAAGACCAGTTCCTACAGGAATGTCATCAGGATTCAGAGTTTCATGTTCACCATAGAGTGTCTCTCTAACAGCAAATTCTCTCAGGCGCTTAATTCCCTCATCTATGGTAGTCCAGGGCTTAGGATTCCATGGAAGATCATCTCGGGAAGGGTATCTCAGGGCAACTGCAAATAAAAGGCGTACCCACAGAATAACATTACCGAGAGCCCTGCCTAGATGTCTATCTATTCCATTATCCCTCGAGAGACTTCCTAGCTGAGCTGCTGACTTGTCTCCAACTATTAGAGCTGGAGCACTTGTATCATAACATCTACTAAGCCAAGTTAGAATTGGCTCCTTATCTGCTCTGGTGTAATCTTTACGGGTGTTTCTCAATTCTTCCCGGGGTGAAGAACATTTGGAAATATCATCCTCTTCCTCCTTTGCCTCCTCTCCCTCAACTTGTTGTCCAAATAATCATGCTGCCACTCTCCTAAGGATCTCTTTAAGCCAAGAACCACCTTTTCCAGCTCCTGTCCTAGCTGCATCTCTATCCTGTTTTGCTCTCACTAAGTTAGCTAGATCTTTAAAGCAAACCTTCTCTTCCTCCTCAGCAGGATCTTTTCTAGTAGAGGGTCCCTCACCAGGATCAGTCTCCTGCTCTTCTCCCCCATTAGCTCCTGGATCAGCTTTGGCCTTTCCACTTCTAGTCTTTAAAACTGCTACTTGCTTCATTTGAGCTGTGTTTGAATTTACAGCTGCCTGAACAGAAGATGCCTCAAATGGTCACACCTTAGAGCATCATTATGCTCTGCCTCTGAGGCAGCCTCTTCCTCCCATGATCTGCCTGCATGCATCTGAAGGGAAAGGTCTTGTGCTTCAGGACTCAGATGGCACCAGCTCCAGGCTGCACCACGGCTGCTGGTCTCATGCCCAGCCCTGACTCACGCAGTGGTGCTGACTAGGGGCACCAAGCCTCAGCCCTGATCCCCAGGTCTGGTCACCTCAGTTAGAAAGTTCAGGCTCAGATAAGGTCTACTCTAAAAGAGCTCTTTATTGAGATGTTGGCTTGGAGAGGAGGCACTTGGGGCTGAGACATTGTCACTTCTGAGCTGCTGGATTCCTGGAGAGATTCCCAGGCACTGCAGAGCTTTGCCAGCACTGAGATCAGAATGCATGGGGCCAGCCCTTGCTGCCTGCTGTCAGGACAACTCAGGGCAGAGCTGGGGTGGCAGCACCTTCAGACCACAGAGGACTGTGAGCGTTGGGGTGTCCCAAGAGCTGGGAGTGATGGCTGATTTTTTCCTCCATCCTCCCCACACTGTCCCCATCAGTAGAACACCTTCTCCAGGTAGGCATTCAGGAACATTCTTGTGGGGTCCAGCTGCTCCCGCAGGGAGCAGAATTTGGGGAAGGCTGGATACATCTTCTCAAAGTCCTTCTGGGTGCAGCTGTGGGCCTGCAGGAGACAAAGTCTGTGAGAGGACTGGCCATCAAGGAGGAGTGAGTAGCTGGACATGGACACCAACCTCCCATCTGCTGTGGGAAGCCCCTGCAGAAGTGATGGCACCTTCATCCCCTTGTCTGTGTGCCCAAGGTGAGTAGCAAACAGGAACACCAGAATGAAGTTCAACAAGGACATGGGTACAGCCCTGCCCCTGCAGAGGAATACCTCCCTGCACCAGGACAGTTTAGGGGTTGAGCTGCTGGAAAGCAGCTCTGTGGAGAAGGACCCCCCAGGTCTAGTGGACAACAAGCTATCCCTGAGCCAGCAATGTGCCCTCATAGCCAAGAAGACAAATGGTCTCCTGAGGTGCATTCAGAAGAGTTCAAGGTCAAGGGAGGTCCTCTCCCCTGGCTATTCTGCCCCAGGGAGGACACATCTGGAGTCCTGGGTCCAGGCCTGGGCAGTTCAAGAGAGACAAGAAACTACTGGAGAGAGTCCAGCAGCATCTATGAAGATGCTGAGGAGAATGGAGCATCTCTGTGAGGAGGGAAGGCTGAGAGACCTGGGGCTGTTTAGCCTGGAGAAGAGCAACCTGAGAGGGGATCTCAATGCTGATCAATAGCATGGAGGAAAAGGATGGGGCCAGACTCTTTTCAGTCCTGCCCAGCAACAGGACAAGTGGCAACAAGCCCAAACTGGAACCCAGGAGGGTCCATCTGAACAGGAGGAAAACATTTCTTTCCTGTGATGATGCCAGAGCCCTGAAAGAAGCTGTCCAGAGAGGTTGTGGAGTCTCCTCTGGAGTGATTCCAAACCCACCTGGATGCAATCCCAGGCAATCTGCTCTGGGTGACCCTGCTTTAGCAATGGGGTTGGACTAGATGACCTCCAGAGGTCCCTTCCAATTCCCACCATACTGTTATTCTGTGATCTCCTCAAGGTACCTATAGCCTTCTGGGATCAACCTGACCTCCTTTTAAATGCAACCCTCCCTTTCCAAAAGAAGTCATGAAAGAGAAGAGGGAAGGTCCCCCTTCCACAGACACTGTCCTCACAGAGGAGCCATTGGTACCTTTGCCCAGTGTGGTCTTCCACCATGCTTCTTCATGATGCCCTCATAGGTCAGCCAGTAGTTGAGGTGAATGACATTCTTCCTATAGGGCCTGAGTGGAGTCAGACAGGGAGAACATTAGCAGGGAACTGAGCACACCCCTCAAACACCTCTGAGAGACCTCCACCTGGGGAGAAGGATGACACCAGGGATACATTATGAACTTTCTGACCAGCAGTAGCAGTGACTGATGGGACCAGCACTGACCTTCACATGGGACAACAGCCTCAAGAAAATGGACTGGGTGCCTCTGGGGTGCTCCAAGGCCACCTCACCTGCTGTGGTGGAAGCCTCATCCCTGGAAGTATTTAAGGCCAGGCTAGATGTGGTCTGAGCAACCTGCTGTAGTGTGAGGTGTCCCTGCCCATGGCAGGGGGGTTGGAACTGGATGATCAGTGCCAGGTTCTGCACATTGGCCACAACAACCCCATGCAGTGCTACAGGCTGGGGTCAGAGTGGATGGAGAGCAGCCAGGCAGAGAAAGACCTGGAGGTACTGGTTGATAGTAGGCTGAACATGAGCCTGCAGTGTGCCCAGGTGGCCAAGAAGGCCAATGGCATCCTGGCCTGCATCAGGAACAGTGTGGCCATCAGGAGCAGGGAGGTCATTGTGCCCCTGTACACTGCACTGGTTAGGCCGCACCTTGAGTCCTGTGTCCAGTTCTGGGCCCCTCAGTTCCTCAGTTTAGGAAAGATGTTGAGCTGCTGGAAGGTGTCCAGAGAAGGGCAACAAAGCTGGGGAGGGGTT
Organism: Melanerpes formicivorus; assembly: GCF_026170545.1. Classification (NCBI taxonomy): domain Eukaryota; kingdom Metazoa; phylum Chordata; class Aves; order Piciformes; family Picidae; genus Melanerpes; species Melanerpes formicivorus. The sequence continues at coordinate 12,141,388 of NW_027142361.1, forward strand.
TGGAGCACAGCCCTATGAGGAGAGGCTGAGGGAGCTGGGGTTGCTTAGCCTGGACAAGAGGAGGCTCAGGGGAGACCTTCTTGCTGTCTACAACTCCCTGAAGGGAGGTTGTAGCCAGGTGGGGGTTGGTCTCTTCTCCCAGGCAACCAGCATCAGAACAAGAGGACACAGTCTCAAGCTGTGCCAGGGGAGGTTTAGTCTGGATGTTAGGAAGAAGTTCTTCCCAGCAAGAGAGATTGGCCATCGGAATGTGCTGCCCAGGGATGTGGTGGAGTCACCATCACTGGAGGTGTTTAGGAAGAGACTGGTTGGGGTGCTTGGTGCCATGGTTTAGTTGATTAGATGGTGTTGGATGATAGGTTGGACTCAATGATCTCAAAGGTCTCTTCCAACCTGGTTAATTCTAATTCTAATTCTAATTCTAATTCTAATTCTAATTCTAATTCTAATTCTAGCTCTAGCTCTAATTCTAATTCCTGAGGTCTCTTCCAACCCTGACAGTTCTATGATTCTATGACCTGGTGTCTATGGCTTGGTGTCTGCCAATGTCTGAGTAGGGGGAACAGGCAAAGGTGCAGGAGCTTGTTTGATCCAGCTCAAGGAAGAGGAGGAGGAGGGTGGCATGGAGGGTGACTGACCTGTACATGATGATGTTCATGTAGCAGCTGTCTCTCTGGAGCAGGGACTCATCCAGATCTCATCCCCTCGAGCAAAGTGCACCTCCACCGGGTAGTGAGCCACCAGCTTGGGGTTGTTCTCCAGGGCAGCCTTCAGCTCCAGCAGGGCTTCCTTTGTCTTCTCACTGCCCAAGAGAAGCCCCCAGCCCCTGTTAATGCCAGCATTGGGCACAGCCATCTCTCTTAGGGTTTGAACTCTTGCCCCTGCAGCTCCTTCCCTGAACCATGCTGACTTGGGGAAGGGTGAGACACATCTCAGCACATTCCTTCCATTACTTTGGGCTCACAACTCCCCCCAGATAGGATGCAGCATGGGCCCCTCAATTTAAGAAGGATTTTGAGACTCCTGAATGTGTCCAGAGAAGGGCAATGAGGCTGGGGAGAGGTCTGGAGCACAAGCCCTACAAGGAGAGGCTGAGGGAGCTGGGGTTGCTTAGCCTGCAGAAGAGGAGGCTCAGGGGAGACCTTCTTGCTGTCTACAACTACCTGAAGGGAGGTTGCAGCCAGGAGGGGGTTGGTCTCTTCTCCCAGGCAACCAGCACCAGAACAAGAGGACACAGTCTCAAGCTGTGCCAGGGGAAGTTTAGGCTGGAGGTGAGGAGAAAGTTCTTCACAGAGAGAGTTGTTGGCCATTGGAATGTGCTGCCCAAGGAGGTGGTGGAGTCACCATCTCTGGAGGTGTTCAAGAGGGGATTGGACGTGGCACTTGGTGCCATGGTTTAGTAGTCATGAGGTGTTGGGTGACAGGTTGGACTTGATGATCTCTGAGGTGTCTTCCAACCTTATTGATTCTATGATTCTATGGTAGTCCAGGACAGGGATGAAGAAGGGTCTGCAAGCTAAGCTTGCAGGTAGGAATGGTGCCTCTTAGCCAGGTCCCTTCCTCCATGTGACCGGTTGACGTTGTCCCCTTAAGAAAGGGAATATGGTGGACGGAAGTTGGTAAACGGAAAGAATAATCTAAACTAATTTCATTGGAAGAGTGGGAGGAAGCACCTTCTGAACTGGGAGTGAACTGGGAGTGAAGAGGGCACTCCGGCACTTCTGTCTTTAGTCTTGCTTCCGCCTCTTCTTTCCCCTTACTCTTCTTTCCCCTTACTTACAGGGGGGAGGGAAGAGGCTTCTTGGCCTTACCCTTCCAACCCTCGACATTTTTTTTTATTGGTGTACCCAACGTGCGGCAGATAATTAGTTTAATTTATTACTTGATTGATTTAGTGTTTTCCAGCTGAATTAGCAAACATGAAGGTGTTGTGGTTTGTGGAGCGATTATTCTTTTCAATTTTTGGGGCTCTGGTTTACAGATATTGTTTGGGTTTGATTTTGGATTACCTGGGTAAATATTTGGTGCGGACAATTTATATGTGGGTTATGTATAGAGTTAGATTATGGTATGGAAAATGTGTGAATTTCTTATGGCCAGTGAGATACAGAAATGTTACCTCCACCACTCTCCCAATTGAGATAAAGGGTTTTAAGATTCCGCCTGAGGAGAGAGTAACTTTAGGTGATGGTGGGATCCAAAGGTGATTTATTTGGTGTGTATAATTCTGCTGCTGGTGATAACTAATGTGTATTCTCTGTATTCCTTATGGCGAGAGAAGAAGGTGTCCAGAGCTTGTTTTGTTATTAAAACTAGATCAAAAAGAAAACACCGTGGCTCTGGATCAGTCCCAGAGTCATCTAGTGACGAGGACTGTGGAGAACCCGTGTCAGTTAAAAAGAAGGCTAAAAAGTCAATTGGTAAAGCAGCTCTAAATGATTTTGCTGCTGATTCTGGCAAGCTGCCAAGGGCGTCAGCTGGTATCAACATGGCGCCTACTCCTTCTCCTCCTTCTTCTTCTCCGTCGGCCATTAACGGAGGAACGTCACTTCCACCCACTCCCTTGGTGGGACCGGAAGTCACTGCCCTAGCAGCTGATTTATCTCAGGACCTTTCAGCTTCCATTAAGGTGGCTGTAAATTCAAACACAGCTCCAATTAAGGTGGCTACTTTAAAGACTAGAAGTGGAAAGGCCAAAGATGGAGAAGAAGAGCTGGAGACTGATCCTGGTGAGGGGCCCTCTACTCTAAAAGATCCTGCTCAGGAGGAAGAGAAGGTTTGTTTTAAAGATCTAGCTAACCTAGTGAGATCAAAGCAGGATAGAGATGAAGTTAGGAAAGCAGCTGGCAAAGGTGGTTCTCAGCTTAAAGAGATCCTTAGGAGAATGACAGCAGGATTATATGGACAAAGAATTCAGGGAGACGAAGACGAAGATGATATTTCAGAGTGTTCTTCTCCCCGCGAGGAATTGCGTCACGTCTGTAAAGATTTCACCAGGGCAGATAAGGAGCCAGTTCTAGCTTGGCTTAGTAGGTGTTATGATACAGGTGCTTCAGCTCTAACAGTTGGAGACAAGTCAGCAGCTCAGTTAGGAACTCTCTCAAGGGATAATGGAATAGATAGACATCTAGGCAGAGCTCTCGGTAAGGTTAATCTGTGGACACGCCTTTTAATGGCGGTTGCCCTGAGATACCCTTCCCGAGATGATCTTCCACGGAACCCTAAACCCCGGACTACCATAGATGAGGGAATTAAGCGCTTGAGAGAATTCGCTGTTAGAGAGCTACTCTATGGTGAACATGAATCTGAATCCGGATGACATTCCTGTGGGTATTGGTCTTGCTAAAAAGATCATCAAACTTGCTCCTTCCAATTATGCAAACATTCTGGCAAGCAGAATTGTGTCAAGAAGTTATGGTGGAGCTTCTCCTACGGTTGGCCAATTCAGTGATCAAATGAGACAATTGGAGGATAGCATGACACGTGGTTCTTTGATTTCGGCCATCAAAACTATGTCTGGAAAGATTGAGAATTGCATGAAGGATCTGAAAGATTCCATATACCAATTGGCACAGAAGGATAATTACAATTCTTCCTCCAGGTGGATACAAGTTTCATCTGTGAGGAATACACGTCCTCCAAGGAGGTCATTCCAAAACAGGACATTCCAAAACAGGTCATTCCAAAACAGACCACCAAGGCAATCATGTAGAACTATTTGGATAACTCTGCGTGATCAGTTTGGTGAGAACATGAACCGATGGGATGGCCAACCAACTTCTAATCTTTTTAGGAGACTGAGGGAACTGCAAAGTGGCAGAACCCGAGGTAGCAATACCAGAAGGGTAGCTGTTACTTCCACAGTTCCCCATAACGACTCTTATGGCTCCAACAGTGGCTCCAGTTATAACATGCAAAGTTATAACCCTGCAAACTATGTGCAATGCACATGTACGCATGTTCCCCATAACTAGGGGTGCCCTGCCTCCCGCCAGGGGGAGGAGAGGGATTACAGAGATAATAGAATCTATTGGGATGTGTACATCCAGTGGCCTGGCACTTCACAATTTCGGAAGTACAGGGCCTTGGTTGACACAGGAGCTCAGTGCACCATAATACCATCAAATTATCAGGGATCAGAGTCTATAACTATTCTGGGAGTCACTGGTGGATCTCAAGAGTTAAGTAAGGTAGAGGTTAATATAAGTTTAACTGGTAAACAATGGAGGAAGCATACAGTTGTGACCGGACCTGACGCACCCTGTATTTTGGGAATTGATTTTTTGAGAGAAGGGCGTTTCAAAGACCCTAGAGGTTACAAATGGGCTTTTGGAGTAGCTTCTATAGAAATTGATGGACAAAAATTGAAGCTGTCTGCTAGACCTGAGCTTGCTGATGAATCTGCAGTTGTGGGACAACATAAGATACAGGACATTAAATCGCTGGTTGCTTCTCAGACTGTGCATCACAGACAATACAGAACCAACCGTGACTCTTTGTTGCCCATTCAGAATCTGACTTGTCAGTTGGAGAGTCAGAAAGTCGTCAGCAAAACTCATTCACCTTTCAACAGTCCAGTGTGGCCTGTGCGGAAGCAGAATGGAGACTGGCGTCTGACAGTCGACTACCGAGCCCTGAATGAAGTAACACCACCTATGAGTGCAGCAGTACCAGACATGATGGAGCTCCAGTATGAGCTGGAATCCAAAGAGGCCAAATGGTATGCTACCATAGACATTGCTAATGCCTTTTTCTCTATTCCCATAGCAGAGGAATGCAGGCCTCAGTTTGCTTTCACCTGGAGAGGAATCCAGTACACTTTCAACAGGCTGCCAATGGGCTGGATCCACAGCTCAAGCATCTGTCATGCAGTGATCCACGATGCTCTGGAGAAAGGCGGTGCTCCAGAACACATCCAGTTCATCGATGATATCATCATCTGGGGCAACAAAATCATTGACATTCTTCTGAATGCAGGCTTTGCCATCAAACGAGACAAGATGAAAGGACCTACCACAGAGATTCAGTTTCTGGGAGTGCGGTGGCAGGATGGACGCCGACACATTCCAGTGGATGTGGTAAATAGAGTCTCCACCATGGCAAGTCCCACAAACAAGCAAGAGACCCTACGTTTCTTGGGGATAGTGGGATTTTGGAGACTGCACATTCCTGGATACAGTCAGATTGTGAAACCTCTGTATGATGTGACTCGAAAGAGAAACCATTTCCACTGGGGACCTGAACAACAAGCAGCCTTTGACCAGATAAAGCAAGAGGTAGTTCAAGCAGTGGGTCTGGGACCTGTCCGAGATGGTCCAGACATTAAGAACATTTTGTACACGGCTGCAAGTGACAATGGTCCAAGCTGGTGCTTGTGGCAAAAAGCTCCAGGTGAGACACGTGGACGACCTCTTGGTTTCTGGAGTCGAGGTTACAGAGGTTCAGAGGCTAATTATACTCCAGCAGAGAAAGAAATTTTAGCTGCCTATGAAGGAGTAAAAGCATCTTCTGAAGTAATTGGAACTGAATCACAACTTCTCTTAGCTCCCAGATTACCAGTTTTGAATTGGATGTTCAAAGGCAAAGGCTCCACACCACATCATGCTACAGACTCAACATGGTCTAAGTGGATGGCTCTGATAACACAGAGAGATCGAATGGGAAATCTTGAAAGACCTGGTCTAGTGGAGGTGATCTCAAGTTGGCCTGAAGGCATCAACTGTGCTAAACCTCCAGAGGAGAAAGTAACTCGTGCTGAGGAAGCTCCTCCTTACAATGACCTTTCTGATGATGAAAAGAAATATGCTTTGTTCACAGACGGTTCCTGTCGTCTTGTTGGAAACAAGCGAAGGTGGAAGTCTGCAGTGTGAAGTCCAACACGCCGAGTTGCAGAGGCGAAAGATGGAGAAGGAGAATCCAGTCAGTTCGCAGAGGTAAAAGCTGTCCAGCTGGCTCTCGACGTAGCTGAACGTGAGAGATGGCCAAAGCTTTATCTCTACACCGACTCATGGATGGTAGCCAATGCTCTATGGGGTTGGCTAAAGAACTGGAAGAAGAGTGGTTGGCAGAGGAAATGAAAACCCATTTGGGCAGCCAACCTGTGGCAGGACATTGCTGATCGAATCGAGAGAATTCCAGTGAAAGTGAGGCACATCAATGCTCACATTCCTACGAGCAAAGCTACTGAGGAACATCAACACAACCATCAGGCAGATCTAGCTGCAAGAGTTTCTCAAGTAGACATGGACTCTAATCTTGATCTCGACTGGAAACAGCGAGGTGAGATATTCTTAGCTCGGTGGGCTCATGATTCGTCAGGACATCAAGGCAGAGATGCAACATACCAATGGGCTCGTGACAGATCCATAGACATTTCCATGGATGCTATCACACAAGTCATCCAGGACTGTGACATTTGTGCTGCTATTAAGCAGGCAAAACGACTTAAGCCCTTGTGGTATGGTGACAGATGGTCCAAGTACAAGTATGGTGAAGCTTGGCAGATTGACTACATCACTCTACCACGTTCTCGTTCTGGTAAGCAGTACGTGCTTACTATGGTAGAGGCAAACACTGGATGGTTGGAAACTTATCCAGTTCCACATGCAACTGCACGCAACACCATTCTCGGTCTGGAGAGACAGATCCTGTGGAGACACGGAACTCCAGAGAGGATTGAGTCAGACAACGGAACTCATTTCAAGAACAACCTTGTCAAGAACTGGGCAAAAGAGCACGGTATTGAGTGGATATTCCACATTCCCTACTATGCACCAGCTTCAGGGAAGATTGAACGCTACAACGGTTTGTTGAAGACCACTCTTAAAGCCATGGGGGGTGGATCTTTGAAAAACTGGGAAAAACATTTAGCACAAGCAACCTGGCTGGTAAATAGTAGAGGTTCAGTGAACCGAGCTGGACCTGCACATTCAGATTTGCTACAGAAAGTAGAAGGTGATAGAGTTCCTGTTGTTAGAGAAAAGAATCTGTTAGGTAAAACTGTTTGGGTATTTTCACCCTCAGGAGAGGCTAAACCTGTCCGAGGGGTGGTTTCAGCTGAAGGTCCGGGTCACACTTATTGGGTGATGCAAGAGAATGGTGAAATTCAGTGTATTCCACAAAGAAATTTAACTTTAGCTGAAATAGGTTAATTTCAAACTGTTGTACAGCTACATCGCGTCCAGAGGAAGAATCAACGAGGAATCTACGGTGCACGAACCCTGAGATCCCTGAGAGCACTGAGTCAACTAAGAGACCCTGAGATTCCCTGTTTCCCTTTTCTTTGCTTCGTCGGCGAAGAAATGAACTGTTTTCCATTTTTCTTACTTTCTGATTTTCTTGGACTTTTTGAATCATCTATATCTGAGCATAGCCGGAATGGATTATGAACTTTGCTCACGAACTGTAAATATCGTTTTGGATTGGATGGAGAGTATGAACGGCCAATGAAATTGTTTAGAAGGGGTGGACTGTGATCGGTTGACGTTGTCCCCTTAAGAAAGGGAATATGGCGGACAGAAGTTGGTAAACGGGAAGAATAATCTAAACTAATTTCATTGGAAGAGTGGGAGGAAGCACCTTCTGAACTGGGAGTGAACTGGGAGTGAACTGGGCACTCCGGCACTTCTATCTTTAGTCTTGCTTCCGCCTCTTCTTTGGACAGCAGCTTTCTGTGCTGGGCTTTCTGCCAAGGCTTCGGCCTTGAAAACCGATAAGCTACCCGGCCTGTATTAACTGCTTTCCAATTAACACAAGTGCTTCTAACTTTTTTTTTCCTCTCTTTTCTTTCTCTTTCTATCCCACTCTGGGGAAAGGGGGAAAGAGGGGAGAGCGGAGGTGGGAAACCCCCCTCAGCAGAGGGGGGAACCCTCATTTCTGTGTTACTCTATTGTATATCTTTGTATATATTGTACATATTGTAAATTTGTATATATTCCCCTGCATACCCTACATTGCTTTGTAAATATACAGCTCCACTGCTTTGCTAATTCAGCTTGTGAGTTTTTTTTCCTTTCCCTTCAATTTTTCTTTCCCCTTACTTACAGGGGGGAGGGAAGAGGCTTCTTGGCCTTACCCTTCCAACCCTCGACACTCCATGACTTTGCTCCTGCTCCACTCAGTGTGGTCTAAGGAGTGAGCACAGGCAGCAGGGAGGGGATGTGGTTTGGGCACTGAGCTTGACTGGGGGTGGACACTGACGGTCTGAAGAGCCACTTACATGGGGATGGCCCAGTCTTGGACATGCTGCTTGAAGCGACACTCGTAGTTGAAGATCTTGTAGCTGAGGGCAATGTTCTCCACCCGAGAGCTGAAGAGCAGCCAGAGGAAGCAGCGGTTGATCCAGCACACCAAGCTGGGCACAAAGGTGCTGCAGGCTGGGAGGAAAGCAGGATGTGAGATCTCACCCCAGGGATTTGCCACAGGCAAATGAGCTGTGCTGCCACAAGCCACTGCCTGGGGATGACAGACAGAGGGATGCAGCAAAGCTGCAGCTCCCAGCCCAGGGCGCTAGAGCCCAAGGTGCCCTGCAGCCCTGCTGGGGGCTCACCTCTGCTCACACCACCCAATCTTGGACCTTACACCTTTGCCCTCAGCTCCCTCCTCCTCCCCTTTCTACAGGACAGAAAGGGGTGCTTGGTCATCATCTGCCCTCCTCCCTGAGGCCTCAGTTTCTCGAAGGCTGTGCACTGGGCATCCTGGAATCAGGGGTATTGGGTAGAATGGCAGGGTAGACCCCCTGTGAGAGACCTCAGCACCCACAGCTGACCTTACAGAACTAGAGTGGTAGAGGTTAAAAGAGACCTCTGGAGATCATCTAGTCCAACCCTTCTGTTAACACAGGTACACCTAGGCATGTTTTGAAAGTCTCCAGAGAGGCTGCAGAGTCTCAGGCAGCCTCTTCCAGTGCTCCAGCATCCTCAAAGTAAAGAAGTTTCTCCTTAAGTTCAAGTGAAACCTCCTGTGTTCTTGTTTGCACCCATTGCTCTTTGCCCTGTCCCTGGCCACCACTGAACAGAGCCCAGCCCCATCCTCATGGCCTCTACCCTTCAGATATTTAAATGTACTGAGAACCCCCCCTCTCAGCCTTCTCTTCTCCAGGCTAAACAGCCCTAGGTGTCTCAGTCTCTCCTCATCACAGAGATGCTCCAGTCCCCTCATCATCCTCATGGCCCTCTGTTGGTCTCTCTCCAGTAGCTCCCTGTCCCTCTTGAACTGGGGAGCCCAGAACTAGGCACAATACTCCAGGTGCAGCCTTACCAGGACAGAGTAGAAGGGAAGGAGAACCTCCTGGCTATGCTCTTTTTAATGCACCCCAGAAACCTATTGCTTTTATCGGCCATGAGAGCACAGTTCTGGCAAAGCCCAGAGCACTCCTATGTCCTTCTCTTCAGAGCAGCTTTCCAGCAGATCAACCTGCTCTATCTCTGCACACGAGAGGGCAGTGCAGCTCCAGACATCAACACGAGGAGGAACTTCTTCACTGGGAGGCTCACAGAGCATTGGAGCAGGCTGCCCAGAGAGGTTGTGGAGTCTCCTTCTCTGGAGACTTTCAAGCCCCATCTGGATGCATTCCTGTGTGACCTGTGCTGGATTCTATGGTCCTGCTCTGGCAGGGGAGTTGGACTTGATGATCTCCAGAGGTCCCTTCCAACCCCTAACATCCTCTGATCCTGTGTAATCCCAGCCCAAACCCATTCCTCCCGTGGAGCTTGCTTGTGAGAGAACAAGCTTCTCCTCCTTCCCCAAGGATAGGGGTGCTCCAGGTCACAGTCCTCCTTTGCCATTGGTTTAGTGTCAGCCCTGCAGTGCTGGCTCGAGGCTTGGGTTCGATGATCTCTGAGGTCTCTTCCAACCAGATCTATTCTGTGATTCTGTTCCTGGACAAAGCCACTCAACCCAACTTGTCCCCAGCCACTGCCCAGCCCATGCCCCTACCTGATCCACAGCAGAAACTCCAGCAAATAATAGCCAACAGCATAATCCCACAGCCAGCTGGTGGAGGAAGAGGGAGGCTGCAAAGTCAGAGGAGGATTGTGACCGTTTGAGGCTGTCCCCTTAAGAAAGGGAATATGGTGGACAGAAGTTGGTAAACAGAAAGAATAATCTAAACTAATTTCATTGGTGAAGTGGGAGGAAGCACCTTCTGAACTGGGAGTGCAGGAAAGATATCCTGGGCACTCCGGCACTTTATCTTCAGTCTTGCTTCCGCCTCTCCACGGTGCAGCAGCTCTCTCTGTGCTGGGCTTTCTGCCAAGGCTCCGGCCTTGAAAAACTGATAAGGCCTGTATTAACTCCTTTCCAATTAACACAAGTGCTTCTAACATTTTTTTTTCTCTCTTTTCTTTCTCTTTCTATCCCACTCTGGGGAAAGGGGGAAAGAGGGGAGAGCGGAGGTGGGAAACCCCCCTCAGCAGAGGGGGGAACTCTCATTTCTGTGCTACTCTATTGTATATCTTTGTATATATTGTACATATTGTAAATTTGTATATATTCCCCTGCATATCCTTCATTGCTTTGTAAATATAAAGCTCCACTGCTTTGCTAATTCAGCTTGTGAGTTTTTTTTTCCTTTCCCTTCAATTTTTTTTTCTTTCCCTTTACCTTACAAGGGGGAAGGGAAGAGGCTTCTTGGCCTTACCCTTCCAACCCACCACAAGGATGATGGTCATTAGTTATGACCCAGGACTTGCATCTTTCTTGCTGGTGGGTTATGGATGTAGAAGACTATGCCCAGACCAGGACTAAGCTGGGAGCAGTGGTTTGGGGAAGAGTAGCCCAGGACTTCCCAAATCTCTCTCCTGTGAGCAAAGTGAGCCACATCCAGCCCCAGAAAGGGGTCAGGTGTTGTCATGAGGATGCTGAGAGCTTGGACAGCACCAGCTGCATCCACATCCCAGGAATGACAGAATAGGAAGTGTGGGCAAAGTGCAGCTCAGTCCCAAAATGCTGTTTCCCTACTCAGTCCTTTCCCCTCCAGCTCTTGCACATCAAGCCCACCCTAAAACACCAGCTCCTGGAGGGCATCCAGTTTTGTTCACAGGCTCTTCTCCCTCCCTGCATGGAGCACAGTGGGACCTACCTTGGTGGTGTGATCCTGGTAGATGATGCTGACATTCTCACTGTGAGGGAATCAGAGGAACCTCATGTACTGGGATCTCTTCAGGTGGTCATCAAGGTGATCAAGGACCTGCAACAACCAGATAAGTGGAGGCTGGTTGGTAATCCTCCCTAACCATGGAGCAGGGCTCCTGGGAACAGGGCTTGGAGGCATCTCAAGAAGACTCTCATTAATGCTGCAGAAGGTCCAAGAATTCCATCTGGATAGTCTTGGCAACCTTTGGGTTGGAGTGGGGCCAAGGGAGTCCAGTCAAGTACCAAGAGGTTAACAGAGACCATCACAGGATCACAGGATGCTCGGGATTGGAAGTGAGGTTGTAGCCAGGTGGGCGTTGGTCTCTTCTCCCAGGCAACCAGCATCAGAACAAGAGGACACAGTCTCAAGCTGTGCCAGGGGAGGTTTAGGCTGGATGTTAGGAAGAAGTTCTTCCCAGAAAGAGAGATTGGCCATTGGAATGTGCTGCCTAGGGAGGTGGTGGAGTCACCATCACTGGAGGTGTTTAGGAAGAGACTGGCTGGGGTGCTTGGTGCCATGGTTTAGTTGATGAGATGGGGTTGGGTGATAGGTTGGACTTGATGATCTCAAAGGTCTCTTCCAACCTGGTTAATTCTATTCTACTCTACTCTACTCTACTCTACTCTACTCTACTCTACTCTACTCTACTCTACTCCATTCTATTCTACTCTATTCTATTCTATTCTATTCTATTCTATTCTATTCTAAGTCTGACCCCCCTGCCAGAGCAGGACCAGAGAATCCAGCACAGGTCACACAGGAATGCATCCAGATGGGGCTTGAAAGTCTCCAGAGAAGGAGACTCCACAACCTCTCTGAGGAACCTGTTCCAGTGCTCTGTGACCCTCCCAGTGAAGAAGTTCCTCCTCATGTTGAGGTGGAACCTCCTGGGGGTCCATGGGGAAGGAAGGTGGGATGCAATGTGGCATAGAGCCAGGATACAAGAAGGAATGGAGCTGGGATACAACAGGGACGGAGCCAGGATGCAATGAAGCATGGAGCTGGCTTACAACAGGGAGCGGAGCTGGGATGTGCTACATGGCCCTGTCCTAGAGACATTCCTGTTTCAAACACAGACTTGCCAAATTATTCATAAAGACACAAAAAAGAGCTTTAGGAGAGGCAGATGCCTCGGAGGAGAGGGCAGCCAGGAACTGAGGACAGTGAGGCACAGGGAGCCCCACTGAGCAGACAGCCCACGCACCTCAAGGAGGTGACCACAGCCCCAGGACATAGCAGCCTGTTCCCAGGGCCACTAGGGGCTTGCTCCACTGCATGACACAGCAACACCTGCAGAAATGAGTCAACCTTCCTGTCCTCGCTCCTTATCCCTGCCTCCTTGTGCAAGACTGGAAGGACTCTGCACTCAGCCCTTGCACGGTGCTGCTCTGGCTGGACCAGCAGCTCTCCAAGCAGCCTCTCTGTGGTGGGTCAACGCCTTTTTCTGAAAACAAAAAAACAAAGCAGGGTGGAGGGCTTGCAGGTACTTTACCCTCCCTGCAGGGCGTTTCCCCTGGGAAAACTGAGTCTGTTCCACTCCCCCCTCCCTGCCCAGCTAGGGTATAAAAAGCAGGATATCATAGCTGTTGGATCTCCTTTTTGGCTCCTGCCTCTGCTGGATGAGAGCTACTGCAGCTGCCCTCCTGCTCCTCAGCCACGTGGCCGGACCTGATCCTTTTCCCTGCTGCCTCCGCGCCTCCTCAGAGAAAGACTGGTTTTGTATTATTCTTTTCTGTCTCCCTCCCATCCATTCTTGTTCCTTGCCCTTGTGAACTTTTTTTTCTGTTATTGTCATATATATAATTTAAAGAAAGATTCTTTGCCTCTCTACTTCCAAGCCGACTCCAGATTGTTGTTTAGTGGATTTGCTCCTTACCCTTTTTTTTTCCCCTCTCCCTGTTTGGAGGGAGGAGGGGGGGAGTGGAGAAGAGATTCTCAGCCTTTTCCCCATTTGAGCTTTTAACTCCCAGTTAAGGCTCAAACTACACTCTCCAACCACCCTCTGCTCCTGCTGTGGAATCTCCCACAGCTTTGCAGAAAGGCTTCAAACTGCAGAAGCTTTGCTTTGAGGAGTTTGCTTGAATCATGGAATCACAGAATTGGTTTGGATGGAAGAGCCTCTAAAGATCATGGAGCCCAACTGTTAACCCAGCACTGCCCAGACACCAATCAACCATGTCCCTCAGCACCACATCTACACAGCTTTTCAGTCCCTTCAGGGAAGGGGACTTCACCACTGCTCTTGGCAGACTGCTTAACTGCTTGACAACCATTATCATAGAAACACAGAACTGTGGAATGGTCCAGGCCAAAAGGGATCTCCAAAGGTCATCCAGTCCAACCTCCCTGCAGTCAGCAGGGACATCCCCAAATAGATCAGCCTGCCCAGGACCTTGTCAAGCCTCACCTCAAATATCACCAGGGAAGGAACCTCAACCACCTCCATGTTCCAGTGTTCCACCACCCTCATAGTGAAGAACTTCTTCCAGATATCCAATCTAAATTTCACTAGTGGTGTCCCCCAGGGATCAGTGGTGGGCCCCATGCTCTTTAATATTTTTATTGATGACCTGGATGAGAGCATTGAGTCCATCATCAGTAAATTTGCTGACGACACCAAGCGGGGGGCAGGTGTGGATCTGTTAGACGGTTGGAGAGCTCTGCAGAGGGACCTCGACAGGCTGGACACATGGGCAGAGTCTAAGGGCATGAGATTTAACACATCTAAGTCCCACGTTCCACACATTGGCCACAACAACCCCATGCAGAGCTATAGGCTGGGGTCAGAGTGGCTGGAGAGCAGCCAGGCAGAGAGGGACCTGGGGGTACTGGTTGATAGAATAAATCTTTATTTAAAATAAACCAAAAAAGGTTGGAAGAGACCTTCAAGATCATCGCGTCCAACCCATCAACCAATCCAACCCACCAAAACAGCTAACCCATGGCACCAAGTACCCCATCAAGTCTCCTCCTGAACACCTCCAATGACGGCGACTCCACCACCTCCCTGGGCAGCCCATTCCAATGGGCAATCACTCTTTCTGTATAGAACTTCTTCCTAACATCCAACCTGAACCTCCCCTGGCGCAGCCTGAGACTGTGTCCTCTTGTTCTGGTACTGGCTGCCTGGGAGAAGAGACCATCATCCGCCTGGCTACAACCTCCCTTCAGGTAGTTGTAGAGAGTGATAAGGTCACCCCTGAGTCTCCTCTTCTCCAGGCTAAGCAATCCCAGCTCCCTCAGTCTTTCCTCATAGGGCTTGTGTTCCAAACCCCTCACCAACTTTGTTGCTCTTCTCTGGACTCGTTCCAGCAAGTCAACATCCTTCCTAGACTGAGGGGCCCAGAACTGGACACAGTACTCAAGGTGTGGCCTAACCAGTGCAGTGTACAGGGGCAGAATGACCTCCCTGCTCCTGCTGGCCACACTGTTCCTGATGCAGGCCAGGATGCCATTGGACCTCTTGGATGCCTGGGCACACTGCAGGCTCATGTTCAGCCTGCCATCGACCAGTACCCCCAGGTCCCTCTCTGCCTGGCTGCTCTCCAGCCACTCTGACCCCAGCCTGTAGCACCGCATGGGGTTGTTATGGCCAATGTGCAGAACCCGGCACTTGGATGTGTTAAATCTCATGTTGTTGGATTCTGCCCATCTGTCCAGCCTGTCGAGGTCCCTCTGCAGAGCCTCTCTACCCTCTAGCAGATCAACTCCTGCCCCCAGCTTGGTGTCGTCAGCAAATTTACTGATGATGGACTCAATGCCCCCATCCAGATCATCAATAAAGATGTTAAAGAGGATGGGGCCCAGCCCTGATCCTCGGGGCACACCACTAGTGTCTGGCTGCCAGCTGGCTGTGGCACCATTCACCACCACTCTCTGGGCTCGGCCATCCAGCCAGTTCCTAACCCATCACAGTGTGCTCCCGTCCAAGCCAGGGGCTGACAGCTTGGCCAGGAGTTTGCTATGGGGGATGGTATCAAAGGCCTTGCTAAGGTCCAGGTAGTCTACATCCACAGGCCTCCCCACATCCACCAGGCGGGTCACCTGATCATAGAAGGAGATCAGGTTGGTCAGGCAGGACCTGCCCTTCCTAAATCCATGCTGGCTAGGCCTGATCCCTTGGCCATCCTGTAAGTGCTGTGTTATTGCACTCAGGATGACCTGTTCCATGATCTTGCCTGGCACTGAGGTCAGGCTGACAGGCCTGTAATTCCCTGGCTCATCCAACCGGCCCTTCTTATGGATGGGCACCACGTTGGCCAGCTTCCAGTCCTCTGGGACCTCACCAGTGAGCCAGGACTGCTGGAAAATTATGGAGAGTGGCTTGGCCAGCTCATCTGCCAGCTCTCTCAGCACCCTAGGATGAATCCCATCTGGTCCCATGGACTTGTGGGGATCCAAGCTGCTAAGGAGAGTTCCAACCACCTCCTCATGGAACAGAGGGAAACTGTGCAGCTCCCTGGCTCCTTCTGCCAGATCTGCAGGCCAGCTGTCAGGAAGACGTTCTGTCCTTCTAGTAAAAATTGAGGCAAAGAAGGTGTTAAGTATCTCTGCCTTTTCCTCATCCCTTGATACATTTCCCTCCATGTCAACCAAGGAGTGGAGGTTGTCCTTCCCCTTCCTTGTACTATTAATGTATTTATAGAAGGACTTTTTGTTGTCCTTCACAGTAGAGGCCAGTTTAAGCTCCAAGTGTGCTTTTGCCTCCCTAATTTTCTTCCTACATGATTTGGCAACATCCTTAAACATTCCGTGGGTTGCCTCCCCTCTCTTCCAAAGGCGATACACCCTCTCTTTTTCCCTTAGTTCCATTAAAAGTTCATTAACCATCCAGGCTGGCCGTCTGCCCCGGCGGCTCATCATCCAGCACATTGGCACAGCCTGTCCCTGCGCCTTCAACAATTCTTCCTTGAAGTAGGTCCAGCTCTCCTGGACCCCTTTATTATTAAGAGCTTTATCCCAAGGAACCCTCTGAATTAGTTCCTTGAGTAACCTGAGGTCTGCCCTCAGGAAGTCCAGAGTGGAGGTCTTCTTGCTGTCCCTCTTAGCTTGACCAAAAACCAAGAATTCAATTATCTTGTGGTCACTGGACCCCAAACACCCTTCGACCACCACATCACCCACCAGGCCTTCCCTGTTGGTGAAGAGGAGGTCAAGCATAGCCTTGCCCCTGGTAGGCTCACGCAGCACCTGAGATAAGAAGCTGTCCTCCATGCATTCTAAGAACCTCCTAGACTGTCTCCTCTCTGCCGTGTTGAGTTCCCAGCAGATGTCAGGCAGGTTGAAGTCGCCCATGAGAACAAGGTCCGGAGATCTTGAGACAGCCCTAAGCTGCCTATAGAATGCTTCATCAACATCTTCCTCCTGGTTGGGTGGTCTATAACAAACTCCAACCAGGGTGTCTGCCCTGCCGGTCTTCCCTCTAATTCTTACCCACAAGCATTCAACCCGATCATCCCTAATCTCCAGCTCAATGGCATCTAGTGCCTTCCTGATGTACAGGGCCAATCCTCCACCCCTTCTTCCTTGCCTGTCTCTCCTGAAGATCTTGTATCCATCAATTGCAGCGCTCCAGTCATGTGAGTTGTCCCACCACATCTCTGTGATGGCAACTACATCATAACTTTCCTGCTGCATCAAGGCTTCCAGCTCCTCTTGTTTGTTGTCCATGCTTCGTGCATTAGCGTACATGCACTTCAGCTGGGCTGCTGGTTTCACCTCCGACTCTAGCTTGTCACCCCCAGACTCTTGTCTGAGGGGACTAATTTCAGCCCCTTCCCCCTTCGAAACTAGTTTAAAGCCCTGTCGATGAGACCCGCCAATTCCCTTCCCAGGATCTTTTTACCTTTGGAGGACAGGCCGTTCTCATATACTGTGACCTTTCCCCTTCTCTGGGACAGATGTACTCCATCTGTTGCCAGCTGGCCTGGTGCAGTAGAAAGTTTCCCAAGATCAAAAAACCCAAAATTCTTTTGACTGCACCAGCCTCTAAGCCACTTGTTAACTATAGCTGCTGACCTGTTCCTTATGGTATTCCCTCCTGCAGCTAAGGGTATTGATGAAAAAATTATTTGTGCCCCTGACCCCTCAACCAGGTCTCCCAGCGCCCTGAAGTCATCTTTGATAGCCCTGGGAGTTCTGGTTGCAAGATCATCATTCCCTAACTGCATAACTAGTAAAGGATAGTAGTCAGAGGGCTGCACCAGTCTAGGCAGCCTACTGGTAACATCATTAACTTGGGCTCCTGGCAGACAACAGAGTTCCCTATGAGATGGGTCAGGCCGACATATAGGGCCCTCCATTCCCCTCAGAAGGGAATCACCAATAACAATTACCCTCCTCTTTTTTTTGAGGGAACAGGTCCTGATGCCAGGGGAAGGCTGTTTAAACTTAGGCTGCTTAGCCTTAGGGAGAACCCCAGATGGTGTGTCCTCTGGCATCAGGACCACCTCACCCTCGATCTCCAGTGCTCCATATCTGTTTTCCAAGAGCAGCGGGGAAGGTGAGGGGAGGCAAGGAGGTTTAACTTTGCGTCTTTTCGTTCATCTCTTTCCTCCTTTGGTCCATCTCCTTCCTCCTCTGGTTCATCTCTTTCCTACATTCACTTACATTTCTAAGGCTAGCAACCTCATCCTTCAGTCTGGCCACCATATTAAGCAGATAGTCAACCTGCTCACACCTTATACAAGAGTTGCCCCCACAACCCTGCTTCTCAAGAGCCAGGCTCCAGCATTCTCTATAGCCAGATACCTGGACAGCAACATGCTTCTGTTCTACCTCAGTCTGGGTCGACACTGATTTTTTTAGGGAGATTTTGCTGCGAGTTACAACCATGCCTACCCCTGGCCACAGCACCTACTGCCAATAAAAAAAAAAAAAAAAAAAAAATTAGCAAAAGTGGGGCGGCGTGTGAGAGTACAAGAGAATACGGGCTTGTGGTGGTTTAGGCTGGGTGCTGGCCCGGATGCCACTGCACAGAACACACCTGGGAGGGCCCTACGGGTGGGCCCAGCCCAGGGGGTGGTCACAGGCAGGTATTCAATCCCATAATGCCCTGCTCCCCTATAAAATGCCCATGTGGGGTCTCCACTTCCTCTTTCGTCCCCAGCTGCAGCCTAGGTAAAATGGCGTGAGCCGACTCCCTTGGGCCTGCCCAGGCCCAAGGCTGGGTTGGGGGGGGAAAGAGCCCTGGGGGGGGTTTGAGTGTACCCCCAGGTGGGGATGGGATGTTCAGCCCAGCTGAAGTGCTTCTATGCGAATGCGCACAGCTTGGGCAACAAACAGGATGAGTTAAGGGCCACTGAGCTGCTGGGATGCCACTACATAGTGGCTGTTACTGAAACTTGGTGGGATGAATCCCATGACTGGAATGTAGGGATCAATGGGTATAAACTCTCTAGGAAGGATAGGCAGGGAAGGAGAGGAGGAGGTGTTGCCCTCTATGTCAATAGCCAGTTGGAATCAGTGGAGCTCCAACTGGGGAGGGATGATGAGCTAGTTGAGAGCGTATGGGTTAAAATTAAAGGCAGGACAGGGGAAGGAGATATTACTGTGGGGGTCTCCTACAGGCCACCTGACCAGCAGATCCAAGCAGATGAGGCCCTCCATAGGCAAATAGAAGCGGCTTCCAGGTCACAAGCCCTGGTCCTCATGGGTGATTTCAACCACCCGGACATCTGCTGGAGGGACAACACAGCAAGGCACCAGCAATCCAGGATGTTCCTGGAATGTATAGAAGACAACTTCCTCCTCCAAATGGTAGAGGAACCAACAAGAAATGGTGCTATGCTGGACCTTGTTCTCACCAACAGGGAAGGGCTGGTAAGCAATGTGAGGCTCATAGACGGCCTTGGCTGCAGTGACCATGAAGCAGTTGAATTTAATATCCTCAGGGCAATCAGGAGGAAGTATTCCAGCCTCACGACCCTAGACTTTAGGCGTGCAGATTTTGATCGTTTCAGGGATCTGCTAGCCAAAGTGTTGTGGGACAAAGCCCTGGAGGGAAGAGGGACCCAGGACAGCTGGTCAGTATTCAAGGACCACCTCCTCTGTGTCCAGGAGCTCTGTGTACCAACAAAGAGAAAAGCAGGTAAGAATGCTAGGAGGCCTGCCTGGATGGGCAAGGAGCTACTGGACACACTATTACTTAAAATTAAACTCTACAGGAAGTGGAGGGAAGGACAGGTAGAACAGGGGGAATATAAGGAAGCTGCCCGAGCAGCAAGAGTCCTGGTTAGGAAAGCCAAAGCTGAGTTTGAATTGAATCTAGCCAGGGAGATTAAAGGGAACACTAAGAACTTTTACAGGTATATTAATGAGAAAAAGAAGACTAGGGAAGGTGTGGGCCCCCTCAGAAAGGAAAATGGTGACATGGTCACAAGTGATAAGGAAAAGGCTGAGGTACTTAATAACTTCTTTACCTCAGTTTTCACCGCAAGGGCCTCTAGCCACACTCCTGATGTTATGGAAGGCAAAGCCAGGGACGGGGAGGAAGAACTGCCCATTGTAAGTGCAGATCAGGTTCGTGATCATCTGAAGAACCTGAAAGTGTTCAAGTCCATGGGACCCGACGGGATACACCCACGGGTACTGAGAGAACTGGCAGATGAGGTTGCTAAACCCCTCTCTATTATATTTCAAAAGTCATGGCAGTCTGGGGAAGTCCCCACAGACTGGAAAAGGGGAAACATTGCACCCATCTTCAAAAAGGGTAAGAAGGAGGAACCAGGGAACTACAGGCCAGTCAGTCTCACCTCTGTGCCTGGAAAGATCATGGAGCAGATCCTCCTGGAGTCACTACTCGCTCAAAAGAATACTGAAGAGGTGATTGGGAGCAGTCCGCATGGCTTTGCCAAGGGCAAATCCTGCCTGACCAACCTGGTGGCCTTCTATGAGCAGGTGACAAAATTAATAGATGAGGGGCGAGCAACTGATGTCATTTACCTGGACCTGAGCAAAGCCTTTGACACTGTCCCGCACCACATCCTGGTCTCCAAACTGGTGACACATGGGTTTGATGGGTGGACCACTAGATGGATAAGGAACTGGCTTGATGGCCGCACCCAAAGAGTGGCTGTCAATGGGTCCATGTCCCAGTGGAGGCCAGTGACAAGCGGAGTCCCTCAGGGATCAGTCCTGGGACCTGTCTTATTCAACATCTTTGTGGGTGACATGGACAGTGGCATTGAGTGCACCCTCAGCAAGTTTGCTGATGACACCAAGCTGTGTGGTGCAGCAGACACGCTAGAGGGAAGGGAGGCCATCCAGAGGGACCTTGACAGGCTGGAGAGGTGGGCACAAGCCAACCTCATGAAGTTCAATAAGAGCAAGTGCAGGGTCCTGCATCTGGGTCGAGGCAATCCCAGGCACAAATACAGGCTGGGCAGTGAGTGGCTGGAAAGTAGCCCTGAGGAGAGAGACTTGGGGGTGCTGGTGGACAAAAAGCTCAACATGAGCTCTCAATGTGCACTTGCAGCCCGCAAAGCCAATCAGATCCTGGGCTGCATCAGGAGAAGTGTGGCTAGCAGGTCAAGGGAGGTGATCCTCCCCCTCTACTCAGCCCTGGTGAGACCCCACCTGGAGTACTGTGTCCAGTTCTGGAGCCCCTATTACAAGAGGGATCTGGAGGTGCTGGAACGTGTCCAGAGAAGGGCCACAAGGATGATTAGAGGGCTGGAGCACCTCTCCTATGAGGACAGACTGAAGGAGTTGGGACTGTTCAGTCTGCAGAAGAGAAGGCTCCGAGGTGACCTAATTGTGGCCTTCCAGTATCTGCGGGGTCCTATAGGAAGGCTGGGGAAGGACTTCTCAAGATCTCAGGTAGTGATAGGACTAGGGGGAATGGAATGAAGCTGGAGGTGGGGAGATTCAGGCTGGATGTGAGGAGGAGGTTCTTCACCATGAGAGTGGTGAAACCCTGGAATGTGCTGTCCAGGGAGGTGGTCGAGGCCCCATCCCTGGGGGTGTTTAAGACCAGGCTGGATGAGGCTCTGGCCAGCCTGATCTAGTGTGGGGTGTCCCTGCCCGTGGCAGGGGGGTTTGAACTAAATGATCCTTGTGGTCCCTTCCAACCCTGAATGAAACTATGAAACTATGTTCTGGGATCTCTCTCTTTGTCACGGTGCTTGTGGTTCTCTGTAAAACTTTCATTGTTGTTGTTTTTAAATTGTTTTCCTATTTAAACTTTCCATCACTTTTGCAATCCCTTTGTCTGAGTCGTTGTTCCTGCCCGTGGTGGGGAGGGGGTTTGCCCCAACCCATTACAGGGCTGCCCGATGAAGAGAGCTCACGCGAGCCGCTGCTGAGCCTTTTAAATTCAGCTGCTCCCACCGCTGGGATCACGAGTCTGACCACGTGAAAGGACGACTGCTCCTTCCTCGCAGCAAAACTTGGCAGCAATGGCGATTCCTGCAGCCTGAAAAGGAGAGCAGTGGCTGGTGCCCGGCAGTTGCTGGTCTTGGTGCTGTCCCGAGCGAGCTGCCCGATGAAGAGAGCCCACACGAGCCGCAGCTGAGCCTTCTAAATTGAGCCGCTCCCGCTGCTGGGATCACGAGTCTGATCACTTGTGACCATTTGAGGCTGTCCGCTTAAGAAAGGGGATGTTGTAGTCGGATGTTTGTAAACGAAAAGACGAATCTAAACTAATTTCATTGGTAGAGTGGGAGGAAGCACCTTCTGAACTGGGAGTGCAGCAGAGTATCCTGGGCATTCCTGCACTTTTCTGGTCAGTCTGTCTTCCCCTCCTTGGGTGGTTTGCAGCTCACAGTGTTCTGGGCTTTCAGCCACGGCTTGACCTTGAAACTGATAAACTGCAAGGCCTGTACTAACCGCCTTCCAATTAACACATAACTGCTTTTACTTTTTTTCTCTTTTCTCCCTTTCTAACCCTCTCTGGGGAAAGGGGGAGAGAAGGGGGAGCAGAGGTGGGGAACCCCCTCAGCAGAGAGGGGAACTCTCATTTCTGTGCTACTTTATTGTATATTTTTGTATATATTGTAAATATTGTAAATTCTGTATATTGCCCGGCATATCCTATGTTGCTTTGTAAATATACAGCACCCACTGCTTTGCTAATTCAGCTGTGAGGTTTTTTTTCTTCACTTTCCAGGGGGGGGACGCCTTTCCCTTCCAACCCTCGACATTTCTTTTTTTTCTTGGCTTACCCAATGTGGGGCAGATAATTAGCTTAATTTATTACTTGATAGATTTAGTGTTTTCTAGCTGAATTAGCAAACATGAAGGTGTTGTGGTTTGTAGAGCAGTTATTCTTTTCAATTTTTGGTGCTCTGGTTTACAGATACTGTTTGGGTTTGATTTTGGATTACCTGGGTAAATATTTTGTGCAGACAATTTATCTGTGGGTTATGTATAGAGTTACATTATGGTATGGAAAATGTGTGGATTTCTTATGGCCAGCGAGACACAGAAATGTTACCTCCACCACTCTCCCAATTGAGATAAAGGGTTTTAAGATTCCACTGGAGGAGAGAGTAACTTTAGGTGGTGGCTGGGATGAAAAGGTGATTTATTTCATGTGTATAATTCTGCTGCTGGTGATAATTATCGTGTATCTGCTGGTCTCTTTGCAGTGAGAGAGAAAGATATCCAGAGCTTGTTTTGTTATTAAAACTAGATCAAAGAGAAAACGCTGTGGCTCTGGATCAGTCCCAGAGACATCTAGTGATGAAGAATGTGGAGAATCTGTCTCAGTAAAAAAGAAAGCCAAGAAGTTAATTGGTAAAGCAGCCCTAAATGACTTTGCTGCTAATTCTGGCAAGCTGCCAAGGGCAGCGGCAGGTATCAACATGGTGCCTACTCCTTCTCCTCCTCCTTCTTCTCTCTCGGCCATTAAGACAGCAATATCATTTCCGCCCACTCTCTCGGTGGGACCGGAAATCACTGCCCCAGCAGCTGATTTATCTCAAGACCTGTCAGCTTCTATTAAGGTGGCTGTAAATTGAAACACAGCTCCAGTTAAGGTGGCTGTTTTAAAGACTAGAAGTGGAAAGACCAAAGCAGATGGAGAAGAAGAGCTGGAGACTGATCCTGGTGAGGGGCCCTCTACTCTATGAAATCCTGCTGAGGAGGAAGAGAAGATTTCTTTTAAAGATCTAGCTGACTTAGTGAGAGCAAAGCAGGATAGAGATGAAGCTAGGAAAGGAGCTGGCAAAGGTGGTTCACAGCTTAAAGAGATCCTTGAGAAAATGGCAGGAGGATTATTAGGGCAACCAGTTGAGGGGGAGGAGCTACAAGATGACATAACTGACTGTTTGTCTCCGAGGGAGGAGCTAAGAAATGTCCGCAAAGATTACACCAGGGCAGATAAGGAGCCAGTTCTAGCTTGGCTTAGTAGGTCTTATGATACAGGAGCTCCAGCTCTAACAGTTGGAGACAAGTCAGCAGCTCAGTTAGGAACTCTCTCGAGGGATAATGGAATAGATAGACATCAAGGCGAAGCTCTCGGTAAGGTTAATCTGTGGATACGCCTTTTAATGGCGGTTGCCCTGAGATACCCTTCCCGAGATGATCTCCCATGGAATCCTAAACCCTGGACTACCACAGATGAGGGAATTAAGCGCTTGAGAGAATTTGCTGTTAGAGAGATACTCTATGGTGAACATGAAACTCTGAATCCTGATGACATTCCAGTGGGTACTGATCTATCTAAAAAGATCATCAAACTTGCTCCTTCTAATTATGCAAACATTCTGGCAAGCAGAATTGTGTCAAGAAATTATGGTGGAGCTCCTCCTACGGTTGGCCAATTCAGTGATCAAATGAGACAATTGGAGGATAGCATGACACGTGATCCTTTGGTTCCAGCCACTGAAACTCTGTCTGGAAAAATTGAGAATTGCATGAGAGAGTTAAAGGATGAATTTAAAAATTCCATATCCCAATTGTCACAAAGGGATAATTTCAATTCTTCCTCCAGGTGGATGCAAGTTTCATCTGTGAGGAATACACGTCCTCCAAGGAGGTCATTCCAAAACAGATCAAATCAAAACAGACCACCAAGGCAGTCACATAGAACTATTTGGATAACTCTGCGTGATCAGTTTGGTGAGAACATGAACCGATGGGATGGCCAACCAACTTCTAATCTTTTCAGGAGACTGAGAGAACTGCAAAGTGGCAGAACCCGAGGTAGCAGTACCAGAAGGGCGGCTGTTACTTCCACAGTTCCCCAGAATGACTCTTATGGCTCCAACAGTGGCTCCAGTTATAACATGCAAAGTTATAACACTGCACACTGTGTGCAATGCACATGTGGGCATGTTCCCCATAACTAGGGGTGCCCTGCCTCCCGCCAGGGGGAGGAGAGGGATAATCGAGATAAGAGAATCTATTGGGATGTGTACACCCAGTGGCCTGGCACTTCACAATTTCGGAAGTACAGGGCCTTGGTTGACACAGGAGCTCAGTGCACCATAATGCCAACAAATTATCAGGGATCAGAGTCTATAACTATTCTGGGAGTCACTGGTGGATCTCAAGAGTTAAGTAAGGTGGAGGTTAATATAAGTTTAACTGGTAAACAATGGAGGAAGCATACAGTTGTGACCGGACCTGATGCACCTTGTATTTTGGAAATTGATTTTCTGAGAGAAGGGCATTTCAAAGACCCTAGAGGTTACAAATGGGCTTTTGGAGTAGCTTCTGTAGAAATTGATGGACAAAAATTGAAGCTGTCTGCTAGACCTGAGCTTTCTGATGAATCTGCAGTTGTGGGACAACACAAGATACAGGACATTAAATTGCCGGTTGCTTCTCAGACTGTGCATCACAGACAATACAGAACCAACCGTGACTCTTTGTTGCCCATTCAGAATCTGACTTGTCAGTTGGAGAGTCAGAAAGTCATCAGCAAAACTCATTCACCTTTCAACAGACCAGTGTGGCCTGTGCGAAAACAGAATGGAGACTGGCGTCTGACAGTAGACTATGAGTGCATCAATACCAGACATGATGGAACTTCAGTATGAGCTGGAATCCAAAGAGGCCAAATGGTATGCTACCATAGACATTGCTAATGCCTTTTTCTCTATTCCCATAGCAGAGGAATGCAGGCCTCAGTTTGCTTTCACCTGGAGAGGAATCCAGTACACTTTCAACAGGCTGCCAATGGGCTGGATCCACAGCTCAAGCATCTGTCATGTGGTGATCCACGATGCTCTGGAGAAAGGTGGTGCTCCAGAACACATCCAATTCATAGATGATATCATCGTCTGGGGTAAAACTGCTGAGGAAGTCTTCGAGAAAGGTAACAAAATCATTGACATTCTCCTGAATGCAGGTTTTGCCATCAAGCGAGACAAGGTGAAAGGACCTACCACAGAGATTCAGTTTCTGGGAGTGCGGGAGCAGGATGGACGCTGACACATTCCAGTGGATGTGGTAAATTGAGTCTCTACCATGGCAAATCCCACAAACAAGCAAGGGACCTTATGTTTCTTGGGGATAGTGGGATTTTGGAGACTGCACATTCCTGGATGCAGTCAGATTGTGAAACCTCTGTATGATGTGACTCGAAAGAGAAACAATTTCCACTGGGGACCTGAACAACAAGCAGCCTTTGACCAGATTAAGCAAGAGGTAGTTCAAGCAGTGGGTCTGGGACCTGTCCGAGATCGTCCAGACATTAAGAACATTTTGTACACGGCTGCAAGTGACAATGGTCCAACCTGGTGCTTGTGGCAAAAAGCTCCAGGTGAGACACGTGGACGACCTCTTGGTTTCTGGAGTCGAGGTTACAGAGGTTCAGAGGCAAATTATACTCCAACAGAGAAAGAAATTTTAGCTGCCTATTGTGAGAGTCTAATAAGTTTGTCTCTCTCTATGTGAGTCAACAAAGATAAAGTGATAGCAGAGCCACTGGAAAGAAGGTGGAAAGAATCCTGTCCACCAATCCTGGATGCAAATCATCTTGTGATTGCATCGTGTGTGACCGTTTGAGGCTGTGCCCTTAAGAAAGGGAATATGGTGGACGGAAGTTGGTAATCGGAAAAGAATAATCTAAACTATTTCATTGGTAAAGTGGGAGGAAGCACCTTCTGAACTGGGAGTGCAGGAGGACTATTCTGGGCACTCCGGCACTCTATCTGTCAGTCTTGTTTCCGCCTCTCCACGGTGCAGCAGCTCTCTGTCTGTGCTGGGCTTTCTGCCAAGGCTTCGGCCTTGAGGCCGATAAGATACCAGATCTGTATTAACTCCTTTCCAATTAACACAATCTGCTTTTAACTCTTTTTCCTCTCTTTTCTTTCTCTTTCTATCCCACTCTGGGGAAAGGGGGGGAGAGAGGGGAAAGCGGAGGTGGGGAAT
The DNA here is from genome assembly GCF_026170545.1 of Melanerpes formicivorus. Taxonomy (NCBI): domain Eukaryota; kingdom Metazoa; phylum Chordata; class Aves; order Piciformes; family Picidae; genus Melanerpes; species Melanerpes formicivorus. Next base: position 12,167,843 of record NW_027142361.1, read on the forward strand.
CCCCTCTGCCTTGAGGGGGGTCACTCTCATTTCTGCGTTACTCTGTTGTATATCTTTGTATATATTGTAGATATTGTAAATTTGTAAATATTCCCCTGCATACCCTACATTGCTTTGTAAATATAGCTCCACTGCCTTGCTAATTCAGCTTGTGAGTTTTTTTTTCCCTTTCCCTTCAAGTTTCTTTCCCTTTGCCTTACAAGGGGGAAGGGAGGAGGCTTCTTGGCCTTACCCTTCCACCCCACCACATTTTTTTTATTGGCGCCCAACGTGCGGCAGATAATTAGTTTAATTTATTACTTGATTGATTTAGTGTTTTCCAGCTGAATTAGCAAACATGAAGGTCTTGTGGTTTGTGGAGCGATTATTCTTTTCAATTTTTGGGGCTCTGATTTACAGATATTGTTCGGGTTTGATTTTGGATTACTTGGGTAAATATTTGGTGCGGACAATTTATATGTGGGTTATGTACAGAGTTAAATTATGGTATGGAAAATGTATTAATATCTCATGGCCAGTGAGATACAGGAATGTTACCTCCACCACTCTCCCAATTGAGATAAAGGGTTTTAAGATTCCGCCTGAGGAGACAGTAACTTTAGGTGATGCCTGGGATCCAAAGGTGATTTATCTCATGTCTATAATTCTGCTGCTGGTGATAATTAACGTGTATCACCTGATTTCTTTGCGGCGAGAGAGAAAGATATCCAGAGCTTGTTTTGTTATTAAAACTAGATCAAAAAGAAAACGCCGTGGCTCTCGATCAGTCCCAGAGTCATCTAGCGATGAGGACTGTGGAGAACCCGTGTCAGTCAAAAAGAAGGCTAAAAAGTTAATTGGTAAAGCAGCTCTAAATGACTTTGCTGATTCTAGCAAGCAGCCAAGGGCATCGGCTGGTATCAACATGGCGCCTACTCCTTCTCCTACTCCTTCTCCTTCTTCTTCTTATCCGTCGGCCATTAACGGAGCAACGTCACTTCCGCCCACTCTCTCGGTGGGACCGGAAGTCACTGCCCCAGCAGCTGATTTATCTCAGGACCTGTCAGCTTCCATTAAGGTGGCTGTAAATTCAATCACAGCTCCAGTTAAGGTGGCTCCTTTAAAGACTAGAGGTGGAAAGGGCAAAGATGGAGAAGAAGAGGAGGAGACTGATCCTGGTGAGGGGCCCACTACTCTAAGAGATCCTGCTCAGGAGGAAGAGAAGGTTTGTTTTAAAGATTTAGCTAACCTAGTGAGATCAAAGCAGGATAGAGATGAAGTTAGGAAAGCAGCTGGCAAAGGTGGTTCTCAGCTTAAAGAGATCCTTAGGAGAATGACAGCAGGATTATATGGACAAAGAATTCAGGGAGATGAGGAACAAGATGATATTTCAGACTGTTCTCCACGGGAGGAATTGCGAAATGTCCGTAAAGATTTCACCAGGGCAGATAAGGAGCCAGTGCTAGCTTGGCTTAGTAGGTGTTATGATACAGGTGCTTCAGCTCTAACAGTTGGAGACAAGTCAGCAGCTCAGTTAGGAACTCTCTCAAGGGACAATGGAATAGATAGACATCAAGGCGAAGCTCTCGGTAAGGTTAATCTGTGGATACGCCTTTTAATGGCGGTTGCCCTGAGATACCCTTCCCGAGATGACCTTCCATGGAATCCTAAACCCTGGACTACCATAGATGAGGGAATTAAGCGCTTGAGAGAATTTGCTGTTAGAGAGCTACTCTATGGTGAACATGAAACTCTGAATCCTGATGACATTCCTGTGGGTATTGGTCTTGCTAAAAAGATCATCAAACTTGCTCCTTCCAATTATGCAAACATTCTGGCAAGCAGAATTGTGTCAAGAAGTTATGGTGGAGCTTCTCCCACGGTTGGCCAATTCAGTGATCAAATGAGACAATTGGAGGATAGCATGACACGTGGTTCTTTGGTGTCGGCCATTAAAACTATGTCTGGTGATATACAGAATTGCATAAGAGAGTTAAAAGATGAATTTAGAAATTCCATATACCAATTGGCACAGAAGGATAATTTCAATTCTTCCTCCAGGTGGGTACAAGTCTCATCTGTGAGGAATACACGTCCTCCAAGGAGGTCATTCCAAAACAGGTCATTCCAAAACAGACCACCAAGGCAATCACGTAGAACTATTTGGATAACTCTGCGTGATCAGTTTGGTGAGAACATGAACCGATGGGATGGCCAACCAACTTCTAATCTTTTCAGGAGACTGAGGGAATTGCAAAGTGGCAGAACCCGAGGTAGCAATACCAGAAGGGTAGCTGTTACTTCCACAGTTCCCCAGAACGACTCTTATGGCTCCAACAGTGGCTCCAGTTATAACACGCAAAGTTATAACCCTGCAAACTATGTGCAATGCACATGTGGGCATGTTCCCCATAACTAGGGGTGCCCTGCCTCCCGCCAGGGAGAGGAGAGGGATAACAGAGATAATAGAATCTATTGGGATGTGTACATCCAGTGGCCTGGCACTTCACAATTTCGGAAGTACAGGGCCTTGGTTGACACAGGAGCTCAGTGCACCATAATACCATCAAATTATCAGGGATCGGAGTCTATAACTATTCTGGGAGTCACTGGTGGATCTCAAGAGTTAAGTAAGGTGGAGGTTAATATAAGTTTAACTGGTAAACAAGGGAGGAAGCATACAGTTGTGACCGGACCTGATGCACCTTGTATATTGGGAATTGATTTTCTGAGAGAAGGGCGTTTCAAAGACCCTAGAGGTTACAAATGGGCTTTTGGAGTAGCTTCAATAGAAATTGATGGACAAAAATTGAAGCTGTCTGCCAGACCTGAACTTTCTGATGAATCTGCAGTTGTGGGACAACATAAGATACAGGACATTAAATTGCCGGTTGCTTCTCAGACTGTGCATCACAGACAATACAGAACCAACCGTGACTCTTTGTTGCCCATTCAGAATCTGATTCGTCAGTTGGAAAGTCAGAAAGTCGTCAGCAAAACTCATTCACCTTTCAACAGTCCAGTGTGGCCTGTGCGGAAGCAGAATGGAGACTGGCGTCTGAGGGTAGACTACCGAGCCCTGAATGAAGTGACACCACCTATGAGTGCAGCAGTACCAGACATGATGGAGCTCCAGTATGAGCTGGAATCCAAAGAGGCCAAATGGTATGCTACCATAGACATTGCTAATGCATTTTTCTCTATTCCCATAGCAGAGGAATGCAGGCCTCAGTTTGCTTTCACCTGGAGAGGAATCCAGTACACTTTCAACAGGCTGCCATTGGGCTGGATCCACAGCTCAAGCATCTGTCATGTGGTGATCCACGATGCTCTGGAGAAAGGCGGTGCTCCAGAACACATCCAGTTCATCGATGATATCATCGTCTGGGGTAAAACTGCGGAGGAAGTCTTCGAGAAAGGTAACAAAATCATTGACATTCTTCTGAATGCAGGTTTTGCCATCAAGCGAGACAAGGTGAAAGGACCTACCACAGAAATTCAATTTCTGGGAGTGCGATGGCAGGATGGACGCCGACACATTCCAGTGGATGTGGTAAATAGAGTCTCTACCATGGCAAATCCCACAAACAAGCAAGAGACCCTACGTTTCTTGGGGATAGTGGGATTTTGGAGACTGCACATTCCTGGATACAGTCAGATTGTGAAACCTCTGTATGATGTGACTCGAAAGAGAAACCATTTCCACTGGGGACCTGAACAACAAGCAGCCTTTGACCAGATAAAGCAAGAGGTGATTCAAGCAATGGGTCTGGGACCTGTCCGAGATGGTCCAGACATTAAGAACATTTTGTACACGGCTGCAAGTGACAATGGTCCAACCTGGTGCTTGTGGCAAAAAGCTCCAGGTGAGACACGTGGACGACCTCTTGGTTTCTGGAGTCGAGGTTACAGAGGTTCAGAGGCTAATTATACTCCAACAGAGAAAGAAATTCTAGCTGCCTATGAAGGAGTAAAAGCATCTTCTGAAGTGATTGGAACTGAGTCACAACTTCTCCTAGCTCCCAGATTACCAGTTTTGAATTGGATGTTCAAAGGCAAAGGCTCCACACCACATCATGCCACAGACTCAACATGGTCTAAGTGGATGGCTCTGATAACACAGAGAGCTCGAATGGGAAATCTTGAAAGACCTGGTCTAGTGGAGGTGATCTCAAGTTGGCCTGAAGGTATCAACTGTGCTAAGACTCCAGAGGAGAAAGTAACTCGTGCTGAGGAAGCTCCTCCTTACAATGACCTTTCTGATGATGAAAAGAAATACGCTTTGTTCACAGACGGTTCCTGTCGTCTTGTTGGAAACAAGCGAAGGTGGAAGTCTGCAGTGTGGAGTCCAACACGCCGAGTTGCAGAGGTGAAAGATGGAGAAGGAGAATCCAGTCAGTTCACAGAGGTAAAAGCTGTCCAGCTAGCTCTCGACGTAGCTGAACGTGAGAGATGGCCAAAGCTTTATCTCTGCACCGATTCATGGATGGTAGCCAATGCTCTGTGGGGTTGGCTAAAGAACTGGAAGAAGAGTGGTTGGCAGAGGAAAGGAAAACCCATTTGGGCAGCCAACCTGTGGCAGGACATTGCTGATCGAATCGAGAGAATTCCAGTGAAAGTGAGGCACATCGATGCTCACATTCCTAAGAGCAAAGCTACTGAGGAACAGCAACACAACCATCAGGCAGATCTAGCTGCAAGAGTTTCTCAAGTAGGCATGGACTCTAATCTTGATCTCGACTGGAAACACCAAGGTGAGATATTCTTAGCTCGGTGGGCTCACGATTCGTCAGGACATCAAGGCAGAGATGCAACATACCAATGTGCACCACGCGCCCCGGGATCCCACCTCAGCCGGAGCGCACCAGCCGTCACCTTCATTGCGCCTCTCCCGCTGCTGGGATCACAAGTCTGACCACGTGAAAGGACGGCTGCTCCTTCCTCGCAGCAAAACTCGGCAGCAATGGCGATTCCCGCAGCCCGAAAAGGAGAGCAGTGGCTGGTCCCCGGTGGTTGCTGGTCTTGGTGCTGTCCCGAGCGAGCTGCCCGACGAAGAGAGCCCACGCGAGCCGCGGCTGAGCCTTTTAAATTGAGCCGCTCCCTCCACTGGGGTCACGAGCCTGGCCACGTGAAAGGACGGCTGCTCCTTCCTCGTGGCAAAACTCGGCAGCAATGGCAATTCCCGCAGCCCCTGAGTAGGCTGAACATGAGCCGGCAGTGTGCCCAGGTGGCCAAGAAGGCCAAGGGCATCCTGGCCTGCATCAGGAAGAGTGTGGCCAGCAGGAGCAGGGAGGTCATTGTGCCCCTGGACTCAGCACTAGTTAGGCCACACCTTGAGTCCTGTGTCCAGATCTTGTCCTAGCTGCATCTCTATCCTGTTTTGCTCTCACTAAGTCAGCTAGATCTTTAAAACAAATCCTCTCTTCCTCCTCAGCAGGATCTTTTCTAGTAGAGGGTCCCTCACCAGGATCAGTCTCCTGCTCTCCTCTTCCATTAGCTCCTGGATCATCTTTGGTCTTTCCACTTCTAGTCTTTAAAACAGCCACCTTATCTGGAGCTGTGGTTGAATTTACAGCCACCTTAACAGAAGCTGACAGGTCCTGAGATAAATCAGCTGCTGGGGCAGTGGCTTCCGGTCCCACTGTGAGAGTGGGCGGAAATGACGTTGCTTCGTTAATGGCCAAAGGAGAAACAGGAGGAGGAGAAGGAGGAGACGCCATATTGGCACGTGCCGCTGCCCCTGGCAGCTTGCCAGAATCAGCGGCAAAACCATTCAGAGCAGCTTTTCCAATTAACTTTTTAGCTTTCTTTTCAACTGACACAGATTCTCCACACTCCTCATCACTAGACGTCTCTGGGACTGACCCAGAGCCATGCCGCTTCCTTTATGATCTAGTTTTAATAACAAAACACTGTCTGGATACCTTCCTCTCCCGACACAAAGCAAACAGCACACATTAGTTATCACCAGCAGCAGGATTACACACATAAAATAAATCACCTTCGGATCCCAGCCATCACTAAAAGTTACCCTTTCTCCTACTGGGATCTTAAACTCTTTTATCTCAATTGGGAGAGTGCTAGAGGTCACATTACTGTATCTCGCTGGCCAGAAGAAATGCACACAGCGTGCATAGGGAAGTTTGACTCGATACATACACCACAAATAAATTGTCTGTATCAAATATTTACCCAGGTAATCCAGAATCAAACCCAAACAATATCTGTAAACCAGAGCCCCAAAAATTGAAAAAAATTAACACTCCAATATCCACAGCACCTTCATGTTTGCTAATCTGGCTATAAAACACTAAATCAATAAAACAATAAGGCAATAAATCAAGCTAATTATCTGCCGCACATTGGTAAGCCAAGAAAAAAATATGTCGAGGGTTGAGGGGAAGGCCTCAAGCCTTCTTCCCCCCCCCCGTAAGTAAAGGGAAAAAAAATGAAAGAAAGGAAAAAAAAACGCAGCCAGATTAACAAAGGATTGTGTGATGTATTTACTAAGCAGTTTAGGAAATGCAGGGGAATATATACACAATTTACAGTATTTACAATATATATATATGCACAGAAATATACAACAAAGTAACACAGAATGATATTCCCTTCCCCCGTCAGGAGGAAGGGTTTTCCCCCCCTGTACCCCCTTCTCTCCCCCTTTTCCCCAGAGAGGGTTAGAAAGAGAGAAAATGAATAATTGTTAATTAAAAGCAGTTAGTACAGGCCTTGCGGTTATCGGTTCCAAGGTCAGTCTGGCCGAAAGCCCAGAAGCTGTGAGCTGCAGAAGGAGGGGGAGAAAAGTGCAAGACTGAGTGAGACCAGTCTCACTGGAAGTCAAAACTTAAGGCAGTGCTCTACCTCTCCACCAATGAAATTAGTTTAGACCTGTCTTTTCTTTATAAAACATTCGGCCATGGTGTCCCTTTGTTAAAGGCACCACCTCAAATGGTCACAAATGTGCTGCCCAGGGAGGTGGTGGAGTCACCATCACTGGAGGTGTTTAGGAAGAGCCTTGATGGGGTGCTTGGTGCCATGGTTTAGTTGATTAGATGGTGTTGGGTGATAGGTTGGACTTGATGATCTCAAAGGTCTTTTCTAGCCTGGTTAATTCTATTCTAACTCTGCCCTTCTCTAGTTTGAAGCCATTGTCCCTTGTCCTGTCACCACAGACATTTGTAAACAGACTCTCTCCATCCTTCCTGTAGACCCTACTGTGCAGAGTGCACCTCTAAACCATGTACCCAAGCACCACATTTAAACTTACTGATGATGTACTGGCACTGATGAAGCAGGGCAGAAGCTGCAGTCCCTCCTTTTCCTGTGCTCCGCTCCGGCACAGATGTGTTGAGTGGCTAAAGTGAGCAGGGACAAGAAAGCTGCAGCTCTTCCAAAGGTGATCCTGCCAACATCTGCTTGTCTGCCAGCCGCAGCAGCAACTGCCTCATGGGGGTGACCTTTTCCATCTGTGTTTTTGATTCGGGGGAGAGCAGCCTGAACAGAACAAGCCCAGCGCTGCCGCAGGATAATTCCAGTGCGGTGGGCAAGAGCTGAAGGCAGCGAGCGAGGCGGCTCGGGATTCCCTAGGGAACCTGTCTGCTGTCTGAGCGCTGGAGTAGGAGGCTGAGGTGAACTGCTGGAAATCTTGTGGCTGTGATGTGGCCAGTGCATGCAGTGGAGAAGCACCTGGAGCATGCAGACGTCTGGGGTGTTTTTCTCATCTCTGTTTCCCTCTCAGGAGCCCAGACTCAATCCCTTCACTTCCTAACTGTTAGGCCACATCTTGAGTCCTGTGTCCAGATCTGGGCCCCTCAGTTTAGGAAAGATGTTGACTTGCTGGAAGATGTCCAGAGAAGGGCAACAAAGCTGGGGAGGAGTTTGGAGCACAGCCCTATGAGGAGAGGCTGAGGGAGCTGGGGTTGCTTAGCCTGCAGAAGAGGAGGCTCAGGGGAGACCTTCTTGCTGTCTACAACTCCCTGAAGGGAGGTTGTAGCCAGGTGGGGGTTGGTCTCTTCTCCCAGGCAACCAGCACCAGAACAAGAGGACACAGTCTCAAGCTGTGCCAGGGGAAGTTTAGGTTGGATGTTAGGCAGAAGTACTTCCCAGCAAGAGAGATTGGCCATTGGAATGTGCTGCCTAGGGAGGTGGTGGAGTCACCATCACTGGAGGTGTTTAGGAAGTGACTGGCTGGGGTCTTGGTGCCATGGTTTAGTTGATTTCATAGTGTTGGGTGATAGGTTGGACTTGATGATCTCAAAGGTCTTTTCCAACCTGGTGTAATGGGTTGGGGCAGACCCCCTCCCCACCACGCGCAGAAGTAACGACTCAAACAGATTGCCTAACCAGGCCCATGGCCGGGAGATCTCTTCCCCAGTTACCAGGTGGCGAGGAGGAAGGAAAGAGCAAGTGCCAGACCCCGCCATGAGACTTATAGTGGTGCAAGGGATCATGGTAGGAAATAACCTAATTTCCTGTGTCCACCCACTGGGCTGGACGTCTGGACACAGGAAACACCCCTGTAGCAGAGGACACCCAGCCCAAACTACGACACCTGGTTAATTCTATTCTATTCTATTCTATTCTATTCTATTCTATTCTATTCTATTCTATTCTATTCTATTCTATTCTATTCTATTCTATAACAGCTGGGTCAAAAGGAGCTGCTTTGCTCTCTTGCTTGCAAACTCCCTTGTCAGCAAACTGAGCTGAGGGGCAGGCACCCAGCCTGCTGCAGTGAAGGTTTGGTTGCTTCAAATTAATAGAATGGTTTGGATTGGAAGGGATCTTAAACACCATCTAGTTCCAAGCCCACTGGCATGGGCAGGGACACCTTTCACTAAAGCAGGTTGCTCAAGATCTCTGGCTAAGAGGGGCGAGGTCAGGCCCAGCAGTGGAGAGGGGATTTAGGGACTGAGTGGGCTTGAGAAACTGGGTTTGAAGCTTGTGCCTGCAACATCCCCCAAGGGTTAGGGGAGATGTTAGGGGTTAGGAATAGCATTAAGAAGCGACAGACTCAGACCACAAGAAGCAGTTGTCATCCACCAGGTCACTAAGTTGTGAGAGCCTGCATATGGCTAAAGGTTTGGATGGGTTCAGAAGCCAATCAGAGACCTTCCTAGAATAGAAACTCATTGCTTTATTGTTGCCAGAAGGCCACCTGTGTGCTGGCCAGCATGTCAAGGGAGGGGATTCTGTCCCTCTGCTCAGGTGAGACCCCACCTGCAGTTCTGGGTCCAACTCTGGGGTCCTCAGCACAGGAGAGACATGGACCTGTTTGAGCTAGTCCAGAGAAGGCAAAAAGTGTAATCTAAGGGCTGGAACTTCTCTGCTGTGAGGCTGGGCTGAGAGTTGGGGTTGTTCAGCCTGGAGAAGAGAAGGTTCCAAGGAGCCTGTTGAAGCCTTTCACAACTTAAAAGGGGCCATCAAGAAAGCTGGGGACAGATTTTTTTATCAGGGCCTGATGTGACAGGAGGGGAGATGGTTTTAAAGTGAAGGAGGAGAGATTCAGACTAGAGAGGAGACATTTTTTACACTGAGTGTGGCGAGGCCCTAGTCAAGTTTGCCTGAAGAGGTGGAAGTCCAAGTGCCGAGTGCTGCACTTTGGCTATGGCAATCCCATGCAGAGCTATAGGCTGGGGTCGGAGTGGCTGGAGAGCTCCCAGACAGAGAGGGACCTGGGTGTGCTGATCGACAGCCACCTGAATATGAGCCAGCAGTGTGCTCAGGTGGCCAGGAGGGCCAATAGCATTCTGGCCTGCATTAGGAATAGTGTGGCCAGCAGGAGCAGGGAGGTCATAGTGCCCCTGTACTCTGCTCTGGTTAGGCCGCACCTTGAGTACTGTGTCCAGTTCTGGGCTCCTCAGTTTAAGAAGGACATTGAGACACTTGAGCGTGTCCAGAGAAGGGCAACAAGGCTGGTGAGAGGCCTTGAACACAAGCCCTATGAGGAAAGGCTGAGGGAGCTGGGATTGTTTAGCCTGGAGAAGAGGAGGCTCAGGGGTGACCTTATTGCCCTCTACAACTACCTGAAGGGTGGTTGTAGCCAGGAGGGAGTTGGCCTCTTCTCCCAGGCAACCAGCACCAGAACAAGGGGACACAGTCTCAAGCTGTGCCAGGGGAGGTTCAGACTCGAGGTGAGGAGGAAGTTCTTCACCGAGCGAGTCATTCGGCATTGGAATGGGTTGCCCAGGGAGGTGGTTGAGTCATCGACCCTGGAGGCGTTCAAGGGGAGATTGGACGTGGCACTTGGTGCCATGGTCTAGTCATGGGGTCTGCGGTGTCAGGTTGGACTCGATGATCCTCGAGGTCCTTTCCAACCTAAGTGATACTGTGATACTGTGATACTGTGAAGATGCCCCATTCCTGGAACCATTCCAGGTCAGGTTGGATGGGGCTCTGAGCAGTGTGATGTAGCTGAAGGTGTCCCTGCTGACTGCAGGAGGGTTTGACTAGATGACCTTTAAAAGCCCCTTCCCACCCAAACCATTCTGTGATTCCAGGCTATATGTGAGCATGCTCCGGCTCACAAAGCCCTGAAGGTGTATATATCAGGGTAAAAAGTATCATATATGAGAGTCTGATCCATGCTCACCACCTTCTCATCAGGCTTGGGGCAAGAGGAGGCTGACTCCATCCTTACCACCACCACCACCCCCCCAGGGATACTCTCTGGTGACCTCGGTTGTGCGACAAACACCTCTTGTCCCCGCGCCTTGTCCCTGCTCATTGTCAGCAGGGAGAGCAGCTTGAGTTTATCCCAGTGACAAAGGCAATCACGAGGCCAGAGAAGAAAGCAAGCAGATCCTTATGTAACCACAAATCCAAGCCTAGCCCCCTCTGACACATATTATTTTCAATGTCTCAGATAACTCAGGCTTAAATATTTCAAGCAATCTGCTCCCTTGCCATTATTCCCTTCTGCCTGGCTGGGCGGCTCAACATGAAAGGCAGAGCTCTGGAAGAAGGAGAGGAGCAGTGATGACAGAGGATTGATAATGGCATTAATATTTATAGAGAGCAATCTTGCTTGAACCTCCTTGCAGCCCCGAGGGACAGGGAAAACTGCCCTGAGCCCTGCAGGGAGCAGAGCCTGGGCAGAGGATGCTGAGTAGGGTGAAGCTCAGCCTGGGCTGAGGACAAGGGTGTAATCCTGCTGGTGAGCTTTAGCTTCCCAGCTAAAGTAGATTAGGAGATGGAGATTGGATCTCTTCTCCCAAGGAATAAGCAATAGAACATGAGGAAAAAGCCTCAGGTTGTGCTGGGAAGGTTTAGGTTGGGCATGAGGAACAATTTCCTCATGAAAAGACCTCAGGCTGTGCTGGGAAGGTCTAGGTTGGGCATGAGGAACAATTTCCTCTTGAAAAGGGCTGTCAAACTCTGGAACAGGCTGGCCAGGGCAGTGGTGGAGTCTCCATCCCTGGAGGGATTGAAGAGCTGTGTAGATGAGGTGCTGAGGGACATGGTTTAATGGTGACCTGGCAGTGCTGGGTTAATGGTTGAACTCAAGGGTCCAGGTCTGGGCTCCTCAGTTCAAGAGAGATGGGGAACTGCTGGAGACAGTCTAAAAGAAGCTACAAAGATGTTGAGACTGGAGCAGCTATCTGAGAAGGAAAGGCTGAGAGACCTGGGTCTGTTTAGCCTAGAGAAGAGCAGACTGAGAGGGAATCTTCTCAATGCAGATCAATATCTAAAGGGCATGGAGCAAGAGGGTAGAGCCAGACCCTCTTCAGTGGTGCCCAGTGACAGGACAAGGGGCATCAGGCACAAACTGGAACCCAGGAGGTTCCATCTGAACAGAAGCAGAAACTGCTTTCCTGTGAGGGTGCTGGAGCCCTGGACGAGGCTGCCCAGAGAAGTTGTGTAACCCCCCTGAAGAGATTCCAAACCTGGGCAGCCTGCTGTGGGTGACCCTGCTTCAGCAGGGTTGCTGGGCTAGATGATCCTCCAAGAGGTCTCTTCCAAGCCCAAGCATGCTGGGATTCTGTAAACACAAACTCTTCACCTCTGCAAGCAGAACCACTGATAACGAACTCACTGCTGGCTGGAGAAATTATCTTGGCAGGTTTCCCTTATTCCTCTATCTTCCCTTCCCACCTCCCAGGCAAAAAAAAATACAAGACTCTGAAAGTGCTCCAGCTCTCAACTGCTCCAGTGCAGCTGCTCTCAGGGGCTGACAGCAGGTGGGCAGACACATTAATGGACTTGGGTAACATTCATGGACCTCCCCGTCCACTTTCTCGCTCAGCCCAGCTTCCCATGGCACAGCATAAGGAGATCCAGGTGGCTTTGGATCAGGGCTTAGGAAGGAGATACTGCACAAGCATATTAAATCCACTGTCATGGTTGTGTCCAAGCCACTCAGTATCACAGTATCACAGTATAGCCAAGGTTGGAAGAGACCTCGAGGATCATCGAGTCCAACCTGTCACCACAGACCCATGACTAGACCATGGCACCAAGTGCCACGTCCAATCCCCTCTTGAACACCTCGAGGGATGGAGACTCCACCACCTCCCTGGACAGCACATTCCAATGACTAATGACTCACTCGGTGAAGAACTTTCTCCTCACCTCGAGCCTAAACTTCCCCTGGCACAGCTTGAGACTATGTCCCCTTGTTCTGGTGCTGGTTGCTGGGAGAAGAGACCAACCCCTTCCTGGATACAACCACCTTTCAGGTAGTTGTAGAGGGCAATGAGGTCACCCCTGAGCCTCCTCTTCTCCAGGCTAAACAATCCCAGCTCCCTCAGCCTCTCCTCATAGGGCTTGTGCTCAAGGCCTCTCCCCAGCCTCGTTGCCCTTCTCTGGACACGTTCAAGTGTCTCAATGCCCTTCTCCATGACCACTCCAAAGGGGGCACTGAATAATTCAGCCCAAGAAAAAATTAAGGACAGCTTTTCTTGGAGCTTCCCTGGCGCCACAGCTCTGATCAATCCTGCCACAAATTCCTCTGCTTGTGTCCAAGGGCTGTTTGTTTTTCATGAGCCAGATTCACCAAAGGCTTGTGGTGTCATTAACCAAGGGCTGGAACTGGACCTGGGAGACCCAAATGAAGCAGTGGATGAGGATGCTGCTGAGGATGTATCAGCAGGCTTGGCAGACCTCACAGGAGGACAAAGATGAGCAGTGTTATTCATGAGGTTCTTTTCCATCACCACTGATTTCTTCCTGCTGCTGGACTTCATTCCTCACTTTCCCCACCCAGAATTTCCTCCCAGTGAGTCCACAGAGCATTTTCACAGTATCACAGTATCACAGTATAACTAAGGTTGGAAGAGACCTCGAGGATCATCGAGTCCAACCTGTCACCACAGACCTCATGACGAGACCATGGCACCAAGTGCCACGTCCAATCCCCTCTTGAACGCCTCTAAGGACGGTGACTCCACCACCTCCCTGGGCAGCACATTCCAATGACGAACAACTCGCTCGGTGAAGAACTTCCTCCTCACCTCGAGTCTAAACCTCCCCTGGCGCAGCTTGAGACTGTGTCCCCTTGTTCTGGTGCTGGCTGCCTGGGAGAAGAGGCCAACCCCTTCCTGGCTACAACCACCTTTCAGGTAGTTGTAGAGGGCAATCAGGTCACCCCTGAGCCTCCTCTTCTCCAGGCTAAACAATCCCAGCTCCCTCAGCCTCTCCTCATAGGGCTTGTGCTCAAGCCCTCTCACCAGCCTTGTTGCCCTTCTCTGGAAACATTCAAGTGTTTTGATGTCCTTCTTAAACTGAGGGGCCCAGAACTGGACACAGTACTCAAGGTGCGGCCTAACCAATGCAGAGTACAGGGGCACAATGGCTTCCCTTCTCCTGCTGGCCACACTATTCCTAATGCAGGCCAGGATGCCATTGGCCCTCTTGGCCACCTGGGCACACTGCTGGCTCATATTCAGGTGGCTGTTGATCAGCACCCCCAGGTCCCTCTCTGTTTGGGAGCTCTCCAGCCACTCTGACCCCAGCCTGTAGCTCTGCATGGGGTTGCCGTGTCCAAAGTGCAGCACCCGGCACTTGGACTTGTTAAATGCCATTCCATTGGATTCTGCCCATCTGTCCAGTCTGTCGAGGTCCCTCTGCAGAGCCTTTCTACCCTCTAACTGACTAACATCTGCCCCTAACTTGGTGTCATCTGCAAACTTGCTGATGACTGACTCAACTCCCTCATCCAGATCATCAATGAAGATGTTAAAGAGGATGGGGCCCAGCACTGATCCCTGGGGGACTCCACTACTGACTGGCCGCCAGCACCATTCACCACCACTCTCTGGGCTCGGCCATCCAGCCAATTCCTAACCCAGCACAGAGTGTTGCGGCCCAAGCCACGAGCTGACAGCTTAGCCAGCAGTTTGCTATGGGGGACGGTGTCAAAGGCCTTGCTGAAGTCCAGGTAGACCACATCCACAGGCCTCCCCACGTCCACCAGACGGGTCACCTGATCATAGAAGGAGATCAGGTTGGAGAGGCAGGACCTGCCCTTCCTAAATCCATGTTGTCTGGACCTGAGCCCTTGGCCGTCCTTCAGGTGCACAGTTATTGCCGCCAGGATAATCTGCTCCATCACTTTCCCTGGCACTGAGGTCAGGCTGACTGGCCTTGAGTTTCCAGGTTCCTCCATCCAACCTTTCTTGTGGATGGGGACCACATTGGCCAGTTTCCAGTCACCTGGGACCTCTCCAGTGAGCCAGGACTGGAGGAAAATGATGGAGAGTGGCCTGGCCAGCACATCTGCCAGCTCTCTCAGCACCCTGGGATGGATCCCATCCAGTCCCATGGACTTGTGAGTGTCCAAGTGGCTCAGCAGGTCCCGAACTAACTCCTCATGGATTACTGGGACACTACACTGCTCCCCGACCCCATCGCCGAGCTCCGGAGGCCACTCGTCCTGAACTCCTGCCTTGCTGTTAAAAAAGAAGGTGTTCAGGACCTCAGCCTTTTCCTCGTCTTCAGTCACTACGTTCCCCTCCAGGTCCAATAAGGAGTGGAGGTTCTTCCTGCCCTTCTTATTATTGTTAATATATTTATAACAATGCCTTTTATTATCTTTGACAGAGGTGGCCAGCTTCAGTTCCAGCTGGGCCTTTGCCTCCCTAATTTTATTCCTACATAATCTAACAGCTTCCTTAAACATACCTCGAGAAGCCTTCCCCTCCTTCCAAAGGTGATACAGCCTCTTTTTTCCCCTTAAACCCTCCAGGAGCTGCTTGCTCATCCAGGCCGGTCGCCTTCCCCGCCGGCTTGCCTTTCGGCACATGGGAACTGCCAAATTCCTGTGCCTTCAAGAGCTCATCTTTGAAGTAGGTCCAACCCTCCTGGACCCCTTGGTTCATGAGGGCTGGTACCCAGGGAACTTTACAAATAAGTTTCTTAAACAGGCTGAAGTTTGCCCTCCAGATGTCCAAGGTGAAGGTTCTGTTGTTGGTCCTCCCTATCTCCCTGCATATTGAAAACTTCACTATCTCGTGGTCCCTGCACCCTAGGCAGCCTCCCATGATCACATCTCCCACCAGCCCTTCCCTATTGGAGAACAGCAGGTCAAGCAGAGCCTGTCCCCTGTGTCAATGCCAGCGACGAGCAGTGTGAGCAATCTGGCAGTGCAGGCCTAGAGCCTGACATGGTGGTAGGCCATGCTCAGCACAAATGCAGACCCAGCTAGCAGTGTAGCAAAACAGTGCTGTGCCTGCAGCATGTAACTAAAGCAGGACACTGGTAGCTATAAACATGGACAGTTATCTTGGGACAACAGGACATGCACCTGCATCAACAAACCTTTTGCGTCATTAGTAGTTAGACCAATAATCTGTAATAGTGCGATGGGAACCAATGAAGCCATGCCAACAAGGCACTACGAGTTTATATAAGTTGTAGAAGTTCCCTTGCTACGCACTTCTGCCTTTCCTGTCTTTTCTTCTTCTACACTTTACTTTACTATGCTATACCTGCACTACAGGCCTCACCATAGGCCTGCACCTCAGGCCTGCACCATAGGCCTGTAACACTGGAACAATAAAGGAACAATACTTGATCATATTGGTCAGCCGTATTGATTCCAATCTCCGTCGCAGATAGTCCCCTGGTAGGCTCACTTAACAGCTGCGTCAGGAAGCAGTCCTCCATTCGCTCCAGGAATCTTCTGGACTGCCTCCTCTCTGCTGAATTAAGTTCCCAGTAGATATCTGACAGGTTGAAGTCACCCACAAGGACAAGATCTGATGATCTTGAGACGGCCTCCAGTTGTTTGTAGAATAATTCATCAGCCTCCTCATCCTGGTTGGGTGGTCTGTAACAGACTCCAACCAGGATGTCAGATTTGTTAGGCTGCCCTCTGATTTTAACCCACAGGCTCTCAACTCCCTCATCTTCCACCTCAAGTTGTGTGGCAGAGAGTGACTGCCTAATATACAGAGCCACCCCTCCTCCTCTTCTCCCTCGCCTGTCTCTCCTAAAGAGCCTGTAACCCCCCAGTGCAGCACTCCAATCGTGCGTGTTATCCCACCATGTTTCTGAGATGGTGACTACATCATAGTCGCCCTGGTGGACCAGGACTTCCAGCTCCTCTTGCTTATTGCCCATGCTGCGTGCATTGGTGTACATACACTTCAGCTGGGCCCCCGACTTCTCAATTGCCCCTAATTTGTGCCCTACTCTTTCCTCTGCAGAGGGACCGATTTCCTCACCCACTCCCTTCAGACCTAGTTTAAAGCCCTCCTAATGAGCCCTGCCAACTCTAGTGCTAGGACTCTCTTACCCCTTCTAGATAAATGCACCCCATCAGGACCCAGCAGGTCGGGTGCAGTAAAAGTTGTCCCATGATCGAAGAAACCAAAGTTCCGCTGCTGGCACCATCCCCTGAGCCAATTGTTGATGGTGTGGGTTCTCCCATTCCTCTCAGTGTACTCCCCTGCCACTGAGGGAACTGAGCAGAACACCACTTGAGCTCCTGCCCCATCAATCAATTGTCCAAGGACCCTGAACTCCTTCTTAATTGCCCTGGTGCCCTTCTTGTCAATCTCATCATTCCCAGCCTGTACTACCAGCAGAAGGTAGTAGTCAGAGGGCTGGATTAATTTAGGGAGTCTCCTTGCGATGTCCCTTACCCGTGCCCCGGGTAGGGAGCAGACCTCCCTGTGGGATGGGTCAGGACAACATATGGGTCCCTCAGTACCCCCCAGGAGAAAGTCCCCAACAACTATAACCCTCCTCCTTTTCTTTGTGGAGCTGGTCGTTATAGTTGGTGGGGACCGCTTGGGCTTAGGCTCCACTCCGGATGGCTGCTCCTCAGCCCTCTCATCCCCACTGCCCTTGGCCTGCAGGGCCTCATACTTATTATGCAAGGGCAGCGGAGGAGGAGGAGAGGGGCGGGGTGGATTTCTCTTGCCACCCCTGGCAGGGATCCGTATCCATCCCTCTCCGTTTCCAGGGACCCTTCCCTCAGCAGGGGAGATCTGCAGAGCCTTCTCCCACAAATCTAACTCCCTTTCGCTTTCCCTTATTGTCCTTAGCCTAGATACCTCCTCCTTCAGCTCAGCCACTTCGTCCTTCAGCTCTGTCACCAGGCTGAGGAGAAAGTTCACCTGGTCACACCTGACACAGGTGTCCTCTCCCTCCCCCTCTATGTCAAGTGCCAGGCTGAAGCACTCTCTGCAACTGGCAGCCTAGACTGCTGGTGAAGCAACTCTGTCTGGGTAGATGCTGTTTTTCTACCCTTCATCCAAGTGATGACCATGGTGCAACGTTTGAGTGAAAACAAAACAAAACAAAAAATTTTTTTTTTTTTTTTTTTGCAAGCAGCCGATCGGCTATCGAACCAAACTGGCGCCGTGCGCACAGCCCAGGCAGGATTTAAACCTCCCACGGCTGACGTCAGGCTCCCGTCCCCGCGCAGGCTCGCAAGAGCACGATCCTGCCGGAACCCCTGCCTGCCAGGAGTCTTTCCGACCTGCGAAACCCCGAAAGCAAGGTGAAAAACCGAGCAGAAAGCTCACAATCCAAGTGGAGCGGTCCCGAAGCAGCAGTCCCGATCGGCTATCGAACCAAAATCAATTTTCCAGAAAGCCACCAGGTCTTTTGCCTTGCAGGTGGCCTCTTCCCTGTAGGCTTCAGCTTGTGCAATGCTGCAGCCTCCAGTGATGATCTGGTGCCAAAGACATGGGACAAGCTGGCTGATTGCTCAGCCCAAGGCAGTAGGTCACATCCTGACACAGTGGTGGAGCTGAGCATCAAATGGAACAGTTCACTCCATCCAACCTCCCGGGCACCATGGGGGTGGGTGGGCTCCAAGGAAATTCATTCAGCAGTTGAAAGGAATTTATATAATGGCAGAGGCATGGGAAGTCAGTTTTGATGGCTTCCCAGGAGAAAGAATTCCTTTAAAATACTCTGGAGAAATGCCCACTGGGCCTTCTAAAGGCTTTCTGAGGGAATCAGATCACACCCACCACTGGCCCCAGAGCCACATGGATATCCAAGCTCGTAAAACCCAGGAGATGCA
This sequence comes from Melanerpes formicivorus, assembly GCF_026170545.1. Lineage (NCBI taxonomy): Eukaryota > Metazoa > Chordata > Aves > Piciformes > Picidae > Melanerpes > Melanerpes formicivorus. The sequence continues at coordinate 12,186,303 of NW_027142361.1, forward strand.
CTCCCCCCAAAAAGGGCATTTCATGCCTCTTTCAAGGGAAATCAGCCTGGTTCCTGATGAGAATGGACAGCCCACCTGCAGGCAATCACTCTCCAGCACTAAGCACCTCTGTACCAGCATCCCAGGACACTGTCCCCAGTGCCTCAGCCACATACTGAGCAAAGACCTAAACTCATGCTGAATGCAGCACACAATTAACCAGGTTGGAAAAGACCTTTGAGATCATCAAGTCCAACCTATCACCGAAACCATCCAACCAACTAAACCATGGCACCAAGCACCCCAGCCAGTCTCTTCCTAAACACCTCCAGTGATGGTGACTCCACCACCTCCCTGGGCAGCACATTCCAATGGCCAATCTCTCTTGCTGGGAAGAACTTCTTCCTAATACCCAGCCTAAACCTCCCCTGGCACAGCTTGAGACTGTGTCTTCTTGTTCTGGTGCTGGTTGCCAGAAAAAGAAACAGCATGTCACCCATCATGCTCCTCCTCATCCCCACCACAGTTTGTCCCAAGTTCAGCTCAAAACCAGAGAGTTAAACTCAGCCTTCAAACTGGGAGATCACAACATGGTGGGGGTTGAAAGGGTCCTCTGGAGATCATCTAGTCCAACCCCCTGCTGAGAGCCCCATCCCAAAAACTGCCCTGAGCTCTCACAGAAGGAGGGACCAAGTTATCAGCAAGAGCTCAGGATGCTCCAAGGTGACCTAATTATGGCCTTCTAGTATCTGAAGGGGGCTACAAGAAGGCTGGGGAAGGACTTCTCCGGATGTCAGGTAGTGATAGGACTAGGGGGAATGGAATGAAGCTGCAGGTGGGGAGATTCAGGCTGGATGTGAGGAGGAAGTTCTTCACCATGAGAATGGTGAAACCCTGGAATGGGTTGTCCAGGGAGGTGGTCGAGGCCCCATCCCTGCAGGTGTTTAAGACCACGCTGGATGAGGCTCTGGCCAGCCTGATGTAGTGTGGGGTGTCCCTGCCCATGGCAGGGGGGTGGGAACTAGATGATCCTTGTGGTCCCTTCCAACCCTGACTGATTCTATGATACTATGCTAAGGGACAATTTTAGGTGGCCCATCTGCTGCTGGAAAGAAACACTGCTCTCCATCAGCTGATCAGCAGGACACCATGAGATGGGAGATGGCACTTCCTCAGAGAGCTCACAGCTCATGGAACAGCTGTACCCTGTGGGATGCTGCTCCTCTCCTCCAGGAGCCATCCACGCACTGCTCACCTCCAGGGATGCCTGCTCAGTGCAAACACAATCTTCTCCCTGTTCTTCTGAAGTCCAGGCAGCACAGCAAGCTCCTCAGAGCAGCCCAGGATTTCCTCTAAGGGCAGTTTTCTCCAGTTGGAACATTAAATTTGCATAAGGCTTAGTCACTGGAGCCACCAGAACTCTGCTGACCTGCCAGGACCTGGGAGCAGCAGGTTAAAATGAGCAGAGCCATGATGACATCTCCCATGGACATGTGAGAAACGAACTCACTGCTGAAAATTTATAACCAGTTTATTATAAAATAAAGGCAACACAGCGCTGGGCGCATAGCGAGTTTGCTAGAGGCGCACCCTAACAACACGAGTTGAACTTATATAGACAGCAAACATACATATTCATATATTAAAACGTACATATTCATATATTCCCCAACACGCTCCCACCCCTCTCCATCAGGACAGACAAAACCTGCACTTTTGACCTGGCCAGTCTGCCGCAATTAAGAGACAGGACGCAGCCTGATGCAGGCCAGGTGTCCACTTTGTTATACAAAATTCTTCATTATAAAACTAATACAACACAAAAGCAGTTTACGACAGGACCAGGGACTCTGTTACATCAGTCTTCTATATGCCTGAAGTCTTACACTCTCAGGTCATAACAACCACTCATAATCAAATATCTGCCCTCCTCCAACAGCACTGCTGCACCATGTTTCACAAGCCATCAAGGCCAACACTGTCTCCTTCTTATCAGTCCAGCAGTGCTTGGAGCTCGGCTCTCCAAGATTTAACCCTTCATTTCCCCCTTCTGTTATATAACAAGAATCCCCTTAACAAAGAAATTAATCAAACTCTATAAGCATTACAATAAACAAGGTAAAAAAGGATAGCAAACAGAATAAAGTAGTAAAAGCATACGTAATTGTTCTAAGAAAACTACAAAGCCAGAGAAAAAGTCCCCAATTAGCAAGCAATTGAAAAGATGAAGGAACATCATGAAGTGTTTTCACAAGCACATTGATCTGTAAAGACTGTGGAACAATTGTTTGGGTCCAAATCCTCCACCCTAAATATTTCCAAGGTGGTACATTCTGAATTTTCTCAGGTGCTACACAAAAACCCACTTTAGTCACAGTAGATACAGTAAGGCCTATGGCTTTCTCCATGAGCTCGGGGCTTTGTGCTGCCACTAGAATGTCATCCATGTAATGATATATCAGAACATCAGGAAATGCCTCTCGAACAGGACTAAGAATTTTTGGTACATACCACTGACAAATTGTAGGACTATTTTTCATTCCTTGTGGAAGCACAACCCAATGATATCTCTGCAAAGGTTGTTGCATGTTGATGTCTGGAACTGAAAAAGCAAATTTAGGAGCATCATTTGGATGTAAAGGAATGCTAAAGAAGCAATCTTTCAGATCAATAACAGTTAAATGCCAATATCGTGGTATCATTGTGGGTGAGGGTAGCCCTGGTTGAAGGCTCCCCATATCTTCCATAACGTCATTAATCTTTCTGAGATCATGGAGTAAGCGCCACTTGCCTGTTTGTTTTTTGATGACAAAAATAGGAGAGTTCCATGGACTCGTGGAGGGTACAATATGCCCTTTCCCCAGTTGCTCTGTGACTAGTTCTTGGAGTGCGCGAAGCTTTTCCAATGGTAGGGGCCACTGATCCACCCAGACGAGGGAATTTGTTTTCCATGTTAACTGAAGGGTGTCGTGCACCGCAATGGCCCCCTCTAAAAATGGGTGTTCATGGTCATCCCCCATTGTGAAAGCACATCACGACCCCATAGCACCATAGGCACAGATAAAACAAAAGGTTTCACAGAAGCTATATGTCCCTCTGGTCCCTGAATCTGAATGAAATTCAGGCTCTGATGGCTTTCTCCAGCTCCCCATATGCCTGCCAGTGCCTGAGATGCACTAGCTACAGGCCAGCGGGGGGGCCATTTAGCTTTTGAAATCACTGTGACGTCTGCTCCAGTATCAATAATACCACTAAGCACTATTTTCTGCTGACCATACATCAGGACACATTGACAGATAGGACGTTTTTGAGAGATAGTCTGTACCCACAGAATCTGTGGATCCCCAGTAGACCCGAATCCTCCTTTATTTCTTAAAGGTCCCTTTGCAAGGGGACGTTCTGATCCCAAGGGAAGCAATAATAGCTGTGCAATACGACTTCCCTTCGGTACCGTGCAGGGAGGAAACGGAGTCCATGCCATGATCTGAATTTTATCTGTGCTGTCAGAATCGACAACCCCAGGAAGCACAAAAAGTCCTGATATCGTTGTTGATGATCTACCTAATATTAATGCCTGAGTTTTAACTGGAAGAGGACCTGACACACCTGTTGGCAATAAATGTACTGTGGTATCAAGTAAAGTTACTGTGTTGGAGGTTCCCAGGTCCAGTCCTGCACTGCCTGCTGTTGCTGGGCGGAGGTCAGAGACGCGCATGCTGCCGGCATCTGGCTGGCCGGTGACGGCTGGATGATTTGTGTCTGCACGTGGCGCCGTCCCGCGCTCCGCATCCAGTTTTCCTGCGCAGGCTGCCTTTGAGAATTATACTTAGATCGACACTGGTTAGCATAATGCCTCCCCTTCTGGCACTTAGGGCAAATCCCGGGTGCCTTAGGTTTGGCTCCAGTATTAGCTACCAAACAATTCTTTCTGAGATGACCCGGTTTCCCACAGCCATAACAAACTCTTGTATTCATTGGACCATTCATAGCTGCAAAAGCTGCAGCCATAGCTTCATACTTATGTTCCATCGTACCTATCTTATTACATGCCTCAATCATTTCTAGCAAGGTGGGGTTTTGATTAGGCAAAGATTTTAACAGCTCCTTACAATCTGCATTTGCATTTTCCACAGCTAATTTCAACAGTAATATTTCCCTTGCCTCCCCATTATCGATTTGGCGTTCTAAAGCCAGTTTAAGCCTGTCTATGAATTGCATATAAGGTTCCCGTGATTCCTGAACGATATTCGTAAAAACTTTTTGTGGCTTTTGAGAGTCCGGGACTTTAAGAAAAGCCTTTCGTGCCTCCTCTTGTGATGCTTCCAGGGCTTCCCGCGGGCACTCGAGGGCTTGCGCTGCCGGGTCGGTGTGTTGACCTGTGTCCATGAGGTGATCCAACATGAGTGCTGCTAAAGCCTGATTGTTATGTCCCGCATATGTAAGTAAGAGCGCTTGGAGCCCTTTTCTCCACTGGAACTCCCATAAAGTATACTGAGATGGAGTTAGCAACAGTTGTGCTAGAGATTTTAAGTCGTATGGTGTCATTACGTGATTGTCAAGTATAGATGTTAAAAGATTAGCGAAATAAGGAGAAGAGAGCCCATGCTCAGCGGCAGTACGACGGAGTTCTTTAATCACTGGGAAGGACAAAGCCTCCCATTGAGGGTTACCCCCTCTTCCTGCGTACAGTACAGGAGCCACGATTCTTGCGGCAACCTCAGTGTCTCCATCCCGCAAAGCTTGGCGCTTAATAGAAGCCCACACATCGTGAGGATCCCGGAGATAAAGGTCTGGTTCCCATTCAGGATAGACAGGACCTGGATCTAGGAGGTCGTCCTCGGGGGGGTATTCTGCTGCGTATGTACCCAGAGTCTCAGTCCGCAGCTTCGGCTGAGGTGGCAGCTTAGAGGGTAACGGAGGAGGAGTCTGAGCTCCCTCAATACTCTGTTCCGAGTTCCCTTCTTGCACTTTAAGCATCTCGAATATAATCCGCCACCATGGGAGCATACGCTGTGCCTCAACATTCCCTGTAGTAGCAGCATGCCATAACTTCACCCCCACTTGATCCCAGATTTCACTCGTAAACATGCTAGATATTGTAACTGTCGGGATGTTCTCCTGCACCCACTTCAGCATCTCCTTAAGATCACGGGCACAGATAACTTTGCCATGCTTTTTAAGGAGTTCTTGCATTAATTCATAGGCGTCTCTTTCTGAGGAACTCTCCTGGTTCCCCATGTTTCCCACAGCTCACCTCTCGTCCAGCGGGAGGGATTGCTCTGGCCGGCCGGCTTTTCCTGCTTCCTTTCAGCAGCTCATTCAAAGTTCCGTGGGAATACGCGGCAGGACGCAGCTTAGCGTTTCATCGCCCCTATCACATCGGGGGTCACCATTTGCCGCGATTAAGAGACAGGACGCAGCCTGATGCAGGCCAGGTGTCCACTTTATTATACAAAATTCTTCATTATAAAACTAATACAACACAAAAGCAGTTTACGACAGGACCAGGGACTCTGTTACATCAGTCTTCTATATGCCTGAAGTCTTACACTCTCAGGTCATAACAACCACTCATAATCAAATATCTGCCCTCCTCCAACAGCACTGCTGCACCATGTTTCACAAGCCATCAAGGCCAACACTGTCTCCTTCTTATCAGTCCAGCAGTGCTTGGAGCTCGGCTCTCCAAGATTTAACCCTTCACCAGTCTTTAGACCTGTTGGTGCCTCACCTTTCTCTCCCAATACCCCACACAATACAGACCATCAGCCCAACGATCCAGCCCCACGGTCCCCAGTAATTCCCCTTGTGAAAGCCAAATATTATAACCAGTTTCTCACAATGGTGTTGAGTGATAGGTTGGACTCAATGATCTCAAAGGTCTTTTCCAACCTGGTTAATTCTATTCTATTCTAATTCTAATTCTATTCTATTCTAAGGGTTGGACTCTGGCCTCAAAGGCAACCAGAGCAGGAAGCCTCTCGTGTTAACACCCTGAACTTCAAGCCCCATGACACTGTGCTCCAGCCAGCACTTTCATTTTGAAGCTTTTAAACCCATCACTCCTTGTCCTGTCACAACAGGCCCTGCTCGGAAAAACCTCTTCCCCCAGCTTTCTGATAGACCCTTTCAAGTACTGAAAGGCCACAAGAAAGTCTCCCCAGAGCATTCTCTTCTCCAGGCTGAAGAACCTAAATACTTTCAGCCTGGTGGTGAAAATAGCTCCTTGCTGCCTGTGGCTACCAGCCAGTTGTGCTCATGCGCTTTGCCTCAGCAGCTGCTCCTCCCAGTTTGTATTTTCAGGGGGGTAGGGGTAAAAAGGGGTAAATGGTGTCAGTGGTGCTTTAAACCACAGCACAGCTTCTGAGCCTCATCCTGGTCTGGGTAAAGCTGCACCAGCTTCACAGCTCTGAGCTCCTGAATAAAGTCGACAACCTTGGGGACCAGCAGAACAAGAGGACACAGTCTCAAGCTGTGCCAGGGGAGGTTTAGGCTGGGTGTTAGGAAGAAGTTCTTCCCAGCAAGAGAGATTGGCCATTGGAATGTGCTGCCCAGGGAGGTGGTGGAGTCACCATCACTGGAGGTGTTTAGGAAGAGACTGGCTGGGGTGCTTGGTGCCATGGTTTAGTTGCTTAGATGGTGTTGGGTGATAGGTTGGACTCCATAAGCTCAAAAGGTTTTTTCCAACCTGGTTAATTCTATTCTATTCTAATGCCTGCCTTGAGTACCTACACTCCTGCACTTTTAGCCACCATAGGAAAAACAGAGAAGCTTCTCACAGCCTTTCAATAACAGGCAACCAATAAATCCCTCAGACTAGGCTGGGTGTGACAACCTGCCCTGTGTTTTGTACCTCTTGCAGGTGTTGAGCCATTCTCAAGTGCTTAAGCCTTAAGTATGTTAAACGTTACCAAGCTGTTCCTTTGTTGTCCAAATCCTGCTTCTTCCTCTCCTCTGAGGTGACTGAAAGCAGCCGGTAACATCTTCTCTCTGCTTCTTAGTATCTCCACAATGAGAAGCATGTGCTCCACGGAGATATCAAGTCCCCCAACGTGGTCATTAAAGGTGATTTTGAAGCCATCAAGATCTGTGATGTGGGAGTGTCCCTGCCCCTGGACGAGAACATGACCAGTAGGTAGGGTGGCCTGGGGGAGGGGAACTGAATCCTTTGCAGCTGCTGAAGTTTGTTTCTGCGAGCAGAGCCAACACACTTAATCCCCTCCACCCCTCAGAGAAAATAACTGGTTTGTGGTTTGCATCGTTAAGAGGCTTTTCAAAAGGTCCTAGCTTTAATTCTCCAGAGCTGTGACATCTCTCTTGTGCTGTTTGCTCCTGGAGGCAGGAGTACACAGGATGCTGGATCAAGCCCTGCCAAGGAAATGCTCTTGCCAGGGAGTTAAATAAATGAGCCTCTCTCGTAGGGCCGGGAGGAAGCCCGAGCCAGCTCTTGAGCATTGTAAAGGCCTCTGGAATGAGAAGCAGATGTCTCATGGCGTCGTGGCTTGGCTGCAAGCAGCAGGAGTGCAGGGGGTTCATGACAGTGCCTTCCTCTGCCGATTCAGGCGGCGCCAGGGCCTGCCTCAGCCTCCTCCTTTCTGCTCCACTGCGGTTTTACTATTCCCTGGGAGCAGCAGCGAGAGCCTGGAGGCAGTGCCTCAGCCTAATCACAGACTGTGTCAGGTTGGAAGGGACCCTCAAAGTTCATCTTGTCCAACCCCCCTGCAGTCAGCAGGGACACCCTCAATGAGGTCAGGCTGCCCAGGGCCACAGTGAGTCTGAGCTTGAATGTCTCCAGGGACAGGGCCTCAACCACATCCTTGGGCAACCTGTTCCAGTGTTTCACCACTCTCATTGTAAAGAACTTCTTCCTGATGTCCAACCTAAATCTCCCCTGCTCCAGTTTCAAACCATTGCCTCTCATCCTATTGCTCCAAGCCCTTCTAAACAGTCCTTCCCCAGCCTTCCTGTGGGTGCCCTTCAGATATTGAAATGTAGCTATAAGGTCTCCCCAGAGCCTTCTCTTCTCTAGGCTGAACAACTCCAACTCTCAGCCTGTCTTCATAAGAGAGGTGCTCCAGATCTCTGATCATCTTCGTGGCCCTGCTCCAGCAGGTCTATGCCCCTCTAAAAGTATCACTTTCTGGGCTGATTTAACAGGAATGAGTCCTCTCCACCTAGTCTTGATTTAGGTTTTGCTTCCACACTGGTGGTGTGAGGGTGCTGAGTCACTATCCATGTGGCAGCTGATGAACAGAAAAGTCTCATTAACAGAATAACAGAGTTGATAAGAATTTTCTGCTTGTTAGCTGAAATGCTGGAATGCAGGGAGGGGGAGAGGGGTTGGCAGACAGCCTTTGGATAGATAAGTACTGCAAGAAGGGGGCCGCTTATTCGACCAATTTGATCAGCGGATTCCAACTTTATTGAGCATCAGACACATCTTATATACAGTTTGCTATAATTATGCCCACTTGGCAACATACTATTGGTTGCTCTCTAAAAGGTTACATCATTGTTTTCACAACTCTGTGGAATTCTTCTATCCGGCCTAATTGCTCTCTTTCCCAGATCTCGCCTCCTCCTTATCTTGCTTGCCTCCCATCTCAGGGGCAGCTGGACTTCAGCATACCAAGCAATCAGCACTTTCTCACATCTCCTACTCCGCCACTATATTATCAACAGAGAATTCTTCAAGGCCTGAATTGCACAGGTGTTCCTGGGACCCATGTCCCCTCTTGCTCAAAACAAACCCCAACAACAATTCCCCCGTTTTTCTTTTGTGCAAGTAAGGCCTTGGAAGTTATTCTTTGAACACTTTGCATAATACAATTATAAACAAGTTTAACAATAATCAAAATGAGTACAATAATACCTAAGAACCTTAAAACTTACTACTATAATTAACAAACATATTTACATTAAGTCTGGGTGTCCCTATCAGACACGTCTGAAAAAGTTCAATCAATTCATTATTACCTGTTATGTTGCACCTTTATTTTCTCTAGGATGGTCAAAAATCATAATTTGTTTAAGGGTAGCAAGATTTCTTTAATCTGTAAAGGTAGATCTGGCCAGGCTCTAGCTTCACAGACAGAAAACTTGCAGGCAATCAGCAAGAGCAAAAGAGCTCCATTGCTTTGCCCAATATAAAAATTACCCATAATAATGTGTTTTTGCTCATCCTAGTAATACTGATCTCTTATTGGTACCATTTGTTGATGTTTTCAACCGAAAATGAAAATGCATGTTGTGTTGTTATGAATTTTGATTTTCCCTCTAGGTGTGTAAAATTATAGCGAACTGGTGAGATAACATATAAATCCCTTCTCCCTACATTCAGTGTGGTAAGGGTCAAAGCATCCACTTTCACACATGCTCAATTGTGCAGGCTTCTTATCTGAAGAAAACAAATTCCCAGTTCTGAATGTTTATCTTTAAGACAGCTCCTTCTCAGCCGTGATGTCTCCAATTAACCAGACAGTGTCCTTGCAAGTCTGCAAGATAGGTTTCTTTCTCTTTACCCTCTAAACAGGCCTCACAAGATCCTGACCCTTAATCCCAGTGCACTCTAAGTCTTACAATTTTAACACAAATCACCAGTATATTCATCACAATTCCCCCCCTTTTTTTTTTTTGTCACCATTGATTTGTGTTAAAATTTCCAGATATTTCAGAACCTTCTTAATTGGATCATAATTAAGGTCATCTGTTCTGATCACATTCTGATCATAATTCTCTACTTGTAACTCGTTGACATGAGCAATCTTACTTAAAGGTCTTAGTATTTTGTAACAACAATTGCAGAGTATTATGCATAGCAATATTACAGTTATTCCAACAATATTACAAACAAATGTTTAAGCCAATTTAGATTTGGTAACCAGAAAGTTAATTTATCCCATATTTCTTTATATCCACAAGAAGTATCATCTAAAGAAATCTGATGTAATATCTGATTGTGGTTTACAATCGCCTGTAAATCTGTTTCCACTCGTTTATCTAGATTAACATAACTACAACAACTTACATTTATGACTACACATACACCCCCTTCCTTAACATATAAAAAATCCAAAGCTAATCTATTCTGAGTAGATATTTTCGAGAGACTATTGATTTCAATTTGCTGCACTTTTATTGCATCTGTGCTTGCATTTACTATGATTTCAACTGTAGCAGAAAAATTTACTATTGCTTTTTCAAGTTCAAGTCTTTTCTCTCCAGTCTGATCAAGATTCCACACATGGGAACGTGGTTTTTGATTTCGATTGGACTACTTATGTACAAATAGGGTTAGGATCAAAATTAGGCTCCACCAGTATATGTGAACTCTGCCTCCTCGGCCTGCTGGGGTGCAACCAGCAGCCGGGTGTATTTTCTTCTCAGCAGCAGTTACATTCTTCAGGAGCCCTACAGATTTTGTAACTCCTTAACCCACTTCAAAATTCCATTTGGAGTCTCTTCTCTACTTCCTTGGTTAGTTTGTTTACCATTTCCCATTGTGCTTTTGTTATTTCAATTCCTCTTCCTTCAAAATCTTGTGTCTCTTACTTTTCCTTTTACTAATCCTTTTAGTTATCCCTGATATTTCCCAACTAAAATTTCTCTAGTCTTTATTTCCCACTTATGCCAATCCCTTTCAATAATTTTCCATGGGGATTTAAATCCTTTTTCTCACCACAAAATAGGTTTTCTGTATTTACCAGCCCAAACTGCCTATTTTCAAATTCATCATTCAGGACAAAATATTTTTTTGATTGATGCTTTTGACCCCAGATTATCATAACAGTTATTGTGATCGATGTTCGACTTCATGGGAAATGCTGTTTCCTCTTAGTCTTGATTCTTCTGCACATTAGTGAAGGAATAGTTGTTAAAATTAATACCTATTTACTACAAACCTTAACTTATGCTAATACCAAAAATCCTTAAAACCTTAAAAGACTACGTTAAAATTAATCCATCAAATCAGTGTCTAAAAAGAAATTAAATTGTTACATTAACTAAAAAACACTTTCCAAAATTAAAAGCTGTTTATACATTCCTTAACTATTGTGGTGGGTTTGGAAGGGTAAGGCCGAGAAGCCTCCTCCCTTCCCCCTTGTAAAGTAAAAGGGGAAAAAAAATTGAAGGGAAAGGAAAAAAAACTTGCAAGCTGAATTAGCAAAGCAGTGGAGCTATATTTACAAAGCAACGTAGGGTTTGCAGGGGGAATATTTACAAATTTACAATATCTACAATATATACAAAGATATACAACAGAGTAACACAGAAATGAGAGTGGCCCCCCCTCGGCAGAGGGGTCCCCCACCTCCGCTCTCCCCTCTCTTCCCCCCCCTTTCCCCAGAATGGGATAGAAAGAGAAAGAGAAGAGAGGAAAAAAAAAAGTTAGAAGCAGTTTGTGTTAATTGGAAAGGAGTTAATACCGGCTGTTGTCTGGTCTTCAAGGCTGAGGCCTTGGCAGAAAGCCCAGCACAGAGATAGCTGCAGAGCTGCTGCACCATGCAAAGGAGGAAGCAAGACTGAAAATAAAATGCCGGAGTGCCCAAGATATCTTTCCTACACTCCCAGTTCAGAGGGTGCTTCCTCCCACTCTTCCAATGAAATTAGTTTAGACTATTCCTTCCGTTTACCAACTTCCGTCCACCATATTCCTTTTTCTTAAGGGGGCAACGTCAACCGGCCACAGTCCACCCCTTCTAAACAATTTCATTGGCTGTTCATACTGTCCATCCAATCCAAAACGATATTTACAGTTCGTGAGTAAAGTTCATAGTCCATTCCGGCTATGCTCAGATGTAGATGATTCAAAAGTCCAAGAAAATCAGAAAATGAGAAAAATGGAAAACAGTTCATTTCTTCACCGACGAAACGAAGAAAAGGGAAACAGGGATTCTCAGGGTCTCTTAGTTGACTCAGGGCTCTCAGGGATCTCAGGGTTCGTGCACCGTAGACTTCCTCGTTGATTCTTGCTTTGGACGCGATGTAGCTGTACAACAGTTCAAAGTTAAACTCTTTCAGCTAAAGTTAAATTTCTTTGTGGAATACACTGAATTTCACCATTCTCTTGCATTACCCAATAAGTGCGACCCGGACCTTCAGCTGAAACCACCCCTCGGACAGGTTTAGCCTCTCCTGAGGGTGAAAATACCCAAACAGTTTTACCTAACAGATTCTTTTCTCTAACAACAGGAACTCTATCACCTTCCACTTTCCGTAGCAAATCTGAATGTGCAGGTCCAGCTCGGTTCACTGAACCTCTACTATTTACCAGCCAGGTTGCTTGTGCTAAATGTTTTTCCCAGTTTTTCAAAGATCCACCTCCCATGGCTTTGAGAGTGGTCTTCAACAAACCGTTGTAGTGTTCAATCTTCCCTGAAGCTGGTGCATAGTAGGGAATGTGGAATATCCATTCAATACCGTGCTCTTTTGCCCAGTTCTTTACAAGGTTGTTTTTGAAATGAGTTCCGTTGTCTGACTCAATCCTCTCTGGAGTTCCGTGTCTCCACAGGATCTGTCTCTCCAGACCGAGAATGGTGTTGCGTGCAGTTGCATGTGGAACTGGATAAGTTTCCAACCATCCAGTGTTTGCCTCTACCATAGTAAGCACGTACTACTTACCAGAACGAGAACGTGGTAGAGTGATGTAGTCAATCTGCCAAGCTTCACCATACTTGTACTTGGACCATCTGTCACCATACCACAAGGGCTTAAGTCGTTTTGCCTGCTTAATAGCAGCACAAATGTCACAGTCATGGATGACTTGTGTGATGGCATCCATGGAAATGTCTATGGATCTGTCACGAGCCCATTGGTATGTTGCATCTCTGCCTTGATGTCCTGACGAATCGTGAGCCCACCGAGCTAAGAATATCTCACCTCGGTGTTTCCAGTCGAGATCAAGATTAGAGTCCATGTCTACTTGAGAAACTCTTGCAGCTAGATCTGCCTGATGGTTGTGTTGCTGTTCCTCAGTAGCTTTGCCCTTAGGAATGTGAGCATCGATGTGTCTCACTTTCACTGGAATTCTCTCGATTCGATCAGCAATGTCCTGCCACAGGTTGGCTGCCCAAATGGGCTTTCCTTTCCTCTGCCAACCACTCTTCTTCCAGTTCTTTAGCCAACCCCATAGAGCATTGGCTACCATCCATGAGTCGGTGTAGAGATAAAGCTTTGGCCATCTCTCACGTTCAGCCACGTCGAGAGCTAGCTGGACAGCTTTTACCTCTGTGAACTGACTGGATTCTCCTTCTCCATCTTTTGCCTCTGCAACTTGGCGTGTTGGACTCCACACTGCAGACTTCCACCTTCGCTTGTTTCCAACAAGACGACAGGAACCGTCTGTGAACAAAGCATACTTCTTTTCATCATCAGAGAGGTCATTGTAAGGAGGAGCTTCCTCAGCACGAGTTACTTTCTCCTCTGGAGGTTTGGCACAGTTGATACCTTCAGGCCAACTTGAGATCACCTCCACTAGACCAGGCCTTTCAAGATTTCCCATGGGAGCTCTCTGTGTTATCAGAGCCATCCACTTGGACCAGGTTGAGTCTGTGGCATGATGTGGTGTGGAGCCTTTGCCTTTGAACATCCAATTCAAAACTGGTAATCTGGGAGCTAGAAGAAGTTGTGATTCAGTTCCAATCACTTCAGAAGATGCTTTTACTCCTTCATAGGCAGCTAAAATTTCTTTCTCTGTTGGAGTATAATTAGCCTCTGAACCTCTGTACCCTCGACTCCAGAAACCAAGAGGTCGTCCACGTGTCTCACCTGGAGCTTTTTGCCACAAGCACCAGGTTGGACCATTGTCACTTGCAGCCGTGTACAAAATGTTCTTAATGTCTGGACCATCTCGGACAGGTCCCAGACCCATTGCTTGAATCACCTCTTGTTTTATCTGGTCAAAGGCTGCTTGTTGTTCAGGTCCCCAGTGGAAATGGTTTCTCTTTCGAGTCACATCATACAGAGGTTTCACAATCTGACTGTATCCAGGAATGTGCAGTCTCCAAAATCCCACTATCCCCAAGAAACGTAGGGTCTCTTGCTTGTTTGTGGGACTTGCCATGGTAGAGACTCTATTTACCACATCCACTGGAGTGTGTCGGCGTCCATCCTGCCACTTCACTCCCAGAAACTGAATCTCTGTGGTAGGTCCTTTCACCTTGTCTCGTTTGATGGCAAAACCTGCATTCAGAATAATGTCAATGATTTTGTTACCTTTCTCAAAGACTTCCTCCGCAGTTTTACCCCAGACGATGATATCATCGATAAACTGGATGTGCTCTGGAGCACCGCCTTTCTCCAGAGCATCGTGGATCACTGCATGACAGATGCTTGAGCTGTGGATCCAGCCCATTGGCAATCTGTTGAAAGTGTACTGGATTCCTCTCCAGGTGAAAGCAAACTGAGGCCTGCATTCCTCTGCTATGGGAAGAGAGAAAAATGCATTAGCAATGTCTATGGTAGCGTACCATTTGGCCTCTTTGGATTCCAGCTCATACTGTAGTTCCATCATGTCTGGTACTGCTGCACTCATAGGTGGTGTCACTTCGTTTAGGGCTCGGTAGTCTACCGTCAGACGCCAGTCTCCATTCTGCTTCCGCACAGGCCACACTGGACTGTTGAAAGGTGAATGAGTTTTGCTGACGACTTTCTGACTTTCCAACTGACGAATCAGATTCTGAATGGGCAACAAAGAGTCACGGTTGGTTCTGTATTGTCTGTGATGCACAGTCTGAGAAGCAACCGGCAATTTAATGTCCTGTATCTTATGTTGTCCCACAACTGCAGATTCATCAGAAAGTTCAGGTCTGGCAGACAGCTTCAATTTTTGTCCATCAATTTCTATTGAAGCTACTCCAAAAGCCCCTTTGTAACCTCTAGGGTCCTTGAAACGCCCTTCTCTCAGAAAATCAATTCCCAAAATACAAGGTGCGTCAGGTCCGGTCACAACTGTATGCTTCCTCCATTGTTTACCAGTTAAACTTATATTAACCTCTACCTTACTTAACTCTTGAGATCCACCAGTGACTCCCAAAATAGTTATAGACTCTGATCCCTGATAATTTGATGGTATTATGGTGCACTGAGCTCCTGTGTCAACCAAGGCCCTGTACTTCCGAAATTGTGAAGTGCCAGGCCACTGGATGTACACATCCCAATAGATTCTGTTATCTCTGTTATCCCTCTCCTCCCCCTGGCGGGAGGCAGGGCACCCCTAGTTATGGGGAACATGCGCACATGTGCATTGCACATATTGTGCAGGGTTATAACTTTGCATGTTATAACTGGAGCCACTGTTGGAGCCATAAGAGTCGTTCTGGGGAACTGTGGAAGTAACAGCTACCCTTCTGGTATTACTACCTTGGGTTCTGCCACTTTGCAATTCCCTCAGTCTCCTGAAAAGATTAGAAGTTGGTTGGCCATCCCAGCGATTCATGTTCTCACCAAACTGATCACGCAGTTATCCAAATAGTTCTACGTGATTGCCTTGGTGGTCTGTTTTGGAATGACCTGTTTTGGAATGTCCTGTTTTGGAATGACCTGTTCTGGAATGACCTCCTTGGAGGACGTGTATTCCTCACAGATGAGACTTGTACCCACCTGGAGGAAGAATTGAAATTATCCTTCTGTGCCAATTGGTATATGGAATCTTTTAACTCTCTTATGCAATTCTGAATGTCACCAGACATCGTTTTAATGGCTGAAACCAAAGAACCACGTGTCATGCTATCCTCCAATTGTCTCATTTGATCACTGAATTGGCCAACCGTAGGAGAAGCTCCACCATAACTTCTTGACACAATTCTGCTTGCCAGAATGTTTGCATAATTGGAAGGAGCAAGTTTGATGATCTTCTTAGCAAGACCAATACCCACAGGAATGTCATCAGGATTCAGAGTTTCATGTTCACCATAGAGTAGCTCTCTAACAGCAAATTCTCTCAAGCACTTAATTCCCTCGTCTATGGTAGTCCAGGGTTTAGGATTCCATGGGAGATCATCTCGGGAAGGGTATCTCAGGGCAACCGCTATTAAAAGGCGAATCCACAGATTAACCTTACCGAGAGCTTCGCCTAGATGTCTATCTATTCCATTGTCCCTTGAGAGAGTTCCTAACTGAGCTGCTGACTTGTCTCCAACTGTTAGAGCTGAAGCACCTGTATCATAACACCTACTAAGCCAAGCTAGAACTGGCTCCTTATCTGCTCTGGTGAAATCTTTACGGACATTTCTCAATTCCTCCCTTGGAGAAGAACAGTCCGTAATATCATCTTCATCCTCGTCTCCCTGAATTCTTTGTCCGTAAAATCCTGCTGTCATTCTCCTAAGGATCTCTTTAAGCTGAGAACCACCTTTGCCAGCTGCCTTCCTAACCTCATCTCTATCCTGCTTTGATCTCACTAGGTTAGCTAGATCTTTAAAACAAACCTTCTCTTCCTCCTGAGCAGGATCTTTTAGAATAGAGGGCCCCTCACCAGGATCAGTCTCCACCTCTTCTTCTCCATCTTGGGCCTTTCCACTTCTAGTCTTTAAAGGAGCCATCTTAACTGGAGCTGTGTTTGAATTTACAGCCACCTTAATGGAAGCTGACAGGTCCTGAGATAAATCAGCTGCTGGGGCAGTGACTTCCGGTCCCACCGAGGGAGTGGGTGGAAGTGACGTTGCTCCGTTAATGGCCGATGGAGAAGAAGAAGAAGGAGAAGGAGTGGGAGAAGGAGTAGGCGCCATGTTGATACCAGCCGATGCCCTTGGCTGCTTGCCAGAATCAGCAAAGTCATTTAGAGCTGCCTTACCAATTAACTTTTTAGCCTTCTTTTCAACTGACACGGGTTCTCCACAGTCCTCATCACTAGATGACTCTGGGACTGATCGAGAGCCACGGCGTTTTCTTTTTGATCTAGTTTTAATAACAAAACACGCCCTGGACACCTTTTTCTCTCGCCACAAGGAATACAGAGAAAACACATTAGTTATCACCAGCAGCAGAATTATACACATCACATAAATCACCTTTGGATCCCAGGCATCACCTAAAGTTACTGTCTCCTCAGGCGGAATCTTAAAACCCTTTATCTCAATTGGGAGAGTGGTGGAGGTAACATTCCTGTATCTCACTGGCCATAATAAATTAATACATTTTCCATACCATAATTTAACTCTATACATAACCCACATATAAATTGTCCGCACCAAATATTTACCCAGGTAATCCAAAATCAAACCCAAACAATACCTGTAAACCAGAGCCCCAAAAATTGAAAAGAATAATCGCTCCACAAACCACAATACCTTCATGTTTGCTAATTCAGCTAGAAAACACTAAATCAATCAAGTAATAAATTAAACTAATTATCTGCCGCACGTTGGGTACGCCAATAAAAAAAAATGTGGTGGGTTTGGAAGGGTAAGGCCGAGAAGCCTCCTCCCTTCCCCCTTGTAAAGTAAAAGGGAAAAAAAAATTGAAGGGAAAGGAAAAAAAACTCGCAAGCTGAATTAGCAAAGCAGTGGAGCTATATTTACAAAGCAACGTAGGGTTTGCAGGGGGAATATTTACAAATTTACAATATCTACAATATATACAAAGATATACAACAGAGTAACACAGAAATGAGAGTGGCCCCCCCTCGGCAGAGGGGTCCCCCACCTCCGCTCTCCCCTCTCTTCCCCCCCCTTTCCCCAGAATGGGATAGAAAGAGAAAGAGAAGAGAGGAAAAAAAAAAGTTAGAAGCAGTTTGTGTTAATTGGAAAGGAGTTAATACCGGCTGTTGTCTGGTCTTCAAGGCCGAGGCCTTGGCAGAAAGCCCAGCACAGAGATAGCTGCAGAGCTGCTGCACCATGCAAAGGCGGAAGCAAGACTGAAAATAAAATGCCGGAGTGCCCAAGATATCTTTCCTACACTCCCAGTTCAGAGGGTGCTTCCTCCCACTCTTCCAATGAAATTAGTTTAGACTATTCCTTCCGTTTACCAACTTCCGTCCACCATATTCCCTTTTCTTAAGGGGGCAACGTCAACCGGCCACAACTATATTACATGGAGCTCCTTTGAAATGCCTAGGCAGACAACTAAGAGGGTTCGAACCAAAAGAAAATCTTACAATTTGAACTCTTAACTAAGTGCATACACCTTACTGCAGTTACTATGTACTAAGTACTTATAAATACCAAATGCTTACTTATTCATTATGCTTATTAGAAAAACTTAACAAAACTCTAAATAACAAATCTCTGAAAGACGTTACAATCAGAAATGACAAAATGAGTACTGTTGCTTTAAATCAAAACAGAGTGGTGCGGCTAAAGCCGCTGCGGGGGAAAGGGGTGGGGGCTGCTGCCGTGGCAGCTGCTCCGCTGCTACTGTCGGCGCTGTCGGTGTCGGTGGTGCGTCAGCCGGTACCGCCTTGGTCGGAGCCGTCGGTATCCGCGGGGGCCGGCAGGGCTCGCGGGAGGAGTGCGGTGGCAGGAACGCTGTAACCGCGAGCCTCCAAGCGCTCCATTTTTTCTAAGAGGGGCTGTAAAGCAAAGTCGGCGCTGTTTGAATTCCTCGCTGCCGGTATTGTCTTCCGAGTCCGAGCCGTAGCTGGCGATGTCAGAGGAAGGTTCCCTGCTGTGTGCAAACGGCAGTGGTGACGACTGGTAAACGCGGTGTGGTCGCCGCAAGATGTATCGGGGGCGGCCCCGGTCGATCGGTCGACAGTTCTCAGACACATCTTTCAGCTGCAACTCACATACACCTGGCGCTGCATCTCGTCCTGACAAAGTTGCTCTAACTGCAGCAGCCATTCGCTGTTTCAGTTCGTAGGTTTTAACACAGTTCATGCATTCTCGCCACGACTCTTGCAGCTTTATAGCAGTTTTATCACCATCTATAACCAAGTCCCACAACTTGTTCCTGTATTCTCTCCAACAAGCTTCATCAAAATAACTATCTCCGCTAGGGAAATGCCCTAAAGCGGATCTATGGGCCAAAAGTCCAGGCATTACTTTAGACGATATCTCCGCCTTACGCTTTTCGATGACACTGTATTTCGTCTGATGACTGCTTATAGGGTCGGCCTTGCCCTTTCGAGTTTGTGCGCAAAGGTACTAAGGCTGCCATAACCTGTTGACTATGCTCAAGCTGTTTTGTCATTGTCATTGACAACACCTCAGCCTGTTTTTGTAATCCCTTATCAATCACCTCTGTCAACATGGCCATCGGATTGCTTGGCAAGTCCTGAGCCCTCTGCAACAATTTGGCTACCGTCCATCTAGGATCTGCTGATGTAATAAGCTGTTGCGTCTGCTGGTTCCCATTCTGCATTAAACACTGCCTTAAAATTGCCTCTCGGATACCTTCTCCTACGCTTGCTGCTCTAAGTGTGGCAAGCAACTTATCCACAAATTCACCAAGAGGTTCCTGTCTACCTTGCTTAATTCCCATATAGTGAGGATTTGCATTTCCATCCTTCTGCTTTTCAAAAGCCCTCCTTACTATCTGGGCTGATGCTTGCAAAACAGGCGGCTGTAAAAGTGCCTGTAACTCTGGTCTCTCATACTGTCCCGTTCCACACAACTGATCTACTGTTACATCAAATAATGGATCGTTTTGCTGTCTTTGTACTCCAGCTGATTGTCTAGCTAGGTGTTCCCACTCATTCAAAAATGTCATAAATTGAGATTCTGTTAGGATTAGCTTCATAACATTATAAGAATCTCTAGGCAACATATTATAGTTCATGTAAATAAAATCAATCATCTGTCTAGCTGGTTCAGATTGAACCCCAAACTGACTCGCAGTCTGTCTTAATTGAGATAACAATTTCCATGGCAATTGGGTTACATCAGCCTGAACAACATTTTGCTCCCCAGGGACCTGTGTATACATTACTGGAAAAGCTTGATGTGAAGCAGCCAGCCGGCTAAGCCCTTCCTGATCTCCTTCGGCGTTTAAGTGTTCTGCAACCTTTCGCCAATACTCTGTGTGCTTTCTTACATGATCTTTAACACCACCTCCAGGATCTACCGCCCTGTTTGTCTTCTCTCCCTCACCTACTTTCTTGTCCTGTACAATTTGCTCAGCTAAAAGAGACGGGGAAGGCTCCTCAGCAGAGTCCTGTGTTACAGATTGTAATTCAACTCTGCCACTTAGTCCTTTTACACACGCAGCCTTCTCCTTTCTTAAATAATCCTGAACCTCTTCTGACAAAGGCAACCCAGCATGTGTAACACTTGCTCCATTTGGGTCCGTATAATCTAATCGTACCCTGGCTTGATAAGCTGCCATTTGCTCAGCACGATGCTGATCCAATGCTGTCATAACCATCTTCCACCATTTTCCACACTCCTTTGCTCGTTTTTCATCATCTAAGCCATGCAGCCACAAGTCTTGTCCAGACTTTTTCCACTGCAATCTTTCAAACACCTCATTTGGGTCCTTAAAATATCCTAACTCTTCTGCATAGCTTAACAGCGGCACCAACTCCTTTGTAAAATTTAACTTACACTGTCGCTTTTCTAAAAAGCATATAAATAAATCATACGCTGCCTGCCTATCCATATCCGTATTTAAACGTTAATACCTGTGCGCACAGTCCTCGTTTAAGCAGTTCCCGGCTCTACAGCGTCTTCGGCTTCAAGGCTGTCTTCCCTTTTCTTGCAGCCTCCGGTACTGCTATCCCGGGCCGGCCTTCTTCTTGCCTCCCGGCTTACTGCGAATCTCCCAACGTCCCGAAGAACTTCTTAAACCCTAACGTTTGTCTTCATTAGGGTCCCGTGTTCGAGCGCCACTTACTGCAAGAAGGGGGCCGCTACAACGACCAATGTGATCAGCGGATTCCAACTTTATTGAGCATCAGACACATCTTATATACAGTTTGCTATAATTATGCCCACTTGGCAACATACTATTGGTTGCTCTCTAAAAGGTTACATCATTGTTTTCACAACTCTGTGGAATTCTTCCATCCGGCCTAATTGCTCTCTTTCCCAGATCTCGCCTCCTCCTTATCTTGCTTGCCTCCCATCTCAGGGGCAGCTGGACTTCAGCATACCAAGCAATCAGCACTTTCTCACATCTCCTACTCCGCCACTATATTATCAACAGAGAATTCTTCAAGGCCTGAATTGCACAGGTGTTCCTGGGACCCATGTCCCCTCTTGCTCAAAACAAACCCCAACAACAGATAAGGAATAGCAGGATTTTTCAGTGATTTACTTCTGTTAGTCTTGGACAAGATGATCTTTTGTATAAGATAAAGGACACCTACATGATATGTATACTTCTGCTCTTTTAGATAGATAAGCTTTGTATAGATAGGAAGCATCTGGATAGATAAGCTTTGTATAGATAGGAAGCATCTGGACCCCTGTCATTATAGAGAGATAACTTTTTGTATAAAAGCTTGCCCAAAACTCTCTGAAGACACACAGGTCTTTTGAAATGATTCTACCTGTGTCAGGCACGCCAGAATAGAAGCATAATACAAGAAACTTACTGAGTCTCTTGTGTGTCATTCTCTAAGTCAATTTGGCGACCGCGGCAGGACGACTCTGTTTGGCTGCAGGACCTGCTGAGGAGCCGGACCTCTCAGGGCCCGCCGAGAAATTCTCGAGGAGAGCTCCGCTGCTCATCAGATCGCTGCAGGAACAGACAAGACTGCCAGCAAAGAGAAGGTATGCTTCTATAAAAGGGGTAGCTCCGTAAGTCGCGAGGGGACGCCCTGCGCGGGAGAGAGGCATTTATTGCACCCCTAGGTAAAAGAGCTCTTGGGTTGGGACCAGGGGGGTCCCAAAGGTAACTATAGGCATTGTTTATGTATCATGAACATTGTTTGTAGTGTGGGACCAGGGGGGTCCCAAAGGGAATTATAAGTATCGTTTAAGTGTGCGAGGGGCCAAGAGGGTCCCTAAAGAACATAAAGTACGAGAGGTTTTGAATGTGTGGCTGAGTGTGTGTGGCCAATAACTGTGTGCTAAGGACCGGTCATTATTGTTGTAGTTGTATTTGTATTTGTTTTGTGTTCTGTGTGCTGTAAAAAGAAAGTACTGTGTTGTATTGTGTAAAATGGGAGGGAGACAAAGTAGTGAGATCCCAAGACATAGCCCACTTGGTTGTATACTTGCCCACTGGGGGGAAATTGGAGGCCCCCCAGGAGGGTCAACAAATCAAAAGACTCTAATTAAATTTTGTACCCGGTGGTGGCCATTATATAAATTAGATGGTGGAGAGAAATGGCCTGTAAATGGGAGTCTGGAGTATGATACTTTATTGCAATTGATGTTGTTTTTAAGAAGAGAAAAGAAATGGGATGAGACAATATATGCTGATATGTTTTTCTATCTCCGAGAGCATCCGGAGTTTCAAAGGGACTGTGGTGTTAGAGCTCCCTCAGATCCAATGGTTTTGGCCCTTGAAAAAGAAAACAAGGCCAAGAATAAGAGGCAGACACAGTTGAAAAGGTGTTGCTCTGCGTGTAGTATAGGGCAGAGGTGTCTTAAACTTGAGGAAATAAAAGACCTGCCTGAATTTTATCAATCTCCAGGAAAATTGCAAGAGGTAGTGACAGAGAGTTCGGAAAATAATGTCGGAGGTTTTGGGAGTGGCAGCAATTCAGATAGTGATACTGGAGTAAGTTCCCAGAGCTACGCTCAGGGAAGCCCAGTGGCAAGAAGGACCCGAGGACAGCAAGCAAATGCCCCGGCTTCCCAGGTACTCATTCAAGCCCCCCTGCGACAAGCAGTAGGGCCTGAGGGGGACCCAGTCTGGATTAAGGTGCCTTTTACAAGTCATGATTTGGATAGTTGGAGAGAAAAGGCTAAAAATTATCGTAATGATCCCACAGGGACAGCTACACATTTTCGATTCATGGTTAGGCAGCACAATCCAGACTGGGACGATATCCAGTTATTATTAGAACAAATGACTGAAACAGAGAAACAATTAATTGAAAAACATGGATTGGAGCTTGCAACAGAAAGAATTCAAACCCGGGGAGGGGGGGCAAACATTGGAGATGTATTTCCACTCCAAAATCCGGAATGGAATACAAACAATGCGCTGCAAAGGACTAGATTGGAGGAATACCGGGAGTTTGTAGCCAGGGGAATAGAAAAAGCCATTCCGAAAGCAATTAACTGGTCTGTGTTATACTCAGTCAGACAAGGACCTGGTGAATCACCCTCAGAATTCTTGGATAAGCTGAAGGAAGTAATGAGGAAAAACACCTCTCTTGACCCCGGATCAGAAGTAGGTATACAACAACTGGTATCCCTATTTATTGGCCAATCTGCTAGTGATATCAGAAAGAAGCTGCAAAAGTTGTCACCCCCGCAGGGAAGGGATTTAGAGGCACTTTTGGATGTAGCATGGAGAGTATTTTCTAACAGGGAAGAAGAAAGTAGGAGAAAAGAGAAGAGAATGTTGGTAGCAGCGTTGCAGGATGTGGTGGGTGGAAGGTAAGGCCAAGAAGCCTCCTCCCTTCCCCCTTGTAAGGTAAAAGGGAAAAAAAATTGAAGGGAAAGGAAAAAAAAACTCGCAAGCTGAATTAGCAAAGCCGTGAAGCTATATTTACAAAGCAATGTAGGATTTGCAGGGGCAATATTTACAAATTTACAATATCTACAATACATACAAAGATATACAACAGAGTAACACAGAAATGAGAGTAAGTCCCCTCGGCAGAGGGGTCCCCCACCTCCGCTGTCCCCTCTCTTCCCCCCCTTTCCCCAGAATGGGATAGAAAGAGAAAGAAAAGAGAGGGAAAAAAAAGTTAAAAGCAGTTTGTGTTAATTGGAAAGGAGTTAATACCGGCTGTTATCTGGTCTTCAAGGCCGAGGCCTTGGCAGAAAGCCCAGCACAGAAAGCTGTTGCCTGAAGAAGAGGCGGAAGCAAGACTGAAGATAAAGAGCTGGAAAAACCCAGTATAGTCCCAGCTCAGAAGGTGCTTCCTCCCACTTTACCAATGAAATAGTTTAGACTATTCCTTCCTGTGGTGGGTGGAAGGGCAAGGCCAAGAAGCCTCCTCCCTTCCCCCCTTGTAAAGTAAAAGGGAAAAAAAAATTGAAGGGAAAGGAAAAAAAACTCGCAAGCTGAATTAGCAAAGCAGTGGAGCTATATTTACAAAGCGATGTAGGGTTTGCAGGGAGATATTTACAAATTTACAATATCTACAATATATACAAAGATATACAACAGAGTAACACAGAAATGAGAGTAAACCCCTCTCGGCAGAGAGGGGGTTCCCCACCTCCTCTTTCCCCTCTTTCCCCCCTTTCCCCAGATTAGGTTAGAAGAGAGAGAGAGTGAAAGAAAGAAGTTAAAAGCAGTTTTGTGTTAATTGGAAGGGAGTTAGTATACAGGCCTGTTATCTGGTTTTCAAGGCCGAGGCCTTGGCAGAAAGCCCAGCACAGGCAAAGCTGCTGCACGAAGCAAAGACGGAAGCAAGACTAACTGAGAAGTGCTGGAAATGTCCACTTCACTCCCACTTCAGAAGGTGCTTCCTCCCACTCGTCCAATGAAATTAGTTTAGACTATTCCTTCCGTTTACCAACTTCCGTCCACCATGTTCCCTTTCTTAAGGGGGCAACGTCAACCGGCCACAGTCCACCCCTTCTAAACAATTTCATTGGCTGTTCATACTGTCCATCTAATCCAAAATGATATTTACAGTTCGTGAGTAAAGTTCATAGTCCATTCCGGCTATGCTCAGATGTAGATGATTCAAAAGTCCAAGAAAATCAGAAAATGAGAAAAATGGAAAACAGTTCATTTCTTCACTGACGAAGCGAAGAAAAGGGAAACAGGGAATCTCAGGGTCTCTTAGTTGACTCAGGGCTCTCAGGGATCTCAGGGTTCGTGCACCGTAGATTCCTCGTTGATTCTTCCTTTGGACGCAATGTAGCTATACAACAGTTTGAAATTAACCTCTTTCAGCTAAAGTTAAATTTCTTTGTGGAATACACTGAATTTCACCATTCTCTTGCATTACCCAATAAGTGCGACCCGGACCTTCAGCTGAAACCACCCCTCGGACAGGTTTAGCCTCTCCTGAGGGTGAAAATACCCAAACAGTTTTACCTAACAGATTCTTTTCTGTAACAACAGGAACTCTATCACCTTCTACTTTCCGTAGCAAATCTGAATGTGCAGGTCCAGCTCGGTTCACTGAACCTCTACTATTTACCAGCCAGGTTGCTTGTGCTAAATGTTTTTCCCAGTTTTTCAAAGATCCACCTCCCATGGCTTTGAGAGTGGTCTTCAACAAACCGTTGTAGCATGTGTGATAGCATCCATGGAAATGTCTATGGATCTGTCACGAGCCCATTGGTATGTTGCATCTCTGCCTTGATGTCCTGACGAATCATGAGCCCACCGAGCTAAGAATATCTCACCTCGGTGTTTCCAGTCGAGATCAAGATTAGAGTCCATGTCTACTTGAGAAACTCTTGCAGCTAGATCTGCCTGATGGTTGTGTTGCTGTTCCTCAGTAGCTTTGCTCTTAGGAATGTGAGCATCGATGTGTCTCACTTTCACTGGAATTCTCTCGATTCGATCAGCAATGTCCTGCCACAGGTTGGCTGCCCAAATGGGTTTTCCTTTTCTCTGCCAACCACTCTTCTTCCAGTTCTTTAGCCAACCCCATAGAGCATTGGCTACCATCCATGAGTCGGTGTAGAGATAAAGCTTTGGCCATCTCTCACGTTCAGCTACGTCGAGAGCTAGCTGGACAGCTTTTACCTCTGCGAACTGACTGGATTCTCCTTCTCCATCTTTCGCCTCTGCAACTCGGCGTGTTGGACTCCACACTGCAGACTTCCACCTTCGCTTGTTCCCAACAAGACGACAGGAACCGTCTGTGAACAAAGCGTATTTCTTTTCATCATCAGAAAGGTCATTGTAAGGAGGAGCTTCCTCAGCACGAGTTACTTTCTCCTCTGGAGGTTTAGCACAGTTGATACCTTCAGGCCAACTTGAGATCACCTCCACTAGACCAGGTCTTTCAAGATTTCCCATTCGAGCTCTCTGTGTTATCAGAGCCATCCACTTAGACCATGTTGAGTCTGTGGCATGATGTGGTGTGGATCCTTTGCCTTTGAACATCCAATTCAAAACTGGTAATCTGGGAGCTAGAAGAAGTTGTGATTCAGTTCCAACCACTTCAGAAGATGCTTTTACTCCTTCATAGGCAGCTAGAATTTCTTTCTCTGTTGGAGTATAATTAGCCTCTGAACCTCTGTAACCTCGACTCCAGAAACCAAGAGGTCGTCCACGTGTCTCACCTGGAGCTTTTTGCCACAAGCACCAGGTTGGACCATTGTCACTTGCAGCCGTATACAAAATGTTCTTAATGTCTGGACCATCTCGGACAGGTCCCAGACCCATTGCTTGAATTACCTCTTGCTTTATCTGGTCAAAGGCTTCTTGTTGTTCAGGTCCCCAGTGGAAATGGTTTCTCTTTCGAGTCACATCATACAGAGGTTTCACAATCTGACTGTATCCAGGAATGTGTAGTCTCCAAAATCCCACTATCCCCAAGAAACGTAGGGTCTCTTGCTTGTTTGTGGGACTTGCCATGGTAGAGACTCTATTTACCACATCCACTGGAATGTGTCGGCGTCCATCCTGCCATCGCACTCCCAGAAACTGAATTTCTGTGGTAGGTCCTTTCACGTTGTCTCGCTTGATGGCAAAACCTGCATTCAGAAGAATGTCAATGATTTTGTTACCTTTCTCAAAGACTTCCTCAGCAGTTTTACCCCAGACGATGATATCATCGATGAACTGGATGTGTTCTGGAGCACCTCCTTTCTCCAGAGCATCGTGGATCACTGCATGACAGATGCTTGAGCTGTGGATCCAGCCCATTGGCAGCCTGTTGAAAGTGTACTGGATTCCTCTCCAGGTGAAAGCAAACTGAGGCCTGCATTCCTCTGCTATGGGAATAGAGAAAAATGCATTAGCAATGTCTATGGTAGCATACCATTTGGCCTCTTTGGATTCCAGCTCATACTGTAGCTCCATCATGTCTGGTACTGCTGCACTCATAGGTGGTGTCACTTCGTTCAGGGCTCGGTAGTCTACCGTCAGACGCCAGTCTCCATTCTGCTTCCGCACAGGCCACACTGGACTGTTGAAAGGTGAATGAGTTTTGCTGATGACTTTCTGACTTTCCAACTGACGAATCAGATTCTGAATGGGCAACAAAGAGTCACGGTTGGTTCTGTATTGTCTGTGATGCACAGTCTGAGAAGCAACCGGCAATTTAATGTCCTGTATCTTATGTTGTCCCACAACTGCAGATTCATCAGAAAGTTCAGGTCTGGCAGACAGCTTCAATTTTTGTCCATCAATTTCTATAGAAGCTACTCCAAAAGCCCATTTGTAACCTCTAGGGTCTTTGAAACGCCCTTCTCTCAGAAAATCAATTCCCAAAATACAAGGTGCATCAGGTCCGGTCACAACTGTATGCTTCCTCCATTGTTTACCAGTTAGACTTATATTAACCTCTACCTTACTTAACTCTTGAGATCCACCAGTGACTCCCAGAATAGTTATAGACTCTGATCCCTGATAATTTGATGGTATTATGGTGCACTGAGCTCCTGTGTCAACCAAGGCCCTGTACTTCTGAAATTGTGAAGTGCCAGGCCACTGGATGTACACATCCCAATAGATTCTGTTATCTCTGTTATCCCTCTCCTCCCCCTGGCGGGAGGCAGGGCACCCCTAGTTATGGGGAACATGTGCACATGTGCATTGCACATATTGTGCAGGGTTATAACTTTGCATGTTATAACTGGAGCCACTGTTGGAGCCATAAGAGTCATTCTGGGGAACTGTGGAAGTAACAGCTACCCTTCTGGTATTGCTACCTTGGGTTCTGCCACTTTGCAATTCCCTCAGTCTCCTGAAAAGATTAGAAGTTGGTTGGCCATCCCAGCGGTTCATGTTCTCACCAAACTGATCACGTAGAGGTATCCAAATAGTTCTACGTGATTGCCTTGGTGGTCTGTTTTGGAATGACCTGTTTTGGAATGTCCTGTTTTGGAATGACCTCCTTGGAGGACGTGTATTCCTCACAGATGAGACTTGTACCCACCTGGAGGAAGAATTGAAACTATCCCTTTGTGCCAATTGGGATATGGAATTTCTAAATTCATCTTTTAACTCTCTTATGCAATTCTGAATATCACCAGACATAGTTTTGATGGCCGAAACCAAAGAACCATGTGTCATGCTATCCTCCAATTGTCTCATTTGATCACTGAATTGGCCAACCGTGGGAGAAGCTCCACCATAACTTCTTGACACAATTCTGCTTGCCAGAATGTTTGCATAATTGGAAGGAGCAAGTTTGATGATCTTTTTAGCAAGACCAATACCCACAGGAATGTCATCAGGATTCAGAGTTTCATGTTCACCATAGAGTAGCTCTCTAACAGCGAATTCTCTCAAGCGCTTAATTCCCTCATCTATGGTAGTCCAGGGTTTAGGATTCCAGGGAAGATCATCTCGGGAAGGGTATCTCAGGGCAACCGCCATTAAGAGGCGCATCTACAGATTAACCTTACCGAGAGCTTCGCCTAGATGTCTATCTATTCCATTGTCCCTTGAGAGAGTTCCTAACTGAGCTGCTGACTTGTCTCCAACTGTTAGAGCTGAAGCACCTGTGTCATAACACCTACTAAGCCAAGCTAGAACTGGCTCCTTATCTGCCCTGGTGAAATCTTTACGGACATTTTGCAATTCCTCCCTTGGAGAAGAACAGTCCGTAATATCATCTTCCTCCTCATCTCCCTGAATTCTTTGCCCGTAAAATCCTGCTGTCATTCTCCTAAGGATCTCTTTAAGCTGAGAACCACCTTTGCCAGCTGCTTTCCTAGCTTCATCTCTATCCTGCTTTGATCTGACTAGGTTAGCTAGATCTTTAAAACAAACCTTCTCTTCCTCCTGAGCAGGATCTTTTAGAGCAGAGGGCCCCTCACCAGGATCAGTCTCCTCCTCTTCTTCTCCATCTTTGCCCTTTCCAGCTCTAGTCTTTAAAGGAGCCACCTTAACTGGAGCTGTGTTTGAATTTACAGCCACCTTAATAGAAGCTGACAAGTCCTGAGATAAATCAGCTGCTGGGGCAGTGACTTCCGGCCCCACTGAGGGAGTGGGTGGAAGTGATGTTGCTCCATTAATGGCCGACGGAGAAGAAGAAGAAGGAGAAGGAGTAGGAGAAGGAGTAGGTGCCATGTTGATACCAGCCGATGCCCTTGGCTGCTTGCTAGAATCAGCAAAGTCATTTAGAGCTGCCTTACCAATTAACTTTTTAGCCTTCTTTTTGACTGACACGGGTTCTCCACAGTCCTCATCACTAGATGACTCTGGGACTGATCGAGAGCCACGGCGTTTTCTTTTTGATCTAGTTTTAATAACAAAACAAGCACTGGATATCTTTCTCTCTCGCCGCAGAGAGAACAGTAAATATGCAATTACCATCACCAGCAGCAGAATTATAGACATGAAATAAATCACCTTTGGATCCCAGGCATCACCTAAAGTTACTGTCTCCTCAGGCGGAATCTTAAAACCCTTTATCTCAATTGGGAGAGTGGTGGAGGTAATATTCCTGTATCTCACTGGCCATAGGAAATTAATACATTTTCCATACCATGATTTAACTCTATACATAACCCACATATAAATTGTCCGCACCAAATATTTACCCAGGTAATCCAAAATCAAACCCAAACAATATCTGTAAACCAGAGCCCCAAAAATTGAAAAGAACAATCGCTCCACAAACCACAATACCTTCATGTTTGCTAATTCAGCTGGAAAACACTAAATCAATCAAATAATAAATTAAACTAATTATCTGCCCCACGTTGGGCGCCAATAAAAAAAAAAGTGGTGGGTGGAAGGGCAAGGCCAAGAAGCCTCCTCCCTTCCCCCTTTGTAAAGTAAAAGGGAAAAAAAAATTGAAGGGAAAGGAAAAAAAACTCGCAAGCTGAATTAGCAAAGCAGTGGAGCTATATTTACAAAGCGATGTAGGGTTTGCAGGGAGATATTTACAAATTTACAATATCTACAATATATACAAAGATATACAACAGAGTAACACAGAAATGAGAGTAAACCCCTCTCGGCAGAGAGGGGGTTCCCCACCTCCTCTTTCCCCTCTTTCCCCCCTTTCCCCAGATTAGGTTAGAAGAGAGAGAGAGCGAAAGAAAGAAGTTAAAAGCAGTTTTGTGTTAATTGGAAGGGAGTTAGTATACAGGCCTGTTATCTGGTTTTCAAGGCCGAGGCCTTGGCAGAAAGCCCAGCACAGGCAAAGCTGCTGCACGAAGCAAAGACGGAAGCAAGACTGACTGAGAAGTGCTGGAAATGTCCACTTCACTCCCACTTCAGAAGGTGCTTCCTCCCACTCGTCCAATGAAATTAGTTTAGACTATTCCTTCCGTTTACCAACTTCCGTCCACCATGTTCCCTTTCTTAAGGGGGCAACGTCAACCGGCCACACTTCCGTTTACCAACTTCCGTCCACCATATTCCCTTTCTTAAGGGGGCAACGTCAACCGGCCACAGTCCACCCCTTCTAAACAATTTCATTGGCTGTTCATACTGTCCATCCAATCCAAAACGATATTTACAGTTCGTGAGTAAAGTTCATAGTCCATTCCGGCTATGCTCAGATGTAGATGATTCAAAAGTCCAAGAAAATCAGAAAATGAGAAAAATGGAAAACAGTTCATTTCTTCGCCGACGAAGCAAAGAAAAGGGAAACAGGGAAATCTCAGGGTCTCTTAGTTGACTCAGGGCTCTCAGGGATCTCAGGGTTCGTGCACCATAGATTCCTCGTTGATTCTTCCTCTGGATGCGATGTAGCTGTACAACAGTTTGAAATTAACCCCTTTCAACTAAAGTTAAATTTCTTTGTGGAATACACTGAATTTCACCATTCTCTTGCATTACCCAATAAGTGTGACCCGGACATTCAGCTGAAACCACCCCTCGGACAGGTTTAGACTCTCCTGAGGGTGAAAATACCCAAACAGTTTTACCTAACAGATTCTTTTCTCTAACAACAGGAACTCTATCACCTTCTACCTTCCGTAGAAAATCTGAATGTGCAGGTCCAGCTCGGTTCACTGAACCTCTACTATTTACCAGCCAGGTTGCTTGTGCTAAATGCTTTTCCCAGTTTTTCAAAGATCCACCTCCCATGGCTTTGAGAGTGGTCTTCAACAAACCGTTGTAGCGTTCAATCTTCCCTGAAGCTGGTGCATAGTAGGGAATGTGGAATATCCACTCAATACCGTGCTCTTTTGCCCAGTTCTTTACAAGGTTGTTCTTGAAATGAGTTCCGTTGTCTGACTCAATCCTCTCTGGAGTTCCGTGTCTCCACAGGATTTGTCTCTCCAGACCGAGAATGGTGTTGCGTGCAGTTGCATGTGGAACTGGATAAGTTTCCAACCATCCAGTATTTGCCTCTACCATAGTAAGCACGTATTGCTTACCAGAACGAGAACGTGGTAGAGTGATGTAGTCAATCTGCCAAGCTTCACCATACTTGTACTTGGACCATCTGTCACCATACCACAAGGGCTTAAGTCGTTTTGCCTGCTTAATAGCAGCACAAATGTCACAGTCATGGATGACTTGTGTGATAGCATCCATGGAAATGTCTATGGATCTGTCACGAGCCCATTGGTATGTTGCATCTGTGCCTTGATGTCCTGACGAATCATGAGCCCACCGAGCTAAGAATATCTCACCTCGGTGTTTCCAGTCGAGATCAAGATTAGAGTCCATGTCTACTTGAGAAACTCTTGCAGCTAGGTCTGTCTGATGGTTGTGTTGCTGTTCCTCAGTAGCTTTGCTCTTGGGAATGTGACCATCGATGTGTCTCACTTTCACTGGAATTCTCTCAATTCGATCAGCAATGTCCTGCCACAGGTTGGCTGCCCAAATGGGTTTTCCTTTTCTCTGCCAACCACTCTTCTTCCAGTTCTTTAGCCAACCCCATAGAGCATTGGCTACCATCCATGAGTCGGTGTAGAGATAAAGCTTTGGCCATCTCTCACGTTCAGCTACGTCGAGAGCTAGCTGGACAGCTTTTACCTCTGCAAACTGACTGGATTCTCCTTCTCCATCTTTCGCCTCTGCAACTCGGCGTGTTGGACTCCACACTGCAGACTTCCACCTTCGCTTGTTTCCAACAAGACGACAGTAACCGTCTGTGAACAAAGCATACTTCTTTTCATCATCAGAGAGGTCATTGTAAGGAGGAGCTTCCTCAGCACGAGTTACTTTCTCCTCTGGAGGTTTAGCACAGTTGATACCTTCAGGCCAACTTGAGATCACCTCCACTAGACCAGGTCTTTCAAGATTTCCCATTCGAGCTCTCTGTGTTATCAGAGCCATCCACTTAGACCAGGTTGAGTCTGTGGCATGATGTGGTGCGGATCCTTTGCCTTTGAACATCCAATTCAAAACTGGTAATCTGGGAGCTAGAAGAAGTTGTGATTCAGTTCCAATCACTTCAGAAGATGCTTTTACTCCTTCATAGGCAGCTAAGATTTCTTTCTCTGTTGGAGTATAATTAGCCTCTGAACCTCTGTAACCTCGACTCCAGAAACCAAGAGGTCGTCCACGTGTCTCACCTGGAGCTTTTTGCCACAAGCACCAGGTTGGACCATTGTCACTTGCAGCCGTGTACAAAATGTTCTTAATGTCTGGACCATCTCGGACTGGTCCCAGACCCATTGCTTGAATTACCTCTTGCTTTATCTGGTCAAAGGCTGCTTGTTGTTCAGGTCCCCAGTGGAAATGGTTTCTCTTTCGAGTCACATCATACAGAGGTTTCACAATCTGACTGTATCCAGGAATGTGTAGTCTCCAAAATCCCACTATCCCCAAGAAACGTAGGGTCTCTTGCTTGTTGGTGGGACTTGCCATGGTAGAGACTCTATTTACCACATCCACTGGAATGTGTCGGCGTCCATCCTGCCACCGCACTCCCAGAAACTGAATCTCTGTGGTAGGTCCTTTCACCTTGTCTCGTTTGATGGCAAAACCTGCATTCAGAAGAATGTCAATGATTTTGTTACCTTTCTTGAAGACTTCCTCAGCAGTTTTACCCCAGACAATGATATCATCGATGAACTGGATGTGTTCTGGAGCACCGCCTTTCTCCAGAGCATCGTGGATCACTGCATGACAGATGCTTGAGCTGTGGATCCAGCCCATTGGCAGCCTGTTGAAAGTGTACTGGATTCCTCTCCAGGTGAAAGCAAACTGAGGCCTGCATTCCTCTGCTATGGGAATAGAGAAAAATGCATTAGCAATGTCTATGGTAGCATACCATTTGGCCTCTTTGGATTCCAGCTCATACTGTAGTTCCATCATGTCTGGTACTGCTGCACTCATAGGTGGTGTCACTTCATTTAGGGCTCGGTAGTCTACCGTCAGACGCCAGTCTCCATTCTGCTTCCGCACAGGCCACACTGGACTGTTGAAAGGTGAATGAGTTTTGCTGACGACTTTCTGACTCTCCAACTGACGAATCAGATTCTGAATGGGCAACAAAGAGTCACGGTTGGTTCTGTATTGTCTGTGATGCACAGTCTGAGAAGCAACCGGCAATTTAATGTCCTGTATCTTATGTTGTCCCACAACTGCAGATTCATCAGAAAGTTCAGGTCTGGCAGACAGCTTCAATTTTTGTCCATCAATTTCTATAGAAGCTACTCCAAAAGCCCATTTGTAACCTCTAGGGTCTTTGAAACGCCCTTCTCTCAGAAAATCAATTCCCAAAATACAAGGTGCATCAGGTCCGGTCACAACTGTATGCTTCCTCCATTGTTTACCAGTTAGACTTATATTAACCTCTACCTTACTTAACTCTTGAGATCCACCAGTGACTCCCAGAATAGTTATAGACTCTGATCCCTGATAATTTGATGGTATTATGGTGCACTGAGCTCCTGTGTCAACCAAGGCCCTGTACTTCCGAAATTGTGAAGTGCCAGGCCACTGGATGTACACATCCCAATAGATTCTATTATCTTTGTTATCCCTCTCCTCCCCCTGGCGGGAGGCAGGGCACCCCTAGTTATGGGGAACATGCGCACATGTGCATTGCACATAGTTTGCAGGGTTATAACTTTGCATGTTATAACTGGAGCCACTGTTGGAGCCATAAGAGTCGTTCTGGGGAACTGTGGAAGTAACAGCTACCCTTCTGGTATTGCTACCTCGGGTTCTGCCACTTTGCAATTCCCTCAGTCTCCTGAAAAGATTAGAAGTTGGTTGTCCATCCCAGCGCTTCATGTTCTCACCAAACTGATCACGCAGAGTTATCCAAATAGTTCTACGTGATTGCCTTGGTGGTCTGTTTTGGAATGACCTGTTTTGGAATGTCCTGTTTTGGAATGACCTCCTTGGAGGACGTGTATTCCTCACAGATGAGACTTGTACCCACCTGGAGGAAGAATTGAAATTATCCCTTTGTGCCAATTGGTATATGGAATCTTTCAGATCCTTCATGCAATTCTCGATTTTTCCAGACAGAGTTTCAATGGCTGAAACCAAAGAACCACGTGTCATGCTATCCTCCAATTGTCTCATTTGATCACTGAATTGGCCAACCGTGGGAGAAGCTCCACCATAACTTCTTGACACAATTCTGCTTGCCAGAATGTTTGCATAATTGGAAGGAGCAAGTTTGATGATCTTTTTAGCAAGACCAATACCCACAGGAACGTCATCAGGATTCAGAGTTTCATGTTCACCGTAGAGTAGCTCTCTAACAGCAAATCCTCTCAAGCGCTTAATTCCCTCATCTATGGTAGTCCAGGGTTTAGGGTTCCATGGAAGGTCATCTCGGGAAGGGTATCTCAGGGCAACCGCTATTAAAAGGCGTATCCACAGATTAACCTTACCGAGAGCTTCGCCTAGATGTCTATCTATTCCATTGTCCCTTGAGAGAGTTCCTAACTGAGCTGCTGACTTGTCTCCAACTGTTAGAGCTGAAGCACCTGTATCATAACACCTACTAAGCCAAGCTAGAACTGGCTCCTTATCTGCCCTGGTGAAATCTTTACGGACATTTCGCAATTCCTCCCGTGGTGACGAACAGTCCGTAATATCATCTTCATCTTCATCTCCCTGAATTCTTTGTCCATATAATCCTGCTGTCATTCTCCTAAGGATCTCTTTAAGCTGAGAACCACCTTTGCCAGCTGCTTTCCTAGCTTCATCTCTATCCTGCTTTGATCTCACTAGGTTAGCTAGATCTTTAAAACAAACCTTCTCTTCCTCCTGAGCAGGATCTTTTAGAGCAGAGGGCCCCTCACCAGGATCAGTCTCCTCCTCTTCTTCTCCATCTTTGCCCTTTCCAGCTCTAGTCTTTAAAGGAGCCACCTTAACTGGAGCTGTGTTTGAATTTACAGCCACCTTAATGGAAGCTGACAGGTCCTGAGATAAATCAGCTGCTGGGGCAGTGACTTCCTGTCCCACTGAGGGAGTGGGTGGGAGAGACGTTGCTCCATTAATGGCCGACGGAGAAGAAGAAGAAGGAGAAGGAGTGGGAGAAGGAGTAGGCGCCATGTTGATACCAGCCGATGCCCTTGGCTGCTTGCCAGAATCAGCAAAGTCATTTAGAGCTGCTTTACCAATTAACTTTTTAGCCTTCTTTTTAACTGACACGGGTTCTCCACAGTCCTCGTCACTAGATGACTCTGGGACTGACCTAGAGCCACGGCATTTCCTTTTTGATCTAGTTTTAATAACAAAACAAGCTCTGGACACCTTTCTCTCTCACCGCAAAGAAATCAGGAGATACACGATAATTATCACCAGCAGCAGAATTATAGACATGAAATAAATCACCTTTGGATCCCAGGCATCACCTAAAGTTACTGTCTCCTCAGGCGGAATCTTAAAACCCTTTATCTCAATTGGGAGAGTGGTGGAGGTAACATTCCTGTATCTCACTGGCCATAAGATATTAATACATTTTCCATACCATAATTTAACTCTATACATAACCCACATATAAATTGTCCGCACCAAATATTTACCCAGGTAATCCAAAATCAAACCCAAACAATATCTGTAAACCAGAGCCCCAAAAATTGAAAAGAACAATCGCTCCACAAACCACAATACCTTCATGTTTGCTAATTCAGCTAGAAAACACTAAATCAATCAAATAATAAATTGAACTAATTATCTGCCGCACGTTGGGTACGCCAATTAAAAAAAATGTGGTGGGTGGAAGGTAAGGCCAAGAAGCCTCCTCCCTTCCCCCTTGTAAGGTAAAAGGGAAAAAAAATTGAAGGGAAAGGAAAAAAAAACTCGCAAGCTGAATTAGCAAAGCCGTGAAGCTATATTTACAAAGCAATGTAGGATTTGCAGGGGCAATATTTACAAATTTACAATATCTACAATACATACAAAGATATACAACAGAGTAACACAGAAATGAGAGTAAGCCCCCTCGGCAGAGGGGTCCCCCACCTCCGCTCTCCCCTCTCTTCCCCCCCTTTCCCCAGAATGGGATAGAAAGAGAAAGAAAAGAGAGGGAAAAAAAAGTTAAAAGCAGTTTGTGTTAATTGGAAAGGAGTTAATACCGGCTGTTATCTGGTCTTCAAGGCCGAGGCCTTGGCAGAAAGCCCAGCACAGAAAGCTGTTGCCTGAAGAAGAGGCGGAAGCAAGACTGAAGATAAAGAGCTGGAAAAACCCAGTATAGTCCCAGCTCAGAAGGTGCTTCCTCCCACTTTACCAATGAAATAGTTTAGACTATTCCTTCCGTTTACCAACTTCCGTCCACCATATTCCCTTTCTTAAGGGGGCAACGTCAACCGGCCACACAGGAAAGTAAGAAGACTAAAGGGACTAATAGAGTGCGGTTGGAAAAGGATCAGTGTGCGATTTGTAGAAAGAAGGGACACTGGAAAAGAGAATGTCCAGAGAGGAAAAAGAAAAACAGAATACAGGCACAACTAGAAGAGGATGATTAGGGAGGACCGGAGGAGACTATAAATACCCTAGCAGATCCTCTGGTTATAATGAAGCTAGGGGAACAAGAAAATAAACTGGAATTCCTAGTTGACACAGGAGCAACCTTTTCAGTCTTAAATCAAGCACTGCTGCCTCTGGATGAGAGCTATGTTTCTGTGGTAGGGGCTACAGGTCAAACTGAGAAGGCATATTTTTTTAAACCTCTTAAATATAAATATGGTAAAACTTGGGGCTTACATAAGTTTTTATATATGCCAAATGCCCCAAAGTCATTGCTGGGGAGGGATTTGTTGGAAGCATTGGGAGCTGAAATTAAATTTAATAAGGGGAAGGTAGAATTCAGAGTAAGGGAGGAACAGTTGATTGAGGTTTTAAGTCTTGCATTAATGAGCCCTCAACAAAAGAAAAACAGAATAAAAGAAAGCATAAAAGATCAAGTATATCCTGGGGTTTGGGACACTGAGCAGCCTGGAAGGGCCAAAAATGCCCTACCTGTGATAATAGATCTTAAGCCTGGAGCTCAACCTGTTAGATTAAAACAATATCCCTTAAGGAAAGAAGATAGGGAAGGAGTTTTGCCTATTGTAGAAAAATTCTTAAAGTATGGGCTGCTAACAGAGTGTGAATCAGCTTACAATACTCCAATTTTACCTGTAAGGAAAGCAGCTGGAGGGTATCGGTTAGTGCAGGACCTAAGGGCTATAAATAAAATAACAAAGGATATCCATCCTGTGGTGGCAAACCCATATACCCTCTTGACTCAATTGAGAACAGAATTAGAATGGTTTACCGTCTTGGATCTAAAGGATGCCTTTTTCTGTTTACCCCTGGCCCCTGAGAGCCAGCCACTGTTTGCCTTTGAATGGGAGAACCCAGAAACTAACCGAAAGTGTCAATTAACTTGGACAGTCTTGCCCCAAGGATTTAAGAACAGCCCTACTGTCTTTGGAAATCAGCTCGCAAAAGAATTAGAGAAGTGGAACAGGCCAGAAGGCAATGGAGCTCTGCTACAGTATGTAGATGACATCCTGCTGGCCACCCAGACCAGAGCGGAATGTGAAAGCTGGACTGCGAGTATGCTGAATTTCCTGGGACTTCATGGGTACCGAGTTTCCCCGCAGAAGGCCCAAATAGTACAGCAGCAAGTAACCTACTTGGGATATGAATTAACAGCAGGACAACGAGTGCTGGGCCCTGAAAGAAAGGAGGCCATCTGTTCTATTCCACTTCCAAACACAGTAAAGGCACTCCGAACCTTTTTGGGAATGACAGGGTGGTGCCGGTTGTGGATTTATAATTATGGCCTGCTTGTGAAACCCCTCTATGAATTATTGAAAGAGACTGATAAGGACTTGCAATGGAATGGAGAAGCTGAACAAGCTTTCCGTACCTTAAAGAAGGAATTGATGAGGGCACCAGCACTAGGCCTACCTGATGTCACTAAACCTTTTTTATTGTATTCCCATGAAAGCCAAGGGATAGCACTCGGAGTCCTAGCACAAACCTTAGGACCCTACCGAAGGGCGGTGGCATACCTCTCTAAACAACTGGATGAGGTAAGCAAGGGATGGCCAGGATGCCTGAGGGCTGTGGCAGCAGTTGCAATTAACATTCAAGAGTCTCGAAAGTTCACAATGGGGCAGAAGATCACAGTCCTAGTATCACACACCATCTCTGCTGTTCTAGAAGCCAAGGGAGGACACTGGCTGTCTCCACAACGATTTCTTAAATACCAAGCCATCCTAGTAGAGCAGGATGATGTAGAAATTAAAGTTGCTAACTTTGTCAATCCAGCCTCTTTCCTCCAGGGTGGTGATGGAGAACGAGTTATTCATGATTGTTTGGAAACAATTGAGGCCACTTATTCCAGCAGACCTGACCTGAAGGAAGAACCCCTAGAAAAGGCAGACCATAATTGGTACACCGATGGAAGCAGTTTTGTGATCCAGGGAGAAAGAAAAGCTGGGTACGCTGTAACTACAGGAGAAGAGGTAATCGAGGCAGAAGCCCTACCAAGTAACACCTCCGCTCAAAAGGCAGAGATAATAGCACTCACCAGAGCTCTTGAGCTTTCCCGAGGGAAAAGTGCAAACATATGGACTGACTCCAAGTATGCCTTTGGGGTGGTACATGCCCATGGAGCCATTTGGAAAGAAAGAGGACTGTTGACACCTCAAGGAAAAGGTATTAAACATGCAGAAGAAATACTGAGGCTGCTAGAAGCAGTGCAGAAGCCAAGCAAAGTCGCCATAATGCACTGCAAAGCACACCAAAAAGGAAATACTGGTCAAGAAAGAGGCAACAGACTGGCAGATGAAACAGCTAAAAGGGTGGCCAGGGAGGGGAGAAAGGTGTCAGAGTTTGTTTTGATCCCAGATGGTAAACTGTCAATTGAGCAAAAAGAGCCAGAACCTGTGTATAGCACAGAGGATCAGAAATTAATTAAAGACCTTTTGGGGAATAGGACAGGAAAGGGCTGGGCCAGGACACCAGATGGGAGATTAATCATTCCCACGAACCTTCTCTGGGCTTTTGTTCAGATGGAACATGCAAAGACTCACTGGGGAGCAGAAGCCCTGTATCGAAAATTGGTTCAGGAGTGTATAGCACGGAAATTATACACCACGGTCGAACAGGTAACCCGGCAATGTGAGGTGTGTCTTAAGGCTAACCCCAAAGTAAGAAGAGGAGTTAGACTGGGACAAATTAGCAGAGGAAATTATCCAGGACAACAATGGCAAATTGATTTTACTGAGTTCCCAAGAAAGGGGGGATACAGGTACCTGTTGGTACTCACTGACACCTTCTCTGGTTGGCCAGAAGCATTTCCCTGTCGCACAAAGCACGGGAGGTTACTAAGGCAGTGTTACAAGAAATAATACCTCGTTTTGGGGTACCTGCTGCTATTTCCTCAGACAGGGGACCTCATTTTGTGGCCAAGGTGGTACAACAGGTGAGCAAAATTTTAGGGATTGATTGGCAACTCCACACCCCCTACAATCCACATTCGAGTGGGCAAGTGGAGAAAATGAACCATTTAATCAAAAACCAGATAGTAAAAATTGGACAGGAAGCAAACCTTCCTTGGCCACAAGCATTACCAATTGCCCTGTTGCGAATTCGAACTAAGCAAGGAATAAAGGAAGGGTTGAGCCCATTTGAAATCCTGTTTGGAAGACCTTATGTAGTAGGAACTATGGACCCTTCTGAACCAGGGCAATTTAGAGAGGAAATGTTGAACAAGTATGTTCAGCAAATTTATAAGAACCTGAGCATTGTTAGCAAACAGGTGATTGGAACCAATGTGAGAGGGTTAGACAGACCAGTCCATGATGTGGAACCTGGAGATTATGTCTATGTCAGATCTCTTTCAGAAAACCCTCTGGAGCCCAAGTGGACTGGACCATATCAGGTGTTATTGACATCCTTCACAGCCATCAAAATCAAGGAACAAGCTGCTTGGATTCACCACACCAGAGTCAAGAAGACTTCAGCAAGAGAATGGAAACTCGAATCTCAGGGACCCCTGAAGCTCAAGCTGTATCGATAATCGTGATTTGTTTGTTGGTTAATACTATTGAAGGATGGGAAGGCAATATGTACTTAAATGTTAGTCAAGAATTGGCTTTGCAAACTAATCTTTCTAACTGTTGGATATGCACTGAACTTCCTCGAGGCCAAATGAGGACCCCTTTATTTGGGGTAGCCTCAATGAATTGGACATGGGGGCCGTCAGACTGGGTGACTACATCTGATAGTAACTTCCACAATTGTCAGCATGGGAAAGATAGCTCAGAAAGGTTGGGTCCAAAGTTTGACTTATTAATTGTAGATCCTTCACGAACCCTTTTTGTAGAAAGTAATGAAAGTAGTGAAAATAAGGTAGGATGGCGAAATTTAACAGGGTTGGGCTGCAGCTGGAATTACTCTTCCCCTGGAGAAGTCTCAGGTGCCAATCCATGGGTTCAGGGAAATGGCTGTACCTCTTCTAAAGAAAGCAGGCTGGATGTTGTAGGGGCTGGTGTCGCCCTATTAAGTCAAATTAGTTGCTTACTCCCTTATGGATATTGGTGGTTATGTGGGGATGGGCATGCCAGAAAAAGCTTACCCCCAAAATGGACAGGAGTTTGCACTGCAGGCTACTTAACCCCACAAATCACTGTCCATCATGAGATCCTGCCTAGAGGATATTGGAGAACTCTTTGGAGAAGACACAGAAGGACAGCAAATCCCCTTGTCAGATACAATACTGGATATCACAGTTTTGTTCGAGCATTGTTCCCTGCATTAGGCGTTGCACAACTTGAAAAAGCAATAGTAAATATATCAGCTACAATGGAAGTCATTGCTAATTCAGCAGCTGATGCAGTGCAGAATCTGCAGGTGGAAGTTAAGTCTGCGAGCAGTGTGTCACTACAAAACAGGCTGGCTTTGGATATTATTACAGCTGAAATGGGAGGGGTGTGTACCCTGATAAACACCACTTGTT
Organism: Melanerpes formicivorus; assembly: GCF_026170545.1. Classification (NCBI taxonomy): domain Eukaryota; kingdom Metazoa; phylum Chordata; class Aves; order Piciformes; family Picidae; genus Melanerpes; species Melanerpes formicivorus. The sequence goes on from NW_027142361.1 coordinate 12,227,761, forward strand.
GCACCTATGTAGATAAATCAGGACAAATTAAAACTGATGTACAAAATATATGGGAACAGGGGAAAGTATTACATGAGGTAAGCAAGGATGATACATCATATGGATTATCAGACCTCTGGGAAGAGTTAACCTCATGGATGCCCAATATACGCTGGCTTAAACAGTTGTTGCTGGGAATTGTAATGATTGTTTTATTAATAATATTACTGCTAGTTTTGATTGAGATAATTATGTGTACTGGAAAGAGTAGTGTAGAATCCTACCATAAGTATAAAAATTATAAACTCAGGCATGAGCTGGAAACAGGACATTATTTTAAGAAAATATAGTATAGGAATATACTCTTGGCTGTAAGAAAGGGGGGAATTGATGAACAGAAAAGTCTCATTAACAGAATAACAGAGTTGATAAGAATTTTCTGCTTGTTAGCTGAAATGCTGGAATGCAGGGAGGGGGAGAGGGGTTGGCAGACAGCCTTTGGATAGATAAGGAATAGCAGGATTTTTCAGTGATTTACTTCTGTTAGTCTTGGACAAGATGATCTTTTGTATAAGATAAAGGACACCTACATGATATGTATACTTCTGCTCTTTTAGATAGATAAGCTTTGTATAGATAGGAAGCATCTGGATAGATAAGCTTTGTATAGATAGGAAGCATCTGGATAGATAAGCTTTGTATAGATAGGAAGCATCTGGACCCCTGTCATTATAGACAGATAACTTTTTGTATAAAAGCTTGCCCAAAACTCTCTGAAGACACACAGGTCTTTTGAAATGATTCTACCTGTGTCAGGCGCGCCAGAATAGAAGCATAATACAAGAAACTTACCGAGTCTCTTGTGTGTCATTCTCTAAGTCACAGCCAAGGATTAAAGCTCAACAGCCTGGGAAGTGTTGAGGGATTTTGGTGTTTGCTTCCCATTACAGGATGGGCTTTGAAGAAAAGTTTCACAAACAGCAACAAGCAGGACCTGTTTAACTGACATGATCTCCTTCTATGACCCACTCAGGGGTTGAGGGAAAGGCTCCAGATATGTTTGCCTGGACTTCAGTAAAGCCTTTGAGACTGTGCCCCTCAGCATCCTCCTGGAGAAACTGGCTGCTCATGGCTTGGATGGTGTAGTGAAGGATGCTTATGATCAGGGTTGTGCCCCAAACATTTGGGTAGGATATATTTCTGTATGTGTTAACCCTCCTTTGTCCCCCCCCTCCTTCCTGGAGGCAGCAGGGGGGATCCTGGCGCCACTGAGTCCAGGTAAACAGCCTACCTGGGCGTGGTCTCACCCCTGCAGTACTAGAGTCAGGCTATATGTTTGTTTCCCCGAGTATAGCATATACTCAGGCCATATTTGGTAGGTGTCAGTTGATTGGTTAATGTTTGCGTTGGAAACAGATGCTTATTGGGCCAGTATTCACTGGGGCAAATGGTAAATAGGGGTCGTTTGGTAAATGAGCCCCCCCACCTCGGTGTTGGAGCCTGTGCGTGCGTGCCAGCCAGTGCTTCGGGAGGCCTCATGGTCCTTTTGCCACCGTCACCCAGCTGTGTGAGGTGCCGAGGACAGCACTCCGTGGGATCAACCGCTGTGTGATCCATCGTAGGAGAAAACCTGGTAGACCGTGTGAACCAGCGTTGCTGACCTGCCACTACCCCCCTCCGAGCGAGGAATTTTGTATCCTGGGAGAGAACAGCAGAGCCACGCAGTGCGGCCACACAGCTGGCGCCATTTCCTGTCTCCTTATTACGGCACATCTGTGCCACGTTGTCTGGATTATAAACATTATTGAAGAAAGACTCCACGAAGTTCTCAGCTTGTGACTAAGCCAAGCCCTTTTGTAAAGCTTCAGTTAGGATAGTGTTTATATTGCTCCGGGTGGAGGGTTGCCGGTCACTGACCAACCCCTCCCCCGCCACTCTCTGACTCAGTTTAGATTATAAATTCTGTGAATTATTTTGATTTAAATGCCCATACATAACATTCTGTAAAGATAGTTCCACTAACCGAATATTGATACCTGTGAAGGGCGATTGTAAATACCCCATTACAGAGTTTGTACATATATAAATAAACTTATATTTTCATTGATGGATCTGCCGTGCATTTCTGAGGGCATATCCATGACAGATGGGTGGATGCTTTGCTGGCTTAAAAACTGGCTGGTTGGCTGAGCCCAAAGAATGGTGAATGGAGTTAAATCCAGTTGGCAGCTGGTCACAAGTGGTGTTCCCCAGAGCTCAGTACTGGGGCCTGTTCTCCTGTGTATCTTTATCAATGATCTGGACAAGGAGACTGGGGGCACCCTCAGTAAGTTTGCAGATTTCATCAGGTTGGGTGGGAGTGTTGAGTTACTGGCAGGTTGGGAGGCTCTACAGAGAGATCTGACCAGGCTGGATGGTTAAGTGCTGGGCAGCTCCCTCCAAGCAGAACATTGAAGTGCTGGAGCATGTCCAGAGAAGGGCAACAGAACTGATGAAGGGTCTAGAGCACAAGTCTTGTGAGGAGAGGCTGAGGGATCTGGGGCTGTTCAGGCTCAGGGGAGGCCTTCTTGCTCTCTACAAATCTCTGAAAGGAGGTTGAAGCAAAGTGGGAATCAGTCTCTTTTCTCAAGGAACGAGTGATAGGACAAGGAAACAGCCTCAAGATGTGCCAGGGAAGGTTTAGGTTGGACAAAAGGAGCAATTTCTTCCCCAAAAGGGTTGTCAAGCCCTGGAACAGGCTGCCCAGGGCAGTGATGGAGTCCTCATCCCTGGAGGGATTGAAAAGCTGTGGAGATGTGGTGCTGAGGGACATGGTATAGTGGTGACCTGGTAGTGCTGGGTTAACAGTGGGATTCAATAATCTTGGAGGCCTTTTCCCACCTTAATGGACCTATGATTTGCTGACAGATGAGGAATTTGTTAGGGAGGATGTGGCTCCCTCCTCTTGGGAGCAGTGCCTGTGGAAGGGATGGAGTCAGAGCTGCTGCTTCCTTCCTCAGGCTGAGAGCTGATCACTTCTGTTCTCCCAAGGCTAATTCATTAAATTCCAAGAGGCAGTAAACTGAAGTGGTGAGAATAGAATCATAGATCAATAAGGTTGGAAAAGACCTCAAAGATCATCAAACCCAACCTGTCACCCAACACCTCATGACCAATAAACCATGGCACCAAGTGCCACATCCAATCCCCTCTTGAACACCTCCAGGGATGGTGACTCCACCACCTCCCTGGGCAGCACATTCCAAAGGCTAACAACTCTCTCTGTGAAGAACTTTCTCCTCACCTCCAGCCTAAACTTCCCCTGGTGCAGTTTGAGACTGTGTCCTCTAAGTTTGGGCTGGAGTAAAGAAAACAGGAAGGCTGTGTGGTGGAGGCTGACAGAGCCTTTTTGAGGATGAAGGTTGGATTTGCTTCATCCCCATGCCCTTGATCTGGGGAAGTTGCCCTCTGAGTGCTGTCACCTCAGCAGAACTTAAGCAGGAGGAGGGAAGAACTTGGGTAAAACATAGGTAATTTCTCACTTCTTCATTGTGTCAGGGTGACTCCCAAGTCCCAGCAGACACCCTGAGCCACACTGCTTGCAGTGAGCGACCCAGAGATGTGCTACATAGGCACAGAGGCCTGGAAGCCCCCAGAGGCTCTGCAGGAGGACGGCGTGATCACAGACAAGGCTGATATCTTCACTTTTGGGCTGACCCTCTGGGAGATGATGACCCTCTCTGTGCCCCACCTCCACTTCAGCAACTGCCCCGAGGATGAAGGTTTGTCTCTAGCCCTTGCTGCTGAGCATTTCTGCTCCTAGAAATGCTTTCCTCTCTTGGTACTCTTAATGTGATGCCATTTCCTTGAAATGGTCCAGGAGAAGACTTGAGGTGGCCTATTGCAGGGCTCCAGCTCGCTCCCAGGAAAGAAGTTTCTCCTCATCTTCAGATGGAACCTCCTGGGTTCCAGTTACTGCCTGCTCCCTCTTGTCCTGTGTCTTCTGGGACAGAAAAGCTAAAGGAATCGTGTTGTGCTTGTGCCAAGGGTGCTGGAGCTGTATCCCAGCAGCCAAACACCTGCAGTTGAGATTTTGGGCATCTCCTGCCCAAATCCAAGTGGGGATTTCTCACAGAATCACACAGTGGTTCAGGTGAGAAAAGACCTTTAAGGTCATCAAGTGAAACCATTAACCCAGCACTGCCAGGCCACCACTAAACCAGGGTGCCAGGATCCTCAGCACCACATCTACAAAGCTTTTCAATCCCTCCAGGGATGGGGACTCCACCACTGCCCTGGGCAGCCTGTTCTAGAACTTGACAACAATTTGGGGGAATAAATTTTCTCATGTCCAACCTAAACATCCCGTGGCACAACTTCAGGCCTTTTCCTCTTCTCCTGTTGCTTGTTCTTTGGGAGAAGAGACCAACCCCCACCTTGCTCCAACCCCCACCTTGCTCTGGGAAATAAAGAATAAGAGTAAGAATAAAGAATAAACCCAACCAGGTTGGAAGAGACCTTCAAGATCATCGCGTCCAACCCATCGACCAACCCACCCAAACAATTAACCCATAGCACCAAGCACCTCATCAAGTCTCCTCCTGAACACCTCCAATGACGGCGAATCCACCACCTCCTTGGGCAGCCCATTCCAATGGGCAATCACTCTTTCTGTATAGAACTTCTTCCTAACATCCAACCTGAACCTCCCCTGGTGCAGCCTGAGACTGTGTCCTCTTGTTCTGGTACTGGCTGCCTGGGAGAAGAGACCATCATCCGCCTGTCTACAACCTCCCTTCAGGTAGTTGTAGAGAGTGATAAGGTCACCCCTGAGTCTCCTCTTCTCCAGGCTAAGCAATCCCAGCTCCCTCAGTCTTTCTTCATAGGGCTTGTGTTCCAAGCCCCTCACCAACTTCATTGCCTTTCTCTGGACTTGTTCCAGCAAGTCAACATCCTTCCTAAACTGAGGGGCCCAGAACTGGACACAGTACTCGAGGTGTGGCCTAACCAGTGCAGTGTACAGGGGCAGAATGACCTCCCTGCTCCTGCTGGCCACACTGTTTTTGATGCAGGCCAGGATGCCATTGACCCTCTTGGCTGCCTGGGCACACTGCAGACTCATGTTCAGCCTACCATCGACCAGTACCCCCAGGTCCCTCTCTGCCTGGCTGCTCTCCAGCCACTCTGACCCCAGCCTGTAGCTCTGCATGGGGTTGTTGTGGCCAATGTGCAGAACCCGGCACTTGGATGTGTTAAATCTCATGCCGTTGGACTCTGCCCATCTGTCCAGCCTGTCGAGGTCTCTCTGCAGAGCCTCTCTACCCTCCAGCAGATCAACTCTTGCCCCCAGCTTGGTGTCGTCAGCAAATTTACTGATGATGGACTCAATGCCCTCATCCAGATCATCAATAAAGATATTAAAGAGCATGGGGCCCAGCACTGATCCTTGGGGCACACCACTAGTGACTGGCTGCCAGCTGGATGTGGCACCATTCACCACCACTCTCTGGGCTTGGCCCTCCAGCCACTTCCTAACCCATCGCAGTGTGCTCCCGTCCAAGCCATGGGCTGACAGCTTGGCCAGGAGTTTGCTATGGGGGACGGTGTCAAAGGCCTTGCTGAGGTCCACAGGCCTCCCCACATCCACCAGGCGGGTCACCTGATCATAGAAGGAGATCAGGTTGGTCAGGCAGGACCTGCCCTTCCTAAATCCATGCTGGCTAGGCCTGATCCATTGGCCATCCGGTAAGTGCTGTATGATTGCACTCAGGATGACTTGTTCCATGATCTTGCCTGGCACTGAGGTCAGGCTGACAGGCCTATAATTCCCTGGCTCATCCAACCGGCCCTTCTTTTGGATGGGCACCACGTTGGCCAGCTTCCAGTCCTCTGGGACCTCTCCAGTGAGCCAGGACTGCTGGAAAATGATGGATAGTGGCTTGGCCAGCTCCTCTGCCAGCTCTTTCAGCACCCTAGGATGGATCCCATCTGGTCCCATGGACTTGTGGGGATCCAAGCGGATGAGCAGATCACCAACTACCCCATTCTGGAACAGAGGAAAACTATGCTGCTCCCTGGCTCCTTCTGCCAGCTCTGCAGGCCAGCTGTCTGGAAGACATTCTGTCCTGCTAGTAAAAATTGAGGCAAAGAAGGTGTTAAGTATCTCTGCCTTTTCCTCATCCTTTGTTACAACATTTCCCTCCATGTCAACCAAGGAGTGGAGGTTGTCCTTGCCCTTCCTCTTGCTATTAATATATTTATAGAAGGACTTTTTGTTGTCCTTCACAGTAGAGGCCAGTTTAAGCTCCAAGTGTGCTTTTGCCTCCCTAATTTTCTTCCTGCAAGACCTAGCAACATCCTTAAACATTCCGTGGGTTGCCTCCCCTCTCTTCCAAAGGTGATACACCCTCTCTTTTTCCCTTAGTTCCATTAAAAGTTCATTAACCGTCCAGGCTGGCCGTCTGCCCCGGCGGCTCATCTTCCGGCACATTGGCACAGCCTGTTCCTGCACCTTCAACAATTCTTCCTTGAAGCAGGTCCAGCTCTCCCAGACCCCTTTGTTTTTAAGGGCTTTATCCCAAGGAACCCTCTGAATTATTTCCTTGAGTAGCCTGAAGTCTACCCTCCGGAAGTCCAGAGTGGAGGTCTTCTTGCTACCCCTCTTAGCTTGACCAAAATCTGAAAATTCAATTATCTCGTGGTCACTGGCCCCCAAACACCCTTCGACCACCACATCACCCACCAGGCCTTCCCTGTTGGTGAAGAGGAGGTCAAGCATAGCCTTGCCCCTGGTAGGCTCACGCAGCACCTGAGATAAGAAGCTGTCCTCCATGCATTCTAAGAACCTCCTAGACTGTCTCCTCTCTGCTGTGTTGAGATCCCAGCAGATGTCAGGCAGGCTGAAGTCCCCCATGAGAACAAGGTCAGGTGATCTTGAGACATCCTTAAGCTGCCTATAGAATGCTTCATCAACATCTTCCTCCTGGTTGGGTGGTCTATAGCAGACTCCAACCAGGGTGTCTGCCCTACTGGTCTTCCCTCTAATTCTTACCCACAAGCACTCAACCTGCTGGTCCCTGATCTCCAGCTCAATGGCATCTAGTGCCTTCCTGATGTACAGGGCCAATCCTCCACCCCTTCTTCCTTGCCTGTCTCTCCTGAAGAGCCTGTAGCCATCAATTGCAGCACTCCAGTCATGTGAGTTGTCCCACCACATCTCTGTGATGGCAACTACATCATAACTTTCCTGCTGCAACAAGGCTTCCAGCTCCTCTTGTTTGTTACCCATGCTTCGTGCATTAGTGTACATGCACTTCAGCTGGGCTGCTGGTTTCACCTCCGACTCTAGCTTGTCGCTCCAGACTCTTGCCTTAGTGGGCTAGTTTCAGCCCCTTCCCGCTTCTAAACTAGTTTAAAGCCCTGTCGATGAGACCTGCCAATTCCGTTCCCAGGATCTTTTTACCTTTGGGGGACAGGCCATTCTCATATACTGTGACCTTTCCCCTTCTCTGGGACAGATGTACTCCATCTCTTAACAGCTGGCCAGGTGCAGTAGAAAGTTTCCCAAGATCAAAAAACCCAAAATTCTTTTGACTGCACCAGCCTCTAAGCCACTTGTTAACTATAGCTGCTGACCTGTTTCTTATGGTATTCCCTCCTGCAACTATGGGTATTGATGAAAAAATTATTTGTGCCCCTGACCCCTCAACCAGGTCTCCCAGGGCCCTGAAGTCATTTTTAATAGCCCTGGGAGTTCTGGTTGCAACATCATCATTCCTTAACTGTGTAACTAGTAAAGGATAGTAGTCTGAGGGCTGCACCAGTCTACAGGCTGCAGCCTACTGGTAACATCATTAACTTGGGCTCCTGGCAGACAACAGAGTTCCCTATGAGATGGGTCAGGCCGACATATAGGGCCCTCCATTCCCCTCAGAAGGGAATCACCAATAACAATTACCCTCCTCTTTTTTTTGAGGGAACAGGTCCTGATGCCAGGGGAAGGCTGTTTAACCTCAGGCTGTTTAACCTCAGGGAGAACCCCAGATGGTGTGTCCTCCGGCATCAGGACCACCTCACCCTCAATCTCCAGTGCTCCATATCTGTTTTCCAAGAGCAGCGGGGAAGGTGAGGGGAGGCAAGGAGGTTTAACTTTGCATCTTTTGAGAGGAACCTGCGTCCATTCCCCTCTGCTTTTTGAATAACCAGCCTCTGCTGGGGGAGCCTGCAGAGCCTGCTTACTCTGATTCATCTCTTTCCTCCTCTGGGTCATCTCTTTCCTCCTTTGGTCCATCTCCTTCCTCCTCTGGTTCATCTCTTTCCTACATTTCTAAGGCTAGCAACCTCATCCTTCAGTCTGGCCACCAGATTAAGCAGATAGTCAACCTACTCACACCTTATACAAGAGTTGCCCCCACAAACAGATTGGCTGGAGAGCAGCCAGGAGGAGAGGGACCTGGGGGTACTGGTCGATGGTAGGCTGAACATGAGCCTGCAGTGGGCCCAGGCAGCCAAGAGGGCCAATGGCATCCTGGCCTGCATCAGGAACAGTGTGGCCAGCAGGAGCAGGGAGGTCATTCTGCCCCTGTATACTGCACTGGTTAGGCCGCACCTCGAGTACTGTGTCCAGTTCTGGGCCCCTCAGTTTAGGAAGGATGTTGACTTGCTGGAACGAGTCCAGAGAAGAGCAACAAAGTTGGTGAGGGGTTTGGAACACAAGCCCTATGAGGAGAGGCTGAGGGAGCTGGGATTGCTCAGCCTGGAGAAGAGGAGACTCAGGGGTGACCTTATCACTCTCTACAACTACCTGAAGGGAGGTTGTAGACAGGCGGATGATGGTCTCTTCTCCCAGGCACCCAGTACCAGAACAAGAGGACACAGTCTCAGGCTGCACCAGGGGAGGTTCAGGTTGGATGTCAGGAAGAAGTTCTATACAGAAAGAGTGATTGCGCTATGGAATGGGTTGCCCGGGGAGGTGGTGGAGTCGCCATCATTGAAGGTGTTCAGAAGGAGACTTGATGGGGTGCTTGGTGCCATGGGTTAGCTGTTTGGGTGGGTTGGATTGGTTGATGGGTTGGACACGATGATCTTGAAGGTCTCTTCCAAGCTGGTTTGGTTTATTCTAATAAAGGTTTATTCTAACCCTTCCAGTTGCTCTATTGGGCTGATATGCCTTAAGTCAACTAGGAGCAAAACTTGTTACCGTTCCTTCTTTGTAGTGGCTACTAGTCAGCAACCAACCCTGAAATTAAAATGGAAAACACATAATCCAGTATGGGTGGAACAATGGTCGTTCAGACATGATAGGCTGCAAGTCGTTAAGACCCTAATACAGAAACAATAGCAACTGGGTCACACCTTGCTAGCCACCCACCCCTACCCCCACCCCCAGAAAAGGGAGGATTTTCTAGTACAACTCTTGCCAACCAAAGCTCTGCTCTGATTTAAAGTTACAGTGCTAATTTCTTCATTTCTGATTGCAATGTCCTTAAGAGATTTGTTATTTAGATATTTGCTAAGTTTTCCTGGTAAGCATAATGAATGGTAAGCATTTGGTTTTTACAGATACCTAGTACATAGTAATTGTAGTAAGGTGTAAGTACTTAGTAATGAGTTCACATTGTAAGATTTCTTTTGGTTCGAACCTTCTTAGTTGTGTGCCATGGCATTTCAAAGGAGCTCCATGTAATATAGTTAAGACTTGTAGTAAATAGGTATTAATTTTAAAAAAAGTATTCCTTAGCTAAGGTAATGTCTTTATATTTCCTTCTTAGACATAGACTAGAAAAAAATACAAAAAATACAAAAAAATGAAAAAAAAAAAGGTAAACAAAAAAACCATAGAAATATATAACAAAAGCACAAAAACTCTGGATACAAAACAGAGTGCTAAATAACAGAATAGTAATAAAAAAAAAACCAACAACAAAAATAAAATATTAAAAACAAATATTACACATTGAAAAATCATAAAGATTACTAACACAGAATAGCTATTAATAAAAAAAGACATAAGAATTGTTAGCAAAAAAAAGAAAATAAGGATTATCAAGACTACTAGATTAAAACAACCAAAAAATTATACAAAGAAAAAATTGAGAAAATTAGAATGAAAAATGATAATAAAAAAGAATTGATAGAAAAGGTTAAAAAATATAATAAAAAAGTAAAAATCAAAATTAAAATAGAAAATATATTAAATAAAACAAACATGCAAAATAAAAAATAATTACAATAAAGAATATAAGATAAAAAATAAAAGATTAAACACTAGATAAAAAGAAAAAATAGAAATTACAAAAATAAAATAAATTGAAAGAAAAAATTGATTGGAATAACAAATTAAAATACAGATTAAAAAATTACAATAAGAAAATAAAAATTATAATAAAGAAGGTAAAAAAGAAATAAATTAAAAATTACAAAAAGTAAGTTATAATAATAAAAATTTAAAGAACAAAGAAAAATTAAAATACAAAATAACAAAAATTAATTGAATAAAATTATATCAAAATTAGATTAAAATTACCAAACAAAAAAGTTAACAAAAAATAATTAAAAAGTGCAGACAAAAAAAATATATATAATAAAATGCAATGAAGAAAAAACCACATTAAAACAGTATAGAAATAAATTTAAAAACAAAAATTGAAATTAATTAAAGATTAAACAAAAGAACTAGATTAAAAGTCAAAATATTAAACATATCAAAATAATAAATTCACAATAGAAAATAATAACTAAAAATGAAATAAAATAGCAAAAAGAAACAAAATAAATAAAAGAAATACATTCAACATAAAGCGTGAAACAACTCAAGTTAGAATTAAAAAGAAAAAACTATAAAAATAATTTACAAAATCAAAATTGAAATTAAAATAAATTAAAAATTAAATAAAAACAATTGCAAACATGTAAAAAATAATAAAAAACCCCATAAATCCATATAATGAAATCAAACAAAAATGAAATAGATTTATTGAAAGTAGATTTCAAAATATTAAAGAAATGAAGCAAAAAATTAATTACAAATTTAAAAATAGCTCACATTAAAAACAAACAAAAAACACTCAAAATTAGTTAGAAAATCTGTGGAATCATAGACTCGTGGAATGAGTCAAGGTTGGAAAGGACCACAAGGATCATTTAGTTCCAACCACTGCCATGGGCAGGGACATCTCACACTGGATCAGGCAGGCTAGAGCCTCGTCCAGCCTGGTCTTAAACACCTCCAGGCATGGGGCCTCGGCCATCTCCTTGGGCAACCCATTCCAGGGCTTCACCACTTTCACAGTGAAGAATTTCTTCTTCACATCCAGCCTGAATCTTCCCATCCCCAGCCTTGTTCCATTCTCCCTAGTCCTGTCATCTCCTGACATGCTAGGATGTCCCTCCCCAGCATTCTTGTAGGCTCTCTTCAGATACTGGATGGCCACGATCAGGTCACCTCGAGCCTTCTTTTCTGCTAACTGCAATCATTGCAACAAACAACGGCGGAAGAATCAAGACCACGAGGACACAGCATTTCCCATGCAGTCGAACATCGATCACAACAATTGCTATGATCATCTGGGATCAAACAGCATCACTCAGAAGAATGTACCACAGCATCATGTGAATTAGGACTGAATATTGTGGTTGCTTGATAACTTTGTATTCTCTCTTGTTAACTAAGTGTGCCTCTGAATGTAGACATCCTAGAGGATAAAGTTTCATCTTTACATTTTGCTTAGTAGAGATTATTAACAAAAAAAAAAAAAAAAAAAAAAAAAAGGGGGAAAAGAGAGAATACCCCATAGCAAAAATTAGCTCATGGCAACCCTAGAAATGCTGTAACCCTAGAAACATCAACCCTAGAAATGCTGTAACCCTAGAAAATGTTGTAACCCTAGAAAGTGTTGTAACCCTAGAAACATCAACTTTGCAATGTGCTGTAACCCTCTCACCACAAGACAGCACGAACATGGCACAACTGTCATGAAAATGACAGCAAACCTGCTTAGCACTGACCTCAACGACTGTCGCGATAAACCAAGATGTCAACAGAAAGCATCTAACTTATAACTGAGTGTCGTGACTGCTTTACTGTTGTGTGAACATTAAGAGATCAGAATTACTAGGATGAGCAAAAACACATTATTCTGTGTAATTTTATATTGGGCAAAGCAATGAAGCTCTTTTTGCTCTTGCTGCTTGCCTGCAAGTTTTCAGTCTGTGAAGCTAGAGCCTGGCCAGATCTACCTTTACAGATTAAAGAAATCTTGCTACCATTAAACAATTCATGATTTTTGACCATCCTAGAGAAAATAAAGATGCAACATAATCCTAAAGCAGATCGCAAAAGACAGTGCTAAGGATTGCATTTGTGCCTCAATCTCTGTGTGCAATGCATTCAGGCATAATCAAGTCTTCTCTGTCAATAAGAGGAGTGAAATGTAAAGATCGGAACTGTTAAGATCTAAGTTCTTCTTTACAATGTTTGTTATCTTTGACCAGGTATTATGCCAACTCTGTAGAGCATTGTAACTAGTTCAACTTAAGCTTTGTGCCTTGTGTGGGTTACATCAGTCTGTTAGACATGCTGCACTACAGAACTCTTGCTTTTGCTACACAGCTTAGCTTTACCTTGCTTGCTTCTGTGTTTGCAGTAGCATCTTGTATGGGATGAGAAGAACTCCCATGACCAGATTGCTCACAAAAACAAAAAGGGGGATTTGTGGCAATGCCAGCGACGAGCAGTGTGAGCAATCTGGCAGTGCAGGCCTAGAGCCTGACATGGTGGTAGGCCATGCTCAGCATAAATGCAGAGCCAGCTAGCAGTGTAGCAAAACAGTGCTGTGCCTGCAGCATGTAACTAAAACAAGACACTGGTAGCTATAAACATGGACAGTTATCTTGGGACAACAGGACATGCACCTGCATCAACAACCTCGTTGTGTCATTAGTAGTTGGACCAATAATCTGTAATAGTGCAATGTGTGGTCACTCATAGGGAACCAATGGAACTATGCCAACGAGGCTCTCCGAGTTTATATAAGTTGTAGCAGTTGCCTTGCTACGCACTTCTGCCTTTCCTGTCTCCTGTTTCTTCTACACTTTACCATGCTATACTTGCACTACAGGCCTGCTCCATAGGCCTGCACCTCAGGCCTGCACCATAGGCCTGCAACACTGGAACAATAAAGGAACAATACTCGATCACATTGGTCAGCCATATTGATTCCTATCTCCGTCGCCCCATTAGAGCAGGGGTGGGGAACCCCCCTCAGTAGTAGAGGAGGGAACTCTCATTTCTGTGCTACTTTGTTGTATATTTCTGTATATATTGTAAATACTGTAAATTCTGTATATATTTTCCTGCGTTCCCTAAATTGCTTTGTAAATATACAGCACACATTCCTTTGCTAATCCGGCTGTGCATTTTTTTTTTTCCTTTGAATTTTCTTCCCTCTACTCACAGGGTGGGGAAAGGACCCGGCCTTTCCCCCAACCCTACGACAAGAGGGGATGGGCAGGGGTTCCTAGGCACTGCCTGTGGGCAGATGTGTGCCCTGGGGTGACACAAAGCTGAAAGTCCTGCAGGCTGTGATGGGAAGTCTTTTGCTCCATCCAGCCTTCAGGTTGGCACAGACCCACAGGCTGTGTTTGTAACACATAAGACCCTTAATGGAAAGGTTGTGAGTTCAAGCCTGCAGTGGGCAGTAGTGTCCTCCCTACTCTAGTCATGAGGTCTGTGGTGACAGGTTGGACTCATGATCTTTGAGGTCTCTTCCAACCTTAGTGATACTGAATACTGAATACTAACTCGGTCTCCAGGCAGCCAGGGGATTTTTCCACTCTGCTGCTCTCAGAATCTTCTTCCTGCAGAGTATTTTCCCAGCCAGCCCTGCAGGCTGTCATTCAGCAGGGGTAGATACAGCTTCATAGTGATATGATCATCAGTATCTAAAGGCCAAGAGGATGGCACCAGAGTTGTTTCTGTGGTGCTAATGACAGGACAAGGGACAACAGACACAGACTGGAACCCAGAGGTTCCATATGAATGTAAGAAGCTTCTTTTCCTGTGAGGGTGTTGGTGTACTGGACCAGGTTACACAGAGATGTTGTGGAGAGATTCCAAGCCTACGTGGAATGCGATGCTGGGAAACCTGCTGTGGGTGACCCTGCTTTAGCAGGGGGTGGGGTGGGGGGTGGTGGTGTTTGGAGTAGATCTCCAGAGGTCCCTTCCAACCCCCACCGTGCTGGGATTCAAATTAAGTGATTTAAGTCAAAGTCATGATGTAGCCTAGGCAGCAGTAGTTAGTGCTAAGAAAGGAATAATGAATCTGACAGGAAGGTCACATCCCTGCAGGCCTTGGTGGATTAAATGCTGCCCAGAAAGTCTGGTAGTTGCCCCAGCCCTGGAACTATTTCAGGGCTAGGGCTCTGAACAACCTGCTGTAGTTGAAGATGTGCCTGCTGACTGCAAGGTGGGTTGGACTAGGTGGCCTTTAAAGGGAGGGGTGGGAAAGCAGCATTCTGTGATGGGTGAGGGGCAGCCAGAGAGCAATGCCCCATGTGATTTCCAACACCTGCACCACCACCTTGTGCAGATGAATCCTTTGATGAAGACTCCTTTGATGAGGAAGCATATTATGCAGCCCTGGGAACCCGCCCAGCTCTCAACATGGAGGAACTGGACCAGTCCTACCAGCAGATGATTGACCTCTTCTCTGTCTGCAACACTGAGGACCCCAAGAAGTGCCCCTCGGCCGCATGCACTGTGGAAGCCCTGGAAGCAAGCTTGTCCCAGAAGTAAAAGTATCTGACCTCCCTGGTGTGGGAGTTTGGAGATTGAACTTTGAGGAGTAAGGCTACTCCTCCACTGTTTACCCTTTTAGTATGTGAAATCTGTTCTGTCTAATTAAATCCAGAGCCTAGGGATGTTATCACAGACCTACACTGCATGACCTACACAGCACCAGGGCTGACAGCAAACAGGAGACACCTTTCTTCAAGTGGGAAGAGGGTCTTCACTCCAGGGCTGCTTGACAGGGCAAAACTAGGTGTGAAGAGGGATAATAGCATCAGTCTTCTATGTGACTGTGGTGGGTTGGAAGGGTAAGGCCAAGAAGCCTCCTCCCTTCCCCCTAGTAAGGTAAAAGGGAAAAAAAATTGAAGGGAAAGGAAAAAAAAACTCACAAGCTGAATTAGCAAAGCAGTGGAGCTTTATATTTACAAAGCAATGAAGGATATGCAGGGGAATATTTACAAATTTACAATATCTACAATATATACAAAGATATACAATAAAGTAACACAGAAATGAGAGTTCCCCCCTCTACTGAGGGGGGTTTCCCACCTCCGCTCACCCCTCTTTCCCCCTTTCCCCAGAGTGGGATAGAAAGAGAATGAAAAGAGAGGAAAAAAAAAGTTAAAAGCAGTTTGCGTTAATTGGAAAGGAGTTAATACAGGCCTTTATCGGTTCTCAAGGCCGAAGCCTTGGCAGAAAGCCCAGCAGAGAGAGAGCTGCTGCACCGTGGAGAGGCGGAAGCAAGACTGACAGAGAAGTGCTGGAAATGCCCAGTTCACTCCCAGTTCAGAAGGTGCTTCCTCCCACTTCACCAATGAAAGAGTTTAGATTATTCTTTCCGTTTACCAACTTCCGTCCACCATATTCCCTTTCTTAAGGGGACAACGTCAACCGGCCACAGTCCACCCCTTCTAAACAATTTCATTGGCTGTTCACACTATCCATCCAATCCAAAACGATATTTACAGTTCGTGAGTAAAGTTCATAGTCCATTCCGGCTATGCTCAGATGTAGATGATTCAAAAGTCCAAGAAAATCAGAAAATGAGAAAAATGGAAAACAGTTCATTCCTTTGCCGACGAAGCCAAGAAAAGGGAAACAGGGAATCTCAGGGTCTCTTAGTTGACTCAGGGCTCTCAGGGATCTCAGGGTTCATGCACCGTAGATGTCTCGTTGATTCTTCCTTTGGACGCGATGTAGCTGTACAGCAGTTCAAAGTTAACCTCTTTCAGCTAAAGTTAAATTTCTTTGTGGAACACACTGAATTTCACCATTCTCTTGCATTACCCAATAAGTGTGACCCGGACCTTCAGCTGAAACCACCCCTCGGATAGGCTTAGCCTCTCCTGAGGGCGAAAATACCCAAACAGTTTTACCTAACAGATTCTTTTCTCTAACAACAGGAACTCTATCACCTTCTGCTTTCCGTAGCAAATCTGAATGTGCAGGTCCAGCTCGGTTCACTGAACCTCTACTATTTACCAGCCAGGTTGCTTGTGCTAAATGTTTTTCCCAGTTTTTCAAAGATCCACCTCCCATGGCTTTGAGAGTGGTCTTCAACAAACCATTGTAGCGTTCAATCTTCCCTGAAGCTGGTGCATAGTAGGGAATGTGGAATATCCACTCAATACCGTGCTCTTTTGCCCAGTTCTTTACAAGGTTGTTCTTGAAATGAGTTCCGTTGTCTGACTCAATCCTCTCCGGAGTTCCGTGTCTCCACAGGATCTGTCTCTCCAGACCGAGAATGGTGTTGCGTGCAGTTGCATGTGGAACTGGATAAGTTTCCAACCATCCAGTGTTTGCCTCTACCATAGTAAGCACGTATTGCTTACCAGAACGAGAATGTGGTAGAGTGATGTAGTCAATCTGCCAAGCTTCACCATACTTGTACTTGGACCATCTGTCACCATACCACAAGGGCTTAAGTCGTTTTGCCTGCTTAATAGCAGCACAAATGTCACAGTCATGGATGACTTGGGTGATAGCATCCATGGAAATGTCTGTGGATCTGTCACGAGCCCATTGGTATGTTGCATCTCTGCCTTGATGTCCTGACGAATCGTGAGCCCACCGAGCTAAGAATATCTCACCTCGGTGTTTCCAGTCGAGATCAAGATTAGAGTCCATGTCTACTTGAGAAACTCTTGCAGCTAGATCTGCCTGATGGTTGTGTTGTTGTTCCTCAGTAGCTTTGCCCTTAGGAATGTGAGCATCGATGTGTCTCACTTTCACTGGAATTCTCTCGATTCGATCAGCAATGTCCTGCCACAGGCTGGCTGCCCAAATGGGTTTTCCTTTCCTCTGCCAACCACTCTTCTTCCAGTTCTTTAGCCAACCCCACAGAGCATTGGCTACCATCCATGAATCGGTGCAGAGATAAAGCTTTGGCCATCTCTCACGTTCAGCTACGTCGAGAGCTAGCTGGACAGCTTTTACCTCTGCAAACTGACTGGATTCTCCTTCTCCATCTTTCGCCTCTGCAACTCGGCGTGTTGGACTCCACACTGCAGACTTCCACCTTCGCTTGTTCCCAACAAGACGACAGGAACCGTCTGTGAACAAAGCATATTTCTTTTCATCATCAGAAAGGTCATTGTAAGGAGGAGCTTCCTCAGCACGAGTTACTTTCTCCTCTGGAGGTTTGGCACAGTTGATGCCTTCAGGCCAACTTGAGATCACCTCCACTAGACCAGGTCTTTCAAGATTTCCCATTCAAGCTCTCTGTGTTATCAGAGCCATCCACTTGGACCATGTTGAGTCTGTGGCATGATGAGGTGTGGAGCCTTTGCCTTTGAACATCCAATTCAAAACTGGTAATCTGGGAGCTAGAAGAAGTTGTGATTCAGTTCCAATCACTTCAGAAGATGCTTTTACTCCTTCATAGGCAGCTAGAATTTCTTTCTCTGTTGGAGTATAGTTAGCCTCTGAACCTCTGTAACCTCGACTCTAGAAACCAAGAGGTCGTCCACGTGTCTCACCTGGAGCTTTTTGCCACAAGCACCAGGTTGGACCATTGTCACTTGCAGCCGTGTACAAAATGTTCTTAATGTCTGGACCATCTCGGACAGGTCCCAGACCCATCGCTTGAACTACCTCTTGCTTTATCTGGTCAAAGGCTGCTTGTTGTTCAGGTCCCCAGTGGAAATGGTTTCTCTTTCGAGTCACATCATACAGAGGTTTCACAATCTGACTGTATCCAGGAATGTGCAGTCTCCAAAATCCCACTATCCCTAAGAAACGTAAGGTCTCTTGCTTGTTTGTGGGACTTGCCATGGTAGAGACTCTATTTACCACATCCACTGGAATGTGTCGGCGTCCATCCTGCCACCGCACTCCCAGAAACTGAATTTCTGTGGTAGGTCCTTTCACCTTGTCTCGCTTGATGGCAAAACCTGCATTCAGAAGAATGTCAATGATTTTGTTACCTTTCTCGAAGACTTCCTCAGCAGTTTTACCCCAGACGATGATATCATCGATGAACTGGATGCGTTCTGGAGCACCGCCTTTCTCCAGAGCATCATGGATCACTGCATGACAGATGCTTGAGCTGTGGATCCAGCCCATTGGCAATCTGTTGAAAGTGTACTGGATTCCTCTCCAGGTGAAAGCAAACTGAGGCCTGCATTCCTCTGCTATAGGAATAGAGAAAAATGCATTAGCAATGTCTATGGTAGCATACCATTTGGCCTCTTTGGATTCCAGCTCATACTGTAGCTCCATCATGTCTGGCACTGCTGCACTCATAGGTGGTGTTACTTCATTTAGGGCTCGGTAGTCAACCGTCAGACGCCAGTCTCCATTCTGCTTCCGCACAGGCCACACTGGACTGTTGAAAGGTGAATGAGTTTTGCTGACGACTTTCTGACTCTCCAACTGACGAATCAGATTCTGAATGGGCAACAAAGAGTCACAGTTGGTTCTGTATTGTCTGTGATGCACAGTCTGAGAAGCAACCGGCAATTTAATGTCCTGTATCTTATGTTGTCCCACAACTGCAGATTCATCAGAAAGCTCAGGTCTGGCAGATAGCTTCAATTTTTGTTCATCAATTTCTATAGAAGCTACTCCAAAAACCCATTTGTAACCTCTAGGGTCTTTGAAACACCCTTCTCTAGAAAATCAATTCCCAAAATGCAAGGTGCGTCAGGTCCGGTCACAACTGTATGCTTCCTCCATTGTTTACCAGTTAAACTTATACTAACCTCTACCTTACTTAACTCTTGAGATCCACTAGTGACTCCCAGAATAGTTATAGACTCTGATCCCTGATAAGAATTATGGGTTTTTTGATCTTGAAAAACTTTCTGCTGCACCAGGCCAGCTGGCAACAGATGGAGCACATCTGTCCCAGAGGAGGGGTAAGATCAGAGTGTACGAGAATGGCCTATCCCTCAAAGGGAAAAAGATTCTGGGGAGGGAATTGGCAGGTCTCATAGACAGGGCTTTAAACTAGTTTCGAAGGGGGAAGGGGTTGAAACCAGTCCACCCAGGCTGGGGTCTGGGGGTGATAAGCCAGAGCCAGAGGTGAAACCAGCAGCCCGGCTGAAGTGCATGTACATTAATGCACTAAGCATGGGCAACAAACAAGAGGAGCTGGAAGCCTTGCTGCAGCAGGAAAGTTATCATGTAGTTGCCATCACAGAGACGTGGTGGGATGACTCACATGACTGGAGTGCTGCAATTGATGGCTACAGGCTCTTCAGGAGAGACAGGCAAGGAAGAAGGGGTGGAGGGGTGGCCCTGTACATCAGGGAGGCACTAGATGCCATTGAGACGGAGATTAGGGACGATCGGGTTGAGTGCCTCTGGGTAAGAATTAGAGGGAAGGCCAACAGGGCTGACATCCTGGTTGCAGCCTGTTATAGACCACCCAACCAGGAGGAGGATGTTGATGAGTCATTCTATAGGCAGCTTAAGGCTGTCTCAGGATCGCCTGACCTTGTTCTCATGGGTGACTTCAACTTGCCTGATATCTGCTGGGATCTTAACATAGCAGAGAAGTGGCAATCTAGGAGGTTCTTAGAATGCATGGAGGACAGCTTCTTATCCCAGGTGCTGCGAGAGCCTACCAGGGGCAAGGCTATGCTTGACCTCCTCTTCACCAATAGGGAAGGGTTGGTGGGTGATGTGGTGGTCGGAGGGTGCTTAGGGGCCAGTGACCACGAGATAATTGAATTCTCATTATTTGGTCAAGCTAAGAAGGGTATCAAGAAGACCTCCACTCTGGATTTCCAGAGGGCGGACTTCAGGCTACTCAAGGAACTAATTCAGAGGGTTCCTTGGGATAAAGCCCTTAAAAACAAAGGGGTCCAGGAGAGCTGGTCCTACTTCAAGGAAGAACTGTTGAAGGCTCAGGCACAGGCTGTGCCAATGAGCCGGAAGATGAGCCGCCGGGGCAGACGGCCAGCCTGGATGGTTAATGAACTTTTAATGGAACTAAGGGAAAAAAAGAGGGTGTATCACCTTTGGAAGAGAGGGGAGGCAACCCGTGAAAAATTTAAGGATGTTGCTAGGTCTTGCAGGAAGAAAATTAGGGAGGCAAAAGCGCATTTGGAGCTTAGTCTGGCCTCTGCTGTGAAGGACAACAAAAAGTCCTTCTATAAATACATTAATAGCAAGAGGAAGGGCAGAGACAACCTCCACTCCTTGGTGGACACGGAGGGGAACGTTGTGATAAGGGATGAGGAAAAGGCAGAGATACTTAACACCTTCTTTGCCTCAATTTTTACTAGCAGGACAGAATGTCTTCCAGACAGCTGGCCTGCAGAGCTGGCAGAAGGAGCCAGGGGGCAGCATAGTTTTCCACTGTTCCAAAATGGGGTAGTTGGTGATCTGCTCAGCCGCCTGGATCCCCACAAGTCCATGGGACCAGATGGGATCCATCCTAGGGTGCGGAGGGAGCTGTCAGAGGAGCTGGCCAAGCCACTCTCCATCATTTTTCAGCAGTCCTGGCTCACTGGCGAGGTCCCAGAGGACTGGAAGCTGGCCAACGTGGTGCCCATCCATAAGAAGGGCCGGTTGGATGAGCCAGGGAATTACAGGCCTGTCAGCCTGACCTCAGTGCCAGGCAAGATCATGGAACAGGTCATCCTGAGTGCAATAACACAGCACTTAGAGGATGGCCAAGGGATCAGGCTCAGCCAGCATGGATTTAGGAAGGGCAGGTCCTGCCTGACCAACCTGATCTCCTTCTATGAGCAGGTGACCTGCCTGGTGGATGTGGGGAGGCCTGTGGATGTAGTTTACCTGGACCTCAGCAAGGCCTTTGACACCGTCCCCCATAGCAAACTCCTGGCCAAGCTGTCAGCCCATGGCTTGGACAGCAGCACTCTGAGCTGGGTTAGGAACTGGCTGGAGGGCCGAACCCAGAGAGTGGTGGTGAATGGTGTCACATCCAGCTGGCAGCCAGTCAGTAGCGGAGTCCCCCAGGGATCAGTGCTGGGCCCCATCCTCTTTAACATCTTTATTGATGATCTGGATGAGGGCATTGAGTCTATCATCAGTAAATTTGCTGATGACACCAAGCTGGGGACAGGAGTTGATCTGCTAGAGGGTAGAGAGGCTTTGCAGAGGGACCTCGACAGGCTGGACAGATGGGCAGAGTCCAACGGCATGAGATTTAACGCATCCAAGTGCCGGGTTCCGCACATTGGCCACAACAACCCCATGCAGTGCTACAGGCTGGGGTCAGAGTGGCTGGAGAGCAGCCAGGCAGAGAGGGACCTGGGGGTGCTGTTTGATGGTAGGATGAACATGAGCCTGCAGTGTGCCCAGGCAGCCAAGAGGGCCAATGGCATCCTGGCCTGCATTAAGAACAGTGTGGCCAGCAGGAGCAGGGAGGTCATTCTGCCCCTGTACACTGCACTGGTTAGGCCACACCTCGAGTACTGTGTCCAGTTCTGGGCCCCTCAGTTTAGGAAGGATGTTGACTTGCTGGAACAAGTCCAGAGAAGAGCAACAAAGTTGGTGAGGGGCTTGGAACACAAGCCCTATGAGGAGAGACTGAGGGAGCTGGGGCTGCTTAGCCTGGAGAGGAGGAGACTCAGGGGTGACCTTATTGCTCTCTACAACTACCTGAAGGGGGGTTGTAAACGGGCAGAATCCATGGAGTGCTCAGGGAGCAGGCAGGGAGTGCTCCTGGAGAAGGCAGGGAGTGCTCAGGGAGGAGGCAGAGAGTGCTCACAGAGTAGGCAGGGAGCAGGCAGGGAGTGCTCAGGGAGAGGGCAGGGAGCACGTAAGGAGCAGGCAGTGAGTGCTCAGGGAGCAGGCAGGATGCAGGGAGGGAATGCTCAGGGAGCAGGCAGGGAGAAGGCAGGGAGTGCTCAGGGAGCGGTCAGGAAGCAGGCAACGAGCAGGCAGGCAATATTCAGGGAGCAGGCCCGGCGCAGGCTGAGAGCGCTAAGGGAGCAGACAGGGAGTCCTCAGGGCGCAGGCAGGGAGAAATCAGGGGGTGCTCCGGGAGCAGGGAAGAAATGGGCTCAGGGAGCACGGCGGGGAGGAGGCACGGAGCAGTCAGGGAATGCTCAGAGAGCAGGCAGAGAGCAGGAAGGGAGTGCTTAGCTTGGAGGGAGGAAGCGGGCAAGAAGCAAGCAGGGAGTGCTAAGGGTGTGCTCAGGGAGCAGGCAAGGAGCAGGCAGGGAGCAGGCAGGGAGTGCTCAGAGAGCGGGAAGGGAGCAGGCAGGGAGTACTCAGGGAGCAGGCAGGGACCAGGTAAGGAGCAGGCAGGGATTGCTCAGGGAGCACGCAGGGATTGCTCTGCAAGCAGGCAGGGAGCAGGTAAGGGGCAGGCAGGGAGTGCTCCGGGAGAAGGCAGGGAGTGTTCAGGGAGCAGGCAGGAAACGGGCAGGGAGCAGCCAGGGAGTACTCAGGGAGCAGGCAGGGAGCGGGTAGGGTGTGCTCAGGGAGCAGGCAGGGAGTACTGAGGGAGCAGTCAGGGAGCAGGCAGGGAGGGCTCAGGGAGCAGGCAGGGAGCGGGCAGGGAGGGCTCAGGGAGCAGGCAGGGAGCAGGCAGGGAAGACTCGGGGAGCAGGCAGGGAGCGGGCAGGGAATGCTAAGGGAGCAGGCAGGGAGCAGGCAGGGAGTGCTCAGAGATCTGGCAGGTATCCTGCCGGGAGTTCTCTGGGAGCAGGCAGGGAGCATCCATGGAGTGCTCAGGGAGCAGGCAGGCAGTGCTCCTGGGGAAGGCATGGAGTGCTCAGGGAGGAGGCAGAGAGTTCTCATAGAGAACAGGCAGGCAGGGAGCGGGCAGGGAATGCTAAGGGAGCAGGCAGGGAGCAGGCATGGAGCAGTCAGGGAGTGCTCAGGGAGCAGGCAGGGAGCAGTCAGGGTGCAGGCATGGAATGCTCAGGGAGGAGGCAGGGACCAGGTAAGGAGCAGGCAGGGATTGCTCAGGGAGCAGGCACAGAGTGCTCAGGGACCGGGCAGGGAGCAGGAAAGGGGCGGGCAGGGAGTGCTCAGGGAGCGGGCAGGGACCAGGTAAGGAGCAGGCAGGGATTGCTCAGGGAGGAGGTACGGAGTGCTCAGGGAGCGGGCAGGGAGTGCTCAGGGAGCAGGCAGGGACCAGGTAAGGAGCAGGCAGGGATTGCTCAGGGAGCACGCAGGGATTGCTCAGAAGCAGGCAGGGAGCAGGTAAGGGGCAGGCAGGGAGCAGGTAAGGGGCGGGCAGGGAGTGCTCAGGGAGCAGGCAGGGAGTGCTCAGGGAGCAGGCAGGGAGCAGGCAGGGAGCAGGCAGGGAGTGCTCGGGGAGCAGGCAGGGAGCAGGCAGAAAAGGGGCAGAGAGTACAGGCAGGGAGTGCTGAGGGAGCAGACAGGGAGAGGGCCGGGACAAGGCAGGGAGTGCTCAGGGAGCTGGCTGTTAGCAGGCAGGGAATGCTCAGGGAGCAGACAGGGAACAGTCAGGGTGCAGGCAGGCAATGCTCTTGGAGCCGACAACAAGCAGGCATGGAGCGGGTCGGGAACGGGCAGGGAGTGCTCGAGGACCAGGCAGGGAGTAGTCAGGGAGCAGGGAGGGAGTACTCAGCGAGCAGGGAGGGAGCAGGCATGGAGTGCTCGGGGAGCCGGCAACGAGCAGGCAGGGAGCGGGTGGGGAGTGGGCAGGCAGTACTCAGGGAGCAGGCAGGGAGCAGGCATTGAGTGCTCAGGGAGCAAGTAGGGGGCATTCAGGGATCAGGCAGGGAGTGCTCAGGGAGCAGGCAGGGAGCAGGCAAGGAGCAGGCAGGGAATGCTCAGGGAGCAGGCAGGAACCGGGCAGGGAGCGCTCGGGGAGCAGGGAGGGAGTACTCAGGGAGTAGGGAGGGAGCAGGCATGGAGTGCTCGGGGAGCAGGCATGGAGCAGGCAGGGAGTGGGCAGGGAATGCTCAGGGAGCCGGCAACGAGCAGGTAGGGAGCGGGTGGGGAGTGGGCAGGGAGGGCTCAGGGAGCAGGCAGGGAGCAGCCACAGAGTGCTCGTGGAGCAGGCAGGCAGAGGTCAGGGAGCAGGCAAGGAGTACTCAGGGAGCAGGGAGGGAGTACTCAGGGAGTAGGGAGGGAGCAGGCGGGGAGTGCTCGGGGAGCAGGCATGGAGCAGGCAGGGAGCGGGCAGGGAGCGGGTGGGGAGTGGACAGGGAGGGCTCGGGGATCAGGCAGGGAGCAGCCACGGAGTGCTCAGGGAGCAGGCAGGGAGTGTTGAGGGAGCAGGCAGGATGTGGGCAGGGAACAGTCAGGGAGTACTCAGGGAGCAGGGAGGGAGTACTCAGGGAGTAGGGAGGGAGCAGACGGGGAGTGCTCGGGGAGCAGGCATGGAGCAGGCAGGGAGCGGGCAGGGAGCGGGTGGGGAGTGGACAGGGAGGGCTCGGGGATCAGGCAGGGAGCAGCCACGGAGTGCTCGGGGAGCAGGCAGGGAGTGTTGAGGGAGCAGGCAGGCAGTACTCAGGGAGCAGGCAGGGAGCAGGCACAAAGGGCTCGGGGAGCAGGCAGGGAGCAGGCAGGGAGCGGGCAGGGAATGCTAAGGGAGCAAGCAGGGTGCAGGCAGGGCGTGCTCGTGGAGCAGGCAGGGAGCAGGCAAGGAGCAAGCAGGGAATGCTCAGGGAGCAGGCAGGGAGTGGGCAGGGAATGCTCAGGGAGCCAGCAACCAGCAGGTAGGGATCAGGTGGGGAGTGGGCAGGGAGTGCTCGGGGAGCACGCCGGGAGTGCTCAGGGAGCAGGCAGGAAATGGGCAGGGAGCAGGCAGAGAGTACTCAGGGAGCAGGGAGGGAGTGTGTCCAGTTCTGGGCCCCTCAGTTTAGGAAGGATGTTGACTTGCTGGAACGAGTCCAGAGAAGAGCAACAAAGTTGGTGAGGGGTTTGGAACACAAGCCCTATGAAGAAAGACTGAGGGAGCTGGGGTTGCTCAGCCTGGAGAAGAGGAGACTCAGGGGTGACCTTATCACTCTCTACAACTACCTGAAGGGAGGTTGTAGACAGGCGGATGATGGTCTCTTCTCCCAGGCACCCAGTACCAGAACAAGAGGACACAGTCTCAGGCTGCGCCAGTGGAGGTTCAGGTTGGATGTTAGGAAGAAGTTCTATACAGAGAGAGTGATTGCCCATTGGAATGGGCTGCCCAGGGAGGTAGTGGAGTCGCCATCATTGGAGGTGTTCAGGAGGAGACTTGATGGGGTGCTTGGTGCCATGGGTTAGCTGTTTGGGTGGGTTGGATTGGTTGATGGGTTGGACACGATGATCTTGAAGGTCTCTTCCAACCTGGTTTGGTTTATTCTAATAAAGGTTTTTTTATTCTAATCTTCATCCACCAATGGGTTCTGTGAGGTGCTGGGGCCTGCTGAGGTTCCTTCCTCACCATCTGTGCTTGGCAATGATTTTTGATTTCTTTTCCTGCATGTGGTGACCGGTGCTAGAGAGACTGCATTGGCAGGAGTATCAGGGGTCAATTGTGGAACTGCAGGTGGTGGGGCAAACCCTTGTGCCTGGGGCTCAGGCTGAGATCTGGCACATTCATTACAACCCGACCCCTCCCTCTTTGTGTCTACAGAGTGCTTACAATGCCCACAGCAGACACTCCCCCAGTCATTAAAGAGCACAAAGGAGTGTGTTATCACCCTCCAAACAGCTCTTAATGGGTTAGCTAGTCCTCCACCCAACACGGTCCCAGCAAATGCCCCTATAATGATTACATTTAGGCATATGTGGCATATTGCAACGTAGAGCAATTTTCCATCACAGGCACTTTTATCTACACCATTGGTGTCATAACTTGCTTCAGGAAAGTTTCCTATGTTAGAAAAGTTACCACTGACAGTGAAATTCAATGAATTCAAGAGATACATGCCTAACTTCATTGGTAAAGTTTTTATCCAGTTGATCAGCATCTCTATCATTAACCACACCACATGGTAAGTTATTAATTTGTAGATGTGGGTCCAAAAGATCCAGCCAAAAGCCCATGCAAAGGCTTGGACCATCAGGTTCTTTAAAATTGCCATTTCTACTTCTAGCTCCTTTTTCAGAAAAAGTATTGCTTTCCCAATAAAAGATTAATTTCCAAGCCCCACGTTGGAGGCGACAAAAATTGTAGTGGTTTGAGCCTTAACTGAGAGTTAAAAGCTCAAATGGGGAAAAGGCTGAGAATCTCTTCCCCACTCCCCCCCCCTCCTCCCTCCAAACAGGGAGAGGGAAAAAAAAGGGTAAGGAGCAAATCCAATAAACAGCAATCTGGAGCCGGCTTGGAAGTAGAGAGGCAAATAATTTTTCTTCAAATTATATATATGACAATAACAGGGAAAAAAAAAGGTTCACAAGGGCAAGGAACAAGAATGGATGGGAGTGGGACAGAAAAGAATAATACAAAAGCAGTCTTTCTCTGAGGAGGTGCGGAGGCAGCAGGGAAAAGGATCAGGTCCAGCCACGTGGCTGAGGAGCAGGAGGGCAGCTGCAGTAGCTCTCATCCAGCAGAGGCAGGAGCCAAAAAGGAGATCCAACAGCTATGATGTCCTGCTTTTTTATACCCTAGCTGGGCAGGGAGGGGGGAGTGGAACAGACTCAGCTTTCCCAGGGGAAATGCCCTGCAGGGAGGGTAAAGTACCCACAAGCCCTCCACCCTGCTTTGTTCTTTTGTTTTTCAGAAAAAGGTGTTAACCCACCACAAGCAGGCAGGGAATGCTCAGGGACAGGTAAGGAGCAGGCACAGAGTGCTCAGGGAGCGGGCAGGGATCTGGTAGGGAGTGATCAGGGAGCAGGCACTGAGCAGGCAGGGAGCAGGCAGGGAATGCTGAGGGAGCAGGCAGGAAACGGGCAGGGAGTGTTCAGGGAGAGGGCAGGGAGCAGGCATGGAGCAGGTAAGGAGCAGGCAGGGAGTGCTCAGGGAGCGGGCAGGGAGCAGGCAGGGAATGCTCAGGGAGCAGGCAGGGAGCAGGTAAGGAGCAGGCAGGGAGTGCTCAGGGAGCGGGCAGGGAGCAGGCAGGGAATGCTCAGGGAGCAGGCAGGGGGCAGTCAGGGATAAGGCAGGAAGTGCTCAGGGAGCAGGTAAGGAGCAGGCAGGCAGTGCTCTGGGAGCAGGCAGGGAGTAGGCAGGGAATGCTCTTGGTGCAGGCAAGGAGCAGGCAGGGAGCAGGCAGGAAACAGGCAGGGATTATGCAGGGAGTGCTCAGTGAGCAGGGAGGGAGCAGGCAAGGAGTGCTCGGGGAGCAGGCATGGAGCAGGCAGGGAGCAGGCAGGGAATGCTCAGGGAGTGGGCAGGGAGCAGGCAGGGTGCAGGCAGGGAATGCTCAGGGAGGCGGCAACGAGCAGGCAGGGAGCAGGTAGGGAGCGGGTAATGAATGCTCTGGGAGGAGGCAGGGAGCAGGCAGGGATTGCTCAGGGAGCAGGCAGGGAGCAGTCAGGGTGCAGCCAGGGAATGCTCAGGGAGCCATCAGGGAGCAGGCAGGGAGAGCTCAGGGAGTAGGGCAGGGAGCAGTCAGGCTGCGGGCATGGAGCAGTCAGGCTGCAGGCAGGGAATGCTCTGGGAGCTGGCAATGAGCAGGCAGGGAGCGGGTAGGGAGCAGGCAGGAAACGAGCAGGGATTATGCAGGGAGTGCTCAGGGAGCAGGCAGGGAGAGCTCAGGGAGAGGGAAGGGAGCGGGCATGGAATGCTCGGTCAGCAGGCAGGGAGCAGGCAGGGAGTAGGCAGGGAATGCTCAGGGAGAGGGAAGGGAGCGGGCATGGAATGCTCGGTCAGCATGCAGGGAGCAGGCAGGGAGCAGGCAGGGAATGCTCTTGGAGCAGACAAGGAGCAGACAGGGAGTGGGCAGGGAGCAGGCAGGAAATGGGCAGGTATTATGCAGGGAGTGCTCAGGGTGCAGTCAGCGAGCAGGCAGAAAACAGGCAGAGTGCAGGCAGGGAGTGCTGAGGGAGCAGGCAGGGAGCAGTCAGGGTGCAGGCAGGGAATGCTCAGGGTGCCATCAGTGAGCAGGCAAGGAGGCAGGGAGAGCTCAGGGAGCGGGCAGGGAGCGGGCAGGGAGCAGGCAGGGTGCAGGCAGGGAATGCTCAGGGAGCAGGCATGGAGCAGGTAAGGAGCAGGCAGGGAGTGCTCAGGGAGCGGGCAGGGAGCAGGTAGGAGTGATCAGGGAGCAGGCACTGAGCAGGCAGGGAGCAGGCAGGGAGTGCTCAGGGAGCGGGCAGGGAGCAGGCAGGGAATGCTCAGGGAGCAGGCAGGGGGCAGTCAGGGATAAGGCAGGAAGTGCTCAGGGAGCAGGTAAGGAGCAGGCAGGCAGTGCTCTGGGAGCAGGCAGGGAGTAGGCAGGGAATGCTCTTGGTGCAGGCAAGGAGCAGGCAGGGAGCAGGCAGGAAACAGGCAGGGATTATGCAGGGAGTGCTCAGTGAGCAGGGAGGGAGCAGGCAAGGAGTGCTCGGGGAGCAGGCATGGAGCAGGCAGGGAGTGGGCAGTAAATGCTCTGGGAGGAGGCAGAGCGCAGGCAGGGATTGCTCAGGGAGCCGGCAGAGAGCAGGCAGGGAGTGCTAGGGGGGCAGGGAGGGAGCAGGCATGGAGTGCTCGGGGAGCAGGCATGGAGCAGGCAGGGAGCAGGCAGGGAATGCTCAGGGAGTGGGCAGGGAGCAGGCAGGGTGCAGGCAGGGAATGCTCAGGGAGGCGGCAATGAGCAGGCAGGGAGCAGGTAGGGAGCGGGTAATGAATGCTCTGGGAGGAGGCAGGGAGCAGGCAGGGATTGCTCAGGGAGCCATCAGGGAGCAGGCAGGGAGAGCTCAGGGAGTAGGGCAGGGAGCAGTCAGGCTGCGGGCATGGAGCAGTCAGGCTGCAGGCAGGGAATGCTCTGGGAGCTGGCAATGAGCAGGCAGGGAGCGGGTAGGGAGCAGGCAGGAAACGAGCAGGGATTATGCAGGGAGTGCTCAGGGAGCAGGCAGGGAGAGCTCAGGGAGCGGGCAGGGAGTGCTCAGGGAGAGGGAAGGGAGCGGGCATGGAATGCTCGGTCAGCAGTCAGGGGGCAGGCAGGGAGCAGGCAGGGAATGCTCTTGGAGCAGACAAGGAGCAGGCAGGGAGTGGGCAGGGAGCAGGCAGGAAATGGGCAGGTATTATGCAGGGAGTGCTCAGGGTGCAGTCAGCGAGCAGGCAGAAAACAGGCAGAGTGCAGGCAGGGAGTGCTGAGGGAGCAGGCAGGGAGCAGTCAGGGTGCAGGCAGGGAATGCTCAGGGTGCCATCAGTGAGCAGGCAAGGAGGCAGGGAGAGCTCAGGGAGCGGGCAGGGAGCAGTCAGGGTGCAGGCAGGGAATGCTCAGGAAGCCGTCAGGGAGCAGGCAAGTATCAGGCAGGGAGCGGGCAGGGAGTAGGCAGGAAACGGGCAGGGAGCAGGTAGGGAGTGCTCAGGGAGTAGGCTGCCCATGTCCCCTACCTTGGCACCAGACAGGTTTGCAGGGTGCCTATTTTCCCATTCTGGCACCAGGCAGGCTTACACAGTGCCCGTGTTCCCCACTGGCCTCAGACAGTTTTGCAGGGTGCCCATGTTCCCCACTAGCCTCAGACAGGTTTGCAGGGTGCCCATGTCTCGCACCCCAGCACTGTTTGTATCCTGTCTCTTGTCACCAGCTCAGGAGTGAGGTACCCTCCCCCCAAACCAGGAGTCCTCCTGGGGGTGTGTGGTGGTTTAGGCTGGGTGCTGGCCCGGATGCCACTGCATAGGCCACACCTGGGAGGTCCCAAGGGGTGGGCCCAGCCCAGGGGGTGGTCACAGGCAGGTATTGCAATCCCATAATGCCCTGCTCCCCTATAAAATGCCCATGCGGGGTCTTCGCTTCCTCTTTCGTCCCCAGCTGCAGCCTAGGTAAAATGGCGTGAGCCGCCTCCCTTGGGCCTGCCCAGGCCCAAGGCTGGGTTGGGAGGGAGGAAAGAGCCCTGGGGGGGTTTGGGTGTACCCCCAGGTGGGGATGGGATGTTCTTGGGCATGTTCTGGGTTTTCTCTCTTTGTCACGGTGCTTGTGGTTCTCTGTAAAGCTTTCATTGGTGTTTGTTTTTAAATTGTTTTTCTATTTAAACTTTCCATCACTTTTGCAATCCGTTTGTCTGAGTCGTTGTTTCTGCCCATGGTGGGGAGGGGGTTTGCCTCAACCCATTACAGGGTGCTCAGGGCTTTCTCCTGCCCCCTAGAGCTTCAGCTGGGTGAATCCAGCCCTGCTGGGGCAGCCTGTGCCCCATCTGTGTAACAAGTTCTCAGGTCTCTGGTCCTTCCACCAGCCCCTTCTCAGAGGCCCCCCACACCCAGTGCTTCCTCTGCAGCCTCCAAGCAGGGCTGAGGCTGTGTTGGATCATGTTAACAACCAGCCCCGGGGCTGCTTTGGGGATGAAAACAGGAAACTGCTTTGCCAACAGCAATAAACCAACTGCCAGGGTAGATCCCGAGCCCTGGGCAGGGCTGCCTGGGCAGGCCACAAGTCTCCTGGAGCTGGGGCACCCTCCAGATGGAGAGGATGGGGCTGGTGGAGCTGGCTGCTGTGCCCAGAGCCACGACAGTCTTGACAGTGTGGTCCTGCTCAGGTACAGAGGGTCTCTGACTGCTCCCCCTGCTCTGGTGAGGTCCCAGCACAGCAGAGCTCAGGAACAGCAGATTTGGCTTATGGAGGAGGTGGCACCATTCTCTTCAACCCTGCTGGCCTGTCTCATAGGATTACTGAATCACAGACTGGTTTGGATGGGAAGGGACCTTTCAGCAGGGCCATCTTCAACTAGAGCAGGTTGCTCAGAGCCCCATCCAACCTGACCTGGTTGGTTGCCAGGGACAGGCATCTATCACTTGTCTGGGCAACCTGAGCCAGTATCTCGATAGGATAGGATAGCATAGCATAGCGAATTAACCAGGTTGGAAGAGACGTTTGAGATCATCAAGTCCAACCTATCACCCAACACCATCTAATCAACTAAACCATGGCACCAAGCACCCCAGCCAGTCTCCTCCTAAACACCTC
The DNA here is from genome assembly GCF_026170545.1 of Melanerpes formicivorus. Taxonomy (NCBI): domain Eukaryota; kingdom Metazoa; phylum Chordata; class Aves; order Piciformes; family Picidae; genus Melanerpes; species Melanerpes formicivorus. The sequence continues at coordinate 12,258,928 of NW_027142361.1, forward strand.
CAGTGATGGTGACTTCACCACCTTCCTGGGCAGCACATTCCAATGGCCAATCTCTCTTGCTGGGAAGAACTTCTTCCCAACATCCAGCCTAAACCTCCCCTGGCACAGCTTGAGACTGTGTCCTCTTGTTCTGGTGCTGGTTGCCTGGGAGAAGAGACCAGCCCCCACCTGGCTACAACCTCCCTTCAGGTAGTTGTAGAGAGCAATAAGGTCTCCTCTGAGCCTCCTCTTCTCCAGGCTAAGCAACCCCAGCTCTTTACATCTAATCTCAATATCCCCTCTTTAAATGTCACCCCTTGTCCTACCATTCTACACCCTTGTGAAAAGTCCCTCTCCAGCTTTCCTCTGGGGTCCATTTCAGCACTGAAAGAGTGCAAAAAGGTCTCCCTGGAGCCTTCTCTTCTCCAGCATGAATAACCCCAACTCGCTCAGCCTGGCCTCACAGCAGAGGGGTTCCAAACCTCACATCAGCGTTGTGGCCTCTTCCTCTGGACCTGCTCCAACAGGTCCAGTTCTCTCCTGTGCTGAGCACCCCAAAGCTGGACCCAGCACTGCAAGTGGAGTCTCACCATAGGAGAGGGGCAGAATCCCCTCCCTTGACCTGCTGGTCACACTGCTTTGGACACAGCCCAGGATGCAGTTGGCTTCTGTGCTGTGAGTGCACGTTACTGGCTCAAGTCCAGCTTTTCACCCACCAGTACCCCCAAGTCTTTCTCCACAGGGCTGCTCTCCATCCCTTCATCCTCCACCCTGGATTGGTACTGGGGGTTGCCCCAACCCAGGTGTGGGACCTTGCCCTGGGCCTTGTTGAACCTCATGAGATTCACATGGGCCCACTGCTCCAGCTTGTCCAGGTCCACCTGGATGGATCCTGTCCTTCAGGCATGTCAACCACACCACTCAGCTTGGTGTCCTCTGCAAGCATGCACCCCACCACTGGCTGTGAATCCTCCTCTGGTGCACCCCTGTGCCCCCACACCAGTGTCCCCAAGATCAGGAGCTGCCTGTTCCCATAGAGCTTTATTGTGCCAGGAGTACATGGTGGGGGACAGCGCAGGGCTGGAGGGGACAGACATGGCCAGAGGGGGGAAGGGCACAAACCAGCTGCACCCCATCCCACAGGGACCCCCCCACCCTGGAGCTGGCAGCATCTCTGAGAGCTGGGGACCGGCCCCAAACCCTTGCCCTAGGGTGGGGGCAATACACACACAGGGACCCCTCTGCCCCCCCCATCCTGCAAGGCTCAGCCCTGTGGAGGATGCGGTGGGGGGTCCAGAGGAGAGGCAGTGGGGACCCCAGTTTGTCCCCACTGCCCTGATAGCCTGGCTGGCAGCAGACTGGGTTACTGTCCTGGGGGGCCAGGGGGACCCGGTAGCCCTGGGGGGCCTCGTAACCCGGGGTCTCCCTTGGGCCCCATGGGGCCAGCCTGCCCCACAGCCCCAGGGGTCCCAGGGAGTCCTGGCTTGCCCTGTGGGCCAGGGGGTCCCAATGGCCCTGGACCCCCTGCTGGTCCTGGAGGACCGGAGTCTCCCTTGGGTCCTCCCTGTCCCCGGGAGCCAGACTGCCCAAAGCTGCCCTTGGCACCCTTGAGGCCAGGGAAACCTTTCAAGCCCAGGGGTCCCCTTTCACCCTGAGGTCCGGGGTGTCCCAGGGGGCCTGGTGGTCCTTGGGGTCCTAGTGAGCCCAGGCTGCCTGTGTCGCACTTCTCTCCTTTGGTTCCTGGGGGGCCCTTGATGCCCACATCGCCCTTGATGCCACGGGGGCCTGGGAGGCCTGGAACACCTGGGGGAGAGAGGAGGGGGTGAATGGAATGCAGGGACTGTGGGAGGGACAGGACACCAAAACATGGAGAGAGGGAGATGTCCCAGCCCTGCAGACCTTGCTAAGAACAGGATCAGCTGAGCCCATGCAGGTGTGGTTACCAACAGGCTCCACACTTGCTGGTCCATGGCACAATGGGAAGCTGCCAAGGTGCCCATGGGCTCTGTGGAGCTGGAACAGGGTGGACAGACATGTCCTCCCTGCTCCCCAGGGTGGACTGAGATGTCCTCAAGCTACTAAAGCCACGGGGGGAAGCTTTGTGCACTCTAGTTAAAGATCAGCCATACTCCCTCTACTAGGACCATCAAGAGACGTCACTGGCATCAGTGACAAATGAAGGACAATGGTCACCTTCCCACTATTCCTGTCCCCACACACAACGATAGCTCTGAAAGCTGAGTCCATGCAGCTCCATCCCCAAGATACCTCTACATCCATGGGTAAATGTTGGGGTGCCTTTATGTGCATCCCAACACCATGCTGGCCTCAGCATCCATGGTTTGGGTCCTTCATGGTACAGGATACTCCCAAGGAGCCCAGATCTCACCACGCTCGGCCACACAATAAACAGCCCCCAGACTGCCTTCCCAACATAGAATCCTGGAATTTTCAGGGTTGGAAGGGACCTCAAGGATCATCTAGTTCCAACCCCCCTGCCATGGGCAGGGACACCTCACACTAGGTCAGGAGATCAGGTTGCTCACAGCCACACCCAGCCTGCCTTAAAAACCTCCAGGGATGAGGCTTCCACCACCTCCCTGGGCAACCTGTGCCAGTGTCTCACCACCCTCATGGTGAAGAACTTCTTCCTAACATCCAATCTGAATCTACCCATTTCTAGTTTTGTTCCATTTCCCCTGGTCCTATCACTCCCTGACAGCCTCAAAAGTCCCTCCCCAGATTTCTCATAGGCCCCCTTCAGATACTGGAAGGCCACAAGGAGGTCTTCTTGGAGCCCTCTCTTCTCCAGACTGAACAGCCCCAACTCTCTGTCTTCACAGGAGAGGTGCTCCAGCTCTCTGCTCATCCTCGTGGCCCTTCTCTGGACACATTCCTGGCCCCAACCCACCCCCAGGCAGGACTGAGGCTGTGCCCACTGGGATCACAGCAGAATCACAGAAACATTCAAGTTGGAAAAGACCCTCAGGATCACCAAGTCCAACCCAGAACCCTACTCTACAAAGCTCACCCTTAAGCCATATCCCCAAGCACCACATCCAAACAACCTCTAAACACACCCAGGGCTGGTGACTCAACCACCTCACCTCGTAAGACGGTGATGTTCTGCAGCATCTTCCCATGCCGGACATCCACCACCTTCATCTCCTCCATGACCACGGAGAGGTTGCAGAGGTCAAAGTCCAGGCGGGCGCTGAGCAAGCTGTAACGCTCCCGCAGCAGCTCCGTGGCGCCCTGCAGGGAGCCCAGGGAGTGGTTCAGGTAGTAGAGCTCCTCGGCATGGGTGTGGAAGCCCAGGGTGCAGGAGAGCCGCACGTTGTCCAAGTAGCGCAGCATGCTGTGGATGTGGCTGTCGGTGGCATTGATGTTGGTGAAGATGGTGCCAATCTCCACCTCATGGGAGCTCATGCGGCCCTCCAGGCTCTGGAAGCACTCAGCCGTGCGGTTCTCCACGTGCCCGCTGTGGTAGCACAGGTCGTTCATGTTCTCCTGGTGGTTGTCCAGGAAGGAGGAGACGTTGTCCAGCTGCAGCTGCAGCCCCATCACCTGCAGCACCAGGTCGTGCATGCTCTCCGAGTTCTGGCCGACCTGCTGGGCTGCTGCCCCCACGCTGCCTTGGATGCTCCTCAGCAGCTCGCCGGTCTTGGAGGAGGTGGCCCTCAGCCCGCCGAAGAGCCGGGTGTAGTTCTGCCACTCGTTCACCAGCTTCTGCAGCGTCAGCATCTCCTCCTCCGTCTTCCTCTGGGTGGCCTGGATCCAGTCAGAGGTCTGCCCCAGGGTGAAGTTCATCTGCTGCACAGCCGCTCACACGTTGTAGCGCTCCCGGGCCAAGCCCTTGAGGGAGCTGTCCAGCCGGGAGGTGACCGCCTGCCAGCCCCCGACCTGGGCCAAGAACTGCCCCAAGCTTTTGTTGACCTGCTGGACAGAGGAGGAGCAGCTGTCCACCTCACTGGTGATCTTGTTGCTGGTGGATGAGAGCTGGTTGTGGATCTGGGAGGTCTGGTCAAGCAGGATTTCTTGGACCAAAAGCATCTTCTGGATCTCCTCCAGCTCACCCTGCATCTTGGTAATCTCCTGGCCCAGCTGTCCCATCTCATGGCACAGGGAGCAGTTCCCCGAGGTCTTCTCATCTGAATCAAGGGCAGAGGAGTCTGCTACCTCATTCCATCCCTCAGTGGGCCTGGTGACCCTCCTGCAGACTGGAGGAAGGAGTCACCATAGCCTGTCCTTGCAGACCCTGTAGATGGGCACCACAGAGCTATGGGTGGGACAACCCTGACCAGCCTGCACCAGCTCCTGCCCTCAGCCTACTCCTACAACCTCCTCCTACAGCAAGTTCTCCAAAAAGCCCAACCCCACTCACCCCACCCTTGGGGGTCATGCAGTCACCCTTCTGCCAAAATCCTGGGAGATAAGTGGCTCTTGTGGGAGCCCCAGGACCTCAAAAGTGGGGATGCTTCAGCACCCAGCAGCAGTGGTCCCTTGAGAAGATCTCCAGGTTCAGGTGCAAGCCACTCACCCAACCCTTGAAGGTCCTCCTGGATGGATGTGATCTTCTCATAATAAGTTTGGGATGAGCTGATGTTGTTGGAAATGGAGTCAACCTTCTTGAATACTGTGGAGAAAATGTGGGGATTGAGGGAGGTGGGCAGGTGCCAAGATGTGACTGTCCTCCACACTTCCTCTCTGGGCTCATTCCCTGGTAAGGAAGGTGGCCAGGACTTGAAAAGCAGCCTGGGTGGCTGATGGGTGCTGGCTCCATGGGGTGGGTATCTCTGGGGACTTTCAGGTCTACTAGCATCTCCAGGGTGCAGCCCTGGGGAGTATGGCATCACCTGAGCCTGGGAGACTGTTTCTTGCCCATGGAGGTAATGGGGGTGGAACCTCTGTGCTCTGAGGTGGTTTCTGACATCCCTGTAGGGGTAAAGCTATCCCCCTGTGAGATGGCATCACACACAGGGTCCCATATGCATCCCAGGGGCTGGCCGGGAGGAGCTGGATGCTCCTCACCATGCCTGGGTGCTGAAGGTGCTTTTGGGGAGCCCCAGTGTCCTCCAGGGGGGCAGGTGCTGGATTTTCCACCCCTGCCCATGCTCACCGAAGGCAGCCAGCACGGTTACAGCCACAATGAGGAGGATGGAGATGATGTAGAGGACTTTAACAGCTGTCTGGAGAGAGATGTTCTTCTGGCACCGGCTGCAGCTGGTCCGTGCCCTGCCTGAGCGCAGAGAGGGAAGGATCAGGCTCTGCCACGACCCCAGCCCACCCCAAGGGATGTCCTTACCACTTGGTCGGTAGCTGAAGGTTGGCATCTCCTCCTCTTCTCCTCCTGCTGGCTCATCTGCTGAAAGCCAACACAGGAGGGGCCTGGGCTGCCTGCCCTTTCCTGCTCCCAGCCCTGAGGATGGCAATGGTCCCAGGGACACCAGGGACACACTGTAACCTGCCATCCCCACGGAAAAGCCAGGAAGCTACATGGGAGCCACCATTGCCACCTTCAGCTTGCCAAAGCCCAGTGGCACCAGCCCATGAGGACATGTACCTGCACCACTACCTGCTCCTGCAGGGCTTGGCCAGGACCTTTTCAATCCAAGACCATAAACATGGGTAAAGTCGGTGAAATTGGGACAAAAGGCAGGTGGTGGAGAAGATGACAGCTCCTGCCTTCTAGCCCCTAGTGCCACCCCATCCTGGGACCCCCATTCTGATGGGGGGGGCAAGCTGGGATGTTCCTGACAGGGTGGGCTGGATCCTACCCATGGCCCCAGCACAGGGGATGAGCTCAGCACCGGAATCTGACCCTGAAGAATCTAGAGACAGGGGCACAAGGTCTTCCTCCCTGGCTCCCCGGAGCTCCCCAGAGCTCCCTGGGAGCTGTGCCATGCTCCACAGCACACACACACACTCCTCCCCCTGCTGCCACCCTCTGCCCAGGGCATCCCTGAATTCCTCACCAGCAGGAGGTTTTCCATCTGGAGTTGCTCCGGAATGACCACAGAACCCACATCCCTTGCTTTATACAACCCGGGCTCCCCCCGCAAAGGTGGGTGGGGGGCAGGAGAGGGGCTGCAGGCAAGGGACAGAGGAGGTAGCGATTCCCTCGGTCCTCCCCGGCACAGCCCTTTGCTTTTTGCGCCCCAAATTCTGCTTTTCTGCTCCAGGAAATCAACAAGTGGTGGACTCTGAGCAAGCTGAATGCATTGGACCCCACCCCGATCCTTTCTAACCCCCCACTCCGCCCCGATGTGGGGGTCCCTGGTCACGGCCGAAGCCGACTCAGCCCCCAGGTACGGGGTGATGCTGCCCGTGGGGAGCAGGGATGAGGTGGGATTCGGGGGGTGCCGGCTGCCCCCCAGGCTCTACCGCCCACTCCTGCACAGCCGTCTCCTCTTCTCCCCCATGCCACCAGCCCGGCTCCAACCCCCACTCACCTCTCATAGTCCCCGGGCTGGCGGGGGGGCAGTGGCTGCAATCCTGCCCCGTCCAGGCCTCAGTTCCCGCATCCGCCCCGGCACGGCTCTTCCCGGCGAAGCTTCAGCAAGTGGCCAGCATGGCCGAGGCTGCTCCCCGCCGCCGGCCCCCCGCTCCCAAAACTTCCTGAGGAGCCTTCAGAAGCAGCCAGGGTGGTGAAGCGCCCCCAGGACCGGCCGCTCCCCCATGGCCGCTGCCCAGGCGGGGATGGGCGACTGGCACCGGCGGGCTGGGGCCGGGGGATGGCAGAGCCCTGCCCGGGGCTGGGAGCTGGACGCTGGCCACCGAAAGGGGAGGCGCTGGGAAATGTGCTGGAGAAGAAAGGCTGGTCCCGCGCCCGCCCTCCTTCCCTCCAGCCCTAATGAGTACCAAATGTCAGACCGACGCCAGGCCCGGCCGTGCCAGCCTGGCTCGGCCGTGTTCGGGCAGCCTGGGGGCTGGGGAAGGACGTCTTGGTCTGGAGGAGACGGTCCTGCTCTGGAGAAGATGGGTCCAAGGGCATCAGGGCTCAGGAGGCTGGCTCAGGGAGATGAGCGACTGGGGTCAGGACTGGGGTTGAGTATGTGTGTCTGGGGCAGGGACACGGGAGGATGGGTCTGGGGTCATGCTTTGGACCCACAGATCTGGGTCACAGACATGGGGGCTGGGGTGCTGAGTCGGTTCCCTGGATCTAGGTCAAGGGCATGGGGGGATGGATCTGAGGTCCTGCTTTGGGCCCATGGATCTGAGTAAGGAACATAGGAGATGAGTCTGGGGTCTTAAGTCAGTCCCCAGGGATGTGGGCAGATGAGTTTGGGGTCCTGGATCTGGCCTCTGGAACTGGGTCAGGGACACAGGGTGCTGTAGTTCGGGTTCTAGAATCCTGGCTGGGTCTCAGGGTACCGTGCTTTGTCTTCTGTTTTCTGCTTTGGAGATGTGGTCCCAGTTCAGACATGGGACAGGGGTCCCATGGGAGCTGGAGACATTTGAGGGGGTTCCTTGCAGAGACCCCTTCCCCACCAAGGCTTTCATGTTGGGCTGCTGCTGCCCTCTGCCAAGATCTGGCCGGGCTCCTGGGAAGCCTTCCTCCCACTACAGCCTCCCTCTTCCTCCAAGGGTTCCCTGACCATCTCTGGGCCACCATGGTGGATGTCTCCATCTGGCCAGACCTCCACAACTCCTACAGCAACCACCTGCTTGTTTCAGGCCAGATGTGCCCCTGCTTGGGTTATATTGGTTGAATTTCTCCAATGTTCCCCATTCCAGTGCCTACATACCCCCAACTCACTTGGATGGGGCTCCCAGACATCCCCATCCTGTGTTTTTTGGTCCTGGAGCCTTCTCCTCACCCCCCTGGCCATTTCTCAGTGCATTTTAGGGGTCTCTCTTCCCCAAGCTTCCTCCATCACATCATACCAACACCCATCATGATATTGTTTTAACTCCCACAGCCCCCTGAGTGATGCTCTTCAGGGGTTGTGTCCCTCCATACCTCAGCCCGTGGCATCTTCTGAGGGTTCACAACGTGGCCACCAGATGATGTTCAATGGTGCTTGAGGTCTTCTTCCCACCATCCTCATCCTTTGCAGCTGCTGCCTGCTGCTCAGACTATTGATGACTCATAGTTGGTGGAGCTAATCCAGAGATGCCCAACTTGGCAGTGGAGCTGCTCTCTTGTATCCTTGCTGACTCAGCATTTGGGCTGACCAGCTCAACACAGATGTTCTAAATATACTTCTGCTTGGGATGGCATATGGGTCCCTGTCTTGAGACCCCTGAGTTATCAGCCCCTGGGCTACCTGCTGTGCCCTGGATCCTGCCATCAAGTGCAGCTCATTGTTTGGGGGTCCCCAAGTGAGGCAATACCACATGAAAGTGGCTGCCCCACGTCAACTCCTGTTAAACATCCAAGAGCATCCCACCTTGCTGCCCTTCTGGTTTCAACCACCTTATGGACCAGAGCTTGAGGTTCCCAGTGTCTGTGTACCCACAAGGCTTGTGGTCACCCTCCATTGTATTCACCATTTGGTTGAAGAGCTGGACTTACAGAACCATAGAATGGTTTGGGTTGGAAGAGCCAACTCCCCTGCAGTGAGCAGGGATATGTTCAACTAAAGCAGATTGCTCAGAGCCCCATCCAACCTGATCTGGAATGGTTCCAGACTTGATGATCTTCAGGGTCTTTTCCAACTGAAATGATTCCAGAAGAGCTTGAAGAGGTACTACCATCAGGAGAGATGGAGAAGGGCATAGACGCACAACCCTCTGAAGACCACGAGGAGCATCAGAAGATCAGCTGGAGGTCACTAACAGGGGTTGAGACTTGAGTGTTGGACAACCACCACCACTCCCAGAAGCTGCTAAGCCCCAAGATGCAATTCCTTGGTGTCCCAAATCCAAACCACGAGCTGCCATGAGGAATTGTCACTCTATACCAGTCAAACCCAGTGCAGAAACAAAGACAAAATGCAAGAAAAGTCATGGCTCACGATACAAAAAATAAAAAGACTTTAATAAATGATGAAGTGGAAAAAGAGGGAAAGAAAACAAAGAAACTGCCAAGGCCATTGATCAGCATCTCCCACGGCCCTGAGCTAAAGCTGGCTCAGCTCCACCAAGCTAGCAGGACTGGGAACAGAAACACCATCCCCCCACTCACAGCACTGTTGGGGCCACAGCTGGAGATCCCAGCACCCTGCTGGATGCTATGAAAAAGCAACTTAATCCCAGTCAAAACCTGTATACCCAGCAAGGCTTCTCTCCCTGTCTCTGAACACGGCAGCAGAGAGTTAGTCCTGCCTAAAAGCTCCTCAGTCCTAAAAGCTTCTCAGATTTACCTAAAAGCTTCTCAGTCCTACAACCTTCTCAGTTCCACCTAAAAGTTCCCCAGTCCTTCCTAAAACCTCCTTAGTCCTGCCTAGAAGCTCCTTCAGTCCTAAAAGCCTCCCAGATCCACCCAAAAGCTGCTCAGTCCTGCCATAAAGATGACTGAAGGGCTGGACACCTCTGCTATGAGGACAGGCTGAGGAAGCTGGAGTTGTTCAGCCTGGAGAAGAGCAGCTGCTTTCCAATAGCTGAAGGGGTCCCTACAGGAAGGCTGCAGAAGGACTTTTCATAAGGGTCTCAAGTGACAGGACGAGGGGGAAGGGGTTTAAGCTGAGGGAGAGTAGGTTTAGACTGGATCTTAGGAAGAAGCTCTCCAGTAGGAGGATGGTGAGATTCTGGAATAGGTTGCCCAGAGAGCTCAGCTTTAACACATCCTGGTGACATCCCACACAGTCGGAGACACAAATGCTTGCCAACAACTCCAACTACAGCAAGGCAGCAGGAGTTGACCCCTGTGCAGTTCTTAGCAAGAGAGATGTCCCAGTCTTGGGTGGAAGAAAAGAAGAGCAGCCTGCCCACTGCCCTTGTCTCTGCTAAATCCAGCCTTTCACCCCCAACTACTGCTGGTGCTGCTACTGCCCAGAATGTATCTCTCGTGGGTTTTTCAATGCCCTAGCCCTGGCTGGCTCTGCCTTCCAGGTGATGTTTAGCATAGTTTGGGAGGAGCTGAGTAACAGAGTCAGGTCTGTTTAACTTCTACTTTGTTTGGCTCAGTATTGTACTGAAAGGCATCCTCTTTAATGTTAAAATTGCAGTTCATCAAGCAAAGGCCTTTGCCTGGGCACTCCACCTTCAAAATCAAGTTTGAAGCCGGCTGCTTTGCCATTTTAGCCTTGCTTCATTGGTTTTAGCCACAGCAGGGCTGTCTTATCTCACAAGACTCCCTCCCTCAGTTGTTTGGCTGGCCAGCTGCAGGGATCTTCCTCTTGGTTGTAAATGACCTTGCTCCTGAAGCACACTAAATCAGCTTGCATTCCTGTCCCACGGGAAGCCAGGCAGTTATCCCACACCAGCAGCAATCTCATGGAGGTCTGGAAGGTCTAAGGCCATGGAGCCTCTTCCCCCGGGCAGCCCCTCAGCAGCGTGGCTTCAATCTGCCATTTGTACCCAAACCCATCCTCCTGAAGTTGGTGGAGCCAGGAGAGGACATTGCCCTCGGGACCATCCTCTGCCTCCCGTCCCCACCATATCTCCAAGGGGAAGCCACCAATCACTTGGCAAGAGCCCAGCGCCTCTCCCTGTGCCCATACAGATCTGACCCCTGCCACAATCACAGGGAGCATCTTCACCCACCTGTTGCCAGCCCTTCGGGCCAGCTGCTGCAGGGCTGACGTGGCTGGTCCCACCTGCCCAGCCCACAGGATGTTCCATGGAGACTCCATGCCAGACACTGCCATCATGGCAACGTTCTGGAGGAAGGGTAGGACATGAGGGAAACGGATGACAGAAGGTGTCCCATACTGGGCAAAAACCTCCCTGTTGCCTGTCATAGGTGTGGTGACCTGGTTCAGGAATGGCACGGCGGCCAACCCCAGGCCGCACGGTCCATCAGCTCACAGACACCAATGTGGTGGACGGCAAATGGCGTTTATTAGTGAGTGATGCAGCACTATATAACTGAGGTTTACATCACTTCCGTCTGCTTGCACCATAAACTAAACGCTATTGGCTATCAGGAGAGGGGCCCTACCTTCCTGTACAACGCGAGATCTTCCGGCCGCTGGACCCTAACTACCTACAATTCCCCCCTCCCTATGCATAATCAAATTAGCTAAAATATAACAATACTGAAGAATTCTATTCTTTATAACAATCTTAAAAGTATACATCATAAACTTGAATAAAAAACATAAGGCACAGTGAACGTGTGGAAATTAGGGGGATAACTGGTAACAATGGGGTGTAACTTGAGGTAACTAAGGATAACTGGGGATAACACTGGGTAAATACATTCGTAAAGCAGTTGCTGGTGTTCTACCAACTGTGACCGGTTGACGTTGCCCCCTTAAGAAAGGGAATATGGTGGACGGAAGTTGGTAAACGGAAGGAATAATCTCAACTAATTTCATTGGGAGAATGGGAGGAAGCACCTTCGGAACTGGGAGTGAACTGGACCTTTCCAGCACTTCTCTGTCAGTCTTGCTTCCGCCTTTTCTTCGTGCAGCAGCTCTGTCTCTGTGCTGGGCTTTCTGCCAAGGCCTCGGCCTTGAAGACAGATAAAGGCCGGTATATTAACTCCCTTCCAATTAACACGAACTGCTTCTAACTTTTTTTTTCCTCTCTTTTCTTTCTCTTTCTATCCCATTCTGGGGAAAGGGGGGAGAGAGGGGAGAGCGGAGGTGGGGAACCCCCTCTGTCCAGAGGGGGGTTACTGTCATTTCTGTGTTGCTCTGTTGTATATCTTAGTATATATTGTAGATATTGTAAATTTGTAAATATTCCCCTGCATTCCCTACATTGCTTTGTAAATATAGCTCCACTGCTTTGCTAATTCAGCTTGTGAGTTTTTTTTTCCCTTTCCCTTCAAGTTTCTTTCCCTTTACTTTACAAGGGGGAAGGGAGGAGGCTTCTCGGCCTTACCCTTCCACCCACCACATTCTTTTTATTGGCGCCCAACGTGGGGCTCGAACCCACGACCCTGATATTAAGAGTCTCATTCTCTGTGGAGGAGCGGAAGCAGAATGGAGACTGGCGTCTGACGGTAGACTACCGAGCCCTAAATGAAGTGACACCACCTATGAGTGCAGCAGTGCCAGACATGATGGAACTTCAGTATGAGCTGGAATCCAAAGAGGCCAAATGGTATGCTACCATAGACATTGCTAATGCATTTTTCTCTATTCCCATAGCAGAGGAATGCAGGCCTCAGTTTGCTTTCACCTGGAGAGGAATCCAGTACACTTTCAACAGGCTGCCAATGGGCTGGATCCACAGCTCAAGCATCTGTCATGCAGTGATCCACGATGCTCTGGAGAAAGGCGGTGCTCCAGAACACATCCAGTTCATCGATGACATCATTGTCTGGGGCAAAACTGCTGAGGAAGTCTTCGAGAAAGGTAACAAAATCATTGACATTCTTCTGAATGCAGGTTTTGCCATCAAGCGAGACAAAGTGAAAGGACCTACCACAGAAATTCAGTTTCTGGGAGTGCGATGGCAGGATGGACGCTGACACATTCCAGTGGATGTGGTAAATAGAGTCTCTACCATGGCAAATCCCACCAACAAGCAAGAGACCCTACGTGTCTTGGGGATAGTGGGATTTTGGAGACTACACATTCCTGGATACAGTCAGATTGTGAAACCTCTGTATGATGTGACTCGAAAGAGAAAACATTTCCACTGGGGACCTGAACAACAAGCAGCCTTTGACCAGATAAAGCAAGAGGTAATTCAAGCAATGGGTCTGGGACCTGTCCGAGATGGTCCAGACATTAAGAACATTTTGTACACGGCTGCAAGTGACAATGGTCCAACCTGGTGCTTGTGGCAAAAAGCTCCAGGTGAGACACGTGGACGACCCCTTGGTTTCTGGAGTCGAGGTTACAGAGGTTCAGAGGCTAATTATACTCCAACAGAGAAAGAAATCTTAGCTGCCTATGAAGGAGTAAAAGCATCTTCTGAAGTGATTGGAACTGAATCACAACTTCTTCTAGCTCCCAGATTACCAGTTTTGAATTGGATGTTCAAAGGCAAAGGCTCCACACCACATCATGCTACAGACTCAACATGGTCTAAGTGGATGGCTCTGATAACACAGAGAGCTCCCATGGGAAATCTTGAAAGGCCTGGTCTAGTGGAGGTGATCTCAAGTTGGCCTGAAGGCATCAACTGTGCCAAACCTCCAGAGGAGAAAGTAACTCGTGCTGAGGAAGCTCCTCCTTACAATGACCTTTCTGATGATGAAAAGAAATATGCTTTGTTCACAGACGGTTCCTGTCGTCTTGTTGGAAACAAGCGAAGGTGGAAGTCTGCAGTGTGGAGTCCAACACGCCGAGTTGCAGAGGCGAAAGATGGAGAAGGAGAATCCAGTCAGTTCGCAGAGGTAAAAGCTGTCCAGCTAGCTCTCGACGTGGCTGAACGTGAGAGATGGCCAAAGCTTTATCTCTACACCGACTCATGGATGGTAGCCAATGCTCTATGGGGTTGGCTAAAGAACTGGAAGAAGAGTGGTTGGCAGAGGAAAGGAAAACCCATTTGGGCAGCCGACCTGTGGCAGGACATTGCTGACCGAATCGAGAGAATTCCAGTGAAAGTGAGACACATCGATGCTCACATTCCTAAGAGCAAAGCTACTGAGGAACAGCAACACAACCATCAGGCAGATCTAGCTGCAAGAGTTTCTCAAGTAGACATGGACTCTAATCTTGATCTCGACTGGAAACACCGAGGTGAGATATTCTTAGCTCGGTGGGCTCACGATTCGTCAGGACATCAAGGCAGAGATGCAACATACCAATGGGCTCGTGACAGATCCATAGACATTTCCATGGATTCTATCACACATGTCATCCATGACTGTGACATTTGTGCTGCTATTAAGCAGGCAAAATGGCTGAAGCCCTTGTGGTATGGTGACAGATGGTCCAAGTACAAGTATGGTGAAGCTTGGCAGATTGACTACATCACTCTACCACGTTCTCGTTCTGGTAAGCAATACGTGCTTACTATGGTAGAGGCAAACACTGGGTGGTTGGAAACTTATCCAGTTCCACATGCAACTGCACGCAACACCATTCTCGGTCTGGAGAGACAAATCCTGTGGAGACACGGAACTCCAGAGAGGATTGAGTCAGACAACGGAACTCATTTCAAGAACAACCTTGTAAAGAACTGGGCAAAAGAGCACGGTATTGAGTGGATATTCCACATTCCCTACTATGCACCAGCTTCAGGGAAGATTGAACGCTACAACGGTTTGTTGAAGACCACTCTTAAAGCCATGGGGGGTGGATCTTTGAAAAACTGGGAAAAACATTTAGCACAAGCAACCTGGCTGGTAAATAGTAGAGGTTCAGTGAACCGAGCTGGACCTGCACATTCAGATTTGCTACGGAAAGTAGAAGGTGATAGAGTTCCTGTTTTTAGAGAAAAGAATCTGTTAGGTAAAACTGTTTGGGTATTTTCACCCTCAGGAGAGGCTAAACCTGTCCGAGGGGTGGTTTCAGCTGAAGGTCCTGGTCACACTTATTGGGTAATGCAAGAGAATGGTGAAATTCAGTGTGTTCCACAAAGAAATTTAACTTTAGCTGAAAGAGGTTAATTTCGAACTGTTGTACAGCTACATCGCGTCCAAAGGAAGAGTCAACGAGGAATCTACGGTGCACGAACCCTGAGATCCCTGAGAGCCCTGAGTCAACTAAGAGACCCTGAGAATCCCTGTTTCCCTTTTCTTCGCTTCGTCGGTGAAGAAATGAACTGTTTTCCATTCTTCTCATTTTCTGATTTTCTTGGACTTTTGAATCATCTACATCTGAGCATAGCCGGAATGGACAATGAACTTTACTCACGAACTGTAAATATCGTTTTGGATTGGATGGACAGTATGAACAGCCAATGAAATTGTTTAGAAGGGGTGGACTGTGACCGGTTGACGTTGCCCCCTTAAGAAAGGGAATATGGTGGACGGAAGTTGGTAAACGGAAGGAATAATCTCAACTAATTTCATTGGGAGAATGGGAGGAAGCACCTTCGGAACTGGGAGTGAACTGGACCTTTCCAGCACTTCTCTGTCAGTCTTGCTTCCGCCTTTTCTTCGTGCAGCAGCTCTGTCTCTGTGCTGGGCTTTCTGCCAAGGCCTCGGCCTTGAAGACAGATAAAGGCCGGTATATTAACTCCCTTCCAATTAACACGAACTGCTTCTAACTTTTTTTTTCCTCTCTTTTCTTTCTCTTTCTATCCCATTCTGGGGAAAGGGGGGAGAGAGGGGAGAGCGGAGGTGGGGAACCCCCTCTGTCCAGAGGGGGGTTACTGTCATTTCTGTGTTGCTCTGTTGTATATCTTTGTATATATTGTAGATATTGTAAATTTGTAAATATTCCCCTGCATTCCCTACATTGCTTTGTAAATATAGCTCCACTGCTTTGCTAATTCAGCTTGTGAGTTTTTTTTTCCTTTCCCTTCAAGTTTCTTTCCCTTTACCTTACAAGGGGGAAGGGAGGAGGCTTCTCGGCCTTACCCTTCCACCCACCACACCAACATAATGTAAACCTTCTCTAGCCGGCTCAAGGCATCACAACCCCCCTCTGCGGAGGCTATTTTGCCGTTGTCTGGATACTGCCAGTGTGGAACTCCCAGGCTTGGACAGGACACTTGCCAACTTGTCGTCGGGCAGCTTCCTCGAGACAGCACCCAGACCAGCAACCGCCGGGGACCAGCCGCTGCTCTCCTTTTCGGGCTGCGGGAATCGCCATCGCTGCCGAGTTTTGCCGCGGGGAAGGAGCAGCCGCTCTTTCACGTGGTCAGACTCTTGATTCCAGCGGCGGGAGCGGCTGAATTTCAAAGGCTCTGCTGCGGCTCGGGGGGTTCACTTCGTCGGGCAGCTTCCTCGAGACAGCACCCAGACCAGCAACCGCTGGGGACCAGCCGCTGCTCTCCTTTTCGGGCTGCGGGAATCGCCATCGCTGCCGAGTTTTGCCGCGGGGAAGGAGCAGCCGCTCTTTCACGTGGTCAGACTCGTGATTCCAGCGGCGGGAGCGGCTGAATTTCAAAGGCTCTGCTGCGGCTCGGGGGGTTCACTTCGTCGGGCAGCCCGTATTCTCTTGTACGCTCACGCGCCGCCCATTTTTTTTTTTTTTTTTGTTTTTGTTTTTGTTTTTAAATTGGCAGTAGGTGCTGTGGCCAGGGACAGCCATGGTTGTAACTCGCAGCAAAATCTCCCTAAAAAAATCAGTGTCGACCCAGACTGAGGTAGAACAGAAGCAGGTAGCTGTCCAGGTATCTGGCTGTAGAGAATGCTGGAGCCTGGCCCTTGAGACGCAGGGTAGTGGGGGCAACTCTTGTATAAGGTGTGAGCAGGTTGACTATCTGCTTAATATGGTGGCCAGACTGAGGGATAAGTTTGCTAGCCTTAGAAATGTAAGGAAATGTAGGAAAGAGATGAACCAGAGGAGGAAGGAGATGGACCAAAGGAGGAAAGAGGTGAATCAGAATCAGAAGAGGAAAGAGTTGAATCGGAGTAAGCAGGCTCTGCAGGCTCCCCCAGCAGAGGCTGGTTATTCAAAAAGCAGAGGTGAATGGACGCAGGTTACTCTCAAAAGACGCAAAGTTAAACCTCCTTGCCTCCCCTCACCTTCCCCGCTGCTCTTAGAAAACAGATATGGAGCACTGGAAATTGAGGGTGAGGTGGTCCTGATGCCGGAGGACACACCACCTGGGGTTCTCCCTAAGGCTAAGCAGCCTAAGATTAAACAGCCTAAGGCAAAGCAGCCTAAGGTCAAACAGTCTTCTGCTGGCATCAGGACCTGTTCCCTCAATAAAAAGAGGAGGGTAATTGTTATTGGTGATTCCCTTCTGAGGGGAATGGAGGGCCCTATATGTCGGCCTGACCCATCTCATAGGGAACTCTGTTGTCTGCCAGGAGCCCAAGTTAATGATGTTACCAGTAGGCTGCCTAAACTGGTACAGCCCTCTGACTACTACCCCTTACTAGTTATGCAGTTAGGGAATGATGATGTTGCAACCAGAACTCCCAGGGCTATCAAAGATGACTTCAGGGCCCTGGGAGACCTGGTTGAGGGGTCAGGGGCACAAATAATTTTTTCATCAATACCCTTAGCTGCAGGAGGGAATACCATAAGGAACAGGTCAGCAGCTATAGTTAACAAGTGGCTTAGAGGCTGGTGCAGTCAAAAGAATTTTGGGTTTTTTGATATTGGGAAACTTTCTACTGCACCAGGCCAGCTGGCAACAGATGGAGTACATCTGTCCCAGAGAAGGGGAAAGGTCACTGTATATGAGAATGGACTGTCCCCCAAAGATAAAAAGATCCTGGGTAGGGAACTGGCGGGTCTCATCGACAGGGCTTTAAACTAGTTTCGAAGGGGGAAGGGGCTGAAAAGAGTCCTCTCAGACAAGAGTCTGGGGGCGACAAGCTAGAGTCAGAGGTGAAACCAGCAGCCCAGCTGAAGTGCATGTACACTAATGCACGAAGCATGGGTAACAAACAGGAGGAGCTGGAAGCCTTGGTGCAGCAGGGAAATTATGATATAGTTGCCATCACAGAGACGTGGTGGGACGACTCACACGACTGGAGCGCTGCAATTGACGGTTACAAGCTCTTCAGGAGAGACAGGCGAGGAAGAAGGGGTGGAGGGGTGGCCCTTTACATCAGGAAGGCACTAGATGCCATTGAGATGGAGATTAGGGACGATCGGGTTGAATGCTTGTGGATAAGAATTAGAGGGAAGACCAGCAGGGCAGACACCCTGGTTGGAGTCTGTTATAGACCACCCAACCAGGAGGAAGATGTTGACGAAGCATTCTATAGGCAGCTTAGGGCTGTCTCAAGATCTCCGGACCTTGTTCTCATGGGCGACTTCAACCTGCCTGACATCTGCTGGGAACTCAACACGGCAGAGAGGAGACAGTCTAGAAGGTTTTTAGAATGCATGGAGGACAGCTTCTTATCCCAGGTGCTGCGAGAGCCTACCAGGGGCAAGGCTATGCTTGACCTCCTCTTCACCAACAGGGAAGGACTGGTGGGTGATGTGGTGGTTGGAGGGCGTTTGGGGTCCAGTGACCACGAGATAATTGAATTCTCGGTTTTTGGTCAAGCCAAGAGGGGCAGCAAGAAGACCTCCACTCTGGACTTCCGGAGGGCAGACTTTGGGTTACTCAAGGAACTAATTCAGAGGGTTCCTTGGGATAAAGCCCTTAAAAACAAAGGGGTCCAGGAGAGCTGGACCTACTTCAAGGAAGAATTGTTGAAGGCTCAGGGACAGGCTGTGCCAGTGTGCTAGAAGATGAGCCGCCGGGGCAGACGGCCAGCCTGGATGGTTCATGAACTTTTAATGGAACTGAGGGAAAAAAAGAGGGTGTATCACCTTTGGAAGCGAGGGGAGGCAACCCACAGAATGTTTAAGGATGTTGCTAAGTCTTGTAGGAAGAGAATTAGGGAGGCAAAAGCACACTTGGAGCTTAAACTGGCCTCTACTGTGAAGGACAACAAAAAGTCCTTCTATAAATACATTAATAGCAAGAGGAAGGGGAAGGAAAACCTCCACTCCTTGGTGGATACGGAGGGGAACATTGTAACCAAGGATAAGGAAAAGGCAGAGATACTTAACACCTTCTTTGCCTCAATTTTTACTAGAAGGGCAGAACGTCTTCCTGACAGCTGGCCTGCAGAGCTAGCAGAAGGAGCCAGGGAGCTGCACAGTTTCCCTATGTTCCATGAGGCGGTAGTTGGAACTCTCCTTAGCAGCTTGGATCCCCACAAGTCCATGGGACCAGATGGGATTCATCCTAGGGTGCTGAGAGAGCTGGCAGATGAGCTGGCCAAGCCACTCTCCATAATTTTCCAGCAGTCCTGGCTCACTGGCGAGGTCCCAGAGGACTGGAAGCTGGCCAACGTGGTGCCCATCCATAAGAAGGGCCGGTTGGATGAGCCAGGGAATTACAGGCCTGTCAGCCTGACCTCAGTGCCAGGCAAGATCATGGAACAGGTCATCCTGAGTGCAATAACACAGCACTTACAGGATGGCCAAGGGATCAGGCCTAGCCAGCATGGATTTAGGAAGGGCAGGTCCTGCCTGACCAACCTGATCTCCTTCTATGATCAGGTGACCCGCCTGGTGGATGTGGGGAGGCCTGTGGATGTAGTCTACCTGGACCTCAGCAAGGCCTTTGACACCGTCCCCCATAGCAAACTGCTGGCCAAGCTGTCAGCCCATGGCTTGGACGGGAGCACACTGCGATGGGTTAGGAACTGGCTGGAGGGCCGAGCCCAGAGAGTGGTGGTGAATGGTGCCACATCCAGCTGGCAGCCAGTCACTAGTGGTGTGCCCCAAGGATCAGTGCTGGGCCCTGTGCTCTTTAACATCTTTATTGATGATCTGGATGAGGGCATTGAGTCCATCATCAGTAAATTTGCTGACGACACCAAGCTGGGGGCAAGAGTTGATCTGATGGAGGGTAGAGAGGCTCTGCAGAGAGACCTCGACAGGCTGGACAGATGGGCAGAATCCAACGGCATGAGATTTAACACATCCAAATGCCGGGTTCTGCACATTGGCCACAACAACCCCATGCAGAGCTACAGGCTGGGGTCAGAGTGGCTGGAGAGCAGCCAGGCAGAGAGGGACCTGGGGGTGCTGGTTGATGGTAGGCTTAACATGAGCCTGCAGTGTGCCCAGGCAGCCAAGAGGGCCAATGGCATCCTGGCCTGCATCAAGAACAGTGTGGCCAGCAGGAGCAGGGAGGTCATTCTGCCCCTGTACACTGCACTGGTTAGGCCACACCTCGAGTACTGTGTCCAGTTCTGGGCCCCTCAGTTTAGGAAGGATGTTGACTTGCTGGAACGAGTCCAGAGAAGAGCAACAAAGTTGGTGAGGGGTTTGGAACACAAGCCCTACGAGGAGAGGCTGAGGGAGCTGGGGCTGCTTAGCTTGGAGAAGAGGAGACTCAGGGGTGACCTTATCACTCTCTACAACTACCTGAAAGGAGGTTGTAGACAGGCTGATGATGGTCTCTTCTCCCAGGCACCCAGTACCAGAACAAGAGGACACAGTCTCAGGCTGCGCCAGGGGAGGTTCAGGTTAGATATTAGGAAGAAGTTCTATACAGAAAGAGTGATTGCGCTATGGAATGGGTTGCCCGGGGAGGTGGTGGAGTCGCCGTCATTGAAGGTGTTCAGAAGGAGACTTGATGGGGTGCTTGGTGCCATGGGTTAGCTGTTTGGGTGGGTTGGATTGGTTGATGGGTTGGACACGATGATCTTGAAGGTCTCTTCCAACCTGGTTTGGTTTATTCTAATAAAGTTTTTTATCTTCTCTTGCCACCGGGGTATACGGGTCATGGGGGTGTCTGATGATCCGGTCCTGTGAACAGAAACTCACAGCTTTCATTAGTTTTATTCTGAAGATCTGGTTTAATAGACTTAAGTGGACACCATTTAACTCTGCAGTCTTTTTTGACTGCGGCATACCCTCGGCCTGTCAGAACTAGTTTCCACCCCTGTTCCCATTCTCACAGCTCATTTCTAACTACGACCAACGGGCCTTCCTCTAGTGCTCGAGTGGCCCAATGTTTTTGAGTGGAGCTATTCACCTCCTCCCCCCTGGGGAATTGATTCAGTGCTAGCAAAGTGGTCGCTAGGAGGCATGCTTGGTCTCCCGGGGGAATGGTGTTGACAAAACCTTCTGTTTTTGCTAATACCTCCAATTTAGATTTCAGACTTTGATTCGCTCATTCTACTATGGCTTGTCCCATACTATTATATGGGATGCCGTGTGTTAGGGTGATACCCCATTTCAGAGCAAATGCCTGGACTGATTGAGACACAAAATTGGGACCGTTGTCTGTTTTGATCTGATTAGGGACGCCGAGCCATGCCATGGCCATCAGCCACTGTTGGATGGTTGCTTTGGAGTCAGTCCTAAGGTGTTGAGTGGCTACGATCACCCCGCTATATGTGTCTACAGTTACCGCTAGCCACGCTCGAGGCTTCAGCAACTGACAGAGCGTAAAGTCCATCTGCCACACCTTGGAGGCTTTAAGACCTCTGGGGTTGACTCCCCTGGACCACAGTGGTGCTCTTTGACAGTAGGAACACGTAGCTACTATGTGTTTCGCATCAGTGGCTGAAATCCCACATCTCTTTGCTAGCGCTTTAGCTCCAATGTGGAGACACTCGTGTAGCTGATGGGCGTCTCTTAGTGTCCACAATCCTTTTGCAGCGGCATCTGCTTTGTCGTTAACAGTTTGGAAAAATCCTTTAATTGGGTTGTGGCTGTTGACGTGGATGACCGATATGGTGCCCTTTCGAGAAAAGAGTGCTTCTTCCAGCATTAGGGCTGCTGTGGATGTTGACACACCGGGTCCTGACATGGCCAAGCAGAGTTTGGCTACAAACATTGAGTCAGTTACTATGTTGAGATGTTCTGTTGGGAACAGTCCACACGCTAGTACTATGGCTGTCACTTCTAGCTGCTGGACCGAAAGAGCGCAGTCGGTCATTTTAATGCAGTGCCATTCTCCTCCCGATTGCCATACTGCTGCTGCAGTTGAGGTCACTGAGGATGCGTCTGTGAAGACCGTTGGTCCTGGTTGGGGCCGGTCTATGATCTTCTGTGGAAGGTAAATGTTGACAATTGCCAGCATTTGAGTCCAGGGGGGCTTTGTGGCGTACTGGACTTCCCCACCAAATCCGACGAGGGCTATGGCTAGATACTCTGACATCGCCACTGATTGCGTTGGGAGCTGTTTGTGGAAGGGTAGGTATATCCTGACAGGTTCAATGCCTAGGTGTCTTAGGGCGAGTTTTCTGCCTTTCATGATGAGGTTACCAAGGCACTCGACTCTGGGAGAGAATGCACGTGACGGTTTTCCCAGGACTATCCATTGTATTGGTTGAGCTTTATCGGGGGGCCCTGGGCCAATGCCCCTACCCCTCCCCCAGCCATGAAATGCACATACAGATCAAATGGTGCATGTGGGTTCCATCTGGCGAGTGAACTTGAGGATACCTGTTGCTTGATAAAATCAAGAGAGTTCATTGCTTCCGTTGTTAGAGTTTTTGGTTCCCATGGGTTCCGTCCTTTTAAAAGATCGTACAGGGGGGCCATGGTTTCAGGAGGGATCAGGACAATATTGCGGAGCCATTGCAAGGACCCCACTAACTGTTGCATGTCATGGAGCGTTTTGATGTCCCAACGGATCTTCATTTGGGGGGGGTTACGTAAGAGCTTGTGATCTCCACTCCCAAAAAACTTACACATGGGCCTCTTTTGATCTTTGCGCTCGTGATTTCGAACCCATTTGTTTTTAGAGTCTCTGAAACTGTTGACACCAGCTGGTCCACCTGACTTCCTGACAGCGCAGCCATCAAAATATCATCCATATATTGAGTGATAGTCGCAGTCAGGGCACTGCGCCAGAGTGGTGCCAATGCCCGATCCACCGTAATCTGGCAGATAGTAGGTGAGTTGATCATTCCTTGGGGCAGCACTTTCCACTGGAAGTGTAGGTTAGGGCGTTGACTGTTTGGAAACACAAAAGAAAAAGCAAACTGCTCCTTGTCCTCCTCATGCAGGGGTATCGAAAAGAAACAGTCCTTAATATTGAGGACAGCACAAGGTTGTCCTTCTGGTATCATAGAGTTCATAAGCAACAGCGTTTGGACAGGACCCATTGGTTGAATTCTCTTGTTTACTTCACTCAGCATTCACCCGGACCAGGAACGCTAGCGTGGCTGATGGGGCCCAATCGACACATGCAATCTTTATTTTCCTCCAATCCGTGAGAGGAACTTTTCCCCCTCGTGGTCCTTCTTTATAGTGGATGGGGATACTTTGGCTTTTGACTCTGTCTACCCCCACCTCCTCCTCCTCTGAGTTTGAATCAGTTGCAAGCCACTCGGCCCAGCTAGTGTCTGACCCAGAGTCGGAACTCGACTGACCGGCTGCTTTTGGATTCCAGTACTTTTCTGTTGGGCCCTGGCCCCACTCACTTCCCTTTCAGGCGGGCCGTTCCCTCCCTCTTGGCTCGCTCCGCCTTCTGCTCGGCGGGGGGTTTGCCCTGTGAGGGTGTTTTTCTAGATGGTTGCTCTGATTGGCTTTCCACCCCTCGCTCACGCTCCGGCCCCGCCCACTTCCCTCGTGGGCGGGCCGCTCCTCCCTTCTTGGCTCGCTCCCACCACCTTTCTCCTTCTCGTTCTCCTCCCCTTCCCGTTTGTGAGCGCTTATTGGTTGTAGCGCCTCCTCCCTGTTCCCGCCGGGGGCATCCTCGCCTCACCCTTCCCCTTTTTGTTTGGCGCCATCTTGGGGCGCATATGGCGGTGGTCTAGCCCAGACGTCCTCAAACTCCGATTTCCCCGCGGCACCCCAGGCCTCCTTGGCTAACCCACCCCAGAAGGATTTGGCTTGATTCTGTCCCTCCGCGAGCGGGTCGGGGTTCAGGGATTTGGGGGGCATATCGCCCTCCCGCAATTCTTCAGGCTCGGTAGAATTGCCATCGTCTGGGAGGCGCGAAGTCTGCATGGCTACCCTGACTCCCCACCTTGGGGTGGCCGACAAACAGTCCCTTACCGCCCTCCAGGTCCCCTGCTCCTGCCTGGCCCTCTGCAGAACCCGCACGACTCTCCCCCACAACCTAAGATCCTTCCCACAGCCCAAGGACATTGTCTCCTCGGCTAATGCTTCAGTGCATTTGTCCCACATTTCTGGGTGGAGAATGTCCACCGGCTGGTCTATGACCCCAACCTGTAACAGCCTTGCAACTGCGAGAGTAAAATCTTCAGGTTCACAATCAATACCCCACTGCTTATGTAACTGCGACATGACCTTCACAAGGGATTCCATCCTCCTTGTTGGTCCGGGAGCATCCTCCCCGCCAGGCTGGTCCAGCCACTCCAGCCACCGTTCACCCGATTCCAGGCAAATTCCCGGGTTTCAGCACCACTTGTTGCCTGTCGTAGGTGTGGCGACCTGGTTCAGGAACGGCATGGCGGCCAACCCCAGGCCGCTCAGTCCATCAGCTCGCAGACACCAATGTAGTGGACGGCAAATGGCGTTTATTAGCGAGCGACGCAGCACTATATAACTGAGGTTTACGTCACTTCCGTCTGCTTGCACCGTAAACTAAACGCTGTTTGCTATCAGGAGAGGGGCCCTATCTTCCCGTACAACGCGAGATCTTCCGGCTGCTGGACCCTAACTACCTACACCTCCCTGAAGAGCACCCCAGCCATCTCCTCCATCATATTCTTCCCTATGGGGAAGGCTTCTACCCACCCTGAGATCCCATCCTCCACCACCAAGAGGGAGCAATATCCCTCCTCACTCTCATTAAGGCCACTGACATAGCCCAGCTGGAGCTGTGACCATGGCCCCTCTGCTCGTTGGGACAGCACCCCAGCTGCAGCACGTTCCAGGCAGTTCTGCACCCAGTGGGTCACCTGCCCATGATCACCTTCCCAGGAGACAACTTGTTGCAGCCTCGCCAAAGTCTCCTCCACTTCCTCATGCTGCCAGCTGTGACACTGAGCAATTATTTCTTGCTTCTCATGCTTGGAAGGCTCTCAAAACTGCTGGCTGCCTGTGGCCTTATGTGACATAACCCTTGCCCTCCTGACCACTTTTTGTTTCCACTCCATCTCCTCTACATCATTGCTCGTGTCCACTTCCACGCACCTGATGTGCAGCATCCCTGGGTTGGTGTAGACCCACTGTAGGATGCTTGGCCATAAACCCTCCCCAGAGCTAAATCCTGATCCCCTCTCCCACCAGTCCTCCTAGCTTTCCAACCTTTCCACCAAGGACTCACAGCCAGTGTACAAATAGAGGGGTGAAGAGCATCGGTGATGGCACAGGAGCTACCAGAGAGCCACCAGCTCCGCACCCAGCACTGAGTCACACTTGGTCACCCCAAGCAGCCAGCGCTCCTCCAGGTTGGCTGCAGCAAAGCCAACTGAGTGACCCTTCTCACTGGCAGTGAACCACACATTGGCCTTGGGGAGGGAGGAAGGCAGCTGACGTAGTGGGGGAGCGGAGGGGACCAAGGGGCCTTGCCACTCAGGCCGGGGTCCCCTTGCCACTTCCCCTCCATTGACCAGCAGCAGAGTCCACTGAGTCTGGTGCAGGCTGGTCCCATTGGACCCCAATGCGTCACCCCTTAGGAGATACCTCCAAAGAGAATGGGGCATCTGGATAAGGATGGGGGCTGACCCTGTGAGGGTCTCAAACTCCTGCAAGGCCTGGACTGCTGCCAGGCAACCTTTCTCCTCTGGCTTGTAGAAGTCCTCATGGTCTTTCAGGATGTGGGAGCTGTATCTCACCGGGACCAGCTGACCCTCTTCATTCTCCTGCAGCAAGGCAGCTCCCACCACCTCTTTGCTGGTTGTTAACTTGATAATGAAGGGCTGAGACTTATCTGGGAAGCGCAGGGCAGGCGCAGTCTCGACGGTGTGTTTCAGGTGCTGCAGTGCCGTTTGCTGCTCTGGTCCCCACTCCCACCTGGCCTGCTTCAGGGTGAGGGAGTGGAGAGGCAAGGCCAGCTCCCAATAGTTGGGGATGTGATCCCAAAACCAACCGAGACGCCCAAGCAGCGAACGGACACCAGGGACATCCCGTGGGCGGGGCGCTTTCCTGATCGTCTCCAGTATTCTCTCCTGGATCTCTTGCCCCTCGGGCCCGATTCTCATCCCCAGGTAGTCCACCTTGGGCTGGACAAGCTGTGACTTCTCAAACTTGGCCTTAAAGCCTATTTTTTGGATCAGCTTCAGGACTCTACTTGTTCAGCCTTCAGTTTCCTTTTTACTTTGCCCAGTGATGGGGATGTCATCGATATAGGAGAAAACCCAAGGCCTATCTCCTTGGTCCAGCTGGGACAACATCTGAGCCACACACCGGTGGATGATGGAGGTGGTGCTGTGGAAACCCTGGGGCAGGCGGGTAAAGAAGTACTGCTGGTTCTGGAAGGTGAAGGGAAAGCTGGCTCTGGAGCCTGCTGCTAAGGGTATGGTGAAGGAAGTACTGGATAGATCCACCACTGAGAAATACTTGCTCTTGGGGCTGAGGGTTGAGACAAGCTTGACCGTGTTCAGCCTCACCAGCTCCACCACCTTGGGGTTGGCCTTGTTGATAGCTCTGCAGTCCAGCTTCAGGCGAAACTTCTTCCCACCGTCTTTGTACTGGGGATCTAAAGGGATGTTGTAGGGTAGGCCTTTCACCACCACGCCATCATGCAGCAGGACCTTCAGTATGCCTGCCACCTTGTTTTCCATGGCTACTGGAAGTTGAGGTTGTGGTTGGAAGCCCACTGGCTTTACTTTCACCTCCACCTCCTCAGATACCAGCCCACAGTCCATCTTGTATTGTGTCCATACATCTGGGAATTCCTCCTGCCAGTGCTCTTCATTCTTCACCCTCACCATCCTGATATGTGTCCAGAGAAGGGCAACAAGGCTGGTGAGAGGCCTTGAACACAAGCCCTATGAGGAGAGGCTGAGGGAGCTGGGATTGTTTAGCCTGGAGAAGAGGAGGCTCAGGGGTGACCTCATTGCCCTCTACAACTACCTGAAAGGTGGTTGTAGCCAGGAAGGGGTTGGCCTCTTCCCCCAGGCAACCAGCACCAGAACAAGGGGACACAGTCTCAAGCTGCGCCAGGGGAGGTTTAGACTCGAGGTGAGGAGGAAGTTCTTCACCGAGCGAGTCATTCGTCATTGGAACGGGCTGCCCAGGGAGGTGGTTGAGTCACCGTCCCTGGAGGCGTTCAAGAGGAGATTGGACGTGGCACTTGGTGCCATGGTCTAGTCATGGGGTCTGTGTTAATAGGTTGGACTCGATGATCCTCGAGGTCCTTTCCAACCTAAGTTATACTATGATACTGTGATATAGTGGACCAGCACAGGAACATCTGATGGATCTCCCTGCTCCAGGAGTTCATCATTAGAGTCCTCCCAGAATTGCTCATTGTGGCCGGTTGACGTTGCCCCCTTAAGAAAGGGAATATGGTGGACGGAAGTTGGTAAACGGAAGGAATAGTCTAAACTAATTTCATTGGATGAGTGGGAGGAAGCACTTCTGAGCTGGGACTATACTGGACATTTCCAGCACTTCTCAGTCAGTCTTGCTTCCGCCTCTTCTTCAGGCAACAGCTTTCTGTCCTGGGCTTTCTGCCAAGGCCTCGGCCTTGAAAACCAGATAACAGGCCTGTATACTAACTCCCTTCCAATTAACACGAACTGCTTCTAATTTTTTTTTCCTCTCTTCTCTTTCTCTTTCTATCCCATTCTGGGGAAAGGGGGGGAAGAGAGGGGAGAGCGGAGGTGGGGGACCCCTCTCTGCCGAGGGGGGCACTCTCATTTCTGTGTTACTCTGTTGTATATCTTTGTATATATTGTAGATATTGTAAATTTGTAAATAATCCCCTGCAAACCCTACATCGCTTTGTAAATATAGCTCCACTGCTTTGCTAATTCAGCTTGCGAGTTTTTTTTTCCTTTCCCTTCAATTTTTTTTCCCTTTTACTTTACAGAGGGGGAAGGGAGGAGGCTTCTTGGCCTTGCCCTTCCACCCACCACATTTTTTTTTATTGGCGCCCAACGTGGGGCAGATAATTAGTTCAATTTATTATTTGATTGATTTAGTGTTTTCTAGCTGAATTAGCAAACATGAAGGTATTGTGGTTTGTGGAGCGATTATTCTTTTCAATTTTTGGGGCTCTGATTTACAGGTATTGTTTGGGTTTGATTTTGGATTACCTGGGTAAATATTTGGTGCGGACAATTTATATGTGGGTTATGTATAGAGTTAAATTATGGTATGGAAAATGTATTAATTTATTATGGCCAGTGAGATACAGGAATGTTACCTCCACCACTCTCCCAATTGAGATAAAGGGTTTTAAGATTCCGCCTGAGGAGACAGTAACTTTAGGTGATGCCTGGGATCCAAAGGTGATTTATGTGATGTGTATAATTCTGCTGCTGGTGATAACTAATGTGTATTCTCTGTATTCCTGGCGTCGGGAGAAAAAGGTGTCCAGGGCGTGTTTTGTTATTAAAACTAGATCAAAAAGAAAACGCCGTGGCTCTCGATCAGTCCCAGAGTCATCTAGTGATGAGGACTGTGGAGAACCCGTGTCAGTTGAAAAGAAGGCTAAAAAGTTAATTGGTAAGGCAGCTCTAAATGACTTTGCTGATTCTGGCAAGCAGCCAAGGGCATCGGCTGGTATCAACATGGCACCTACTCCTTCTCCTACTCCCTCTCCTCCTTCTTCTTCTCCGTCGGCCATTAATGGAGCAACGTCACTTCCACCCAATCCCTCGGTGGGACCGGAAGTCACTGCCCTAGCAGCTGATTTATCTCAGGACCTGTCAGCTTCCATTAAGGTGGCTGTAAATGCAAACACAGCTCCAGTCAAGATGGCTCCTTTAAAGACTAGAAGTGGAAAGGCCCAAGATGGAGAAGAAGAGGTGGAGACTGATCCTGGTGAGGGGCCCTCTACTCTAAAAGATCCTGCTCAGGAGGAAGAGAAGGTTTGTTTTAAAGATCTAGCTAACCTAGTGAGATCAAAGCAGGATAGAGATGAAGCTAGGAAAGCAGCTGGCAAAGGTGGTTCTCAGCTTAAAGAGATCCTTAGGAGAATGACAGCAGGATTTTATGGGCAAAGAATTCAGGGAGATGAAGATGAAGATGATATTACGGACTGTTCGTCACCACGGGAGGAATTGCAAAATGTCCGTAAAGATTTCACCAGGGCAGATAAGGAGCCAGTTCTAGCTTGGCTTAGTAGGTGTTATGATACAGGTGCTTCAGCTCTAACAGTTGGAGACAAGTCAGCAGCTCAGTTAGGAACTCTCTCAAGGGACAATGGAATAGATAGACATCTAGGCGAAGCTCTCGGTAAGGTTAATCTGTGGATACGCCTCTTAATAGCGGTTGCCCTGAGATACCCTTCCCGAGATGATCTTCCATGGAATCCTAAACCCTGGACTACCATAGATGAGGGAATTAAGCGCTTGAGAGAATTTGCTGTTAGAGAGCTACTCTATGGTGAACATGAAACTCTGAATCCTGATGACGTTCCTGTGGGTATTGGTCTTGCTCCTTCCAATTATGCAAACATTCTGGCAAGCAGAATTGTGTCAAGAAGTTATGGTGGAGCTTCTCCCACGGTTGGCCAATTCAGTGATCAAATGAGACAATTGGAGGATAGCATGACACGTGGTTCTTTGGTTTCAGCCATTGAAACTCTGTCTGGAAAAATTGAGAATTGCATGAGAGAGTTAAAGGATGAATTTAGGAATTCCATATCCCAATTGGCACAAAGGGATAGTTTCAATTCTTCCTCCAGATGGGTACAAGTCTCATCTGTGAGGAATACACGTCCTCCAAGGAGGTCATTCCAAAACAGGACATTCCAAAACAGGTCGTTCCAAAACAGACCACCAAGGCAATCACGTAGAACTATTTGGATAACTCTGCGTGATCAGTTTGGTGAGAACATGAACCGCTGGGATGGCCAACCAACTTCTAATCTTTTCAGGAGACTGAGGGAATTGCAAAGTGGCAGAACCCGAGGTAGCAATACCAGAAGGGTAGCTGTTACTTCCACAGTTCCCCAGAACGACTCTTATGGCTCCAACAGTGGCTCCAGTTATAACATGCAAAGTTACAACCCTGCACAATATGTGCAATGCACATGTGCGCATGTTCCCCATAACTAGGGGTGCCCTGCCTCCCGCCAGGGGGAGGAGAGGGATAACAGAGATAATAGAATCTATTGGGATGTGTACATCCAGTGGCCTGGCACTTCACAATTTCGGAAGTACAGGGCCTTGGTTGACACAGGAGCTCAGTGCACCATAATACCATCAAATTATCAGGGATCAGAGTCTATAACTATCCTGGGAGTCACTGGTGGATCTCAAGAGTTAAGTAAGGTAGAGGTTAATATAAGTTTAACTGGTAAACAATGGAGGAAGCATACAGTTGTGACCGGACCTGACGCACCTTGTATTTTGGGAATTGATTTTCTGAGAGAAGGGCGTTTCAAAGACCCTAAAGGTTACAAATGGGCTTTTGGAGTAGCTTCTATAGAAATTGATGGACAAAAATTGAAGCTCTCTGCCAGACCTGAACTTTCTGATGAATCTGCAGTTGTGGGACAACATAAGATACAGGACATTAAATTGCCGGTTGCTTCTCAGACTGTGCATCACAGACAATACAGAACCAACCGTGACTCTTTGTTGCCCATTCAGAATCTGATTCGTCAGTTGGAAAGTCAGAAAGTCGTCAGCAAAACTCATTCACCTTTCAACAGTCCAGTGTGGCCTGTGCGGAAGCAGAATGGAGACTGGCGTCTGACGGTAGACTACCGAGCCCTGAATGAAGTGACACCACCTATGAGTGCAGCAGTACCAGACATGATGGAGCTACAGTATGAGCTGGAATCCAAAGAGGCCAAATGGTATGCTACCATAGACATTGCTAATGCATTTTTCTCTATTCCTATAGCAGAAGAATGCAGGCCTCAGTTTGCTTTCACCTGGAGAGGAATCCAGTACACTTTCAACAGGCTGCCAATGGGCTGGATCCACAGCTCAAGCATCTGTCATGCAGTGATCCACGATGCTCTGGAGAAAGGCGGTGTTCCAGAACACATCCAGTTCATCGATGATATCATCGTCTGGGGTAAAACTGCTGAGGAAGTCTTCAAGAAAGGTAACAAAATCATTGACATTCTTCTGAATGCAGGTTTTGCCATCAAGCGAGACAAGGTGAAAGGACCTACCACAGAGATTCAGTTTCTGGGAGTGCGGTGGCAGGATGGACGCCGACACATTCCAGTGGATGTGGTAAATAGAGTCTCTACCATGGCAAGTCCCACCAACAAGCAAGAGACCCTACGTTTCTTGGGGATAGTGGGATTTTGGAGACTGCACATTCCTGGATATAGTCAGATTGTGAAACCTCTGTATGATGTGACTCGAAAGAGAAACCATTTCCACTGGGGACCTGAACAACAAGCAGCCTTTGACCAGATAAAGCAAGAAGTGATTCAAGCAATGGGTCTGGGACCTGTCCGAGATGGTCCAGACATTAAGAACATTTTGTACACGGCTGCAAGTGACAATGGTCCAACCTGGTGCTTGTGGCAAAAAGCTCCAGGTGAGACACGTGGACGACCTCTTGGTTTCTGGAGTCGAGGTTACAGAGGTTCAGAGGCTAACTATACTCCAACAGAGAAAGAAATTTTAGCTGCCTATGAAGGAGTAAAAGCATCTTCTGAAGTGATTGGAACTGAATCACAACTTCTCTTAGCTCCCAGATTACCAGTTTTGAATTGGATGTTCAAAGGCAAAGGATCCACACCACATCATGCCACAGACTCAACATGGTCTAAGTGGATGGCTCTGATAACACAGAGAGCTCGAATGGGAAATCTTGAAAGGCCTGGTCTAGTGGAGGTGGTCTCAAGTTGGCCTGAAGGTATCAACTGTGCCAAACCTCCAGAGGAGAAAGTAACTCGTGCTGAGGAGGCTCCTCCTTACAATGACCTTTCTGATGATGAAAAGAAATATGCTTTGTTCACAGACGGTTCCTGTCGTCTTGTTGGAAACAAGCGAAGGTGGAAGTCTGCAGTGTGGAGTCCAACACGCCGAGTTGCAGAGGCGAAAGATGGAGAAGGAGAATCCAGTCAGTTTGCAGAGGTAAAAGCTGTCCAGCTAGCTCTCGACGTAGCTGAACGTGAGAGATGGCCAAAGCTTTATCTCTACACCGACTCATGGATGGTAGCCAATGCTCTATGGGGTTGGCTAAAGAACTGGAAGAAGAGTGGTTGGCAGAGAAAAGGAAAACCCATTTGGGCAGCCAACCTGTGGCAGGACATTGCTGATCGAATCGAGAGAATTCCAGTGAAAGTGAGACACATCGATGCTCACATTCCTAAGAGCAAAGCTACTGAGGAACAACAACACAACCATCAGGCAGATCTAGCTGCAAGAGTTTCTCAAGTAGACATGGACTCTAATCTTGATCTCGACTGGAAACACCGAGGTGAGATATTCTTAGCTCGGTGGGCTCACGATTCGTCAGGACATCAAGGCAGAGATGCAACATACCAATGGGCTCGTGACAGATCCATAGACATTTCCATGGATGCTATCACACAAGTCATCCATGACTGTGACATTTGTGCTGCTATTAAGCAGGCAAAACGACTTAAGCCCTTGTGGTATGGTGACAGATGGTCCAAGTACAAGTATGGTGAAGCCTGGCAGATTGACTACATCACTCTACCACGTTCTCGTTCTGGTAAGCAATACGTGCTTACTATGGTAGAGGCAAACACTGGATGGTTGGAAACTTATCCAGTTCCACATGCAACTGCACGCAACACCATTCTCGGTCTGGAGAGACAGATCCTGTGGAGACACGGAACT
This sequence comes from Melanerpes formicivorus, assembly GCF_026170545.1. Taxonomy (NCBI): domain Eukaryota; kingdom Metazoa; phylum Chordata; class Aves; order Piciformes; family Picidae; genus Melanerpes; species Melanerpes formicivorus. The sequence continues at coordinate 12,291,374 of NW_027142361.1, forward strand.
CCAGAGAGGATTGAGTCAGACAACGGAACTCATTTCAAGAACAACCTTGTAAAAAGCTGGGCAAAAGAGCACGGTATTGAGTGGATATTCCACATTCCCTACTATGCACCAGCTTCAGGGAAGATTGAACGCTACAATGGTTTGTTGAAGACCACTCTCAAAGCCATGGGAGGTGGATCTTTGAAAAACTGGGAAAAACATTTAGCACAAGCAACCTGGCTGGTAAATAGTAGAGGTTCAGTGAACCGAGCTGGACCTGCACATTCAGATCTGCTACGGAAAGTAGAAGGTGATAGAGTTCCTGTTGTTAGAGAAAAGAATCTGTTAGGTAAAACTGTTTGGGTATTTTCACCCTCAGGAGAGGCTAAATCTGTCCGAGGGGTGGTTTCAGCTGAAGGTCCGGGTCACACTTATTGGGTAATGCAAGAGAATGGTGAAATTCAGTGTATTCCACAAAGAAATTTAACTTTAGCTGAAAGAGGTTAATTTCAAACTGTTGTATAGCTACATCGCGTCCAAAGGAAGAATCAACGAGGAGTCTACGGTGCACGAACCCTGAGATCCCTGAGAGCCCTGAGTCAACTAAGAGACCCTGAGATTTCCCTGTTTCCCTTTTCTTCGCTTCGTCGGCGAAGAAATGAACTGTTTTCCATTTTTCTCATTTTCTGATTTTCTTGGACTTTTGAATCATCTACATCTGAGCATAGCCGGAATGGACTATGAACTTTACTCACGAACTGTAAATATCGTTTTGGATTGGATGGACAGTATGAACAGCCAATGAAATTGTTTAGAAGGGGTGGACTGTGGCCGGTTGACGTTGCCCCCTTAAGAAAGGGAATATGGTGGACGGAAGTTGGTAAACGGAAGGAATAGTCTAAACTAATTTCATTGGATGAGTGGGAGGAAGCACTTCTGAGCTGGGACTATACTGGACATTTCCAGCACTTCTCAGTCAGTCTTGCTTCCGCCTCTTCTTCAGGCAACAGCTTTCTGTCCTGGGCTTTCTGCCAAGGCCTCGGCCTTGAAAACCAGATAACAGGCCTGTATACTAACTCCCTTCCAATTAACACGAACTGCTTTGAATTTTTTTTTCCTCTCTTCTCTTTCTCTTTCTATCCCATTCTGGGGAAAGGGGGGGAAGAGAGGGGAGAGCGGAGGTGGGGGACCCCTCTCTGCCGAGGGGGGCACTCTCATTTCTGTGTTACTCTGTTGTATATCTTTGTATATATTGTAGATATTGTAAATTTGTAAATAATCCCCTGCAAACCCTACATCGCTTTGTAAATATAGCTCCACTGCTTTGCTAATTCAGCTTGCGAGTTTTTTTTTCCTTTCCCTTCAATTTTTTTTCCCTTTTACTTTACAAAGGGGGAAGGGAGGAGGCTTCTTGGCCTTGCCCTTCCACCCACCACACTCATCCTCATATGGCTCTGGCATGGTGGGGACATGCTGACTGTTCTCACACATGAAGCCACCAGAGGTGGGCTTGTCATGGTCCACAGCAAGGTCCTGCTGCATTGTGGTGACTACCAAAACATGCACCTGCTCAGAGCCACCCACCTGGACTCTCCCTACTCTCTGCTGCTGATGATCACTTTCTCTCCCCATCACCACAGGGTAGTCCTTGGTTTTTGTCTCCAGGGCTACCTTCATCAGCCTGACTGACAGGTCTTTTGTGGACCTCCCTTCCCACTCTACCATGTCTTCTCCCAGGAGCTGCAGCTTCTCCCACACTTGCCTCCTCTGCTCTTCCGCAGACCTTCCCTCTACTGACTGAGGGTTATAGTCCTGCCAATCCCCTTGCAGGATGGTGGCAGCATCCTCGTCCTTCACCCGCAACCCCAGGCTCTGGGGTGAGCCAGTGGTCCTTTGTTCCTCATCCTTGCTGGTGCCTGCCTGGACCACCTCATTGCCATGGACACCATGTCCCATTGGCAGGTCCCCATCCAACGCTTTGTGCCCGGCGATTGGCTCATCCTGACTGTCTTCCCTGGAGCGTAGGCCCATGCTGTGGATGTCGACCACTGTCTCCAGGTCCAACTGCTCTTCCTTCTGGGTGTCCCCATCTCGGGTGGCTTTTTGGCAGGTCTTTGGCCCCACCAGCAGCCCCTGCACTTTCGCCTCCAGCTTGGCACATCTGTCGGCAGCCTGTTCCTGCATCCCAGTGGCCCTCTTCTCAGCTCCTTGGGAAGCCTTCTGCTGCTTGCTCCCGCCCTTCAACTGTCTTAGGCCACAGGCACCAGCAGAACTTGGGAAACTTCTTCCCTGGGTCCCCCACCACTGGCTGCTGGGGAACAGCATCTTTCACCCCAGGCTTGGGACTGTTCTCCTTAACATGCATCCCCAAATCTGCCCCTTGCGAGGCTGGTGGTGGGGGAAGACTCCCCTTACGACTGACCTTCCTACACCAAAAGGAGGCCATTGCTCTGAAAAATGGTTGTCACCCTGCTGGCTCCTTGGCTTTCTTTCCCACCAGGTACCAGGTGTGAGAAACTGGTTATAATATTTGGCTTTCGCAAGGGGAATTACTGGGGACTGGGCTCGATCATTGGGCTGGATCGTTGGGCTGATGGTCTGTATTGTGTGGGGTCTTGGGAGAGAAAGGTGAGGCACCAACAGGTCTAAAGACTGGCCAGGTCAAAAGTGCAGGTTTTGTCTCAGTCCTGATGGGAGAGGGAAGGGAGCGTGTTGGGGAATATATGAATAATATATGAATATGTATGTTTGCCGTCTATATAAGTTCACCTCGTGTTGTTAGTGTGCGCCTCTAGCAGACTCGCTATGCGTCCAGCGCTGTATTGCCTTTATTTTATAATAAACTGGTTATAAATTTCAGCAGCGAGTTCGTTTCTCACAATTTGGTGACCCGTACATGATTACCCTGTCTGCAACGGCTTTCGGGGCCCTTCAGAAGGGGGAGCGCCCCTGCTGATTTCGGTGGCCCGGAAGGAGGACCCTGGAAGCCTCTCGGAGCACGGGTAGATCCAGCCAATGTTATAAGATAAAGGCAAGGGAAGGAGCTCCCGGAACTAGCCTGTAATTCTAGTGCACAAAGACCCGGGCAAGAAAAGGACTGTAAGTATTGTCCGGTTGGTCGGGTATTGAGGTCAGTGAGAGTGTGTGCGTGCGTGAGACATCGGCTGGACAGTCCGGATCCACAAAGTGAGTGCGGAGTCCTTATAACTGCGTTTCCAATATCCCGCGAGGGACTTGGCCAGTGAAGGGACGAAGCGGTTCGTGATGGTAAAGCATGGGCCTCGGGAAATGGGGCAAGGGTCAGGTGTAGACCAGCCCTGGGAAACATGGAAGCAACAAGGGTACCCAGGGATATACCCCCGGACAGTCCTCTGGGGTTGCGTGTTGGAGGCACAATATGCAGGATAAGGATAAGGCAAAAAGGAAGGGCCTAGGGAAAAGTAGATTGTGGGAAGGTTGGGCATTTGAAACGAGAGTGCCCAAGGAGAAGAGCGATCTTAAGGGGTTTTTTTTAAGCTTAGTTGGATCAGCTCCGGGCGGGCCTGGAGCCGGGGCCATTAGGGTAGGGGCTGCGCATAGAGCAGCCGGAGCTGCAAGGCCAGTGTCAGTGTTTGCACCAGCACCAGCGGGCGGAGCAGGAGCTGTTGCGGGGAGAGCTGCAGTGGCTGAGCCGTGCCCACCAGGGACTGGTAAAGGATCAGTCTCAGGAGGTGGCCAGGCTCAGGTCGGAGAAGGAGGGTTACTCGTGTTACCAAGGTTCCTAGGGGAGGTGTGGAGAGCGAGTTTTAGGGGCAAAAGGGTAAAGGTTTAAAGTCCCGGTAGCTAAGGATGTTAAATTGGAGACTGAAGGTAGAATTGGGCTAGGGTATATCTTAGTGTAGTACCAAGTGCAAGACGTAATTTACTAGAGAGAAATAGTTCAGTTGGACATAAGGGTAGTTCTGGAAGAGGGGCAGATGATGGTCAGAAAATAGAGGGGGGTTAGGTGTAGATCTTGGGAGAAGGGGCAGTTGGGGTTGGAAGGAGGATTGTGTCTCTTCAAGCCCGAAGGCAAGGATTGTTTGGATTGTGGATAGTCATTTTTTTTACTGAAGAATTGGTGGGTGTGATGTATGGAGAAATAATTCGTGTCAATCAGGATGCATAGGAGCCAGGCCGTTCGGTGAGTTTTGCCTGGGTAGGGGTCCTGGCTACGGGGTCCCGGAATTTCACTGTGGGTGGGGATTCCAGGATTCTGGGTGGTAGTCAGGTGGTCTTCACAGCCCTGGAGAATTCGGGCTGTGAAGGGGCAGCGTTGTTTCTACGGTCTAGGAGCTGTGGAGACTGGTCGTCCATAGGGATCAGGCAACCAGCGCTGCGTCCTGGTGTCCGGCGTCCCGGTGGTGAGGGGCCCGGTTTTGGGGTTTTGGTATCCTGCGGTCCAGTTTCTGGAGGGGCCTGGGCCGTGGGGGCCTGCATCGCGGTGGCGGTCGCGGGTTTGACATCCCGGTTTCTAGGGGGTGACCTTGGTTTGAGGGACCTGCTTCGGGGAGTTGTTTTTTCTGTGGTTTCAGGCTTCCGCAGGAGGGCAGGGACCTGGGCTACGGCGGGTGAGGTTTTTTTTGCGGTTTGACTTTGCAAGTGAGGGGGGGTCGGTCGTTCGCAGGGAGCGGGCTAGTGGCTCGGAGCCGGAAGCACCGACACTCGGTAGTGTTTAGCGATCAGGAGAATGGGACAAAAGCAAGTCATCAGAACTCCCTCCCATTCCCATCCCAGAGAGCGCATTAGGGATCATGTTACAGTATTGGGATGATGACGAGTTGAGAAAAGGAAAATCAAAGAAAAAAAAAAGGTTTATCTTTTGATTGGATTTGCCAAGCTTTGAACCATCATGTGAATTTTAAGAAGTGTTTTAGTAGGAAAGAAGCTGAATATGCTGCTGTTTGGACTAGGGCTTCATGCCCTACTCCTGTTTCCATATTTACATTAACAACTGAGAATAAGGACAAAGACAAGGAAAAGGCAGACAGGCTGGCATGAGAATATGGGAGAGGTAAAATCAGAGGGGGGGGCCACCAAGAAATCAGAAGTGGCCTAACCAAGATCCTCAATGGGACCATCAACAGCTTCAAGGGATACAGAACATGGGAGGCAATACAAGGAATTGAAGAAGCTGTGCCCAGAAATATATATAATATATAATAAACTGGTTATAAATTTCAGCAGTGAGTTCGTTTCTCACACAGGGCTAGTGGTAGGACTAAAGGATGTCTGTCTGTGCCAGTGGTAGGACGAAGAGATGTCCACCTATGCCAGCACCAGCAGCCAAAGGGTTACAAGGTCTTCGCTGTGCCTGGGAAGTTGGGGGAGGAAGGTTGGTCTGGCCTCTCTTCCCGGCAGGATGGCCAAGACAAGACGATAGAGATGTCTCCTCTTGGGTGGGAGGTGGGGCTTTGGGGAGCAGTGAGGAAGCCCTGGAAAGAGAAGCAGCAGGGTGGAGAGGTGCAGCACCAGACCCACCACAGCCTGCACCCACCTTCCCCTCCTCTGACATGGCTGGCCCAGGCCAGCCCCACCATCCTGCCTGGGGTTCCCGAGGCAGAGGCATGAGAACCCCACACTATGCCCGTATGGGCTGGGGAGAGCAAGTATCCCATGTCCCACCCATGGGCCTGGGAGAACACGCACCCACACGTCCCACCCATGGCCCCGTAAGATCTCAGCCTTTCCCCCCGCACCCCCTGTGCACACGTGTCCTGCACACAGGCCTGGAAGAACATGCACGGACATGCCCCCTCCATGGGCCTGGAAAATCTTGTACCTCTCATTCAGCACGCGTGTCCCACTCGTGGTCCCACGAGACCTTGCGCACCTGTGCACACGCATGGCTCACACACGACCCTGGGACGACATGCACCCACGCGTCCCACCCGTGGGCCCGGAAGACCTTGCACCTCCCTGCACACGAGCGTCCCGCAGACGGCCCTGGGGAGAACATTCACCCGCATGTCCCCTGCTGTGCAGAGAGACTTTTGTGCCCCCAGCGGAGCCCCGGGAAAGTTCGCACTTGCACCCCGCACCTCGCACCCCCATTCCCAGCGCTGTCCCTTTCCCGCAATGTGTTCTACACCCCACCCTGTGTGTCCCCTCCTGGTGTTCCGCAAGCACACCCCCTCCCCCGTGTCCCGTACCCACTCTGGTCCGGCACGGCCGATGCAGCCGGGGCTCTCCTGGGGGGGTCGTTTCTTGACTCCGGAGATGCCCCCAAGAGCTGCTTTCTCCTCCCAGCCTGGCCCCGCCTCTGTAGTGGGCGCCAACCAGTTTCCCCAGTTCCCGAGGCTGTATTTTTCGCTCTGGTCCGTAACCATCGGCCCGGGGCAGTTATTTATCACGCCCGGGGCGGCGGCGGGGAGCGGCGGTTTGGGGCAGTGGAACCGTGCGGAGGCAGATGTGCCTCAGCTTCCCTCCGGCAATGGGGGATGTCTGCAGCTTGCGGGAGTGGGGGGGGAAAGAGACTGGGGAGGGTCCCACGTAGAACTACACCGAGTGACGCGGGGGTGGGGGAGCCTACCCCGAGGCCGCAGCACCCCCTCCCCAGAATGGTGGAGATAAGGATCCCCTGGGACGAGGGGCAGTGGGGTGAGCATTGTCCGGCGAGTTTTTTACCCCCTCAGATTGCAACACTCACATTTTGGGCACCCTGGGGAGGGTGCAAGCACCCCTGGTTTAGGGTGCAAGCCCTCCCTCTTCCCCCTCCGTGTCCGTCGTCGTGTCGTTCCCCCCCCCCCCCCCCCGTGCTTTGGGACGGCAATGCCCACCCCCTTTTGGGAGCGGGGGGGACGTCTGATCCGTTGCTGAGCGGCACCGCGCCTATCCCCATGGCCTCGGTCACCCATCACCGGCGGGAGAGGGGGGAAAAGAGACGGGGAGAAGGCACCGGGAGCGGGGGAGCGGGGGCGGCCGGCCGTGGTGGAGCTCGCCAGGGCGGTCGGGGTGCAGGTAGGGCCCCTCCCCTCCCCTCCCGCCACTCCTATTCCTCTTTCCCGTTTCCCTTCTCCTTTTCCCCTTCCCTTCTCCTTTTCCCCTTCCCTTCTCCTTTTCCCCTTCCCTTCTCCTTTTCTCTTCCCTTCTCCTTTCCTTCCCCTTTCCCCTTCCCTTTTTCCCTTTCTCTTTTTCCTTGCCCTGCAATGAGTTTTTGCTGGTCTCAGTCAGTACTGAAAGCCTGCCCTCTCCCTGGAGCAGGGGACACACTCCCCCACAGGGAGTGCCCTGGTAGGGTGCAGTGGGGTGGGAAGGATGGGCCTGGTTTTGGGGGTCAGAGTGGACCACAGTCACCCCTGGGAACATGGGACATGCTGTGGGGTAGGGACATGTTGTGCTCTGTGCACCTCAGAGAAGGTGATGTGGCAGGTGGATGCTCATCTCATCAGGCAGGAATTTCCCATAATGCTTTTGGCTGGGCAGGATGGAGCTGTGCCAGGATTGAGGGGGAAAGGGGGCCAGCACTGGGAGGGCTGGGGGGTCAACAGTGCTGGGGTGCTGCAGTGGATGCTGCAATAGGCCCTGCAGTGGGTGTTGGGGGGCTTTGAGGCAGTGATGCTGGGAGGGTTCAAAGCCCCACTACAGCCCACCCCTATCCCAACTTTGCCCCCCTTGCATCCCTGAAGGCCCCTCCAGCCCCTCTCCATCTGTAGTGGATACTGGCCCTGTGGGAAGAGTGCAAGCCCTGCTTCAAGCACACCTGCATGCGCTTCTACTCCCACACCTGCCACAGCAGCTCGGGGCTCGTGGGGCAGCAGGTGAGTGGCCAGTCCCACAGCACCTCAAGCGATGCCTGAGATCAGGAGGATTTTTAGCTTGACCCTGCTCTCCTCGCCTGGCAGCTGGAGGAATTCCTCAACCATTCCTCGCCCTTCTCCATCTGGGTAAACGGCGAGTGCATCAACTCGCTGCTGGAGCGTGAGCAGAGGCAGGAGCGGCAGTTTGAGGACCTGGAAGAACGTTTTGGCTTGCTGGAGGACAGGGTGGATGACATCTTCCAGGACAGCACCCAAGTCTACGGCTGCATGTATCCCTTCTTCCAAGCGCCTTTTGGCGGTGTGGTGAAGGCACATTATGCCCAGATACTGAATCTTGTCCCAGCATGTGGGCAAGTTCCCCCTCCTCCTGGAGGAAGACAAAAGCCAAGGCATTAGCCAGGCTTGCACGCACCCAGCGCATGCAGTGCTCGTGCTGACACCAAGTATGGGCATAATTCTAGCTTCACGCTTTCTATAGGCTGAAGCCAGTTGTTTATGAGAGTGCCCATTGGTCAAGCCCAGCCTCGAGGAATCTATAAGTATCACCCCAGTTGGTAAACAAGTTGCCCCCCTCATTCACTTTGTCTCTGTGCTTGCTCGAGAGAGTAACTCTCGAGCTGCAGCCTTTGCCATTGAGCTTATTGTTGTTAGCTTCTGTTATACATGCACGCATACTGGAAGCGTCTGCATCATTGAGAAGCCCAGAGGGAGGACCTTCGCTGAGCCTGAGGAGCTCAGCGTTGCTGCAGCCAGCCGTGCCGACCGGGAGAGCCCATCGTGACACCGGAGGACTGGACTGACCCCCGAGGGTAAGATCTGCCCAGTTACCGGAGAGAAGGGACTCTATTGATAACTGAGTCCACGTATGCTTAGCCCCGCCGTAGCGGGAGAGAAGCCGCCGAGTGCCGCTCTGAGGAGCCGCCGAGTGCCGCTCTGAGCCCTGTGAATCCCAGGGAAGACTAAAGCACTGTTCGTGCCTATACTGCACCGAACCCGGGACCACTGCGAGAGTCCCGTTGCTCCTTTAAGCTCGGTAAACGAGAATCCGCCGCCTAACGCAGCTGCATTCTCTCCCCGAGGCTGTTTGCATCAGCCCCGAGAACCGCCATGATCGGGCCGACCCTCGTAGCTTTGCCTGCTTCCGTCGTTCGAGCCCATCTACCGGCCACCGTTGTCCCGCCCTGCCATGCGAGCCGACTTTAGAGGGCCGACCCCGACCAGGACTGATCCCTGTTGTCTGAAGGGAATTGAATATCGTTCACGTGCTTTCCATCCACTAGCACTCAGTTATAGATAGTTCAATTATGTTATAATCATAACACTAAGCCAGTTGTGGAATCTATTTCACGAACGTGCACTAGAACATGTATATAAGTTGGTGATTCATCAGTTATTAATAGTTTGATAATTAATAAAAATATATTTTCATAATTCATATTTCATATCAATAAATTTAATAACCTCTTCACCACAGGCGGCTTCCATGAGGTTTTCCGCCCTCCCATCCAGCACATCCGCTTTGCCCCACGCCGCGAGAGGTTCTCCCAGGAGCTCCATCCCTTCTTCCATCATCCCCATCATGGCTTCCACCACCTCTTCCAGCCCCTCTTCGAGATGACGCAGAGGATGCTGGAGGAAGCACAGGGCAGCTGGGAGCACTCCTTGGGTGGCTTTGCCCCAGGTAGGGGTGCTCCCCCTGGGCTGGACGTTGTGGCTCCCCAGTAGGGCTGGAAGCAGCCCAGTTGCTTCCTGGCAACTCCCCCTCACTTCTTATTAAGAGGAGTCATAAGAGGATGAGCTCAACCTTAATACAACATATCAAAGACTCCTCGGGGGGAGCCCAGGAATCACAAGCTCCATTGTTTGTGGGCCTGGGCTGGGTTTCCTTTAAATCTCGGCTGCTGGAGCCGTCTGGGGAAGGTGTTTGTTTTGGGTGAGCAATGTCCATCGCAGGCCTGGTGCCGTCAACGTCTGCCACTGCGGCCCTGGCTTGGGCAGCTGGGAAAAGGGTGATGTCGAAACACAACTTGGCAAGAAGCACTTTGCTTCGGGAAGCAAACACCCCGCAGGGCAAACATTCCTCAGGAAAAGCACTTTTGTCTCCCCTGACGGCACCCCGGGGGGTGGCTCTGCGGCTCTGCTTGGGGGTTTAGGGGAGAGGAGTTGGGTTTGTGGTGCTGTCTCCCATCACCTCCTGGCATTTCGAGGTGTTGAGGCCGGGGTGGGCTTCCCGCAGAGTCCCGAAACTCCAGCAACAACCACATGGTGTGTCAAGAGATCTGCCGGAACTCGGCCGGCTGCCTGCGGATGTGGGACGAGTGCGAGAAGTGCCGGGAGATCCTCAGCGTGGGTGAGCTGGCACGGGAGGAGCGTCCTGAATGGAGGTGGTGCATGGTTAGAGGTCTGGAGCACCTCTCCCATGAGGACAGACTGAGGGAGTTGGGGGTGGTCAGTCTGGAGAAGGCTCCAAGAAGACCTTATTGTGGCCTTCCAGTATCTGAAGGGGTCTACAAGAAAGCTGGGGAGGGACTTTTTAGGGTGTCAGGGAGTGATGGGACCAGGGGGAATGGAACAAAACTAGAAATGGGCAGATTCAGACTGGATGTTAAGAAGAAGTTCTTCACCATGAGGGTGGTGGGACACTGGCACAGGTTGCCCAGGGAGGTGGTAGAAGCCTCATCCCTAGAGGTTTTGAAGGCCAGGCTGATGTGGCTGTGAGCAACCTGATGTGGTGTGAGGTGTCCCTGCCCATGGCAGGGGGGTTGGAACTGGCTGATCCTTGTAGTCCCTTCCAGTCCCTTCCTTGTAGTCCCTGACTGATACTATGATTCTATGGGGAGGGACAGGTTTAGGGGACACCATGGAATGGGGTGCATGCAGCAGGGGTGGGGGTGAGCCCTGGCACCCCTTGTAAGCCTCTCCAACCACCCTGCTCCCAGACTGCTGGCAGATGGACCCGGCCCAGAGCCAGCTGCAGGAGCAGCTGGAGGACGCCCTGCGGCTGGCCGAATGCTTCACCCAGTGGTACGACGGCCTCCTCCATGCCTTCCAAGCCGAGATGCTCAACACCACTGCCCTCCTGGACCAGCTCAACCGCCAGTTTGGCTGGGTCTCCTGTTTGGCCAACCTCACCCAAGACAACGATGGCTTCCTCCAGGTCACCACGGTGAGTCCTGCTGGCTCCATGGCATGGCCAGAGGGCTTGAACCACCCCCTCTCTCCCCCCCTACCCCCCCATCCTCACAGGGCCAGCAGCCACCAGAAGTGGGTCAGGGGCAGAAAGAGGCGATTGTGTGCCCGCCTGGGTGCCTCTCGGCACAATGACTGGCTGCATGGCCAGGTGCCAGGGCAAGGGGCCGGCGTGGGGGCTAGCCCAACTCTTCCTGCTTTGTTCTCCCCCCTTCCCCCCAACTTCTGCAGGTCCTCTTCAAGGCTCCCAACCTCAAGGACCCCTCAGCACCCCCTGACACACAGGTAACAGTGCAGCTCTTTGATTCGGAGCCGCTGTCCCTGATGGTGCCCGGGGACATCTCCTGGGAGGACCCTCACTTCATGGAGATGGTGGCTGAGCAGGCGCTTTGGCACTACAAGGAAAATGCCATGTGAGTCCTAAACCCCTGCAATCCCTGGGGCAAGGACAGAGCAGGCCTCATGACATGGCTCACCCCTTCTGTCGTGGGATGGAAGGGCAAGGCTGAGAAGCCTCCTCCCTTCCCCCTTGTAAGGTAAAAGGGAAAGAAAAAATTGAAGGGAAAGGGAAAAAAAACTCGCAAGCTGAATTAGCAAAGCAGTGGAGCTATATTTACAAAGCGATGTAGGGTTTGCAGGGGATTATTTACAAATTTACAATATCTACAATATATACAAAGATATACAACAGAGTAACACAGAAATGAGAGTGCCCCCCCCTCGGCAGAGAGGGGTCCCCCACCTCCGCTCTCCCCTCTCTTCCCCCCCTTTCCCCAGAATGGGATAGAAAGAGAAAGAGAAGAGAGGAAAAAAAAATTAGAAGCAGTTCGTGTTAATTGGAAAGGAGTTAATATACAGGCCTGGTATCTTATCGGCCTCAAGGCCGAAGCCTTGGCAGAAAGCCCAGGACAGAAAGCTGTTGCCTGAAGAAGAGGCGGAAGCAAGACTGACTGAGAAGTGCTGGAAATGTCCAGTATAGTCCCAGCTCAGAAGTACTTCCTCCCACTCGTCCAATGAAATTAGTTTAGACTATTCCTTCCGTTTACCAACTTCCGTCCACCATATTCTCTTTCTTAAGGGGGCAACGTCAACCGGCCACAGTCCACCCCTTCTAAACAATTTCATTGGCTGTTCATACTGTCCATCCAATCCAAAACGATATTTACAGTTCGTGAGTAAAGTTCATAGTCCATTCCGGCTATGCTCAGATGTAGATGATTCAAAAGTCCAAGAAAATCAGAAAATGAGAAAAATGGAAAACAGTTCATTTCCTCGCCGACGAAGCGAAGAAAAGGGAAACAGGGATTTCTCAGGGTCTCTTAGTTGACTCAGGGCTCTCAGGGATCTCAGGGTTCGTGCACCGTAGACTCCTCGTTGATTCTTCCTTTGGACGCGATGTAGCTATACAACAGTTTGAAATTAACCTCTTTCAGCTAAAGTTAAATTTCTTTGTGGAATACACTGAATTTCACCATTCTCTTGCATTACCCAATAAGTGTGACCCGGACCTTCAGCTGAAACCACCCCTCGGACAGGTTTAGCCTCTCCTGAGGGTGAAAATACCCAAACAGTTTTACCTAACAGATTCTTTTCTCTAACAACAGGAACTCTATCACCTTCTACTTTCTGTAGCAAATCTGAATGTGCAGGTCCAGCTCGGTTCACTGAACCTCTACTATTTACCAGCCAGGTTGCTTGTGCTAAATGTTTTTCCCAGTTTTTCAAAGATCCACCTCCCATGGCTTTGAGAGTGGTCTTCAACAAACCATTGTAGCGTTCAATCTTCCCTGAAGCTGGTGCATAGTAGGGAATGTGGAATATCCACTCAATACCGTGCTCTTTTGCCCAGTTCTTTACAAGGTTGTTCTTGAAATGAGTTCCGTTGTCTGACTCAATCCTCTCTGGAGTTCCGTGTCTCCACAGGATCTGTCTCTCCAGACCGAGAATGGTGTTGCGTGCAGTTGCATGTGGAACTGGATAAGTTTCCAACCATCCAGTGTTTGCCTCTACCATAGTAAGCACGTATTGCTTACCAGAACGAGAACGTGGTAGAATGATGTAGTCAATCTGCCAAGCTTCACCATACTTGTACTTGGACCATCTGTCACCATACCACAAGGGCTTAAGTCGTTTTGCCTGCTTAATAGCAGCACAAATGTCACAGTCATGGATGACTTGTGTGATAGCATCCATGGAAATGTCTATGGATCTGTCACGAGCCCATTGGTATGTTGCATCTCTGCCTTGATGTCCTGACGAATCGTGAGCCCACCGAGCTAAGAATATCTCACCTCGGTGTTTCCAGTCGAGATCAAGATTAGAGTCCATGTCTACTTGAGAAACTCTTGCAGCTAGATCTGCCTGATGGTTGTGTTGCTGTTCCTCAGTAGCTTTGCTCTTAGGAATGTGAGCATCGATGTGTCTCACTTTCACTGGAATTCTCTCGATTCGATCAGCAATGTCCTGCCACAGGTTGGCTGCCCAAATGGGTTTTCCTTTCCTCTGCCAACCACTCTTCTTCCAGTTCTTTAGCCAACCCCATAGAGCATTGGCTACCATCCATGAGTCGGTGTAGAGATAAAGCTTTGGCCATCTCTCACGTTCAGCCACGTCGAGAGCTAGCTGGACAGCTTTTACCTCTGCAAACTGACTGGATTCTCCTTCTCCATCTTTCGCCTCTGCAACTCGGCGTGTTGGACTCCACACTGCAGACTTCCACCTTCGCTTGTTTCCAACAAGACGACAGGAACCGTCTGTGAACAAAGCATATTTCTTTTCATCATCAGAAAGGTCATTGTAAGGAGGAGCTTCCTCAGCACGAGTTACTTTCTCCTCTGGAGGTTTAGCACAGTTGATACCTTCAGGCCAACTTGAGATCACCTCCACTAGACCAGGTCTTTCAAGATTTCCCATTCGAGCTCTCTGTGTTATCAGAGCCATCCACTTAGACCATGTTGAGTCTGTGGCATGATGTGGTGTGGATCCTTTGCCTTTGAACATCCAATTCAAAACTGGTAATCTGGGAGCTAGAATAAGTTGTGATTCAGTTCCAATCACTTCAGAAGATGCTTTTACTCCTTCATAGGCAGCTAAAATTTCTTTCTCTGTTGGAGTATAGTTAGCCTCTGAACCTCTGTAACCTCGACTCCAGAAACCAAGAGGTCGTCCACGTGTCTCACCTGGAGCTTTTTGCCACAAGCACCAGGTTGGACCATTGTCACTTGCAGCCGTGTACAAAATGTTCTTAATGTCTGGACCATCTCGGACAGGTCCCAGACCCATTGCTTGAATCACCTCTTGTTTTATCTGGTCAAAGGCTGCTTGTTGTTCAGGTCCCCAGTGGAAATGGTTTCTCTTTCGAGTCACATCATACAGAGGTTTCACAATCTGACTGTATCCAGGAATGTGCAGTCTCCAAAATCCCACTATCCCTAAGAAACGTAGGGTCTCTTGCTTGTTTGTGGGACTTGCCATGGTGGAGACTCTATTTACCACGTCCACTGGAATGTGTCGGCGTCCATCCTGCCACTTCACTCCCAGAAACTGAATCTCTGTGGTAGGTCCTTTCACTTTGTCTCGCTTGATGGCAAAACCTGCATTCAGAAGAATGTCAATGATTTTGTTACCTTTCTCGAAGACTTCCTCAGCAGTTTTACCCCAGACGATGATATCATCGATGAACTGGATGTGTTCTGGAGCACCGCCTTTCTCCAGAGCATCGTGGATCACTGCATGACAGATGCTTGAGCTGTGGATCCAGCCCATTGGCAGCCTGTTGAAAGTGTACTGGATTCCTCTCCAGGTGAAAGCAAACTGAGGCCTGCATTCCTCTGCTATGGGAATAGAGAAAAATGCATTAGCAATGTCTATGGTAGCATACCATTTGGCCTCTTTGGATTCCAGCTCATACTGTAGCTCCATCATGTCTGGTACTGCTGCACTCATAGGTGGTGTCACTTCATTCAGGGCTCGGTAGTCTACCGTCAGACGCCAGTCTCCATTCTGCTTCCGCACAGGCCACACTGGACTGTTGAAAGGTGAATGAGTTTTGCTGACGACTTTCTGACTTTCCAGCTGACGAATCAGATTCTGAATGGGCAACAAAGAGTCACGGTTGGTTCTGTATTGTCTGTGATGCACAGTCTGAGAAGCAACCGGCAATTTAATGTCCTGTATCTTATGTTGTCCCACAACTGCAGATTCATCAGAAAGTTCAGGTCTGGCAGACAGCTTCAATTTTTGTCCATCAATTTCTATAGAAGCTACTCCAAAAGCCCATTTGTAACCTCTAGGGTCTTTGAAACGCCCTTCTCTCAGAAAATCAATTCCCAAAATACAAGGTGCGTCAGGTCCGGTCACAACTGTATGCTTCCTCCATTGTTTACCAGTCAAACTTATATTAACCTCTACCTTACTTAACTCTTGAGATCCACCAGTGACTCCCAGAATAGTTATAGACTCTGATCCCTGATAATTTGATGGTATTATGGTGCACTGAGCTCCTGTGTCAACCAAGGCCCTGTACTTCTGAAATTGTGAAGTGCCAGGCCACTGGATGTACACATCCCAATAGATTCTATTATCTCTGTTATCCCTCTCCTCCCCCTGGCGGGAGGCAGGGCACCCCTAGTTATGGGGAACATGCGCACATGTGCATTGCACATATTGCGCAGGGTTATAACTTTGCATGTTATAACTGGAGCCACTGTTGGAGTCATAAGAGTTGTTCTGGGGAACTGTGGAAGTAACAGCTACCCTTCTGGTATTGCTACCTCGGGTTCTGCCACTTTGCAGTTCCCTTAGTCTCCTGAAAAGATTAGAAGTTGGTTGGCCATCCCAGCGGTTCATGTTCTCACCAAATTGATCACGTAGAGTTATCCAAATAGTTCTACGTGATTGCCTTGGTGGTCTGCTTTGGAATGACCTATTTTGGAATGTCCTGTTTTGGAATGACCTCCTTGGAGGACGTGTATTCCTCACAGATGAAACTTGTATCCACCTGGAGGGAGAATTGAAATTATCCTTCTGTGCCAATTGGTATATGGAATCTTTTAGATCCTTCATGCAATTTTCAATTTTTCCAGACAGAGTTTCAATGGCTGAAACCAAAGAACCACGTGTCATACTATCCTCCAATTGTCTCATTTGATCACTGAATTGGCCAACCGTAGGAGAAGCTCCACCATAACTTCTTGACACAATTCTGCTTGCCAGAATGTTTGCATAATTGGAAGGAGCAAGTTTTATGATCTTTTTAGCAAGACCAATACCCACAGGAATGTCATCAGGATTCAGAGTTTCATGTTCACCATAGAGTAGCTCTCTAACAGCAAATTCTCTCAAGCGCTTAATTCCCTCATCTATGGTAGTCCAGGGTTTAGGATTCCAGGGAAGATCATCTCGGGAAGGGTATCTCAGGGCAACCGCTATTAAAAGGCGTATCCACAGATTAACCTTACCGAGAGCTTCGCCTAGATGTCTATCTATTCCATTGTCCCTTGAGAGAGTTCCTAACTGAGCTGCTGACTTGTCTCCAACTGTTAGAGCTGAAGCACCTGTATCATAACACCTACTAAGCCAAGCTAGAACTGGCTCCTTATCTGCCCTGGTGAAATCTTTACGGACATTTCTCAATTCCTCCCGTGGGGAAGAGCACTCCAAAATATCATCTTCATCTTCATCTCCCTGAATTCTTTGCCCGTAAAATCCTGCTGTCATTCTCCTAAGGATCTCTTTAAGCTGAGAACCACCTTTGCCAGCTGCTTTCCTAGCTTCATCTCTATCCTGCTTTGATCTCACTAGGTTAGCTAGATCTTTAAAACAAACCTTCTCTTCCTCCTGAGCAGGATCTTTTAGAGTAGAGGGCCCCTCACCAGGATCAGTCTCCACCTCTTCTTCTCCATCTTGGGCCTTTCCACTTCTAGTCTTTAAAGGAGCCATCTTGACTGGAGCTGTGTTTGAATTTACAGCCACCTTAATGGAAGCTGACAGGTCCTGAGATAAATCAGCTGCTGGGGCAGTGACTTCCGGTCCCACCGAGGGAGTGGGTGGAAGTGACGTTGCTCCGTTAATGGCCGATGGAGAAGAAGAAGAAGGAGAAGGAGTAGGTGCCATGTTGATACCAGCCGATGCCCTTGGCTGCTTGCTAGAATCAGCAAAGTCATTTAGAGCTGCCTTACCAATTAACTTTTTAGCCTTCTTTTTGACTGACACGGGTTCTCCACAGTCCTCGTCACTAGATGACTCTGGGACTGATCGAGAGCCACGGCGTTTTCTTTTTGATCTAGTTTTAATAACAAAACACGCCCTGGACACCTTTTTCTCTCGCCACAAGGAATACAGAGAAAACACATTAGTTATCACCAGCAGCAGAATTATACACATCACATAAATCACCTTTGGATCCCAGGCATCACCTAAAGTTACTGTCTCCTCAGGCGGAATCTTAAAACCCTTTATCTCAATTGGGAGAGTGGTGGAGGTAACATTCCTGTATCTCACTGGCCATAATAAATTAATACATTTTCCATACCATAATTTAACTCTATACATAACCCACATATAAATTGTCCGCACCAAATATTTACCCAGGTAATCCAAAATCAAACCCAAACAATATCTGTAAACCAGAGCCCCAAAAATTGAAAAGAATAATCGCTCCACAAACCACAATACCTTCATGTTTGCTAATTCAGCTGGAAAACACTAAATCAATCAAATAATAAATTGAACTAATTATCTGCCGCACGTTGGGTACGCCAATAAAAAAAATGTCGTGGGATGGAAGGGCAAGGCTGAGAAGCCTCCTCCCTTCCCCCTTGTAAGGTAAAAGGGAAAGAAAAAATTGAAGGGAAAGGAAAAAAAAAACTCGCAAGCTGAATTAGCAAAGCAGTGGAGCTATATTTACAAAGCGATGTAGGGTTTGCAGGGGATTATTTACAAATTTACAATATCTACAATATATACAAAGATATACAACAGAGTAACACAGAAATGAGAGTGCCCCCCCCTCGGCAGAGAGGGGTCCCCCACCTCCGCTCTCCCCTCTCTTCCCCCCCTTTCCCCAGAATGGGATAGAAAGAGAAAGAGAAGAGAGGAAAAAAAAATTAGAAGCAGTTCGTGTTAATTGGAAAGGAGTTAATATACAGGCCTGGTATCTTATCGGCCTCAAGGCCGAAGCCTTGGCAGGAAGCCCAGGACAGAAAGCTGTTGCCTGAAGAAGAGGCGGAAGCAAGAGTGACTGAGAAGTGCTGGAAATGTCCAGTATAGTCCCAGCTCAGAAGTACTTCCTCCCACTCGTCCAATGAAATTAGTTTAGACTATTCCTTCCGTTTACCAACTTCCGTCCACCATATTCTCTTTCTTAAGGGGGCAACGTCAACCGGCCACACCCTTCCTTTCCCATCCTTCCTCCTACAGAGAGTAGCTGGGTGATGCTCCCCATCACTGCCCCAGCCTCGCCAAGCCCCCCTCTGCCACCCAGTCCCCATGCCAGGGGGGGCAAATGCCGCTGCCGTCATCACCACCCTTGCCTCCGCTCCTGCTGGGGTCCCACCATGGGCCCCAAACAGAAAATAAAAGGTAGAGTTGAACCCTCCCCGGGTGTTTTCTCCTGTGCCTCTTTAGGATGAGTCCTGCCAAGTAAATAAAGGTTCCAGAAAGCAGCTGCCTGTGCCTGGGGATGATCACAGGAAGACATGGACCAGGCTCCCCAAACCTGGTCCAGCAGGAGACTCCCATAACAATCCAGGGGCTCGTTGCCTTCTCCCACACCTCACATGAAAGGGGCTCACTCACCTTCCTCTGGGGACTCCAAGGACCATCTGCACACACCCCACCTTGAGGACAGGGGCAACTCAGCATCCCCCAACCCTGCTGGGGACCACACCTGCGACCGTTTGACGCTGTCCCCTTAAGAAAGGGAATATGGTGGACGGAAGTTGATAAACGAAAAGAAGGATCTAAACTAATTTCATTGGTAGAGTGGGAAGAAGCACCTTCTGAACTGGGAGTGCAGGAGGGTATCCTGGGCATTCCAGCACTTTTCTATCAGTCTTGCTTCCGCTCCTCTGCCAAGCAGCAGCTCTCTGTGCTGGGCTTTCGGCCAAGGCTTTGGCCTTGAAACTGATAAGGCCTGTATTAACTACTTTGCAATTAACACAACTGCTTCTAACCTTTTTTCTTTTTCTCTCTCTTTCTAACCCGCTCTGGGGAAAAGGGGGAGAGAGGGGGAGAGCGGAGGTGGGAAACCCCCTCAGCAGAGGGGGGAACTCTCATTTCTGTGCTACTCTGTTGTATATCTTTGTATATATTGTAAATATTGTAAATTTGTATATAATCCCCTGCATATCCTACATTGCTTTGTAAATATACAGCTCCACTGCTTTGCTAATTCAGCTGTGAGATTTTTTTTCCCTTTCCCTTCAATTTTCTTTCCCTTTACTTTACAGGGGGGAGGGAGGAGGCTTCTTGGCCTTACCCTTCCAACCCTACGACATTTTTTTTTTCTTGGCTTACCCAACGTGCGGCAGATAATTAGTTTAATTTATTACTTGATTGATTTAGTGTTTTCTAGCTGAATTAGCAAACATGAAGGTGTTGTGGTTTGTAGAACGGCTATTCTTTTCAATTTTTGGGGCTCTGGTTTACAGATATTGTTTGGGTTTGATTTTGGATTACCTGGGCAAATATTTGGTGCGGACAATTTATCTGTGGGTTATGTATAGAGTTAGACTATGGTATGGAAAATGTATTAATTTATTATAGCCAGCGAGATACAGAAATGTTACCTCCACCACTCTCCCAATTGAGATAAAGGGCTTTAGGATTCCGCCTGAGGAGAGAGTAACTTTAGGTGATGCCTGGGATCCAAAGGTGATTTCTTTCATGTGTATAATTCTGCTGCTGGTGATAACAAATGTGTATTCTCTGTATTCCTGGCGTCGGGAGAAGAAGGTGTCCAGGGCGTGTTTTGTTATTAAAACTAGATCAAAAAGAAAACACCGTGGCTCTGGATCAGTCCCAGAGTCATCTAGTGATGAGGACTGTGGAGAACCTCTGTCGGTTAAAAAGAGGGCTAAAAAGTTAATTGGTAAAGCAGCTCTACATGACTTTGCTGCTGATTCTGGCAAGCTGCCAAGGGCGGCAGCTGGTATCAACATGGCGCCTACTCCTTCTCCTCCTTCTTCTTCTCCGTCGGCCATTAACGGAGCAACGTCACTTCCGCTTACTCCCTCGGTGGGACCGGAAGTCACTGCCCCAGCAGCTGATTTATCTCAGGACCTGTCAGCTTCCATTAAGGTGGCTGTAAATTCAAACACAGCTCCAGTTAAGGTGGCTCCTTTAAAGACTAGAGGTGGAAAGGCCAAAGATGGAGAAGAAGATCTGGAGACTGATCCTGGTGAGGGGCCCTCTACTCTAAGAAATCCTGCTGAGGAGGAAGAGAAGGTTTGTTTTAAAGATCTAGCTAACCTAGTGAGATCAAAGCAGGATAGAGATGCAGCTAGGAAAGGAGCTGGCAAAGGTGGTTCTCAGCTTAAAGAGATCCTTGAGAAAATGACAGCAGGATTATTTGGACAAAAAGTTCAGGGAGAGGAAGAAGAAGATGATATTTTAGAGTGTTCGTCACCACGTGAGGAATTGCGTTATGTCCGTAAAGATTTCACCAGGGCAGATAAGGAGCCAGTTCTAGCTTGGCTTAGTAGGTGTTATGATACAGGTGCTTCAGCTCTAACAGTTGGAGACAAGTCAGCAGCTCAGTTAGGAACTCTCTCAAGGGACAATGGAATAGATAGACATCTAGGCAGGGCTCTCGGTAAGGTTAATCTGTGGATACACCTTTTAATGGCGGTTGCCCTGAGATACCCTTCCCGAGATGATCTTCCCTGGAATCCTAAACCCTGGACTACCATAGATGAGGGAATTAAGCGCTTGAGAGAATTTGCTGTTAGAGAGCTACTCTATGGTGAACATGAAACTATGAATCCTGATGACATTCCTGTGGGTATTGGTCTTGCTAAAAAGATCATCAAACTTGCTCCTTCTAATTATGCAAACATTCTGGCAAGCAGAATTGTGTCAAGAAATTATGGTGGAGCTTCTCCTACGGTTGGCCAATTCAGTGATCAGATGAGACAATTAGAGGATAGCATGACACGCGTTTCTTTGGCTTCAGCCATTAAAACTATGTCTGGAGATATACAGAATTGCATAAGAGAGTTAAAAGATGAATTTAGAAATTCCATATCCCAATAGGCACAAAGGGATAATTTCAATTCTTCCTCCAGGTGGATATAAGTTTCATCTGTGAGGAACACAGGTCCTCCAAGGAGGCCATTCCAAAACAGATCAAATCAAAACAGACCACCAAGGCAATCATGTAGAACTATTTGGATAACTCTGCGTGATCAGTTTGGTGAGAACATGAACCGCTGAGATGGCCAACCAACTTCTAATCTTTTCAGGAGACTGAGGGAATTGCAAAGTGGCAGAACCCGAGGTAGCAATACCAGAAGGGTAGCTGTTACTTCCACAGTTCCCCAGAACAACCCTAGTAGCTCCAACAGTGGCTCCAGTTATAACATGCAAAGTTATAACCCTGCACACTATGTGCAATGCACATGTGCGCATGTTCCCCATAAGTAGGGGTGCCCTGCCTCCCGCCAGGGGCAGGAGAGGGATAACAGAGATAACAGAATCTATTGGGATGTGTACATCCAGTGGCCAGGCACTTCACCATTTCGGAAGTACAGGGCCTTGGTTGACACAGGAGCTCAGTGCACCATAATGCCATCAAATTATCAGGGATCAGAGTCTATAACTATTCCGGGAGTCACTGGTGGATCTCAAGAGTTAAGAAAAGTGGAGGTTAATATAAGTTTAACTGGTAAACAATGGAGGAATCATACAGTTGTGACCGGACCTGACGCACCTTGTATTTTAGGAATTGATTTTCTGAGAGAAGGGCGTTTCAAAGACCCTAGAGGTTACAAATGGGCTTTTGGAGTAGCTTCTATAGAAATTGATGGACAAAAATTGAAGCTATCTGCTAGACCTGATCTTTCTGATGCATCTGCAGTTGTGGGACAACACAAGATACAGGACATTAAATTGCCGGTTGCTTCTCAGACTGTGCACCACAGACAATACAGAACCAACCGTGACTCTTTGTTGCCCATTCAGAATCTGATTCGTCAGTTGGAAAGTCAGAAAGTCGTCAGCAAAACTCATTCACCTTTCAACAGTCCAGTGTGGCCTGTGCGGAAGCAGAATGGAGACTGGCATCTGACAGTCGACTACCGAGCCCTAAATGAAGTGACACCACCTATGGCCAAGCTGTCAGCCCATGGCTTGGACAGCAGCACTCTGAGCTGGGTTAGGAACTGACTGGATGGCCGAACCCAGAGAGTGGTGGTGACAGGAATTGATCTGCTAGAGGGTAGAGAGGCTCTGCAGAGAGACCTCGACAGGCTGGACAGATGGGCAGAGTCCAACGGCATGAGATTTAACACATCCAAGTGCCGGGTTCTACACATTGGTCACAACAACCCCATGCAGTGCTACAGGCTGGGGTCAGAGTGGCTGGAGAGCAGCCAGGCAGAGAGGGACCTGGGGGTGCTGTTTGATGGTAGGATGAACATGAGCCTGCAGTGTGCCCAGGTGGCCAGGAGGGCCAATGGCATCCTGGCCTGCATTAAGAACAGTGTGGCCAGCAGGTGCAGGGAGGTCATTCTGCCCCTGTACACTGCACTGGTTAGGCCACACCTCGAGTACTGTGTCCAGTTCTGGGCCCCTCAGTTTAGGAAGGATGTTGACTTGCTGGAACGAGTCCAGAGAAGGGCAACAAAGTTAGTGAGGGGCTTGGAACACAAGCCCTATGAGGAGAGGCTGAGGGAGCTGGGGCTGCTTAGCCTGGAGAGGAGGAGACTCAGGGGTGACCTTATTGCTCTCTACAACTACCTGAAGGGGGGTTGTAAACAGGCAGAGGTTGGTCTCTTCTCCCAGGCAGCCAGCACCAGAACAAGAGGACACAGTCTCAGGCTGCACCAGGGGAAGTTCAGGCTGGAGGTCAGGAGGAAGTTTTACACAGAGAGAGTGATTGCCCATTGGAATGGACTGCCCGGGGAGGTGGTGGAGTCGCCGTCACTGGAGGTGTTCAGGAGGAGACTTGATGGGGTGCTTGGTTACATAGGTTAGTTGATTAGGTGGTGTTGGGTGATAGGTTGGACGCGATGATCTTGAAGGTCTCTTCCAACCTGGTTTATTCTATTCTATTCTATTCTATTCTATTCTATTCTATTCTATGAGTGCAGCAGTACCAGACATGATGGAGCTACAGTATGAGCTGGAATCCAAAGAGGCCAAATGGTATGCTACCATAGACATTGCTAATGCATTTTTCTCTATTCCCATAGCAGAGGAATGCAGGCCTCAGTTTGCTTTCACCTGGAGAGGAATCCAGTGCACTTTCAACAGATTGCCAGTGGGCTGGATCCACAGCTCAAGCATCTGTCATGCAGTGATCCACGATGCTCTGGAGAAAGGCGGTGCTCCAGAACACATCCAGTTCATCGATGATATCATCATCTGGGGTAAAACTGCTGTGGTGGGTTTGGAAGGGGTAAGGCCAAGAAGCCTCCTCCCTTCCCCCTTGTAAGGTAAAAGGGAAAAAAATATTGAAGGGAAAGGAAAAAAAAACCTCACAAGCTGAATTAGCAAAGCAGTGGAGCTATATTTACAAAGCAATGTAGGGAATGCAGGGGAATATTTACAAATTTACAATATCTACAATATATACAAAGATATACAACAGAGCAACACAGAAACGAGAGTGACCCCCCCTTGGCAGAGGGGTCCCCCACCTCCGCTCTCCCCTCTCTTCCCCCCCTTTCCCCAGAATGGGATAGAAAGAGAAAGAAAAGAGAGGAAAAAAAAGTTAGAAGCAGTTTGTGTTAATTGGAAGGGAGTTAATATACCGGCCTTTATCTGTCTTCAAGGCCGAGGCCTTGGCAGAAAGCCCAGCACAGGCAGAGCTGCTGCACGAAGAAAAGGCGGAAGCAAGACTGAAGATAAGGTGCTGGAAAAACCCAGTATAGTCCCAGCTCAGAAGGTGCTTCCTCCCACTTCACCAATGAAATTAGTTTAGACTATTCCTTCCGTTTACCAACTTCCGTCCACCATATTCCCTTTCTTAAGGGGGCAACGTCAACCGGCCACAACTGCTGAGGAAGTCTTCGAGAAAGGTAACAAAATCATTGACATTCTTCTCAATGCAGGTTTTGCCATTAAGTGAGACAAGGTGAAAGGACCTACCACAGAGATTCAGTTTCTGGGAGTGCAGTGGCAGGATGGACGCCGACACATTCCAGTGGATGTGGTAAATAGAGTCTCCACCATGGCAAATCCCACAAACAAGCAAGAGACCCTACGTTTCTTGGGGATAGTGGGATTTTGGAGACTGCACATTCCTGGATACAGTCAGATTGTGAAACCTCTGTATGATGTGACTCGAAAGAGAAACCATTTCCACTGGGGACCTGAACAACAAGCAGCCTTTGACCAGATAAAGCAAGAGGTAGTTCAAGCAATTGGTCTGGGACCTGTCAGAGATGGTCCAGACATTAAGAACATTTTGTACACGGCTGCAAGTGACAATGGTCCAACCTGGTGCTTGTGGCAAAAAGCTCCAGGTGAGACACATGGACGACCTCTTGGTTTCTGGAGTCGAGGTTCAGAGGCTAATTATACTCCAACAGAGAAAGAACTTTTAGCTGCCTATGAAGGAGTAAAAGCATCTTCTGAAGTAATTGGAACTGAATCACAACTTATTCTAGCTCCCAGATTACCAGTTTTGAATTGGATGTTCAAAGGCAAAGGCTCCACACCACATCATGCCACAGACTCAACATGGTCTAAGTGGATGGCTCTGATAACACAGAGAGCTCAAATGGGAAATCTTGAAAGACCTGGTCTAGTGGAGGTGATCGCAAGTTGCCCTGAAGGTATCAACTGTGCTAAACCTCCAGAGGAGAAAGTAACTCGTGCTGAGGAAGCTCCTCCTTAAAATGACCTTTCTGATGATGAAAAGAAATATGCTTTGTTCATAGATGGTTCCTGTCGTCTTGTTGGAAACAAGCGAAGGTGGAATGCTGCAGTGTGGAGTCCAACACACCGAGTTGCAGAGGCGAAAGATGGAGAAGGAGAATCCAGTCAGTTCGCAGAGGTAAAAGCTGTCCAGCTAGCTCTCGACGTAGCTGAACGTGAGAGATGGCCAAAGCTTTATCTCTACACCGACTCATGGATGGTAGCCAATGCTCTATGGGGTTGGCTAAAGAACTGGAAGAAGAGTGGTTGGCAGAGGAAAGGAAAACCCATTTGGGCAGCCGACCTGTGGCAGGACATTACTGATCGAGTTGAGAGAATTCAAGTGAAAGAGAGACACATCGATGCTCACATTCCTAAGAGCAAAGCTACTGAGGAACAGCAACACAACCATCAGGCAGATCTAGCTGCAAGAGTTTCTCAAGTAGACATGGACTCTAATCTTGATCTCGACTGGAAACACCGAGGTGAGATATTCTTAGCTCAATGGGCTCATGGTTTGTCAGGACATCAAGGCAGAGATGCAACATACCAATGGGCTCGTGACAGTTCCACAGACATTTCCATGGATGCTATCACACAAGTCATCCATGACTGTGACATTTGTGCTGCTATTAAGCAGGCAAAACGACTCAAGCCCTTGTGGTATGGTGACAGATGGTCCAAGTACAAGTATGGTGAAGCTTGGCAGATTGGCTACATCACTCTACCACATTCTCGTTCTGGTAAGCAATACGTGCTTACTATGGTAGAGGCAAACACTGGATGGTTGGAAACTTATCCAGTTCCACATGCAACTGCACGCAACACCATTCTTGGTCTGGAGAGACAGATCCTGTGGAGACACAGAACTCCAGAGAGGATTGAGTCAGACAACGGAACTCATTTCAAGAACAACCTTGTAAGGAACTGGGCAAAAGAGCACAGTATTGAGTGGATATTCCATATTCCCTACTATGCACCAGCTTCAGGGAAGATTGAACGCTACAACGGTTTGTTGAAGACCACTCTTAAAGCCATGGGGGGTGGATCTTTGAAAAACTGGGAAAAACATTTAGCACAAGCAACCTAGCTGGTAAATAGTAGAGGTTCAGTGAACCGAGCTGGACCTGCACATTCAGATTTGCTACAGAAAGTAGAAGGTGATAGAGTTCCTGTTGTTAGAGAAAAGAATCTGTTAGGTAAAACTGTTTGGGTATTTTCACCCTCAGGAGAGGCTAAACCTGTCCGAGGGGTGGTTTCAGCTGAAGGTGCAGGTCACACTTATTGGGTAATGCAGGAGAATGGTGAAATTCAGTGTATTCCACAAAGAAATTTAACTTTAGCTGAAAGAGGTTAATGTCAAACTGTTGTACAGCTACATCGCGTCCAAAGGAAGAATCAACGAGGAATCTACGGTGCACGAACCCTGAGATCCCTGAGAGCCCTGAGTCAACTAAGAGACCCTGAGTTTCCCTGTTTCCCTTTTCTTTGGTTCGTCGGCGAAGAAATGAACTGTTTTCTATTTTTCTCATTTTCTGATTTTCTTTGGACTTTTGAATCATCTACATCTGAGCATAGCCGGAATGGACTATGACTTTACTCATGAACTGTAAATATCATTCTGGATTGGATGGACAGTATGAACGGCCAATGAAATTGTTTAGAAGGGGTGGACTGTGACCGTTTGAGGCTGTGCCTTTAAGAAAGGGAATATGGTGGACGGAAGTTGATAAACGAAAAGAAGGATCTAAACTAATTTCATTGGTAGAGTGGGAAGAAGCACCTTCTGAACTGGGAGTGCAGGAGGGTATCCTGGGCATTCCAGCACTTTTCTATCAGTCTTGCTTCTGCTCCTCTGCCAAGCAGCAGCTCTCTGTGCTGGGCTTTCGGCCAAGGCTTTGGCCTTGAAACTGATAAGGCCTGTATTAACTACTTTGCAATTAACACAACTGCTTCTAACCTTTTTTCTCTTTCTCTCTCTTTCTAACCCGCTCTGGGGAAAAGGGGGAGAGAGGGGGAGAGCGGAGGTGGGGAACCCCCTCAGCAGAGGGGGGAACTCTCATTTCTGTGCTACTCTGTTGTATATCTTTGTATATATTGTAAATATTGTAAATTTGTATATATTCCCCTGCATATCCTACATTGCTTTGTAAATATACAGCTCCACTGCTTTGCTAATTCAGCTGTGAGTTTTTTTTTTCCCTTTCCCTTCAATTTTCTTTCCCTTTACTTTACAGGGGGGAGGGAGGAGGCTTCTTGGCCTTACCCTTCCAACCCTATGACAACACCCTATTCCCCCATCCTCCCACTGGACCCCCACCTCCCTCCAAGGACCATCCCCACCACCAGCACAGACACCTGAAGCAAACTATGGGAAGATGCATTTTTCTGGGGGGTGACACAGGTTGGGGAGCAGCAGAGCCAGCCCCAACCCCAGCCACACCCCCCACAACCACACCAACCCTTCCCAGAGCCCCTTGGGACCAGGGGCAAAGGCTTTGATATCCCCCCAAAACCACAACGGGGGGACAGCTTCCCACCAGGAAGGGCAGGGAAGAGCTTTGCAGTCCCCTCTTGACCTTTGGCAGTGAGGCAGGGGCGAGGTTTGTCTCGCAAAGATGGTGGCCAGCGTCACCACCAGCACCACGTCCATCATTCCAACACCTTCCTGCTGATGGGTGGAGAGGTGGTCCAGGGGAAGTCAAGCCCAGCTCTCGAGCTCAGCTGTCACTGTTGATGGCCATGCTCTCCAGGGGAAGCCAAACCCAGCTCTCGAGCTCAGCTGTCACTGTTGGTGGCTGTGCTCTCCAGGGGAAGCCAAGCCTAGCTCTCGGGCTCAGCCGTCGCTCTTGATGGCCGTGCTCTCTCCACGCAGCAAAGCCTCCCGCTCAGCCGTGCCGCCGCTCTCCTCTTCCCGACGGGCAAGGCAGGCCAGGAGGGGGCGGTGGAGGCCGTTGTAAAGAGCGGCCCCCAGCAGCAGCATAGCAAAGCCCAAGATCTGCAGGCTGTGGAAGGTCTCCCAGCCCAGGGCCAAGCTGATAGCCCAGATGACGAGGGTGCGCAGGCTGTCCAGCACCATGCGGGTGGTGGCGCTGATCTCCTTGGTGATGCTGATGCCGGCGAAGTTGAAGAAGGCAATGCTGCTGATGTTGCCCAGCAGGGCCAAGGCGATGAGGGGCCGGTGGCCCACCTGGCAGAAGGCATCCAGGGCATCTTCCAGCATCTGCCAAGGGTTCCCACTGAAGCCTCCTGCCGGGATGTAGTACATGGGCACCAGCAGCAGGGCCAGGATGATGAAGCCGAAGAAGCCTGGTTGGGAGAGGGTGCCAGAGAATCGAAGGAGGGGTTAGGTTGGAAAGGACCTTGAAGATCATCAAGCCCTACCGTTGACCCAGCACTGCCAGGTCATCACTAAACTATGGCCCTCAGCACCACATCACAGGGCTTTCAAACACTTCAGGGATGGGGACTCCCATCCCTGGAGAGAAGGACAGCTAGAACAGGGGGTATATAAGGAAGCTGCCCGAGCAGCAAGAGTCTTGGTTAGGAAAGCCAAAGCAGAGTTTGAATTGAATCTAGCCAGGGAGATTAAAGGGAACACTAAGAACTTCTACAGGTATATTAATGGGAAGAAGAAGACTAGGGAAGGTGTGGGCCCCCTCAGAAAGGAAAATGGTGACATGGTCACAAGTGATGAGGAAAAGGCTGAGGTACTTAATAACTTCTTTACCTCAGTCTTCACTGCAAGGGCCTCTAGCCACACTCCTGATGTTATGGAAAACAAAGCCAGGGACGGGGAGGAAGAACTGCCCATTGTAAGTGCAAATCAGGTTCGTGACCATCTGAAGAACCTGAAAGTGTTCAAGTCCATGGGACCCGACGGGATACACCCACGGGTACTGAGAGAACTGGCAGATGAGGTTGCTAAACCCCTCTCTATTATATTTCAAAAGTCATGGCAGTCTGGTGAAGTCCCCACAGACTGGAAGAGGGGAAACATTGCCCCCATCTTCAAAAAGGGTAAGAAGGAGGAACCAGGGAACTACAGGCCAGTCAGTCTCACCTCTGTGCCTGGAAAGATCATGGAGCAGATCCTCCTGGAGTCACTACTCGCTCAAAAGAATAGTGAAGAGGTGATTTGGAACAGTCAGCATGGCTTCGCCAAGGGCAAATCCTGCCTGACCAACCTGGTGGCCTTCTATGAGCAGGTGACAAAATTAATAGATGAGGGGCGAGCAACTGATGTTATTTACCTGGACCTGAGCAAAGCCTTCGACACTGTCCCGCACCACATCCTGGTCTCCAAACTGGTGACACATGGGTTGGATGGGTGGACCACTAGATGGATAAGGAACTGGCTTGATGGCCGCACCCAAAGAGTGGCTGTCAATGGCTCCATGTCCCAGTGGAGGCCAGTGACAAGCGGAGTCCCTCAGGGATCAGTCCTGGGACCTGTCTTGTTCAACATCTTTGTGGGTGACATGGACAGTGGCATTGAGTGCACCCTCAGCAAGTTTGCTGATGACACCAAGCTGTGTGGTGCAGCAGACACGCTGGAGGGAAGGGAGGCCATCCAGAGGGACCTTGACAGGCTGGAGAGGTGGGCACAAGCCAACCTCATGAAGTTCAATAAGAGCAAGTGCAGGGTCCTGCATCTGGGTCGAGGCAATCCCAGGCACAAATCCAGGCTGGGCAGTGACTGGCTGGAAAGCAGCCCTGAGGAGAGAGACTTGGGGGTGCTGGTGGACAAAAAGCTCAACATGAGCTATCAATGTGCACTTGCAGCCCGCAAAGCCAATCAGATCCTGGGCTGCATCAGGAGAAGTGTGGCTTGCAGGTCGAGGGAGGTGATCCTCCCCCTCTACTCAGCTCTGGTGAGACCCCACCTGGAGTACTGTGTCCAGTTCTGGAGCCCCTATTACAAGAGGGATGTGGAGGTGCTGGAACGTGTCCAGAGAAGGGCCACAAGGATGATCAGAGGGCTGGAGCACCTCTCCTATGAGGACAGACTGAAGGAGTTGGGGCTGTTCAGTCTGGAGAAGAGAAGGCTCTGAGGTGACCTAATTGTGGCCTTCCAGTATCTGAAGGGGGCCTACAAGAAAGCTGGGGAGGGACTGCTGTGGTGGGTTTGGAAAGGATAAGGCCAAGAAGCCTCCTCCCTTCCCCCTTGTAAAGTAAAAGGGAAAAAAATTGAAGGGAAAGGAAAAAAAAAACCCTCACAAGCTGAATTAGCAAAGCAGTGGAGCTATATTTACAAAGCAATGTAGGGAATGCAGGGGAATATTTACAAATTTACAATATCTACAATATATACAAAGATATACAACAGAGCAACACAGAAATGAGAGTGACCCCCCTCAAGGCAGAGGGGGTTCCCCACCTCCGCTCTCCCCTCTCTTCCCCCCCTTTCCCCAGAGTGGGATAGAAAGAGAGAGAAAAGAGAGGAAAAAAAAATGTTAGAAGCAGTTTGTGTTAATTGGAAAGGAGTTAATATACAGGCCTGGTATCTTGTTTTCAAGGCCGAGGCCTTGGCAGAAAGCCCAGCACAGAGACAGAGCTGCAGAGCTGCTGCACCGTGGAAAGGCAGAAGCAAGACTGATAGAAAAGTCCAGGAAATGTCCAGTTCACTCCCAGTTCCGAAGGTGCTTCCTCCCACTCGTCCAATGAAATTAGTTTAGATTATTCCTTCCGTTTACCAACTTCCGTCCACCATATTCCCTTTCTTAAGGGGGCAACGTCAACCGGCCACAGTCCACCCCTTCTAAACAATTTCATTGGCTGTTCATACTGTCCATCCAATCCAAAACGATATTTACAGTTCGTGAGTAAAGTTCATAGTCCATTCCGGCTATGCTCAGATGTAGATGATTCAAAAGTCCAAGAAAATCAGAAAATGAGAAAAATAGAAAACAGTTCATTTCTTCGCCGACAAAGCGAAGAAAAGGGAAACAGGGAATCTCAGGGTCTCTTAGTTGACTCAGGGCCCTCAGGGATCTCAGGGTTCGTGCACCGTAGATTCCTTGTTGATCCTTCCTTTGGACGCGATGTAGCTGTACAGCAGTTTGAAATTAACCTCTTTCAGCTAAAGTTAAATTTCTTTGCGGAATACACTGAATTTCACCATTCTCTTGCATTACCCAATAAGTGTGACCCGGACCTTCAGCTGAAACCACCCCTCGGACAGGTTTAGCCTCTCCTGAGGGTGAAAATACCCAAACAGTTTTACCTAACAGATTCTTTTCTCTAACAACCGGAACTCTATCACCTTCTACTTTCCGTAGCAAATCTGAATGTGCAGGTCCAGCTCGATTCACTGAACGTCTACTATTTACCAGCCAGGTTGCTTGTGCTAAATGCTTTTCCCAGTTTTTCAAAGATCCACCCCCCATGGCTTTGAGAGTGGTCTTCAACAAACCATTGTAGCGTTCAATCTTCCCTGAAGCTGGTGCATAGTAGGGAATATGGAATATCCACTCAATACCGTGCTCTTTTGCCCAGTTCTTTACAAGGTTGTTCTTGAAATGAGTTCCGTTGTCTGACTCAATCCTCTCTGGAGTTCCGTGTCTCCACAGGATTTGTCTCTCCAGACCGAGAATGGTGTTGCGTGCAGTTGCATGTGGAACTGGATAAGTTTCCAACCATCCAGTGTTTGCCTCTACCATAGTAAGCACGTATTGCTTACCAGAACGAGAACGTGGTAGAGTGATGTAGTCAATCTGCCAAGCTTCACCATACTTGTACTTGGACCATCTGTCACCATACCACAAGGGCTTAAGTCGTTTTGCCTGCTTAATGGCAGCACAAATGTCACAGTCATGGATGACTTGTGTGATAGCATCCATGGAAATGTCTATGGATCTGTCACGAGCCCATTGGTATGTTGCATCTCTGCCTTGATGTCCTGATGAATCATGAGCCCACCGAGCTAAGAATATCTCACCTCGGTGTTTCCAGTCGAGATCAAGATTAGAGTCCATGTCTACTTGAGAAACTCTTGCAGCTAGATCTGCCTGATGGTTGTGTTGCTGTTCCTCAGTAGCTTTGCTCTTAGGAATGTGAGCATCGATGTGTCTCACTTTCACTGGAATTCTCTCGATTCGGTCAGCAATGTCCTGCCATAGGTTGGCTGCCCAAATGGGCTTTCCTTTCCTCTGCCAACCACTCTTCTTCCAGTTCTTTAGCCAACCCCATAGAGCATTGGCTACCATCCATGAGTCGGTGTAGAGATAAAGCTTTGGCCATCTCTCACGTTCAGCCACGTCGAGAGCTAGCTGGACAGCTTTTACCTCTGCGAACTGACTGGATTCTCCTTCTCCATCTTTCGCCTCTGCAACTCGGCGTGTTGGACTCCACACAGCAGACTTCCACCTTCGCTTGTTTCCAACAAGACGACAGGAACCATCTGTGAACAAAGCATATTTCTTTTCATCATCAGAAAGGTCATTGTAAGGAGGAGCCTCCTCAGCACGAGTTACTTTCTCCTCTGGAGGTTTAGCACAGTTGATACCTTCAGGCCAACTTGAGATCACCTCCACTAGACCAGGTCTTTCAAGATTTCCCATTCGAGCTCTCTGTGTCATCAGAGCCATCCATTTAGACCAGGTTGAGTCTGTGGCATGATGTGGTGTGGATCCTTTGCCTTTGAACATCCAAATCAAAACTGGTAATCTGGGAGCTAGAAGAAGTTGTGATTCAGTTCCAATCACTTCAGAAGATGCTTTTACTCCTTCATAGGCAGCTAAGATTTCTTTCTCTGTTGGAGTATAGTTAGCCTCTGAACCTCTGTAACCTCGACTCCAGAAACCAAGAGGTCGTCCACGTGTTTCACCTGGAGCTTTTTGCCACAAGCACCAGGTTGGACCATTGTCACTTGCAGCCGTGTACAAAATGTTCTTAATGTCTGGACCATCTCGGACAGGTCCCAGACCCATTGCAAACTCCTGGCCAAGCTGTCAGCCCATGGCTTGGACAGCAGCACTCTGAGCTGGGTTAGGAACTGGCTGGAGGGCCGAACACAGAGAGTGGTGGTGAATGGTGTCACATCCAGCTGGCGGCCAGTCAGTAGTGGAATCCCCCAGGGATCAGTGCCGGGCCCCATCCTCTTTAACATCTTTATTGATGATCTGGATGAGGGCATTGAGTCTATCAGTAAATTTGCTGATGACACCAAGCTGGGGACAGGAGTTGATCTGCTAGAGGGTAGAGAGGCTCTGCAGAGAGACCTCGACAGGCTGGACAGATGGGCAGAGTCCAACGGCATGAGATTTAACACATCCAAGTGCCGGGTTCTGCACATTGGCCACAACAACCCCATGCAGAGCTACAGGCTGGGGTCAGAGTGGCTGGAGAGCAGCCAGGCAGAGAGGGACCTGGGGGTGCTGTTTGATGGTAGGATGAACATGAGCCTGCAGTGTGCCCAGGAGGGCCAATGGCATCCTGGCCTGCATTAAGAACAGTGTGGCCAGCAGGTGCAGGGAGGTCATTCTGCCCCTGTACACTGCACTGGTTAGGCCACACCTCGAGTACTGTGTCCAGTTCTGGGCCCCTCAGTTTAGGAAGGATGTTGACTTGCTGGAACGAGTCCAGAGAAGGGCAACGAAGTTAGTGAGGGGCTTGGAACACAAGCCCTATGAGGAGAGGCTGAGGGAGCTGGGGCTGCTTAGCCTGGAGAGGAGGAGACTCAGGGGTGACCTTATTGCTCTCTACAACTACCTGAAGGGGGGTTGTAAACAGGCAGAGGTTGGTCTCTTCTCCCAGGCAGCCAGCACCAGAACAAGAGGACACAGTCTCAGGCTGCACCAGGGGAAGTTCAGGCTGGAGGTCAGGAGGAAGTTTTACACAGAGAGAGTGATTGCCCATTGGAATGGACTGCCCGGGGAGGTGGTGGAGTCGCCATCACTGGAGGTGTTCAGGAGAAGACAGGGTGCTTGGTTACATGGGTTAGTTGATTAGGTGGTGTTGGATGATAGGTTGGACGCGATGATCTTGAAGGTCTCTTCCAACCTGGTCTATTCTATTCTATTCTCAGTAAAGATATTAAAGAAAACAAGCCCCAGTACTGACCCCCCAGGGAACACCACTCCTCACATGTCTCTGAGGAAAGAGATAGAGAAGGAGACATCGCTGCAGCTGTCCTGACCTGCCAGCAGCTCCTGGCTTGGTTCCCATCCCTGAGTGACAGGCAGGGAAATGGACACCATCATGTCACACAGCCCAGTGTTCCGGTGTCCCAGCACAAATCACTGCCAGCACACTCAGCCTGAGCCAGCCAGGCAGCACCATCTCCTGTTGAGGAGACCAGGACAGGGTGGTGTGGCCGGTTGACGTTGCCCCCTTAAGAAAGGGAATATGGTGGATGGAAGTTGGTAAACGGAAGGAATAGTCTAAACTAATTTCATTGGAAGAGTGGGAGGAAGCACCTTCTGAACTGGGAGTGAACTGGGAATGAACTGGGCACTCTGGTACTTCTATCTTCAGTCTTGCTTCCGCCTTTTCTTCGTGCAGCAGCTCTGTCTCTGTGCTGGGCTTTCTGCCAAGGCCTCGGCCTTGAAGACAGATAAAGGCCGGTATATTAACTCCTTTCCAATTAACACAAACTGCTTCTAACATCTTTTTCTCCTCTCTTTTCTCTCTCTTTCTATCCCACTCTGGGATATATTGTAAATTTGTAAATATTCCCCTGCATACCTTACATTGCTTTGTAAATATAGCTCCACTGCTTTGCTAATTCAGCTTGTGAGTTTTTTTTTCCCTTTCCCTTCAATTTTTTTTTTCCCTTTTACCTTACAAGGGGGAAGGGAGGAGGCTTCTTGGCCTTACCCTTCCAAACCCACCACATTTTTTTTATTGGCGTACCCAACGTGCGGCAGATAATTAGTTCAATTTATTATTTGATTGATTTAGTGTTTTCCAGCTGAATTAGCAAACATGAAGGTATTGTGGTTTGTGGAGCGATTATTCTTTTCAATTTTTGGGGCTCTGATTTACAGATATTCTTTGGGTTTGATTTTGGATTACCTGGGTAAATATTTGGTGCGGACAATTTATATGTGGGTTATGTATAGAGTTAAATTATGGTATGGAAAATGTATTAATTTCCTATGGCCAGTGAGATACAGGAATGTTACCTCCACCACTCTCCCAATTGAGGTAAAGGGTTTTAAGATTCCGCCTGAGGAGAGAGTAACTTTAGGTGATGCCTGGGATCCAAAGGTGATTTATGTGATGTGTATAATTCTGCTGCTGGTGATAATTATCGTGTATCTCTTGATTTCTTTACGGCGAGACAGAAAGGTGTCCAGAGCTTGTTTTGTTATTAAAATTAGATCAAAAAGAAAATGCCGTGGCTCTCGATCAGTCCCAGAGTCATCTAGTGACGAGGACTGTGGAGAACCCGTGTCAGTCAAAAAGAAGGCTAAAAAGTTAATTGGTAAAGCAGCTCTAAATGACTTTGCTGATTCTAGCAAGCAGCCAAGGGCATCGGCTGGTATCAACATGGCGCCTACTCCTTCTCCCACTCCTTCTCCTTCTTCTCCATCGGCCATTAACGGAGCAAGGTCACTTCCACCCACTCCCTCGGTGGGACCGGGAGTCACTGCCCCAGCAGCTGATTTATCTCAGGACCTGTCAGCTTCCATTAAGATGGCTGTAAATTCAAAAACAGCTCCAGTCAAGATGGCTCCTTTAAAGACTAGAAGTGGAAAGGCCCAAGATGGAGAAGAAGAGGTGGAGACTGATCCTGGTGAGGGGCCCTCTACTCTAAAAGATCCTGCTCAGGAGGAAGAGAAGGTTTGTTTTAAAGATCTAGCTAACCTAGTGAGATCAAAGCAGGATACAGATGAAGTTAGGAAAGCAGCTGGCAAATGTGGTTCTCAGCTTAAAGAGATCCTTAGGAGAATGACAGCAGGATTTTACGGACAAAGAATTCAGGGAGATGAGGAACAAGATGATATTTCAGACTGTTCTTCACCCCGCGAGGAATTGCAAAATGTCCGTAAAGATTTCACCAGGGCAGATAAGGAGCCAGTTCTAGCTTGGCTTAGTAGGTGTTATGATACAGGTGCTTCAGCTCTAACAGTTGGAGACAAGTCAGCAGCTCAGTTAGGAACTCTCTCAAGGGACAATGGAATAGATAGACATCTAGGCGAAGCTCTCGGTAAGGTTAATCTGTGGATACGCCTTTTAATGGCGGTTGCCCTGAGATACCCTTCCCGAGATGATCTTCCCTGGAATCCTAAACCCTGGACTACCATAGATGAGGGAATTAAGCGCTTGAGAGAATTTGCTGTTAGAGAGCTACTCTATGGTGAACATGAAACTCTGAATCCTGATGACATTCCTGTGGGTATTGGTCTTGCTAAAAAGATCATCAAACTTGCTCCTTCCAATTATGCAAACATTCTGGCAAGCAGAATTGTGTCAAGAAGTTATGGGGGAGCTTCTCCTACGGTTGGCCAATTCAGTGATCAAATGAGACAATTGGAGGATAGCATGACACGTGGTTCTTTGGTTTCAGCCATTGAAACTCTGTCTGGAAAGATTGAGAATTGCATGAAGGATCTGAAAGATTCCATATACCAATTGGCACAGAAGGATAATTTCAATTCTTCCTCCAGGTGGATACAAGTTTCATCTGTGAGGAATACACGTCCTCCAAGGAGGTCATTCCAAAACAGGACATTCCAAAACAGGTCGTTCCAAAACAGACCACCAAGGCAATCACGTAGAACTATTTGGATAACTCTGCGTGATCAGTTTGGTGAGAACATGAACCGCTGGGATGGCCAACCAACTTCTAATCTTTTCAGGAGACTGAGGGAATTGCAAAGTGGCAGAACCCGAGGTAGCAATACCAGAAGGGTAGCTGTTACTTCCACAGTTCCCCAGAACGACTCTTATGGCTCCAACAGTGGCTCCAGTTATAACATGCAAAGTTATAACCCTGCGCAATATGTGCAATGCACATGTGCGCATGTTCCCCATAACTAGGGGTGCCCTGCCTCCCGCCCGGGGGAGGAGAGGGATAACAGAGATAATAGAATCTATTGGGATGTGTACATCCAGTGGCCTGGCACTTCACAATTTCGGAAGTACAGGGCCTTGGTTGACACAGGAGCTCAGTGCACCATAATACCATCAAATTATCAGGGATCAGAGTCCATAACTATTCTGGGAGTCACTGATGGATCTCAAGAGTTAAGTAAGGTAGAGGTTAATATAAGTTTAACTGGTAAACAATGGAGGAAGCATACAGTTGTGACCGGACCTGATGCACCTTGTATTTTGGGAACTGATTTTCTGAGAGAAGGGCGTTTCAAGGACCCTAGAGGTTACAAATGGGCTTTTGGAGTAGCTTCTATAGAAATTGATGGACAAAAATTGAAGCTGTCTGCCAGACCTGAACTTTCTGATGAATCTGCAGTTGTGGGACAACATAAGATACAGGACATTAAATTGCCGGTTGCTTCTCAGACTGTGCATCACAGACAATACAGAACCAACCGTGACTCTTTGTTGCCCATTCAGAATCTGATTCGTCAGTTGGAAAGTCAGAAAGTCGTCAGCAAATCTCATTCACCTTTCAACAGTCCAGTGTGGCCTGTGCGGAAGCAGAATGGAGACTGGCGTCTGACGGTAGACTACCGAGCCCTGAATGAAGTGACACCACCTATGAGTGCAGCAGTACCAGACATGATGGAGCTACAGTATGAGCTGGAATCCAAAGAGGCCAAATGGTATGCTACCATAGACATTGCTAATGCATTTTTCTCTATTCCCATAGCAGAGGAATGCAGGCCTCAGTTTGCTTTCACCTGGAGAGGAATCCAGTACACTTTCAACAGATTGCCAATGGGCTGGATCCACAGCTCAAGCATCTGTCATGCAGTAATCCACGATGCTCTGGAGAAAGGAGGTGCTCCAGAACACATCCAGTTCATCGATGATATCATCGTCTGGGGTAAAACTGCTGAGGAAGTCTTCGAGAAAGGTAACAAAATCATTGACATTCTTCTGAATGCAGGTTTTGCCATCAAGCGAGACAAGGTGAAAGGACCTACCACAGAAATTCAGTTTCTGGGAGTGCGGTGGCAGGATGGATGCCGACACATTCCAGTGGATGTGGTAAATAGAGTCTCTACCATGGCAAGTCCCACCAACAAGCAAGAGACCCTACGTTTCTTGGGGATAGTGGGATTTTGGAGACTGCACATTCCTGGATACAGTCAGATTGTGAAACCTCTGTATGATGTAACTCGAAAGAGAAACCATTTCCACTGGGGACCTGAACAACAAGCAGCCTTTGACCAGATAAAACAAGAGGTGATTCAAGCAATGGGTCTGGGACCTGTCCGAGATGGTCCAGACATTAAGAACATTTTGTACACAGCTGCAAGTGACAATGGTCCAACCTGGTGCTTGTGGCAAAAAGCTCCAGGTGAGACACGTGGACGACCTCTTGGTTTCTGGAGTCGAGGTTACAGAGGTTCAGAGGCTAACTATACTCCAACAGAGAAAGAGATTCTAGCTGCCTATGAAGGAGTAAAAGCATCTTCTGAAGTGATTGGAACTGAATCACAACTTCTTCTAGCTCCCAGATTACCAGTTTTGAATTGGATGTTCAAAGGCAAAGGATCCACACCACATCATGCCACAGACTCAACCTGGTCTAAGTGGATGGCTCTGATAACACAGAGAGCTCGAATGGGAAATCTTGAAAGACCTGGTCTAGTGGAGGTGATCTCAAGTTGGCCTGAAGGCATCAACTGTGCTAAACCTCCAGAGGAGAAAGGAACTCGTGCTGAGGAAGCTCCTCCTTACAATGACCTTTCTGATGATGAAGAGAAACACGCTTTGTTCACAGACGGTTCCTGTCGTCTTGTTGGAAACAAGCGAAGGTGGAAGTCTGCAGTGTGGAGTCCAACACGCCGAGTTGCAGAGGCGAAAGATGGAGAAGGAGAATCCAGTCAGTTCGCAGAGGTAAAAGCTGTCCAGCTAGCTCTCGACGTGGCTGAACATGAGAGATGGCCAAAGCTTTATCTCTACACCGACTCATGGATGGTAGCCAATGCTCTATGGGGTTGGCTAAAGAACTGGAAGAAGAGTGGTTGGCAGAGGAAAGGAAAGCCCATTTGGGCAGCCAACCTATGGCAGGACATTGCTGACCGAATCGAGAGAATTCCAGTGAAAGTGAGACACATCGATGCTCACATTCCTAAGAGCAAAGCTACTGAGGAACAGCAACACAACCATCAGGCAGATCTAGCTGCAAGAGTTTCTCAAGTAGACATGGACTCTAATCTTGATCTCGACTGGAAACACCGAGGTGAGATGTTCTTAGCTCGGTGGGCTCATGATTCGTCAGGACATCAAGGCAGAGATGCAACATACCAATGGGCTCGTGACAGATCCATAGACATTTCCATGGATGCTATCACACAAGTCATCCATGACTGTGACATTTGTGCTGCTATTAAGCAGGCAAAACGACTTAAGCCCTTGTGGTATGGTGACAGATGGTCCAAGTACAAGTATGGTGAAGCTTGGCAGATTGACTACATCACTCTACCACGTTCTCGTTCTGGTAAGCAATACGTGCTTACTATGGTAGAGGCAAACACTGGATGGTTGGAAACTTATCCAGTTCCACATGCAACTGCACGCAACACCATTCTCGGTCTGGAGAGACAAATCCTGTGGAGACATGGAACTCCAGAAAGGATTGAGTCAGACAACGGAACTCATTTCAAGACAACCTTGTCAAGAGCTGGGCAAAAGAGCACGGTATTGAGTGGATATTCCACATTCCCTACTATGCACCAGCTTCAGGGAAGATTGAACGCTACAACGGTTTGTTGAAGACCACTCTTAAAGCCATGGGGGGTGGATCTTTGAAAAACTGGGAAAAACATTTAGCACAAGCAACCTGGCTGGTAAATAGTAGAGGTTCCGTGAACCGAGCTGGACCTGCACATTCAGATCTGCTACGGAAAGTAGAAGGTGATAGAGTTCCTGTTGTTAGAGAAAAGAATCTGTTAGGTAAAACTGTTTGGGTATTTTCACCCTCAGGAGAGGCTAAACCTGTCCGAGAGGTGGTTTCAGCTGAAGGTCCGGGTCACACTTATTGGGTAATGCAAGAGAATGGTGAAATTCAGTGTATTCCGCAAAGAAATTTAACTTTAGCTGAAAGAGGTTGATTTCGAACTGCTGTACAGCTACATCGCGTCCAGAGGAAGAATCAACGAAGAATCTACAGTGCACGAACCCTGAGATCCCTGAGAGCCCTGAGTCAACTAAGAGACCCTGAGAATCCCTGTTTCCCTTTTCTTCGCTTTGTCAGTGAAGAAATGAACTGTTTTCCATTTTTCTCATTTTCTGATTTTCTTGGACTTTTGAATCATCTACATCTGAGAGTGGCCAGAATGGACTATGAACTTTACTCACGAACTGTAAATATCATTTTGGATTGGATGGACAGTATGAACACCCAATGAAATTGTTTAGAAGGGGTGGACTGTGGCCGGTTGACGTTGCCCCCTTAAGAAAGGGAATATGGTGGACGGAAGTTGGTAAACGGAAGGAATAGTCTAAACTAATTTCATTGGAAGAGTGGGAGGAAGCACCTTCTGAACTGGGAGTGAACTGGGAATGAACTGGGCACTCTGGTACTTCTATCTTCAGTCTTGCTTCCGCCTTTTCTTCGTGCAGCAGCTCTGTCTCTGTGCTGGGCTTTCTGCCAAGGCCTCGGCC
Organism: Melanerpes formicivorus; assembly: GCF_026170545.1. Lineage (NCBI taxonomy): Eukaryota > Metazoa > Chordata > Aves > Piciformes > Picidae > Melanerpes > Melanerpes formicivorus. Next base: position 12,332,149 of record NW_027142361.1, read on the forward strand.
TTGAAGACAGATAAAGGCCGGTATATTAACTCCTTTCCAATTAACACAAACTGCTTCTAACATCTTTTTCTCCTCTCTTTTCTCTCTCTTTCTATCCCACTCTGGGAAAAGGGGGGGGGAGAGAGGGGAGAGCGGAGGTGGGGAACCCCCTCTCTGTCCGAGCGGGGTTACTCTCATTTCTGTGTTACTCTGTTGCATATCTTTGTATATATTGTAGATATTGTAAATTTGTAAATATTCCCCTGCATACCTTACATTGCTTTGTAAATATAGCTCCACTGCTTTGCTAATTCAGCTTGTGAGTTTTTTTTTCCCTTTCCCTTCAATTTTTTTTTTCCCTTTTACCTTACAAGGGGGAAGGGAGGAGGCTTCTTGGCCTTACCCTTCCAAACCCACCACAGGTGGTGAGGGGTCACCCCTATTCCTTCCCTCCTCCCTGTGCCACCAGCCCTGTGGGGCCACAGGGCTCCTAAAATATGTTGTATCACAGGCTAGGTGCAGCAGCTCTCATTACTCACACACCCCAGTCAGTTTTGGGGCACAAAAGTATTCCAAACAGCACAGAGGGCTGTATAAACCCAGGCTGTGGCACAGGTCCCCACAGCCCAATTTGGCGAGGTTCTTTCCTGTTTAGTTATCACCTGCGTGGGGAAATGGCCTCAGCCTCTCCATGGCTGCTGCCTGTCCCTAGAGACCCCCCAGCGTGGCTGTGCACCCCAACACAGGCAGGCAGTAAGGTACTCAGCTCCCTTCTGGACGCTTTCTGCTGATGTTAAGCAGCCACACACCTGCTGAGCTCAGGGGAAAAGGACAGGAGCAGAAGCCAGGGGGAGGGGGTTTCAGCCAGACCAGCAAGATTTAGGCATGACTCAGCCCCTGCTGACACACCACAACCCCTCCACCACGGCCCAGCTCAGGGCTGTGTTTTGCAAGAAGCTTCGTTGGGCCACATTCGAATCTCATGAGTGAGCTGGGAGCTTGGGTGCCATCTCCCACCTCTGCTCTGCCTCAGTTTCCCCTGAGAAGGACTCCCACGTGTCTGCCTGGTGGCAACGAGACAAACTGGCCTGGCAGGTCTGCCTTGCCCAGGCAGGTCTTGGGAACATCATCCTCATCCTTGCTGCAAGGAGCCCGGGGCTCAAGCCAGTCCCTGCTTGGCTTTTGGGGCGAGGATGCAGGAAGCTTGGTTTTGAGTGGGACACACACAAGCAGCTCCTCCCCAGCACCCCAGGGCCGGGCATGGCACCCACAATGGGACACCCACATCCCTCAGCAGCACTCACGAGAGTGCTGGGAGACCCCCAGCTCCTCTCGGCCACGCAGCCCCTCCCTTCCTCCCCCATCGCCGAAGGCTGGGCCTCCATGCAGCAGCAGCACCCCCAGTCCCCACGGGGCACCCCACAACCCGGGCCTGCCACCCCTTCCAGTGCCATGGTAGCCCCCCAAGGTGGGGGGCGCGGAGGTCAGGTCCTGGCAATGGCAGCCACCCAAGACGGGGCTGTGGCGAGGCACAGGGCAGGTCCTGGGGCTCTGATAACGCAGTCTGGACCAGTCCCAGGCTCACCCAGACCCTGCCTGGGGCTCGGGGAAGGCCAAACCTGATGGGACTCGGGGAAGGCCAACCCTGATGGGACTCGGGGAACCCCCCGGGGTGCGACGGCTCCGGAGCCTGGGGAGAGCCAAGCCTGAAGGCTGGGCCTGGAGGCTGAAGATGGGGCCCGGAGCACCCCCCGAGGGGAGCGCAGGGCCCGGAGGGGCCAGGCCCGGGCCCCAGGAGGGAAGGGAGCCGCTGCAAGCCCCCTGCCCGGGGGTGAGGATACCCCCAGCTCCCGGAAAGACTCACTTGGCCGCCAAGGTGTTGATGGAGCCGGTGAGCAGCATCAGGGCGACCAGGCCCAGCTAGTACCGGGACCAGGCTATGGCCCCGCCTGCCGTCGCCGCCTCCCGCCCTGCACCGGTGCCGCCGCCGACACGGCCCTGCCTTCCCGCCCACTACGGGGCCGCGCTCCGCCCCGCCCCCGGGCCGCATGGCTCCTCCCTCCCGGCCCTCCGCTGCACGCTCTCGGTGCTTTCCGTCCTGGTGCTGCGTGTCCCGGTGCTGTCTTGTCCCGGTCCCGTCTGCCCTGGTGCTGCCTGTCCCGGCACTGCCTTGCACCGGTGCTGCTTGTCCCGGTGCCACCTGCCCCGGTGTTGCCTTGCCCCGGTGCTGCTTGTCCCGGTGCCACCTGCCCCGGTGTTGCCTTGCTCCGGTGCTCCCTGCCTTGGTGCTTCTTGTCCCGGTGCCACCTGCCCCAGTGCTCCCTGCCTTGGTGCTGCCTTGCCCTGGTGCTGTTTGTCCCGGTGCCACCTGCCCCGGTGTTGCCTTGCCCCGGTGCTCCCTGCCTTGGTGCTTCCTGTCCCAGTGCCACCTGCCCCAGTGCTCCCTGCCTTGGTGCTGCCTTGCCCTGGTGCTGCCTGTCCCGATGGGCCGTGCCCCGGCACCCTGCTCCCCCGGTGCCCCGCTCCCCGTCTCGGTTTGCGGTGCCGCTGTCCCCGTGTCCTGCAGATGGCGCCAGTTGTGCAGGGTCGGGCTCCGCGCCGTTCCCGGCGCTCGGGCACCGCCGCCTTTACCGGGCAAGGCGGGAGCAACGGAGCCCCAATTCCGGTCGGGGTTACAGTCCCTGGCTGCCCGGCCCGGGCTAACCCTACCAGGGTTAAACTCTGCCCGGGCTGACGCTGCCGAGGTAAACCCTGCCCGATCTAAACCTTGCCGAGCTAACACTGCCTGGGCTAAACTCTGTTCTACCTGGTCTAACCTTTCTCAGTCTAAAACTTGACCGAGTTAGCCCTGCACTGCCCTGCCGGCTATAACCCTACCTGGACTAGCCCTGCCTGGATTAACCCTGCCCGGATGGACCCTTTAGTGCTAGGTGTAGGTGCTATGCCAGGGACACCTTTGGGTATCAGGACCCTCCCTAATGGACGCAGCTCCAAGGCAGCCACCCCCACCTCCTGGGGCTGATTCTCAAGCAGGGGACACCCAACAATTCTTCCCCCCTAGCCCTATAAGGGACCACCCAGGATCTCACCACCCACCGCCCTAACCCGAGGGAAGATGTCGGGGCGGCCTTGCGGCAGGCTCCGCTGCCGCCCCCATCCGGGACCCCCCCGCCCCGGCAGCCTCCCCGCCAGCCAGGAGATAAATTGTTTTTCCATCCGACATCAGCCCCGGCAGCCGTGACCGTGGGAGGGGAAAAACCCACGGCGAGGGCCTCGGCCAAGGCTGACTGAGCCAAGGAACATTAACCCTTGCGTGGCAGGGGGGAGCATGGGCTGGAGGGCAAGCATAGACAACCCTGCTCCCTGCAAAATGCTCCACAGAGGGGCTGAAATGTGCCTCTGGGAGGAATGTGATGGGAAGGGGGACAAAAAATGTCTCCCTTGGGAAGGGTGTGATGGGGAGGAGGGCAAAATGTGTCCCTTGGGAGGAGTGTGATGGGAAGGGGGGCAAAATATGCCCCTTGGGAGGGGTGTTATGAGGAGAAGGGCAAAATGTGTCCCTGGGGAAAGATGTGATGGGATGTGATATCCCATCCTAATCCCCACCTCCTGGCAAGGACCCTGTGGCCGGTTGACGTTGCCCCCTTAAGAAAGGGAACATGGTGGACGGAAGTTGGTAAACGGAAGGAATAGTCTAAACTAATTTCATTGGACAAGTGGGAGTGAAGTGGACATTTCCAGCACTTCTCAGTCAGTCTTGCTTCCGCCTTTCTACGGTGCGGCTGCTCTCTGTCCCTGTGCTGGGCTTTCTGCCAAGGCTCCGGCCTTGAGAGAAAAACTGATAAGGCCTGTATTAACTCCTTTCCAATTAACACAAAACTGCTTTTAACTTCTTTCTTTCGCTCTCTCTCTCTTCTAACCTAATCTGGGGAAAGGGGGGAAAGAGGGGAAAGAGGAGGTGGGGGACCCCTCTGCCGAGGGGTTTACTCTCATTTCTGTGTTACTCTGTTGTATATCTTTGTATATATTGTAGATATTGTAAATTTGTAAATAATCCCCTGCATTCTCTACATTGCTTTGTAAATATAGCTCCACTGCTTTGCTAATTCAGCTTGTGAGGTTTTTTTTTTCCTTTCCCTTCAATTTTCTTTTCCCTTTACCTTACAAGGGGGAAGGGAGGAGGCTTCTTGGCCTCACCTTCCATCCCACGACATTTTTTTTTATTGGCGTACCCAACGTGCGGCAGATAATTAGTTTAATTTATTACTTGATTGATTTAGTGTTTTCCAGCTGAATTAGCAAACATGAAGGTATTGTGGTTTGTGGAGCGATTGTTCTTTTCAATTTTTGGGGCTCTGGTTTACAGATATTGTTTGGGTTTGATTTTGGATTACCTGGGTAAATATTTGGTGCGGACAATTTATATGTGGGTTATGTATAAAGTTAAATTATGGTATGGAAAATGTATTAATTTATTATGGCCAGTGAGATACAGGAATGTTACCTCCACCACTCTCCCAATTGAGATAAAGAGTTTTAAGATTCCGCCTGAGGAGACAGTAACTTTAGGTGAGGCCTGGGATCCAAAGGTGATTTATTTCATATGTATAATCCTGCTATCAGTGATAATTAACGTGTATCTGCTGGTCTCTTTGCGGCGAGAGAGAAAGGTGTCCAGAGCTTGTTTTGTTATTAAAACTAGATCAAAAAGAAAACGCCGTGGCTCTCGATCAGTCCCAGAGTCATCTAGTGACGAGGACTGTGGAGAACCCGTGTCAGTCAAAAAGAAGGCTAAAAAGTTAATTGGTAAAGCAGCTCTAAATGACTTTGCTGATTCTAGCAAGCAGCCAAGGGCATCGGCTGGTATCAACATGGCACCTACTCCTTCTCCCACTCCTTCTCCTTCTTCTTCTCCGTCGGCCATTAACGGAGCAACGTCACTTCCACCCACTCCCTCGGTGGGACCGGAAGTCACTGCCCCAGCAGCTGATTTATCTCAGGACCTGTCAGCTTCCATTAAGGTGGCTGTAAATTCAAACACAGCTCCAGTTAAGGTGGCTCCTTTAAAGACTAGAGCTGGAAAGGGCAAAGATGGAGAAGAAGAGGAGGAGACTGATCCTGGTGAGGGGCCCTCTACTCTAAAAGATCCTGCTCAGGAGGAAGAGAAGGTTTGTTTTAAAGATCTAGCTAACCTAGTGAGATCAAAGCAGGATAGAGATGAAGCTAGGAAGGCAGCTGGCAAAGGTGGTTCTCAGCTTAAAGAGATCCTTAGGAGAATGACAGCAGGATTTTACGGGCAAAGAATTCAGGGAGATGAAGATCAAGATGATATTACAGACTGTTCGTCACCACGGGAGGAATTGAGAAATGTCCGTAAAGATTTCACCAGGGCAGATAAGGAGCCTGTTCTAGCTTGGATTAGTAGGTGTTATGATACAGGTGCTTCAGCTCTAACAGTTGGAGACAAGTCAGCAGCTCAGTTAGGAACTCTCTCAAGGGACAATGGAATAGATAGACATCTAGGTGAAGCTCTCGGTAAGGTTAATCTGTGGATACGCCTTTTAATAGCGGTTGCCCTGAGATACCCTTCCCGAGATGATCTTCCCTGGAATCCTAAACCCTGGACTACCATAGATGAGGGAATTAAGCGCTTGAGAGAATTTGCTGTTAGAGAGCTACTCTATGGTGAACATGAAACTCTGAATCCTGATGACATTCCTGTGGGTATTGGTCTTGCTAAAAAGATCATCAAACTTGCTCCTTCTAATTATGCAAACATTCTGGCAAGCAGAATTGTGTCAAGAAGTTATGGTGGAACTTCTCCCACGGTTGGCCAATTCAGTGATCAAATGAGACAATTGGAGGATAGCATGACACGTGGTTCTTTGGTTTCAGCCATTAAAACTATGTCTGGTGATATTCAGAATTGCATAAGAGAGTTAAAAGATGAATTTAGAAATTCCATATCCCAATTGGCACAAAGGGATAATTTCAATTCTCCCTCCAGATGGGTACAAGTTTCATCTGTGAGGAATACACGTCCTCCAAGGAGGTCATTCCAAAACAGGACATTCCAAAACAGGTCATTCCAAAACAGACCACCAAGGCAATCACGTAGAACTATTTGGATAACTCTGCGTGATCAGTTTGGTGAGAACATGAACCGCTGGGATGGCCAACCAACTTCTAATCTTTTCAGGAGACTGAGGGAATTGCAAAGTGGCAGAACCCAAGGTAGCAATACCAGAAGGGTAGCTGTTACTTCCACAGTTCCCCAGAACGACTCTTATGGCTCCAACAGTGGCTCCAGTTATAACATGCAAAGTTATAACCCTGCACAATATGTGCAATGCACATGTGCGCATGTTCCCCATAACTAGGGGTGCCCTGCCTCCCGCCAGGGGGAGGAGAGGGATAACAGAGATAATAGAATCTATTGGGATGTGTACATCCAGTGGCCTGGCACTTCACAATTTCGGAAGTACAGGGCCTTGGTTGACACAGGAGCTCAGTGCACCATAATACCATCAAATTATCAAGGATCAGAGTCTATAACTATTCTGGGAGTCACTGGTGGATCTCAAGAGTTAAGTAAGGTAGAGGTTAATATAAGTTTGACTGGTAAACAATGGAGGAAGCATACAGTTGTGACCGGACCTGACGCACCTTGTATTTTGGGAATTGATTTTCTGAGAGAAGGGCGTTTCAAAGACCCTAGAGGTTACAAATGGGCTTTTGGAGTAGCTTCTATAGAAATTGATGGACAAAAATTGAAGCTGTCTGCCAGACCTGAACTTTCTGATGAATCTGCAGTTGTGGGACAACATAAGATACAGGACATTAAATTGCCGGTTGCTTCTCAGACTGTGCATCACAGACAATACAGAACCAACCGTGACTCTTTGTTGCCCATTCAGAATCTGATTCGTCAGCTGGAAAGTCAGAAAGTCGTCAGCAAAACTCATTCCCCTTTCAACAGTCCAGTGTGGCCCGTGCAGAAGCAGAATGGAGACTGGCGTCTGACAGTAGACTACCGAGCCCTGAATGAAGTAACACCACCTATGAGTGCAGCAGTACCAGACATGATGGAGCTACAGTATGAGCTGGAATCCAAAGAGGCCAAATGGTATGCTACCATAGACATTGCTAATGCATTTTTCTCTATTCCCATAGCAGAGGAATGCAGGCCTCAGTTTGCTTTCACCTGGAGAGGAATCCAGTACACTTTCAACAGGCTGCCAATGGGCTGGATCCACAGCTCAAGCATCTGTCATGCAGTGATCCACGATGCTCTGGAGAAAGGCGGTGCTCCAGAACACATCCAGTTCATCGATGATATCATCGTCTGGGGTAAAACTGCTGAGGAAGTCTTCAAGAAAGGTAACAAAATCATTGACATTCTTCTGAATGCAGGTTTTGCCATCAAGCGAGACAAGGTGAAAGGACCTACCACAGAGATTCAGTTTCTGGGAGTGAAGTGGCAGGATGGACGCCGACACATTCCAGTGGATGTGATAAATAGAGTCTCTACCATGGCAAATCCCACCAACAAGCAAGAGACCTTACGTTTCTTGGGGATAGTGGGATTTTGGAGACTGCACATTCCTGGATACAGTCAAATTGTGAAACCTCTGTATGATGTGACTCGAAAGAGAAACCATTTCCACTGGGGACCTGAGCAGCAAGCAGCCTTTGACCAGATAAAGCAAGAGGTGATTCAAGCAATGGGTCTGGGACCTGTCCGAGATGGTCCAGACATTAAGAACATTTTGTACACGGCTGCAAGTGACAATGGTCCAACCTGGTGCTTGTGGCAAAAAGCTCCAGGTGAGACACGTGGACGACCTCTTGGTTTCTGGAGTCGAGGTTACAGAGGTTCAGAGGCTAACTATACTCCAACAGAGAAAGAAATCTTAGCTGCCTATGAAGGAGTAAAAGCATCTTCTGAAGTGATTGGAACTGAATCACAACTTCTTCTAGCTCCCAGATTACCAGTTTTGAATTGGATGTTCAAAGGCAAAGGATCCACACCACATCATGCCACAGACTCAACCTGGTCTAAGTGGATGGCTCTGATAACACAGAGAGCTCGAATGGGAAATCTTGAAAGACCTGGTCTAGTGGAGGTGATCTCAAGTTGGCCTGAAGGTATCAACTGTGCTAAACCTCCAGAGGAGAAAGTAACTCGTGCTGAGGAAGCTCCTCCTTACAATGACCTTTCTGATGATGAAAAGAAATATGCTTTGTTCACAGACGGTTCCTGTCGTCTTGTTGGAAACAAGCGAAGGTGGAAGTCTGCAGTGTGGAGTCCAACACGCCGAGTTGCAGAGGCGAAAGATGGAGAAGGAGAATCCAGTCAGTTCGCAGAGGTAAAAGCTGTCCAGCTAGCTCTCGACGTGGCTGAACGTGAGAGATGGCCAAAGCTTTATCTCTACACCGACTCATGGATGGTAGCCAATGCTCTATGGGGTTGGCTAAAGAACTGGAAGAAGAGTGGTTGGCAGAGAAAAGGAAAACCCATTTGGGCAGCCAACCTGTGGCAGGACATTGCTGATCGAATCGAGAGAATTCCAGTGAAAGTGAGACACATCGATGCTCACATTCCTAAGAGCAAAGCTACTGAGGAACAGCAACACAACCATCAGGCAGATCTAGCTGCAAGAGTTTCTCAAGTAGACATGGACTCTAATCTTGATCTCGACTGGAAACACCGAGGTGAGATATTCTTAGCTCGGTGGGCTCACGATTCGTCAGGACATCAAGGCAGAGATGCAACATACCAATGGGTTCGTGACAGATCCATTGACATTTCCATGGATGCTATCACACAAGTCATCCATGACTGTGACATTTGTGCTGCTATTAAGCAGGCAAAACGACTTAAGCCCTTGTGGTATGGTGACAGATGGTCCAAGTACAAGTATGGTGAAGCTTGGCAGATTGACTACATCACTCTACCACGTTCTCGTTCTGGTAAGCAGTACGTGCTTACTATGGTAGAGGCAAACACTGGATGGTTGGAAACTTATCCAGTTCCACATGCAACTGCACGCAACACCATTCTTGGTCTGGAGAGACAGATCCTGTGGAGACACGGAACTCCAGAGAGGATTGAGTCAGACAACGGAACTCATTTCAAGAACAACCTTGTCAAGAACTGGGCAAAAGAGCACGGTATTGAGTGGATATTCCACATTCCCTACTATGCACCAGCTTCAGGGAAGATTGAACGCTATAATGGTTTGTTGAAGACCACTCTCAAAGCCATGGGAGGTGGATCTTTGAAAAACTGGGAAAAACATTTAGCACAAGCAACCTGGCTGGTAAATAGTAGAGGTTCAGTGAACCGAGCTGGACCTGCACATTCAGATTTGTTACGGAAAGTAGAAGGTGATAGAGTTCCTGTTGTTAGAGAAAAGAATCTGTTAGGTAAAACTGTTTGGGTATTTTCACCCTCAGGAGAGGCTAAACCTGTCCGAGGGGTGGTTTCAGCTGAAGGTCCGGGTCACACTTATTGGGTAATGCAAGAGAATGGTGAAATTCAGTGTATTCCACAAAGAAATTTAACTTTAGCTGAGAGAGGTTAATTTCAAACTGCTGTACAGCTACATCGCGTCCAAAGGGAGAATCAACGAGGAGTCTACGGTGCACGAACCCTGAGATCCCTGAGAGCCCTGAGTCAACTAAGAGACCCTGAGAAATCCCTGTTTCCCTTTTCTTCGCTTTGCCGGCGAAGAAATGAACTGTTTTCCATTTTTTCTCGTTTGCTGATTTTCTTGGACTTTTGAATCATCTACATCTGAGCATAGCCGGAATGGACTATGAACTTTACTCACGAACTGTAAATATCGTTTTGGATTGGATGGACAGTATGAACAGCCAATGAAATTGTTTAGAAGGGGTGGACTGTGGCCGGTTGACGTTGCCCCCTTAAGAAAGAGAACATGGTGGACGGAAGTTGGTAAACGGAAGGAATAGTCTAAACTAATTTCATTGGACAAGTGGGAGTGAAGTGGACATTTCCAGCACTTCTCAGTCAGTCTTGCTTCCGCCTTTCTACGGTGCGGCTGCTGTCTGTCCCTGTGCTGGGCTTTCTGCCAAGGCTCCGGCCTTGAGAGAAAAACTGATAAGGCCTGTATTAACTCCTTTCCAATTAACACAAAACTGCTTTTAACTTCTTTCTTTCGCTCTCTCTCTCTTCTAACCTAATCTGGGGAAAGGGGGGAAAGAGGGGAAAGAGGAGGTGGGGGACCCCTCTGCCGAGGGGTTTACTCTCATTTCTGTGTTACTCTGTTGTATATCTTTGTATATATTGTAGATATTGTAAATTTGTAAATAATCCCCTGCATTCTCTACATTGCTTTGTAAATATAGCTCCACTGCTTTGCTAATTCAGCTTGTGAGGTTTTTTTTTTCCTTTCCCTTCAATTTTCTTTTCCCTTTACCTTACAAGGGGGAAGGGAGGAGGCTTCTCGGTCTCACCTTCCATCCCACGACAGACCCCTCAGCCATGGATGAAGGAAGCAGGATGCAGCCACCAACTTCCCATCACTGCCAACTTCTTCAGTGACACTGAGCATGTGTTCATTTCTCATCACCCATTGCTCCAGCCAACAAGACAAACACTCCCTGTCCCCTCTTTGTCTACCCCTTGTCCCCCCCTTCATGTCTCTCCACAGCCTTTGCCCATGAAAAACACCAGGCCACGAGGTGGCAGCGAGTGAGGGGGCACAGTGGGGCCTGTTCCTGGATGAGCTTGGACCTACACAGGCACTGGGCACCATGCCACCTGTCAGTGTCACCCATGGGGACACTACAGGCTGGGCAGGGGGGATGGGGCAGCTGAATATAGTCCCCTCATGCTGGTCCCGTTCTGGGATAAGCAAGTGTCCCATGGACATGCAGGCAAACAGTGGTAGAGTGGCTGACTTCCAAAGTCACAATGCCCAACACGTGCCCACCCTCCCATACCAGTGCCACTAGTGGTCCCTGGGGTCCTCTGGGGAAAAGGAGTGGGGGGAGATGGCAGCCCAAGATACTCAGTAGCTGGAGACTAAGATGAGTGGGAATGGACACCCTCCCCCCCATCACACACAGTGGCCTCTCCCCCTCCCTCCCCACCCCCCATCCCTCAGCCACATGTAATTAATGAGGTCATGAGGCCCATTCCCTCATTAACAGGGCACTTAATTCTTCCATCTCCCAGGCTCAGGGCCACCAGCTGGAGCATTTCCATCCACCCCAGTTCACTCTTTTTCAGTGGGGGGAGGTTTAGTTCCACCTCCCACCTTCAAACACACAGAGCAGAGGAGGACAGATGTGGGCAGGGACACAGCTGCCTGCCTCCACCTTGGCATTGCTGCCGTTGGCGGGACAGGGTGGCTCTTCCTTGGGCACCCCCAGTTTCAGACTGTGGATAGAGGTGGGGAGGTAGCCCTGGTGAGGTCAAGAAAGGAGTGACCTCATCCCACCACCTCAGAGTGACACCATGCCACAGCTGACAGCATGTGTACCTGCTACACAGGTGTATCTACACCTGTGTAGATGTTGCAGCAGGTTCCCTCTGCCCCTTGGGTCACCCCAGTGTCCACATCACTAGCTCAAAGAATCTCCAGACATCAGCACTGTGAGGGTTGGAAGGCACCTCTGGAGATCATCTAGTCCAACCCCCCTGATAAAGCAGCAGACTGCCCAGGATTGCATCCACGTGGGTTTGGAATCTCTCCAGAGAAGGAGACTCCACAACCTCTCTGGGCAGGCTGGCACAGTGCTCTGGAACCCTCATGGGGACAAAAGCTTTTCTTCATGTTCAGGTAGAACCTCCTGGGTTCCAGTTTGTGCCTGTTGCCTCTTGTCCTGTTGCTGGGCACCACTGAAAAGAGCCTGGCCCCATCCTCTTGCCCCCTGCCCTTTAGCTATTGATCAGCATTGAGAAGATTCCCTCTCAGGCTGTTCTTCTCCAGGCTAAACAGCCCCAGGTCTCCCAGCCTTTCCTCCTCACAGAGATGCCCCAGTCCTCTCACAATCTTTGGGTCCTCTGCTGAACTCTCTCCAGCAGTTCCCTGTCTCTCTTGAACTGAGGAGACCAAAACTGGATGCAGTACTCCAGGTGTGGCCTCGCTAGGGCAGACTAGAGGGGCAGAACCCCCTCTCCCCCCTGACCTGCTGGCCACACTCTTCTTAATGCACTGCAAGAGACCATTGGCCTCCTCAGGGAGCTCGAGTTCCCCACGCTGGTGCTACTGGCACTCCCCATCCCACACCTGCATCCAGCCAGGCACATTGCTCCTCCCCAGCACCTCTTCTATGCCTCCCCCCAAATTCAGATGAGTGAGGGGGCAGGTTGGGGACAGGAAGAAGTGGCTCTACCTGCTTCCCACCCCTCTGACATCTCCTTCTCAGCCTTCACTCCCCAGCCCTTCTCCTCTTCCCTGTGGACTGGAGGAGGTGGCAGGATGAATCCCAGCTGCTCCCAGCCATTCTGCTGTATACTGGGGAGGAATTTTAAGTCACTCCAGCAGACTGTAAATATTTGGGCTATGGCTGACAAGGCAAATTTAAATGCTTGGAGAGGGACAAAAGATCTCACAGGATGAGGCAGCGGGGGGTTAGCTGCTCCTAAATCCCTTGGGACCTGCCCAGAACCTCTTCCACCATGAGGGTCTCCCAGCTCCAGCCCATCCCCTGCCCACAGCAGGTACCAGGCTGGAGAAGACCAGCCCCTGTGAGTCCCCATCACTCCCCTGGGAATGCTCCAGCCTTCCCAAAGTGGGTAGTGGGGTTGAGGGACCTGCTGGAGGTGGTCAAGCCTTTTGTGCTGTCACTGGGCAGCACTGGGAAGATCCTGGCTTGACCCTCTTGCTCATCAAGTATTTACAGCTATGGAGAGAACTCTCTGAGCCTCCTTTTGCCTGCTAGCTCTCTCAGCCTCTCCTTTGAGAAGATAAACTCCAGTCCACCATCCTCATGGCCTTTCACTGGACTCCTTCCAGTATATCTATGTCTCACAGAGACTGGGGAGCCCAGAACTGGATCCAGCACTCCAGACTTGGCCTCACCAGTGCTGAGCAGAGGAGAAGGGGCCCCTCCCTCCCTCGACCTGCTGGCAATGCTTTGCCCTATGAAGCTCACAGTACCCTCAACCCTCCTTATAGCAAGGACATTGTTTGCTCATGGTCAACCTGGTGTCCACCAGCACACTCAGCTGCTCTTCTGTTGAGGTCCTTTCCAATTGGGTGGCCATTGCTATATCTGTTTGCACCTCCCAGGGGCAGAACTTCATACCTCTCCTTGTAGAACTTCATGATAATCCTCTCTAATCACTTCTCCATCTTCTCCAGGTACCTCTGGCATCTCCACCACTCCCAGCCCTATGTCATCAGGAGCCTCCTTGCAGGTCCACACCAATTTGTGGGTGACTTTGTCCCCAGGGGCCCTAGTGCCAGGGTGTGTTGTGCAGGGCTGGGCAGGTTGGTGACTGCATGCAGAGGGCTGGTGGCACTGGGTCAGAGCAAAGCTCCAGCTAGATCAGCATCATGCCTTTCTGATGGAGGTAGAGCAAGATGGAGGGATGCCTGCACCCCTGCCAAATGCATCCCAGGGGGAGAGAAGGATAATAGAGGGACCCAGTGCCATGGAACCACCCAGACACATGATGCTCCCCATGGGTGCACCCTTAGGCAGGGGGAAAGCTGCTTCTGGGGTAAGCCATTCCATCCACCACTGCCAGGACAGATCTGATCTTTGCAGGCCTGGGGTGATCAGATTAAGTGGTGGTTCTGGCCTGGCTTTGGAAGGAGCTGATTTTCTCCACTTAAAAGCAAGAGAGCATCCCAAAGCTCTGCTAGTGGCCCCAGCCATAGAGATAACATGTCCTTGTCCATCCTAGTGCATCTTGGCCATCAGTAATGCCCAAATCCCCTTGGAGGTTTGGGCACAGATATCCAGGCACCATTTCAGGTATGTCTTAGGTCTGCTCTTCATGCATCTCCTATCTGTGCCTCAGTTTCCCCACACTGCTCAAGATAGGGCACTCAGCCCTGCCCCGCCTGGGTCACACAGCAGGTGCTGGTGATTGTTGGATGCTTCTTGTCTGCTGCACAGAGAAGAGGGAGGTCTCCAGCTCGAGCACAGGCTGCAGAGATGCAGGAAGGGGTTGGGTTTTGGGGGGTCCCATGGAAAAAGCCACTGCAGGGTTCCCTCCAGCCTTGGATCAGTGGGTGATGGTGGGATGGGAGAGGCTGGGGAGCCCTGAAGTGCTCTGCCCTACCCAGCAGCCTTAGGTCAATCTCCCACTGAGCCCTGAGGATGCTGCAGCCCAAGATCCTTCTCCCACTGAGCCCCGAGGATGCTGCAGCCTGAGGTCAATCTCCCACTGAGCCCTGAGGATGATGCAGCCCAAGATCCTTCTCCCACTGAGCCCCAAGGATGCTGCAGCCCAAGATCCTTCTCCCACTGAGCCCCGAGGATGCTGCAGCCTGAGGTCAATCTCCCACTGAGCCCTGAGGATGCTGCAGCCCAAGATGCTTCTCCCTCTGAGCCCTGAGGATGCTGCAGCCTAAGATCCTTCTCCCACCAAGCCCTGAGGATGCTGCAGCCCAAGATCCTTCTCCCACTGAGCCCTCAGGATGCTGCAGCCCAAGATCCTTCTCCCACTGAGAAGGTCAGCCTAAGGTCCTTGTGCTGAGCTCTGAGGATGCTGCAGCCCTGGGAGAGCTTAAAGCTGAGCCACTCCTTTCCCCCTCTCTGCTATCCACGGGAAAGGTCAGGAGAGGGTCAAACAGAGGCTTATCCTGAAGCAATTGTCACACTTCACCATCCCTGCAGCACAAAACCACGGAGCTGCAGAAGAGGGAGGTCCCAAGATACCAGGACCCAGCCCCTCCTCCTCCTTCTCACCCAGCACCCAAGGGAAGGAGCAGAGCCAGGGCTGGGGTTCAAACCAATCTTTTATTTCTCTCTCTACTACTCAGCGGTACAAATAGACTTTGGCATGAGAAGCAGAGAAAAACCTCGCAGGGGGGCGGGGGTGGGGTAGGGGAGGCACGGAGCATGGATCCCTGTGGGTGCCTTAGGATGAGAAAGATGCAGAGAGTGAAAAGGAATTCCATGGAGCCACCAGCGAGTTTCCCCCCTTCCCCAAGAGATATTTAGGGGTTTCTACAGCTAGGATGATTAGTGGCATTGATAATAAATATCCTCTGTGGTATCTAACAGTATGTACAAGTTGTCAAGTATTAGAAATACATTGGTTTTCTTCTCTTAAAAGGTGAGAAAAACAAGCAGGCTGGGTGCCTTGGCTGTCCCCAGAGTCCCCCCTGGTTACCCCCCAGGGCTCAAATAGCATATTGTGATCTCCCCCGGGTGTCCCCACTGGTCTGTGTTTGGGTGCTGGCAGAGGGGACCGTGACCCTGGGCTGCTCCTTGTGCACCTAGGGGCTGCCCTTTGTGTGGAGAGAAGTCTTTGCCTCCTCCTTGCCCTGATGGGGTGGCCAGGAGGTGACCTCTGGGGTGTTCTGGTTCTTAGCCCCCACGAGCATCCACTGGTCTGGGCTCAAAGTGTCAGGGCAAGGTGGGATGTGGGTCAAAAGGGGACTGGTGCAACTAGGGAGTTGAGGAAGAAGGGCAAAAAACTCTTCTAATGCTCTGGGTTGTCCCCCAGGAAAGCTCCCCAAGGGGAATAGCTCAGGCTTTAGAGCTGCTGCAGGGCAGGATGGAGGTGGGGGTTCCAGAACTGTCAGAAGAGAGGATGGAGATGTGGGTCCTAGAGGTGCCACAGGGGAGGACAGAGAGGGGAGTCCCAGAGCTGCTGCAAGAGAGGATAGGGATGGGAGTCCCAGAGCTGTCACAAGGGAGGATGGAAACGGGGCGAGAGCTGCCGCTGCCCATCCTGCCTCCTGTGGATGGTTCTGGGCTTCCCACTGCCTCGCCCCCAGGAGTTTGCCCACGTTTGCCCATGTAAGAAGGGTTAAGCTAACCCCATTAGGCTCTCCGGGGGCTGCCCAGGCGTTTTGGGCAGCCTACGTGACTCACAGCTTGTTTCCTGGGCCGCAGGGGCAGGCTGCTGTGTGCAGTGGACGAAAAAGCTCTGTCTAAGCCCCTCTTAGCCTGATTTGTTCACTGATGCGTGCCTGCCTTCACCACGGCATCCCTCGCTGCCCGGGGACCTGCCTTCCCCCGGGGCAGCCTGTGGCTGGAGGAGGTTGAGGAAGGAGGGGACTGGGACCTTGCCGCTGCCCACTGGTGGTGCCGGGAGCCCCATGTCCTCCTCTTCCCATGTCCCTTGAGGCCTCCGGTTCACACACATCCAGTTCAGGGCCGTGCTCAGGCTGCCGCGGGGCTACCGCGGGGCAATTATGAGGCTACCAAAAGGCTGCCCCAGCTACTTGCACAGAGGTATTGTGGTAGGAGGTGCAGGCAAACCCCCTCCCCACCTCATGAGGTTAAAACACTCTCTAGCTCAAATTTCACATTTTTGAGGAGTGGTTTTTGTGTTTGGTTGTTGTTTGTTTTTTTTTTTTTTCAAAACAGAATAAAAATTAAATTAAAAGAAAAGAAACCAAAAGCAGCAGATCCCTTCTTCCCGCTTCAGTGAGGGCCAGAACAACCTCACTGTTGCTTCTGCATCCTCCTGGATGTCCTAAACTGCTGCCTCCCCCTCCACAGCTAGACCCTGGGGTTCGTTTCCTCCTGCCGTGACCAGGAAAGGTCCCTGGCCACGGGGCTCGCCCGGCGCTCAGCATCCTGCGTGTTGTCCTTGCCCACGGGGGCCAAGGTGGGGGCCTAGGGGGGGCACAGGTGAGGATGGAGCGGGGCTACACGGAGCTGCGGCGCTTGGTGAGCCCCTGGAAAGCCGCCAGGCTGTGGAACCCGGTGGAGACGGAGCTGATGGCCGAGCGGCGGGCGTTGCAGAAGCATTTGTTGGAAGGCGTCTCCAGGCAGTGCCCGGGCGAGGAGTGGCTCTGCTCCACACAGGTATCCGAGGTGGAGAGGTCCCTGGGGATGATCATCGGGATGGAGTACTGCAGCTTCTCCCGGCTCTTGTACCACAGGCACGAGCACATGGACTGGAAGTGGAGAACCTCTGCGTAGACGTTCCGAAAGCCGCCGCCGCCGCCTCCCGTCGCCGCCGCAGGCACGGCCGAGGAGGCGTCGGCGGTGTGGACGCTGCCAGCTTGGCCGTTGCGGGTGAGCAGCGCCCGGTGCTCGGCGTCCCGCTTCTCGTCTTCGGCGTTCATGGTCATGAAGCGCAGCACCACCAGGTTGAGGAAAGCTCCGATGACGGTCAGCCCGGTCAGGATGTAGACGAAGCTGAAGGCCACGTACTGCGGCTTGTTCTGCAGGGCTTCGTCCTTCTGCAGGGCCACGTAGTCCCCGAAGCCGATGGTGGTGAGAGTGATGAAGCAGTAGTAGTAGGCGTGGAAGAAGCTCCAGTGCTCGTAGTAGGAGAAGGCAGCTGCCCCGATGCAGAGGGTGCTGATGCAGGAGAAGAACCCAATGGTGACCATATTAGCCATGGAGACCTCCGCTCGCCTCATGCCAAGGCACTTCTTGATGCGGTGGAGGAGGTACTTGACGAAGGTATTGATCCTCTCACCCAAGCTCTGGAACATGACGAGAGTGAGTGGGATCCCCAGCAAGGCATAGACCATGCAGAAGACCTTCCCCCCATCTGTGCTGGGGGCTGCATGGCCATAACCTGGGAAGCAAAGCCACAGAGGGGGATCAGCTTGGTGGGCTGGGAGGGCTCCAAGGTGTGCATCAGCTCAAACCACTTCCCCGACAGAGCCAGCAGTGGTGGACCCCAAACCTCGCTGGTCTCATCCTCACCTCCAGGCAGAAAGACTGACCACGGATGGCTGGGCAGCCTGGGGGGACAATGCAGTCTCTAAATGAAAACTAAGAGGAGGGAGCTGGAAAAGGGGGAAAGCCCTCAGCTTGTGGGGAAACAGAGTTGTGGGGCTGGTGGAGGATGATGGGCAAGGTGCTGCACTGCTGAGCTGAGGAGGGGAGGGGATGCTTGGATGGACCCTGTCTGAACTGGGTGCAGTGTTCCCCAGCCTTGGGGGTTTGGAAATTGGAGATGGCTCTTCCCTTCAAAAGCCATCCCAGGATGGCCCATCTCCAAACAGATGAGTGGAGAAGGTCAGGAGATGGGGAAGGCAGGGATTTTTATGTGCTCAGGAGACAACATCTCAGTCTTAGCTGTCACCTCAGCCCCATGCCCCTGTGTCCCCATGTCCCCATGTCCCTATGGCCCTGTGCCTCACTGCCCGCTCCTGAGGCCAGCCCTAGAGGGGCTCCATCTGGGCTTCACTTAATCTCCTGCCCACAAAACCCCCCTTGGATAGGACTTATTGTGCCTCAGTACTGGAGGATTATTTGTCCCTTATGGATCCTGGGTGCCTGCAGCCAGGCAGAAGGAGGCAGCCAGTGGCATGGGGGTGTGCCCAGATGGGGTGCCTGAGAATCTGCAGGAGGTGCCCTCACTGCCAGGTACCAGCTTCTCCCTTTCCCTTTCCCTTTCCCCTTCCCTTTCCCTTTTCCCTTCCCTTTCCCCTTCCCCTTCCCTTTCCCCTTCCCCTTCCCCTTCCCCTTCCCCTTCCCCTTCCCCTTCCCCTTCCCCTTCCCCTTCTTCTCCTTCTCCTTCTCCTTCTCCTTCTCCTTCTCCTTCTCCTTCTCCTTCTCCTTCTCCTTCTCCTTCTCCTTCTCCTTCTCCTTCTCCTTCTCCTTCTCCTTCTCCTTCTCCTTCTCCTTCTCCTTCTCCTTCTCCTTCTCCTTCTCCTTCTCCTTCTCCCTTTCCCTTTCCCCCTTTCCCCTCACCAGCACTGCATACCCTGTGAGAAGCACTGGTCCAAGGGCTACCAAGCCCTTGGACCTACCTTTAGCTCCAGTACCCAGAGCCAGCAGGCCAGGGGCAGGGGCAGCACCCATTTATCCAAGGCCTATCCCAGCAAATTAAACTGCACCCAGCACCCACAGCCATGTGATGCCACAGCAACCCCTGAGCCGGTGGGAGCAGTGGATGGGAGCTTGTCCTGCTCTGGCTGGATCCTGGCTGGACAGAGGCAGGTGGCATCCCTCCCTGTTACCCTCACTGTCATCCTTGATGGCAGCCCCAGGAAGCCAAGGCTTAAGCCAGGCCAGAGCGAGCTGAAAACAAGGATCATCCATACAAGCTGCCCCTGAGGAGCTGGTGTGACCTGTCCCAGCTGCCAGCATCACCAGCTTGGGCTGCAGCATTGGGGGCTGAAGAACATGACCAGAGAGCATCACCAGAGAGCAGTGCTGCTCTCATCAGTGCCAGGTGCCACCCTGCCCCTTCCCTCAAAGATGGAAAGGGGAACTGCCACTTGCTGTCCTCTCCCTGCCTGCCACTTGCTGTCACCTCCCCAACAGCAGAAGGGACATCAAGGCAATGCCGATGCCACCCAGATGGCCACCAGGTCCCACAGCAGAGCTGGATGGTGAATTTCAACCCAGGGCAGGCACCAAGCCCTCACCCTACCCTTCACCTCCTGCCAGACACCTCCATCCCCTCCCAACACCCCATTCCTCTGCATCAGCCTGTCCAGAAGGGAGTTTTCTAGGGTGGTGTGGCCGGTTGACGTTGCCCCCTTAAGAAAGGGAACATGGTGGACGGAAGTTGGTAAACGGAAGGAATAGTCTAAACTAATTTCATTGGACGAGTGGGAGGAAGCACTTTTCGGAACTGGGAGTGAACTGGACATTTCCACGACTTTTCTATCAGTCTTGCTTCCGCCTTTCTACGGTGCGGCTGCTCTCTGTCCCTGTGCTGGGCTTTCTGCCAAGGCTCCGGCCTTGAGAGAAAAACTGATAAGGCCTGTATTGACTCCTTTCCAATTAACACAAAACTGCTTTTAACTTCTTTCTTTCGCTCTCTCTCTCTTCTAACCTAATCTGGGGAAAGGGGGGAAAGAGGGGAAAGAGGAGGTGGGGAACCCCCCTCTCTGCCGAGAGGGGTTCACTCTCATTTCTGTGTTACTCTGTTGTATATCTTTGTATATATTGTAGATATTGTAAATTTGTAAATATCTCCCTGCAAACCCTACATCGCTTTGTAAATATAGCTCCACTGCTTTGCTAATTCAGCTTGCGAGTTTTTTTTTCCTTTCCCTTCAATTTTTTTTCCCTTTTACTTTACAAAGGGGGAAGGGAGGAGGCTTCTCGGCCTTACCTTCCATCCCACCACATTTTTTTTATTGGCGCCCAACGTGGGGCTCGATAATTAGTTCAATTTATTATTTGATTGATTTAGTGTTTTCCAGCTGAATTAGCAAACATGAAGGTATTGTGGTTTGTGGAGCGATTATTCTTTTCAATTTTTGGGGCTCTGGTTTACAGATATTGTTTGGGTTTGATTTTGGATTACCTGGGTAAATATTTGGTGCGGACAATTTATATGTGGGTTATGTATAAAGTTAAATTATGGTATGGAAAATGTATTAATATTTTATGGCCAGTGAGATACAGGAATGTTACCTCCACCACTCTCCCAATTGAGATAAAGAGTTTTAAGATTCCGCCTGAGGAGACAGTAACTTTAGGTGATGCCTGGGATCCAAAGGTGATTTATTTCATGTCTATAATTCTGCTGCTGGTGATAATTATCGTGTATCTCCTGATTTCTTTACGGCGAGAGAGAAAGGTGTCCAGGGCTTGTTTTGTTATTAAAACTAGATCAAAAAGAAAACGCCGTGGCTCTCGATCAGTCCCAGAGTCATCTAGTGATGAGGACTGTGGAGAACCCGTGTCAGTTAAAAAGAAGGCTAAAAAGTTAATTGGTAAAGCAGCTCTAAATGACTTTGCTGATTCTAGCAAGCAGCCAAGGGCATCGGCTGGTATCAACATGGCGCCTACTCCTTCTCCTACTCCTTCTCCTTCTTCTTCTCCATCGGCCATTAACGGAGCAACGTCACTTCCACCCACTCCCTCGGTGGGACCGGAAGTCACTGCCCCAGCAGCTGATTTATCTCAGGACCTGTCAGCTTCCATTAAGGTGGCTGTAAATTCAAACACAGCTCCAGTTAAGGTGGCTCCTTTAAAGACTAGAGCTGGAAAGGGCAAAGATGGAGAAGAAGAGGAGGAGACTGATCCTGGTGAGGGGCCCTCTACTGTAAAAGATCCTGCTCAGGAGGAAGAGAAGGTTTGTTTTAAAGATCTAGCTAACCTAGTGAGATCAAAGCAGGATAGAGATGAAGCTAGGAAAGCAGCTGGCAAAGGTGGTTCTCAGCTTAAAGAGATCCTTAGGAGAATGACAGCAGGATTTTATGGGCAAAGAATTCAGGGAGATGAAGATGAAGATGATATTACGGACTGTTCGTCACCACGGGAGGAATTGCAAAATGTCCGTAAAGATTTCACCAGGGCAGATAAGGAGCCAGTTCTAGCTTGGCTTAGTAGGTGTTATGATACAGGTGCTTCAGCTCTAACAGTTGGAGACAAGTCAGCAGCTCAGTTAGGAACTCTCTCAAGGGACAATGGAATAGATAGACATCTAGGCGAAGCTCTCGGTAAGGTTAATCTGTGGATACGCCTTTTAATAGCGGTTGCCCTGAGATACCCTTCCCGAGATGATCTTCCATGGAATCCTAAACCCTGGACTACCATAGATGAGGGAATTAAGCGCTTGAGAGAATTTGCTGTTAGAGAGCTACTCTATGGTGAACATGAAACTCTGAATCCTGATGACGTTCCTGTGGGTATTGGTCTTGCTAAAAAGATTATCAAACTTGCTCCTTCTAATTATGCAAATATTCTGGCAAGCAGAATTGTGTCAAGAAGTTATGGTGGAGCTTCTCCTACGGTTGGCCAATTCAGTGATCAAATGAGACAATTGGAGGATAGCATGACACGTGGTTCTTTGGTTTCAGCCATTGAAACTCTGTCTGGAAAAATTGAAAATTGCATGAAGGATCTAAAAGATTCCATATACCAATTGGCACAGAAGGATAATTTCAATTCTTCCTCCAGGTGGGTACAAGTCTCATCTGTGAGGAATACACGTCCTCCAAGGAGGTCATTCCAAAACAGGTCATTCCAAAACAGGTCATTCCAAAACAGACCACCAAGGCAATCACGTAGAACTATTTGGATAACTCTGCATGATCAGTTTGGTGAGAACATGAACCGCTGGGATGGCCAACCAACTTCTAATCTTTTCAGGAGACTGAGGGAATTGCAAAGTGGCAGAACCCAAGGTAGCAATACCAGAAGGGTAGCTGTTACTTCCACAGTTCCCCAGAACGACTCTTATGGCTCCAACAGTGGCTCCAGTTATAACATGCAAAGTTATAACCCTGCACAATATGTGCAATGCACATGTGCGCATGTTCCCCATAACTTGGGGTGCCCTGCCTCCCGCCAGGGGGAGGAGAGGGATAACAGAGATAATAGAATCTATTGGGATGTGTACATCCAGTGGCCTGGCACTTCACAATTTCAGAAGTACAGGGCCTTGGTTGACACAGGAGCTCAGTGCACCATAATACCATCAAATTACCAGGGATCGGAGTCTATAACTATTCTGGGAGTCACTGGTGGATCTCAAGAGTTAAGTAAGGTAGAGGTTAATATAAGTTTAACTGGTAAACAATGGAGGAAGCATACAGTTGTGACCGGACCTGACGCACCTTGTATTTTGGGAATTGATTTTCTGAGAGAAGGGCGTTTCAAAGACCCTAGAGGTTACAAATGGGCTTTTGGAGTAGCTTCTATAGAAATTGATGGACAAAAATTGAAGCTGTCTGCCAGACCTGAACTTTCTGATGAATCTGCAGTTGTGGGACAACATAAGATACAGGACATTAAATTGCCGGTTGCTTCTCAGACTGTGCATCACAGACAATACAGAACCAACCGTGACTCTTTGTTGCCCATTCAGAATCTGATTCGTCAGTTGGAAAGTCAGAAAGTCGTCAGCAAAACTCATTCCCCTTTCAACAGTCCAGTGTGGCCTGTGCGGAAGCAGAATGGAGACTGGCGTCTGACAGTAGACTACCGAGCCCTGAATGAAGTAACACCACCTATGAGTGCAGCAGTGCCAGACATGATGGAGCTGCAGTATGAGCTGGAATCCAAAGAGGCCAAATGGTATGCTACCATAGACATTGCTAATGCATTTTTCTCTATTCCCATAGCAGAGGAATGCAGGCCTCAGTTTGCTTTCACCTGGAGAGGAATCCAGTACACTTTCAACAGGCTGCCAATGGGCTGGATCCACAGCTCAAGCATCTGTCATGCAGTGATCCACGATGCTCTGGAGAAAGGAGGTGCTCCAGAACACATCCAGTTCATTGATGATATCATCGTCTGGGGTAAAACTGCTGAGGAAGTCTTCAAGAAAGGTAACAAAATCATTGACATTCTTCTGAATGCAGGTTTTGCCATCAAACGAGACAAGGTGAAAGGACCTACCACAGAGATTCAGTTTCTGGGAGTGCGGTGGCAGGATGGACGCCGACACATTCCAGTGGATGTGGTAAATAGAGTCTCTACCATGGCAAGTCCCACCAACAAGCAAGAGACCCTACGTTTTTTGGGGATAGTGGGATTTTGGAGACTGCACATTCCTGGATACAGTCAGATTGTGAAACCTCTGTATGATGTGACTCGAAAGAGAAACCATTTCCACTGGGGACCTGAACAACAAGCAGCCTTTGACCAGATAAAGCAAGAGGTGATTCAAGCAATGGGTCTGGGACCTGTCCGAGATGGTCCAGACATTAAGAACATTTTGTACACGGCTGCAAGTGACAATGGTCCAACCTGGTGCTTGTGGCAAAAAGCTCCAGGTGAGACACGTGGACGACCTCTTGGTTTCTGGAGTCGAGGTTACAGAGGTTCAGAGGCTAATTATACTCCAACAGAGAAAGAAATCTTAGCTGCCTATGAAGGGGTAAAAGCATCTTCTGAAGTGATTGGAACTGAATCACAACTTCTCTTAGCTCCCAGATTACCAGTTTTGAATTGGATGTTCAAAGGCAAAGGATCCACACCACATCATGCCACAGACTCAACCTGGTCTAAGTGGATGGCTCTGATAACACAGAGAGCTCGAATGGGAAATCTTGAAAGACCTGGTCTAGTGGAGGTGATCTCAAGTTGGCCTGAAGGTATCAACTGTGCCAAACCTCCAGAGGAGTAAGTAACTCGTGCTGAGGAAGCTCCTCCTTACAATGACCTCTCTGATGATGAAAAGAAATATGCTTTGTTCACAGACGGTTCCTGTCGTCTTGTTGGAAACAGTCGAAGGTGGAAGTCTGCAGTGTGGAGTCCAACACGCCGAGTAGCAGAGGCGAAAGATGGAGAAGGAGAATCCAGTCAATTCGCAGAGGTAAAAGCTGTCCAGCTAGCTCTCGACGTAGCTGAACGTGAGAGATGGCCAAAGCTTTATCTCTACACCGACTCATGGATGGTAGCCAATGCTCTATGGGGTTGGCTAAAGAACTGGAAGAAGAGTGGTTGGCAGAGAAAAGGAAAACCCATTTGGGCAGCCAACCTGTGGCAGGACATTGCTGATCGAATCGAGAGAATTCCAGTGAAAGTGAGACACATCGATGCTCACATTCCTAAGAGCAAAGCTACTGAGGAACAGCAACACAACCATCAGGCAGATCTAGCTGCAAGAGTTTCTCAAGTAGACATGGACTCTAATCTTGATCTCGACTGGAAACACCGAGGTGAGATATTCTTAGCTCGGTGGGCTCACGATTCGTCAGGACATCAAGGCAGAGATGCAACATACCAATGGGCTCGTGACAGATCCATAGACATTTCCATGGATGCTATCACACAAGTCATCCATGACTGTGACATTTGTGCTGCTATTAAGCAGGCAAAACGACTTAAGCCCTTGTGGTATGGTGACAGATGGTCCAAGTACAAGTATGGTGAAGCTTGGCAGATTGACTACATCACTCTACCACGTTCTCGTTCTGGTAAGCAATACGTGCTTACTATGGTAGAGGCAAACACTGGATGGTTGGAAACTTATCCAGTTCCACATGCAACTGCGCGCAACACCATTCTTGGTCTGGAGAGACAAATCCTGTGGAGACACGGAACTCCAGAGAGGATTGAGTCAGACAACGGAACTCATTTCAAGAACAACCTTGTAAAGAACTGGGCAAAAGAGCACGGTATTGAGTGGATATTCCACATTCCCTACTATGCACCAGCTTCAGGGAAGATTGAACGCTACAACGGTTTGTTGAAGACCACTCTCAAAGCCATGGGAGGTGGATCTTTGAAAAACTGGGAAAAATATTTAGCACAAGCAACCTGGCTGGTAAATAGTAGAGGTTCAGTGAACCGAGCTGGACCTGCACATTCAGATTTGCTACGGAAAGTAGAAGGTGATAGAGTTCCTGTTGTTAGAGAAAAGAATCTGTTAGGTAAAACTGTTTGGGTATTTTCACCCTCAGGAGAGGCTAAACCTGTCCGAGGGGTGGTTTCAGCTGAAGGTCCGGGTCACACTTATTGGGTAATGCAAGAGAATGGTGAAATTCAGTGTATTCCACAAAGAAATTTAACTTTAGCTGAAAGAGGTTAATTTTGAACTGTTGTACAGCTACATCGCGCCCAAAGGAAGAATCAACGAGGAGTCTACGGTGCACGAACCCTAAGATCCCTGAGAGCCCTGAGTCAACTAAGAGACCCTGAGAATCCCTGTTTCCCTTTTCTTTGCTTCGTCGGCGAAGAAATGAACTGTTTTCCATTTTTCTCATTTTCTGATTTTCTTGGACTTTTGAATCATCTACATCTGAGCATAGCCGGAATGGACTATGAACTTTACTCACGAACTGTAAATATCGTTTTGGATTGGATGGACAGTATGAACAGCCAATGAAATTGTTTAGAAGGGGTGGACTGTGGCCGGTTGACGTTGCCCCCTTAAGAAAGGGAACATGGTGGACGGAAGTTGGTAAACGGAAGGAATAGTCTAAACTAATTTCATTGGACGAGTGGGAGGAAGCACTTTTCGGAACTGGGAGTGAACTGGACATTTCCACGACTTTTCTATCAGTCTTGCTTCCGCCTTTCTACGGTGCGGCTGCTCTCTGTCCCTGTGCTGGGCTTTCTGCCAAGGCTCCGGCCTTGAGAGAAAAACTGATAAGGCCTGTATTGACTCCTTTCCAATTAACACAAAACTGCTTTTAACTTCTTTCTTTCGCTCTCTCTCTCTTCTAACCTAATCTGGGGAAAGGGGGGAAAGAGGGGAAAGAGGAGGTGGGGAACCCCCCTCTCTGCCGAGAGGGGTTCACTCTCATTTCTGTGTTACTCTGTTGTATATCTTTGTATATATTGTAGATATTGTAAATTTGTAAATATCTCCCTGCAAACCCTACATCGCTTTGTAAATATAGCTCCACTGCTTTGCTAATTCAGCTTGCGAGTTTTTTTTTCCTTTCCCTTCAATTTTTTTTCCCTTTTACTTTACAAAGGGGGAAGGGAGGAGGCTTCGCGGCCTTACCTTCCATCCCACCACAGGTGGGATTGCAGGACACAAGCTTTAAGCAGTGTCTGTGGGCCTTGTTGCTGCAGAGCACCCTCCTGCCTGCCCTCATCCACACAGCCTCCCTCCTCCAGCTATATTTAGCTCTGTTTCCCAGGGGAAAGGAGTTTATGAGCTCTTGCAGCATGTCCAAGCATCCGTCAATCTGCCAACCCCCTCCTTTCTCCACTCCAGCAGGCACTGCCTGAGGCCGGGGGAAGGCTACTGGGAGAAGGGATTCAGCATCCCCGCTCCTCTCTCGTCTCCTGCCTCCCTCCTGCAGCCTCCCCTAACCTCCCCACAGGCTGGGTGCGCCTCCATGGGCTGTCCCCAGAGGGATGCTGCCACGGGAGAGGGCGGTCAGGGTGTCCTAGGCAGTGGCTGAGGGTGCTGTGGGCAGGCAGGGAGCACAGCCTGTGTTCCCAGGGAGAAGAGATGACATGTCCCTGAGGAACGCGGGCAGCTTGTGTCCTTTTTAGAGCTGCGGAGTAGCAGGGCTGGATCTGGCGGTGGCTGCGGGAAGCAGGTGCAGGTCCGGGCTGGCCTCTGGCCTGCAGCAAATCCCAGGCTGTGGCAGCGATGGATGGTGGGGATTAGGGGGGCAGCTGCTGGGGAGGGGGGAAGAGGGGTGGGGGTGTGGAACTTTGCAGAGCGGGGGTTGGAGGGTGCTGGGAAGGAAGCAAGAGGAATCATGGGATGTGGCACTGGGTCCTGAAGGGGTATGGGAGGGGATTTAGCCCTCCACAGAGGGGATGGAGGGAGCCAGAGCAGGGGATGGAGGAGCAAGAACAGAGGATGGAGGGAGCCAGAGCAGGGGATGGAGGAGCAAGGACAGGGGATGGAGGGAGCCAGAGCAAACAGATGGAGGGGCTGGATGGCAGCGTCCACCTCCAAGGGATAGAATAGAATAGAATAGAATAGAATAGAATAGAATAGAATAGAATAGAATAGAATAGAATAGAATAGAATTAACCAGGTTGGAAAAGACATTTGAGATCATCAAGTCCAACCTATCACCCAACACCATCTAATCAACTAAACCATGGCACCAAGCACCCCAGCCAGTCTCTTCCTGAACACCTCCAGGGATGGTGACTCCACCACCTCCCTGGGCAGCACATTCCAATGGCCAATCTCTCTTTCTGGGAAGAACTTCTTCCTAACATCCAGCCTGAACCTCCCCTGGCACAGCTTGAGACTGTGTCCTCTTGTTCTGGTGCTGGTTGCCTGGGAGAAGAGACCAACCCCCTCCTGGCCACAACTGCCCTTCAGGTAGTTGTAGACAGCAAGAAGGTCTCCCCTGAGCCTCCTCTTCTCCAGGCTAAGCAACCCCAGCTCCCTCAGCCTCTCCTCATAGGGCTGTGCTCCAAACCCCTCCCCAGCTTTGTTGCCCTTCTCTGGACACCTTCCAGCAACTCAACATCTTTCCTGAACTGAGTGGCCCAGAACTGCCAGAGCCCTTCACCATGTTCTCTGACCAGATGCTGCTGCTTTCTCTGTCCATTGCAGGAGTCATGGGGGATGGTGGTGAAGGTTCAGGCATCTTGGCTTTTGGCATCGTGGTGAAGGCACATTATGCTCAGATGTTGAATCTTGTCCCAGCATGTGGACAAGTTCCCCCTCCTCCAGGAGGAAGACAAAAGCCAAGGCATTAGCCAGGCCAGCATGCACCCAGCGCATGCAGTGCTCGTGCAAACACCAAGTATGGGCATAATTCTTGCTTCACGCTTTCTATAGGCTGAAGCCAGTTGTTTATGAGAGTGCCCATTGGTCAAGCCCAGCCTCGAGGAATCTATAAGTATCACCGCAGTTGGTAAACAAGTTGCCCCCTCATTCACTTTGTCTCTGTGCTTGCTCGAGAGAGCAACTCTCGAGCTGCAGCCTTTGCCATTGAGCTTATTGTTGTTAGCTTCTGTTATACATGCACGCATACTGAAAGCCTCTGCATCGTGAGAAGCAATCGTGAGGATCATATCCACAGAGGGAGGACCTTCTCTGCGCCCAAGGAGCCCAGTGTCGCTACAGCCAGTTGTACTGACCGGGAGAGCCCACTTGTGCCACCGGAGGACTGGACCAACCCCCGAGGGTAAGATCTGCCCAGTTGCCGGGGAGAAAGGACTTGATTGAGACCAAGTCCACATATGCCTAGCCCTGCTCTGAGCCCCGTGAACCTCAGGGAAGACTAAAGCATTGTTTGTGCCTATACTGCACCGAACCCGGGATGACTCTGAGAGTCCCGCTGTTCCTTTAAGCTCTGTAAACAAGAATCCGCCGCCTAATGCAGCTGCATTCTCTTCCCGAGGCTGTTTGCATCAGCCCCGAGAATCGCCGTGGTTGGGCCGACCTTGTAGCTTTGCCTGCTGCCGTGTCGTCCGAGCCCGCCTACCGGCAACCATCACCCCGCCCTGTCATGTGATCCGACTCCTGAGGGCCGACTCCATGGGCCGACCCCAACCAGGACCGATCCCTGTTGTCTGAAGAGAATCGAATGAGTCCTGAAAGGAACCTGCTTCCGTGGTAAGCCCAGGTTCCATTATTCCCTCTTCCCTGCTGTGAAGAGAGGAGACAGTAACCCAACACCGCCATCCAACTCGACTAGGAACCAGTCCAGCGGCAGTCATCTGCAGGACCCCCACCTTGCTACAAACAACAGCTACAGAGCATTTTCCACGTGCTTTCCATCCACTAGCACTCAGTTCGAAGTATCCGCGTCTAGCAGAACAAGCGCTGACGCATAGAAAGATTACAATATCGCTGTGTATAGCTAGAAGCCGCCCGCGTCCCGCCGAGTCGCCATCTAGTGGCCAAGCGGTGGAACTGCACCCTTCGTTATGTAAATATTGAAATGGTCTATAGATAGTTCAATTAAGTTCTAATCATAACACTAAGCCACTTGTGGAATGTATTTCACGAACGTGCACTAGAACATGTATATAAATTGGTGATTCATCGGTTATTAATAGTTTGATATTAATAAAAATAATATTTTCATAATTCATATTTCATATTAATAAATGTAATACCCTCTTCACCACAGGGATATCTGCTAAAGCATTGACCACCCTGGGGGTCTCTAATGCTTTAGAGCAAACCCAGTTGCTGTCCCAGCCTGGGATGAAGACAACTCTGGTCCTTCCAAGCTGGGGAAAATCCAATCCTGGTCCTTCCAAGCTTTGGACAAACCTAGCTCTGGTTCTTCTAAGCCTGGTTTCACATGGCCATGAAACCCCCACACAGCAACTGCACCTGTAGAATCCACAGTCAGAGGTGACCCAGGGATGCCACAGTGGAGGAAAAGCTTCACCCTCCAGAGATGTCATCCTACCCATGGAGACCACCCTCCCCAAGCAGACCCCACATTGTATCTGTGAGTCATGATGGCAAACATGCATCAACCAAAGCCCCTTTAGCACCCCAAAGTGTCCCAAAGCACCGAGCCCTGAGGCCCTGAGTACCTGCCTCGGGTACCTACTCCTCCTGGCCCTCATGGAGAAATCCTTGGAGGTCCTTTAGACTCACAAATCAGAGAATCATAGCTGCCAGGTTGGAAGGGACCCCAGGGATCAACGGCACCAGCCTTTCTAGGTGGGAGTGTAGTTTAAATGGGGTAGGCCAGCACTGTCAAGCTGAGTCTTACAACTGTCCAGTGTAGGGGAATCCACTGCTTCTCTTGGGAGACGATCCCAATGTTTAACTGTTCTTCTGGATTCCAGTTGCAATCTCCCCAGGAGCAACTTGTACCCTGGAGCTGTCAGGGGTGGAGGGAATGGGTGGGCAGCCCTGAGGAAGCATTGTGCCCTGGGTAGTATCCTTCTCCTGCTCTTGTCAGCCCTGCAACCATCCCCTTTCTCTATTGTTCCCAGTAAGGACCAGCATCCCACTCAACATTTCATGGGCATCCATTTCCCAATGTGTCTGTTGGGTGACTTGAGCTCAGCCAAGGTACAAATGGTGCCTGGGCAGTGCCAAGCTCTCCCCAGCACAGACCAGGCTGTGCCTGGCCCTGCCAGTTAACCACTTACCAGGCTGGGCCTGGTGGCCTCAGCTGCCCCCAAGGACCTGGGGGACCTGGGTGATGTAGTTGGCACCTGGGGTGCACCTTGGCATTGCCTGGGAGGTGCCTCATCTTCTCCAGGCAAGCAAACATTGAGGCAGAGAGCAGCTGGGAAAGGCAGCATGTGTCAGTCTGCCTTGGCAAAGAGGGGCCTGGTACGAAGGGGCACAGAGAGTTCTGTGCTGGTTGGGAACACATGCACCTTGCAAACCTTTATCCCACCCTGGACAGGGGCTGAGGGCTGTGGGAAGGGCCTCATCCTGCTTAGGGACACCTCCTGGGCAAGGCAGGGTGAAAGCAAAGGGATGAGACCAGGGAATTTGCTTAAGCTGGAAGAGACTCTTTAAGATCATCAAGTCCAACCATTAACCCAGCACTACCAGGTCACCACTAAGCCATGGCCCTCAGCACCAAATCTGCACAGCTTTTCAACCCCTCCAGGGATGGGGACTCCACCACTGCCCTGGGCAGCCTGTTCCAGGCTTTGACAACCCTTTCCAAGAAGAAACTGTCCCTCGTGTCCAGAACAAACCTCCTCAGCACAACTTGACTCTGTTTCATCCTGTCCTATTACTTGTTCCTTGGGAGAAGTCATATTCTCCCTTCTTTCCTCCCTCCCTTCCTCCCTCCCTTCCTCCCTCCCTTCCTCCCTTCCTTCCTTCCTTCCTTCCTTCCTTCCTTCCTTCCTTCCTTCCTTCCTTCCTTCCTTCCTTCCTTCCTTCCTTCCTTCCTTCCTTCCTTCCTTCCTTCCTTCCTTCCTTCCTTCCTTCCTTCCTTCCTTCCTTCCTTCCTTCCTTCCTTCCTTCCTTCCTCCCTTCCTTCCTTCCTTCCTTCCTTCCTCCCTCCCTTCCTCCCTCCCTCCCTTCCTCCCTCCCTCCCTTCCTCCCTTCCCTTCTTTCCCTTCCTTCCCTTCCTTATTCCTTCCCTCCCCCTGCCCCCCCAAACACAACACTGCGGTGATGGTCTGATCCCCCCCATCCTCTGCCACCCCCTGCTCCACTCACTGCCACGACCCCTTCCCCCTAGATCTATCCTATACATTTGGGGAGGCATCACCCCCCAAGGGGGGTCTCACAACCTCCCCTTCCCTTCTGTGGCCACAGTGGGGTGGTGAGGAACAGCCCAACCCCCTCACTTCTTGCAAAGCAGGGGAGTTTGGGAGGGTGCAGGCTGTGTGTGTCCCCCCCCAAGGCGGGGGCTGGATCCCTAGCAGGAGGGGGTCAGGATGGTGTCATGGAAAATGCCTGTGCCGGCCAAGGGCCCTGTTTGCGCCAAAACTGGCAATTTTTCCCTCGATCCTGGGGCTCTGCCAGGCCCCTTCCTGCTCCCCCCCCCAAACCTTGATCTATCCCTCTCCTACTCCCCCTGCAAAAGGGGGGTGCAGACAGCGCCCCTCCCCCCACCCTCAGGGGCCCTGCAGCAGTAAGGGGGTAAAATGGGAGAGTCTGGTGGCACAGCTGGAGGCCACCCAGCACCATGCACCAGTGCCTAGCACTGTGGACCAGCACCCAGTGCCATGGTACTGTGAACCAGTCCTGCTGGCTTTGGGCTTGAGGAGCACCCTGTGACCCCAAGAGATGACACAGACCTGGGGCTGGGGACATCCCACAGCCCCGAGGATGGCTGAACTCCAGAGCAGAGCCACTGTCCATACTCACCTGTGGCAATGTCGGCGACGAGCAGTGTGAGCAATCTGGCAGTGCAGGCCTAGAGCCTGACATGGTGGTAGGCCATGCTCAGCATAAATGCAGAGCCAGCTAGCAGTGTAGCAAAACAGTGCTGTGCCAGCAGCATGTAACTAAAACAAGGCACTGGTAGCTATAAACATGGAAAGTTATCTTGGGACAACAGGACATGCACCTGCATCAACAACCTCGTTGTGTCATTAGTAGTTGGACCAATAATCTATAGTAGTGCAATGTGTGGTCACTCATAGGGAACCAATGAAGCCATGCCAACAAGGCACTCTGAGTTTATATAAGTTGTAGAAGTTCCCTTGCTACGCACTTCTGCCTTTCCTTTCTCTTCTTCTTCTACACTTTACTGTGCTATACTCGCACTACAGGCCTGCTGTGGAAGGCGACAAGTTTGTCTCTCTTAGTGTGAGTCAACAAAGATAAACTGATAGCAGAGCCACTGGAAAGATGCAAAGAATCCTGCCTACCAATCCTGGATGCAAATCAGCTTGTGATTGCATCGTGATAACATGGGACTACAACAATGGACCCAAGGACCCAGCCATCACGCCTTCTGGGCAAGATAATCTCCGCCCATCAAGTACCCTGGGCAGGGTGATACAATGATTTTTACCACCTGTGTAGAGGAATGTGGGGGGGCATGTATGAATGGAGGTGGGGGGGGGACGGAGGCCCCCCCCGCCTCCATCCAAAAATCTTGCCCACATAGACAGCAATACACAGAAAGATTTCCGAGGGAATGGATACCTGGATTATTTCCTGACCGTTGGTAATATAATCTCTTTCCGACTTTCTCCTTCTAATTCCTTCCCTCTTCTCCCTCTCTCTCTCCCTCACCATTTTCTCACTCGCTCTCTCCCTCACCCTCTCCCCTTCTTATTTCCACTTTGTTTATGCAATAAATAGCCTAGCTGTTGATACTTTGGCCTCGTTTGTGCCTCTAATTTCACAACACGGGAATATTTAAAAGAACTGTGTCTCCGCTGTGCATCAGCACCCAGCAGAGCCCAGCACTGTGCATCAGACAAAGCAGAGCCCAATGCCGTGCATGAGCACCCAGCAGAGCCCACTGCTGTGCATCAGCACCCAGCAGAGCGCAGCGCTGTGCATCAGCACCCAGCAGAGCCCATCACCGTGCATCAGCACCCAGCAAAGCCCACCACCCTGCATCAGACCCAGAAGAGCCCACCGCTGTGCATCAGCACCCAACAGAGCCCAGCGCTGTGCATCAGCACCCAGCAGAGCCCACCGCTGTGCATCAGCACCCAGCAGAGCCCACTGCTGTGCATCAGACCCAGCAGAGTCCAGCGCTGTGCATCAGACCCAGCAGAGCCCAGCGCTGTGCATCAGCACCCAGCAGAGCCCATTGCCGTGCATCAGCACCCAGCAGAGCCCAGCACTGAGCATCAGCAACTAGCAAAGCCCACTGCTCTGCACCAGGTCCAGCAGAGCCGACTTCTGTTCATTAGCACCCAGCAGAGCCCACCGCCATGCATCAGCACCCAGCAGAGCCCAGCGCTGTGTATTAGCACCCAGCAGAGCCCACCGCCGTACATCAGCACCCAGCACAGCCCACCTCCGTGCATCAGACCCAGCAGAGCCCACTGCTGTGCATCAGCACCCAGCACAGCCCACCTACGTGCATCAGACCCAGCAGAGCGCACTGCTGTGCATCAGAACCCAGCAGAGCCCACTGCTGTGCATTAGCACCCAGCAGAGCCCACCGCTGTGCATCAGCACCCAGCAGAGCCCACTGCCGTGCATCAGCAACCAGCAGAGCCCAGCGCTGTGCATCAGAACCCAGCAGAGCCTACTGCTGTGCATTAGCACCCAGCAGACCCCACTGCTGTGCATCAGCACCCAACAGAGCCCACTGCCGTGCATAAGGACCCAGCAGAGCCCAGCGCTGTGCATCAGAACCAGCAGAGCCCACCGCTGTGCATCAGCACCCAGCAGAGCCCACCACTGTGCCTCAGACAAAGCAGGGCCCACCACCGAGCATCAGCACCCAGCAGAGCCCACCGCTGTGCATCAGCATCCAGCACAGCCCACCTCCGTGCCTCAGACAAAGCAGAGCCCACCACATTGCATCAGCACCCAGCAGAGCCCACCGCCGTGCATAAGCACCCAGCAAATCCCACTGCTGTGCATCAGACCCAGCAGAGCCCACCACTGAGCATCAGCACCCAGCAAAGCCCACTGCTGTGCATCAGACCCAGCAGAGCCCACTGCTGTGCATCAGACCGAGCAGAGCCAATCACTGTGCATCACACAAAGCAGAGCCCAGCGCTGTGCACCTGCACCCAGCAGAGCCCACTGCTGCTTATTAGCAGCCAGCAGAGCCCAGCGCCATGCACCAGCACCCAGCAGAGCCCAGCGCTGTGCATCAGACCCAGCAGAGGCCAGTGCTGTGCATTAGCACCCAGCAGAGCCCACCGCTGTGCATCAGCACCCAGCAGAACCCACCGCTGTGCATCAGACCTAGCTAAGCCCACCACTGAGCATCAGCACCCAGCAAAGCCCACTGCTGTGCATCAGACCCAGCAAAGCCCACCACTGAGCATCAGCACCCAGCAAAGCCCACTGCTGTGCATCAGACAAAGCAGAGCCCAGCACTGTGCAACAGCAGACAGCAAAGCCCAGCGCTGTGCATCAGCACCCAGAAGTACCCACCGCTGTGCATTAGCACCCAGCAGAGCCCACCACTGTGTATCAGACAAAGCAGAGCCCACCACCGTGCATCAGCACGCAGCAGAGCCCACCGCTGTGCATCAGACCCAGCAGAGCCCACAGCCGTGCATCAGCACCCAGCACAGCCCACCTCCGTGCATCAGACCGATCAGAGGCCACCACTGTGCATTAGCACCCAGCAGAGCCCACCGCTGTGCATCAGACCCAGCAGAGCCCAGCACTGTGCATCAGCACCCAGCAGAGCCCAGCGTTGTGCAGTAGCACCCAGCAGAGCCCACCGCTGTGCATCAGACCCAGCAGAGCCCACCACTGAGCATCAGCACCCATCAAAGCCCCCTGCGGTGCATCAGACCCAGCAGAGCCCACTGCTGTGCATCAGACCGAGCACAGCCCACCACTGTGCATCACACAAAGCAGAGCCCAGCGCTGTGCATCAGACACAGCAGAGCCCACCACAGTGCATCAGACAAAGCACAGCCCAGCGCTGTGCATTAGCACCCAGCAGAGCCCACCGCCGTACATCAGCACCCAGCACAGCCCACCTCCGTGCATCAGACCCAGCAGAGCCCACTGCTGTGCATCAGCACCCAGCACAGCCCACCTACGTGCATCAGACCCAGCAGAGCGCACTGCTGTGCATCAGAACCCAGCAGAGCCCACCACTGAGCATCAGCACCCAGCAAAGCCCACTGCTGTGCATCAGACAAAGCAGAGCCCAGCACTGTGCAACAGCAGACAGCAAAGCCCAGCGCTGTGCATCAGCACCCAGAAGTACCCACCGCT
This sequence comes from Melanerpes formicivorus, assembly GCF_026170545.1. Taxonomy (NCBI): domain Eukaryota; kingdom Metazoa; phylum Chordata; class Aves; order Piciformes; family Picidae; genus Melanerpes; species Melanerpes formicivorus. The sequence goes on from NW_027142361.1 coordinate 12,367,868, forward strand.
GTGCATTAGCACCCAGCAGAGCCCACCACTGTGTATCAGACAAAGCAGAGCCCACCACCGTGCATCAGCACGCAGCAGAGCCCACCGCTGTGCATCAGACCCAGCAGAGCCCACAGCCGTGCATCAGCACCCAGCACAGCCCACCTCCGTGCATCAGACCGATCAGAGGCCACCACTGTGCATTAGCACCCAGCAGAGCCCACCGCTGTGCATCAGACCCAGCAGAGCCCAGCACTGTGCATCAGCACCCAGCAGAGCCCAGCGTTGTGCAGTAGCACCCAGCAGAGCCCACCGCTGTGCATCAGACCCAGCAGAGCCCACTTCTGTGCATCAGACCAAGCACAGCCCACCACTGTGCATCACACAAAGCAGAGCCCAGCGCTGTGCATCAGACACAGCAGAGCCCACCACAGTGCATCAGACAAAGCACAGCCCAGCGCTGTGCATTAGCACCCAGCAGAGCCCACTGCTGTTCATCAGCACCCAGCAGAGCCCACAGCCGTGCATCGTCACCCAGCAGAGCCCACCGCTGTGCATCAGCACCCAGCAGAGCCCATTGCCGTGCATCAGCACCCAGCAGAGCCCACCGCCATGCATCAGACCCAGAAGAGCCCGCCGCTGTGCATCAGCACCCAGTACAGCCCACCATCGTACATCAGACCCAGCAGAGCCCAGCGCTGTGCATCAGCACACAGCAGAGTCCAGCGCTGTGCACCAGCTCCCAGCATAGCCCACTGCTGTGCATCAGACCCAGCACAGCCCAACGCTGTGCATCAGCACCCAGCAGAGCCCACCACTGTGCATCAGCACCCAGAAGAGCCCAGTGCTGTGCTTCAGACCCAGCAGAGCCCACTGCTGTTCATTAGCACCCCGTAGAGCCCACTGCTATGCATCAGACCCAGCAAAGCCCACCGCTGTGCAGCAGCACCCAGCAGAGCCCAGCGCAGTGCATCGGAACCCAGCAGAGCCCACCACTGTGTATCAGACTTAGCAGAGACCACTGCTGTACACCAGCACCCAGCAGAGCCCTGTGTCATGCACCAGTACCCAGCAGAGCCCAGCGCTGTGCATCAGCACCCAGCACAGCATACTGCCATGCATCAGCACCCAGCACAGCCCACCACTGAGCATCTGCACCCAGCACAGCCCACTGCTGTGCATCAGCACCCAGCAGAGCCCACCGCCATGCATCAGACCCAGCAGAGCCCAGCACTGTGCACCAGCACCCAGAAGAGCCCACTGCTGTGCATTAGTACACAGCAGAGCCCTGTGCCATGCACCAGTACCCAGCAGAGCCCAGCGCTGTGCATCAGCACCCAGCACAGCCCACCGCCGTGCATCAGCACCCAGCAGAGCCCACCGCCGTGCATCAGACCCAGCAGAGCCCACTGCTGTGCATGAGCATTCAGCAGAGCCCACCGCTGTGCATCAGCACCCAGCAGAGCCCACCAGCATGCATCAGACCCAGAAGAGCCCGCTGCTGTGCATCAGCAACCAGTACAGCCCACCGTCGTGCATCAGACCCAGCAGAGCCCACCACTGTGCATCAGCACCCAGCAGAGCCCAGCACTGAGCATCAGCACCTAGCAAAGCCCACTGCTCTGCACCAGATCCAGCAGAGCCCACTTCTGTTCATGAGCACCCAGCACAGCCCACCGCTGTGCATCAGCACCCAGCAGAGCCCAGCGCTGTGCATCAGCACACAGCAGAGTCCAGCGCTGTGCACCAGCTCCCAGCATAGCCCACTGCTGTGCATCAGACCCAGCACAGCCCAACACTGTGCATCAGCACCCAACAGAGCCCAGCGCTGTGCATCAGACCCAGCAGAGCCCAGTGCTGCGCATCAGACCCAGCAGATACGACTGCTGTGCATTAACACACAGCAGAGGCTACCGCTGTGCATCAGCACCCAGCAGAGTCCAGCGCTGTGCACCAGCTACCAGCAGAGCCCACCGCTGTGCATCAGCACCCAGCAGAGTCCAGCGCTGTGCACCAGCTCCCAGCAGAGCCCACCGCTGTGCATCAGCACCCAGCAGAGCCCAGCGCTGTGCATCAGACCCAGCAGAGCCCAGTGCTGTGCATCAGACCCAGCAGAGACGACTGCTGTGCATTAGCACACAGCAGAGGCTACCGCCGTGCATCAGCACCCAGCAGAGCCCACCGCCGTGCATCAGACCCAGCAGAGCCCACTGCTGTGCATGGGCATTCAGCAGAGCCCACTGCTGTGCATTAGCACCCAGCAGAGAACACCGCTGTGCATCAGCACCCAGCAGAGCCCACCGGCATGCATCAGACCCAGAAGAGCCCACCACTGTGCATCAGCACCCAGCAGAGCCCAGCACTGAGCATCAGCACCTAGCAAAGCCCACTGCTCTGCACCAGATCCAGCAGAGCCCACTTCTGTTCATGAGCACCCAGCACAGCCCACCGCTGTGCATCAGCACCCAGCAGAGCCCAGCGCTGTGCATCAGCACACAGCAGAGTCCAGCGCTGTGCACCAGCTCCCAGCATAGCCCACTGCTGTGCATCAGACCCAGCACAGCCCAACGCTGTGCATCAGCACCCAGCAGAGCCCAGCGCTGTGCATCAGACCCAGCAGAGCCCACCGCTGTGCATCAGACCCAGCAGATACGACTGCTGTGCATTAGCACACAGCAGAGGCTACCGCAGTGCATCAGCACCCAGCAGAGCCCAGCGCTGTGCATCAGACCCAGCAGAGACCACTGCTGTACACCAGCACCCAGCAGAGCCCTGTGCCATGCACCAGTACCCAGCAGAGCCCAGCGCTGTGCATCGGCACCCAGCAGAGCATACTGCCATGCATCAGCACCCAGCACAGCCCACCACTGAGCATCTGCACCCAGCACAGCCCACCGCTGTGCATCAGCACCCAGAAGAGTACAGCGCTGTGCACCAGCTCCCAGCATAGCCCACTGCTGTGCACCAGCTCCCAGCAGAGCCCACCGCTGTGCATCAGCAACCAGCAGAGCCCACCAGCATGCATCAGACCCAGAAGAGCCCGCCGCTGTGCATCAGCAACCAGTACAGCCCACCGTCGTGCATCAGACCCAGCAGAGCCCACCACTGTGCATCAGCACCCAGCAGAGCCCAGCACTGAGCATCAGCACCTAGCAAAGCCCACTGCTCTGCACCAGATCCAGCAGAGCCCACTTCTGTTCATGAGCACCCAGCACAGCCCACAGCTGTGCATCAGCACCCAGCAGAGCCCAGCGCTGTGCATCAGCACACAGCAGAGTCCAGCGCTGTGCACCAGCTCCCAGCATAGCCCACTGCTGTGCATCAGACCCAGCACAGCCCAACACTGTGCATCAGCACCCAACAGAGCCCAGCGCTGTGCATCAGACCCAGCAGAGCCCAGTGCTGCGCATCAGACCCAGCAGATACGACTGCTGTGCATTAACACACAGCAGAGGCTACCGCTGTGCATCAGCACCCAGCAGAGTCCAGCGCTGTGCACCAGCTACCAGCAGAGCCCACCGCTGTGCATCAGCACCCAGCAGAGTCCAGCGCTGTGCACCAGCTCCCAGCAGAGCCCAGCGCTGTGCATCAGCACCCAGCAGAGCCCATTGCCGTGCATCAGCACCCAGCAGAGCCCAGCACTGAGCATCAGCAACTAGCAAAGCCCACTGCTCTGCACCAGGTCCAGCAGAGCCGACTTCTGTTCATTAGCACCCAGCAGAGCCCACCGCCATGCATCAGCACCCAGCAGAGCCCAGCGCTGTGTATTAGCACCCAGCAGAGCCCACCGCCGTACATCAGCACCCAGCACAGCCCACCTCCGTGCATCAGACCCAGCAGAGCCCACTGCTGTGCATCAGCACCCAGCACAGCCCACCTACGTGCATCAGACCCAGCAGAGCGCACTGCTGTGCATCAGAACCCAGCAGAGCCCACTGCTGTGCATTAGCACCCAGCAGAGCCCACCGCTGTGCATCAGCACCCAGCAGAGCCCACTGCCGTGCATCAGCAACCAGCAGAGCCCAGCGCTGTGCATCAGAACCCAGCAGAGCCTACTGCTGTGCATTAGCACCCAGCAGACCCCACTGCTGTGCATCAGCACCCAACAGAGCCCACTGCCGTGCATAAGGACCCAGCAGAGCCCAGCGCTGTGCATCAGAACCAGCAGAGCCCACCGCTGTGCATCAGCACCCAGCAGAGCCCACCACTGTGCCTCAGACAAAGCAGGGCCCACCACCGAGCATCAGCACCCAGCAGAGCCCACCGCTGTGCATCAGCATCCAGCACAGCCCACCTCCGTGCCTCAGACAAAGCAGAGCCCACCACATTGCATCAGCACCCAGCAGAGCCCACCGCCGTGCATAAGCACCCAGCAAATCCCACTGCTGTGCATCAGACCCAGCAGAGCCCACCACTGAGCATCAGCACCCAGCAAAGCCCACTGCTGTGCATCAGACCCAGCAGAGCCCACTGCTGTGCATCAGACCGAGCAGAGCCAATCACTGTGCATCACACAAAGCAGAGCCCAGCGCTGTGCACCTGCACCCAGCAGAGCCCACTGCTGCTTATTAGCACCCAGCAGAGCCCAGCGCCATGCACCAGCACCCAGCAGAGCCCAGCGCTGTGCATCAGACCCAGCAGAGCCCAGTGCTGTGCATTAGCACCCAGCAGAGCCCACCGCTGTGCATCAGCACCCAGCAGAACCCACCGCTGTGCATCAGACCCAGCTAAGCCCACCACTGAGCATCAGCACCCAGCAAAGCCCACTGCTGTGCATCAGACCCAGCAAAGCCCACCACTGAGCATCAGCACCCAGCAAAACCCACTGCTGTGCATCAGACCCAGCAGAGCCCACTGCTGTGCATCAGACCGAGCAGAGCCAACCACTGTGCATCACACAAAGCAGAGCCCAGCGCTGTGCACCTGCACCCAGCAGAGCCCACTGCTGCTTATTAGCAGCCAGCAGAGCCCAGCGCCATGCACCAGCACCCAGCAGAGCCCAGCGCTGTGCATCAGACCCAGCAGAGGCCAGTGCTGTGCATTAGCACCCAGCAGAGCCCACCGCTGTGCATCAGCACCCAGCAGAACCCACCGCTGTGCATCAGACCTAGCTAAGCCCACCACTGAGCATCAGCACCCAGCAAAGCCCACTGCTGTGCATCAGACCCAGCAAAGCCCACCACTGAGCATCAGCACCCAGCAAAGCCCACTGCTGTGCATCAGACAAAGCAGAGCCCAGCACTGTGCAACAGCAGACAGCAAAGCCCAGCGCTGTGCATCAGCACCCAGAAGTACCCACCGCTGTGCATTAGCACCCAGCAGAGCCCACCACTGTGTATCAGACAAAGCAGAGCCCACCACCGTGCATCAGCACGCAGCAGAGCCCACCGCTGTGCATCAGACCCAGCAGAGCCCACAGCCGTGCATCAGCACCCAGCACAGCCCACCTCCGTGCATCAGACCGATCAGAGGCCACCACTGTGCATTAGCACCCAGCAGAGCCCACCGCTGTGCATCAGACCCAGCAGAGCCCAGCACTGTGCATCAGCACCCAGCAGAGCCCAGCGTTGTGCAGTAGCACCCAGCAGAGCCCACCGCTGTGCATCAGACCCAGCAGAGCCCACCACTGAGCATCAGCACCCATCAAAGCCCCCTGCGGTGCATCAGACCCAGCAGAGCCCACTGCTGTGCATCAGACACAGCAGAGCCCACCACAGTGCATCACACAAAGCACAGCCCAGCGCTGTGCATTAGCACCCAGCAGAGCCCACCGCCGTACATCAGCACCCAGCACAGCCCACCTCCGTGCATCAGACCCAGCAGAGCCCACTGCTGTGCATCAGCACCCAGCACAGCCCACCTACGTGCATCAGACCCAGCAGAGCGCACTGCTGTGCATCAGAACCCAGCAGAGCCCACCACTGAGCATCAGCACCCAGCAAAGCCCACTGCTGTGCATCAGACAAAGCAGAGCCCAGCACTGTGCAACAGCAGACAGCAAAGCCCAGCGCTGTGCATCAGCACCCAGAAGTACCCACCGCTGTGCATTAGCACCCAGCAGAGCCCACCACTGTGTATCAGACAAAGCAGAGCCCACCACCGTGCATCAGCACGCAGCAGAGCCCACCGCTGTGCATCAGACCCAGCAGAGCCCACAGCCGTGCATCAGCACCCAGCACAGCCCACCTCCGTGCATCAGACCGATCAGAGGCCACCACTGTGCATTAGCACCCAGCAGAGCCCACCGCTGTGCATCAGACCCAGCAGAGCCCAGCACTGTGCATCAGCACCCAGCAGAGCCCAGCGTTGTGCAGTAGCACCCAGCAGAGCCCACCGCTGTGCATCAGACCCAGCAGAGCCCACTTCTGTGCATCAGACCAAGCACAGCCCACCACTGTGCATCACACAAAGCAGAGCCCAGCGCTGTGCATCAGACACAGCAGAGCCCACCACAGTGCATCAGACAAAGCACAGCCCAGCGCTGTGCATTAGCACCCAGCAGAGCCCACTGCTGTTCATCAGCACCCAGCAGAGCCCACAGCCGTGCATCGTCACCCAGCACAGCCCACCGCTGTGCATCAGCACCCAGCAGAGCCCATTGCCGTGCATCAGCACCCAGCAGAGCCCACCGCCATGCATCAGACCCAGAAGAGCCCGCCGCTGTGCATCAGCACCCAGTACAGCCCACCATCGTACATCAGACCCAGCAGAGCCCAGCGCTGTGCATCAGCACACAGCAGAGTCCAGCGCTGTGCACCAGCTCCCAGCATAGCCCACTGCTGTGCATCAGACCCAGCACAGCCCAACGCTGTGCATCAGCACCCAGCAGAGCCCACCACTGTGCATCAGCACCCAGAAGAGCCCAGTGCTGTGCTTCAGACCCAGCAGAGCCCACTGCTGTTCATTAGCACCCCGTAGAGCCCACTGCTATGCATCAGACCCAGCAAAGCCCACCGCTGTGCAGCAGCACCCAGCAGAGCCCAGCGCAGTGCATCGGAACCCAGCAGAGCCCACCACTGTGTATCAGACTTAGCAGAGACCACTGCTGTACACCAGCACCCAGCAGAGCCCTGTGTCATGCACCAGTACCCAGCAGAGCCCAGCGCTGTGCATCAGCACCCAGCACAGCATACTGCCATGCATCAGCACCCAGCACAGCCCACCACTGAGCATCTGCACCCAGCACAGCCCACTGCTGTGCATCAGCACCCAGCAGAGCCCACCGCCATGCATCAGACCCAGCAGAGCCCAGCACTGTGCACCAGCACCCAGAAGAGCCCACTGCTGTGCATTAGTACACAGCAGAGCCCTGTGCCATGCACCAGTACCCAGCAGAGCCCAGCGCTGTGCATCAGCACCCAGCACAGCCCACCGCCGTGCATCAGCACCCAGCAGAGCCCACCGCCGTGCATCAGACCCAGCAGAGCCCACTGCTGTGCATGAGCATTCAGCAGAGCCCACCGCTGTGCATCAGCACCCAGCAGAGCCCACCAGCATGCATCAGACCCAGAAGAGCCCGCCGCTGTGCATCAGCAACCAGTACAGCCCACCGTCGTGCATCAGACCCAGCAGAGCCCACCACTGTGCATCAGCACCCAGCAGAGCCCAGCACTGAGCATCAGCACCTAGCAAAGCCCACTGCTCTGCACCAGATCCAGCAGAGCCCACTTCTGTTCATGAGCACCCAGCACAGCCCACCGCTGTGCATCAGCACCCAGCAGAGCCCAGCGCTGTGCATCAGCACACAGCAGAGTCCAGCGCTGTGCACCAGCTCCCAGCATAGCCCACTGCTGTGCATCAGACCCAGCACAGCCCAACACTGTGCATCAGCACCCAACAGAGCCCAGCGCTGTGCATCAGACCCAGCAGAGCCCAGTGCTGCGCATCAGACCCAGCAGATACGACTGCTGTGCATTAACACACAGCAGAGGCTACCGCTGTGCATCAGCACCCAGCAGAGTCCAGCGCTGTGCACCAGCTACCAGCAGAGCCCACCGCTGTGCATCAGCACCCAGCAGAGTCCAGCGCTGTGCACCAGCTCCCAGCAGAGCCCACCGCTGTGCATCAGCACCCAGCAGAGCCCAGCGCTGTGCATCAGACCCAGCAGAGCCCAGTGCTGTGCATCAGACCCAGCAGAGACGACTGCTGTGCATTAGCACACAGCAGAGGCTACCGCCGTGCATCAGCACCCAGCAGAGCCCACCGCCGTGCATCAGACCCAGCAGAGCCCACTGCTGTGCATGGGCATTCAGCAGAGCCCACTGCTGTGCATTAGCACCCAGCAGAGAACACCGCTGTGCATCAGCACCCAGCAGAGCCCACCGGCATGCATCAGACCCAGAAGAGCCCACCACTGTGCATCAGCACCCAGCAGAGCCCAGCACTGAGCATCAGCACCTAGCAAAGCCCACTGCTCTGCACCAGATCCAGCAGAGCCCACTTCTGTTCATGAGCACCCAGCACAGCCCACCGCTGTGCATCAGCACCCAGCAGAGCCCAGCGCTGTGCATCAGCACACAGCAGAGTCCAGCGCTGTGCACCAGCTCCCAGCATAGCCCACTGCTGTGCATCAGACCCAGCACAGCCCAACGCTGTGCATCAGCACCCAGCAGAGCCCAGCGCTGTGCATCAGACCCAGCAGAGCCCACCGCTGTGCATCAGACCCAGCAGATACGACTGCTGTGCATTAGCACACAGCAGAGGCTACCGCAGTGCATCAGCACCCAGCAGAGCCCAGCGCTGTGCATCAGACCCAGCAGAGACCACTGCTGTACACCAGCACCCAGCAGAGCCCTGTGCCATGCACCAGTACCCAGCAGAGCCCAGCGCTGTGCATCGGCACCCAGCAGAGCATACTGCCATGCATCAGCACCCAGCACAGCCCACCACTGAGCATCTGCACCCAGCACAGCCCACCGCTGTGCATCAGCACCCAGAAGAGTACAGCGCTGTGCACCAGCTCCCAGCATAGCCCACTGCTGTGCACCAGCTCCCAGCAGAGCCCACCGCTGTGCATCAGCACCCAGCAGAGCCCACCAGCATGCATCAGACCCAGAAGAGCCCGCCGCTGTGCATCAGCAACCAGTACAGCCCACCGTCGTGCATCAGACCCAGCAGAGCCCACCACTGTGCATCAGCACCCAGCAGAGCCCAGCACTGAGCATCAGCACCTAGCAAAGCCCACTGCTCTGCACCAGATCCAGCAGAGCCCACTTCTGTTCATGAGCACCCAGCACAGCCCACCGCTGTGCATCAGCACCCAGCAGAGCCCAGCGCTGTGCATCAGCACACAGCAGAGTCCAGCGCTGTGCACCAGCTCCCAGCATAGCCCACTGCTGTGCATCAGACCCAGCACAGCCCAACACTGTGCATCAGCACCCAACAGAGCCCAGCGCTGTGCATCAGACCCAGCAGAGCCCAGTGCTGCGCATCAGACCCAGCAGATACGACTGCTGTGCATTAACACACAGCAGAGGCTACCGCTGTGCATCAGCACCCAGCAGAGTCCAGCGCTGTGCACCAGCTACCAGCAGAGCCCACCGCTGTGCATCAGCACCCAGCAGAGTCCAGCGCTGTGCACCAGCTCCCAGCAGAGCCCACCGCTGTGCATCAGCACCCAGCAGAGCCCAGCGCTGTGCATCAGACCCAGCAGAGCCCAGTGCTGTGCATCAGACCCAGCAGAGACGACTGCTGTGCATTAGCACACAGCAGAGGCTACCGCCGTGCATCAGCACCCAGCAGAGCCCACCGCCGTGCATCAGACCCAGCAGAGCCCACTGCTGTGCATGGGCATTCAGCAGAGCCCACTGCTGTGCATTAGCACCCAGCAGAGAACACCGCTGTGCATCAGCACCCAGCAGAGCCCACCGGCATGCATCAGACCCAGAAGAGCCCACCACTGTGCATCAGCACCCAGCAGAGCCCAGCACTGAGCATCAGCACCTAGCAAAGCCCACTGCTCTGCACCAGATCCAGCAGAGCCCACTTCTGTTCATGAGCACCCAGCACAGCCCACCGCTGTGCATCAGCACCCAGCAGAGCCCAGCGCTGTGCATCAGCACACAGCAGAGTCCAGCGCTGTGCACCAGCTCCCAGCATAGCCCACTGCTGTGCATCAGACCCAGCACAGCCCAACGCTGTGCATCAGCACCCAGCAGAGCCCAGCGCTGTGCATCAGACCCAGCAGAGCCCACCGCTGTGCATCAGACCCAGCAGATACGACTGCTGTGCATTAGCACACAGCAGAGGCTACCGCAGTGCATCAGCACCCAGCAGAGCCCAGCGCTGTGCATCAGACCCAGCAGAGCATACTGCCATGCATCAGCACCCAGCACAGCCCACCACTGAGCATCTGCACCCTGCACAGCCCACCGCTGTGCATCAGCACCCAGAAGAGTACAGCGATGTGCACCAGCTCCCAGAATAGCCCACTGCTGTGCACCAGCTCCCAGCAGAGCCCACAGCTGCGCATCAGCACCCAGCAGAGCCCAGTGCTGTGCATCAGACCCAGCAGAGACGACTGCTGTGCATTAGCACACAGCAGAGGCTACCGCAGTGCATCAGCACCCAGCAGAGTCCAGCGCTGTGCACCAGCTCCCAGCAGAGCCCAACGCTGTGCATCAGCACCCAGCAGAGCCCAGCGCTGTGCATCAGACCCAGCAGAGACCACTGCTGTACACCAGCACCCAGCAGAGCCCTGTGCCATGCACCAGTACCCAGCAGAGCCCAGCACTGTGCATCAGCACCCAGCAGAGCATACTGCCATGCATCAGCACCCAGCACAGCCCACCACTGAGCATCTGCACCCAGCACAGCCCACCGCTGTGCATCAGCACCCAGAAGAGTACAGCGCTGTGCACCAGCTCCCAGCATAGCCCACTGCTGTGCACCAGCTCCCAGCAGAGCCCACCGCTGTGCATCAGACCCAGCAGAGCCCAGTGCTGTGCATCAGACCCAGCAGAGACCACCACTGAGCATCAGTACCCAGCAAAGCCCACTGCTGTGCATCAGACCCAGGAGAGCCCACCACTGAGCATCAGCACCCAGCAAAGCCCACTGCGGTGCATCAGAACCAGCAGAGCCCACTGCTGTGCATTAGCACCCAGCAGAGCCCACCACTGAGCATCAGCACCCAGCAAAGCCAACCACTGTGCATCAGTACCCAGCAAAGCGCACTGCTGTGCATCAGACACAATAGAGCCCACTGCTGTGCATTTCAACCCAGCAGAGACCACCACTGGGCATTAGCACCCAGCAGAGCCCGCTGCTGTGCATTACAACCCAGCAGAGCCCACCACTGGGCATTAGCACCCAGCAGAGCCCACTGCCATGCATCAGCACCCAGCAGAGCCCACCGCCATGCATCTGCACCCTGCAGAGCCCCACAACTGAGCATCAGCACCCAGCAGAGCCCACAGCATTGCATCGGCACCCAGCAGAGCCCAGCGCTGTGCATCAGCACCCAGCAGAGCCCACCACTGTGCATCAGACCCAGCAGAGCCCACTACTGTGCATTAGCAACCAGCAGAGCCCACCGCCATGCATCAGACGCAGAAGAGCCCGCCACTGTGCATCAGTACCCAGTACAGCCCACCGTCCTGCATCAGACCCAGCTGAGCCCACCGCTGGGCATCAGCACCCAGCAGAGCCCACCACTGATCATCAGCACTCTGCAAAGACAACTGCTGTGCATCAGCACTCAGCAGTGCCCACTGCTGTGCATCAGTACCCAGAAGAGCCCAGCGCCGTGCATCAAAACCCAGCAGAGCCCACCGCCATGCATCAGACCCAGAAGAGCCCGCCGCTGTACATCAGCACCCAGCAGACCCCACCACTGTGCATCAGTACCCAGCAAAGCCCACTGCTGTGCATCAGACCTAGCAGAGCCCACTGCTGTGCATTAGCACCCAGCAGAGCCCACCGCTGGGCGTTAGCACCCAGCAGAGCCCACTGCCGTGCATCAGCACACAGCAGAGCCCCACAACTGAGCATCAGCACACAGCAAAGCCAGCCACTGAGCATCAGCACCCAGCAAAGCCCACAGCTGTGCATCAGACCCAGCAGAACCCACTGCTGTGCATCAGCACCCAGCAGAGCCCATCGCTATGCATCAGCACCCAGCAGAGCCCACTGCTGTACATAAGACCCAGCAAAGCCCACTGCTGTGCATCAGACCCAGCAGAGCCCACCACTGAGCATCAGCACCCAGCAGAGCCCATCGCTATGCATCAGTACCCAGCAGAGCCCAGTGGTGTGCATTAGCACCCAGCAGAACCCACTGCTGTGCATCAGCACCCAGCAGAGCCCATCGCTATGCATCAGCACCCAGCAGAGACAACTGCTGTACATCAGACCCAGCAAAGCCCACTGCTGTGCATTAGGACCCAGCAGAGCCCACCACTGAGCATCAGCACCCAGCAGAGCCCATCGCTATGCATCAGTACCCAGCAGAGCCCAGTGCTGTGCATTAGCACCCAGCAGAACCCACCACTGTGCATCAGACCCAGCAGAGCCCACCACTGAGTATCAGCACCCAGCAAAGCGCACTGCTGTGCATCAGACCCAGCAGAGCCCACCACAGTGCATCAGACCCAGCAGAGCCCACTGCTCTGCATTAGCACCCAGCAGAGCCCACCGCCATGCATCAGACGCAGAAGAGCCCGCCACTGTGCATCAGCACCCAGCTGAGCCCACCACAGTGCATCAGCACTCAGCAGAGCACACAGCATTGCATCGGCACCCAGCAGAGCCCACCCCTGCGCATCAGCACTCTGCAAAGACAACTGCTGTGCATCAGCACTCAGCAGTGCCCACTGCTGTGCATCAGCACCCAGAAGAGCCCAGCGCCGTGCATCAACACCCAGCAGAGCCCACCGCCATGCATCAGACCCAGAAGAGCCCGCCGCTGTACATCAGCACCCAGCAGACCCCACCACTGAGCATCAGCACCCAGCAGAGCCCACTGTTGTGCATTAGCACCCAGCAGAGCCCACCGCTGGGCGTTAGCACCCAGCAGAGCCCACTGCCGTGCATCAGCACACAGCAGAGCCCCACAACTGAGCATCAGCACACAGCAAAGCCAGCCACTGAGCATCAGCACCCAGCAAAGCCCACAGCTGTGCATCAGACCCAGCAGAACCCACTGCTGTGCATCAGCACCCAGCAGAGCCCATCGCTATGCATCAGCACCCAGCAGAGCCCACTGCTGTACATCAGACCCAGCAAAGCCCACTGCTGTGCATCAGACCCAGCAGAGCCCACCACTGAGCATCAGCACCCAGCAGAGCCCATCGCTATGCATCAGTACCCAGCAGAGCCCACTGCTGTGCATCAGCACCCAGCAAAGCCCACTGCTGTGCATTAGGACCCAGCAGAGCCCACTGCTGTGCATTAGGACCCAGCAGACCCCACCACTGAGCATCAGCACCCAGCAAAGCCCACTGCTGTGCATCAGCACCCAGCAAAGCCCACCACTGTGCATCAGACCCAGCAGAGACCCCCACTGAGCATCAGTACCCAGCAAAGCCCACTGCTGTGCATCAGCACCCAGCAAAGCCCACCACTGTGCATCAGACCCAGCAGAGACCCCCACTGAGCATCAGCACCCAGCAAAGCCCACTGCTGTGCATCAGCACCTAGCAAAGCCCACTGCTGTGCATCAGACCCACCAGAGCCCACCACAGTGCATCAGCACCCAGCAGAGCCCACAGCATTGCATCGGCACCCAGCAGAGCCCACCACTGTGCATCAGACCCAGCAGAGACCCCCACTGAGCATCAGTACCCAGCAAAGCCCACTGCTGTGCATCAGACCCAGGAGAGCCCACCACTGAGCATCAGCACGCAGCAAAGCCCACTGCTGTGCATCAGACCCAGCAGAGCCCACTGCTGTGCATTAGCACCCAGCAGAGCCCACCGCTGGCCGTTAGCACCCAGCAGAGCCCACTGCCGTGCATCAGCACACAGCAGAGCCCCACAACTGAGCATCAGCACACAGCAAAGCCAGCCACTGAGCATCAGCACCCAGCAAAGCCCACCACTGTGCATCAGACCCAGCAGAACCCACTGCTGTGCATCAGCACCCAGCAGAGCCCATCGCTATGCATCAGCACCCAGCAGAGCCCACTGCTGTACATCAGACCCAGCAAAGCCCACTGCTGTGCATCAGACCCAGCAGAGACCCCCACTGAGCATCAGCACCCAGCAAAGCCCACTGCTGTGCATCAGCACCTAGCAAAGCCCACTGCTGTGCATCAGACCCACCAGAGCCCACCACAGTGCATCAGCACCCAGCAGAGCCCACAGCATTGCATCGGCACCCAGCAGAGCCCACCACTGTGCATCAGACCCAGCAGAGACCCCCACTGAGCATCAGTACCCAGCAAAGCCCACTGCTGTGCATCAGACCCAGGAGAGCCCACCACTGAGCATCAGCACGCAGCAAAGCCCACTGCTGTGCATCAGACCCAGCAGAGCCCACCACTGAGCATCAGCACACAGCAAAGCCCACTGCTGTGCATCAGACCCAGCAGAGCCCACTGCTGTGCATTAGCACCCAGCAGAGCCCACCACTGGGCATTAGCACCCAGCAGAGCCCACTGCCGTGCATCAGCACCCAGCAGAGCCCACCGCCATGCATCAGCACCCAGCAGAGCCCCACAACTGAGCATCAGCACCCAGCAAAGCCAACCACTGTGCATCAGTACCCAGCAAAGCGCACTGCTGTGCATCAGACCCAGCAGAGCCCACTGCTGTGCATTTGCACCCAGTAGATCCCACCAATGAGCATCAGCAACCAGCAAAGCCCACTGCTGTGCATCAGACACAGCAGAGCCCACTGCTGTGCATTTCAACCCAGCAGAGACCACCACTGGGCATTAGCACCCAGCAGAGCCCGCTGCTGTGCATTACAACCCAGCAGAGCCCACCACTGGGCATTAGCACCCAGCAGAGCCCACTGCCATGCATCAGCACCCAGCAGAGCCCACCGCCATGCATCTGCACCCTGCAGAGCCCCACAACTGAGCATCAGCACCCAGCAGAGCCCACAGCATTGCATCGGCACCCAGCAGAGCCCAGCGCTGTGCATCAGCACCCAGCAGAGCCCACCACTGTGCATCAGACCCAGCAGAGCCCACTACTGTGCATTAGCAACCAGCAGAGCCCACCGCCATGCATCAGACGCAGAAGAGCCCGCCACTGTGCATCAGCACCCAGTACAGCCCACCGTCCTGCATCAGACCCAGCTGAGGCCACCACTGATCATCAGCACTCTGCAAAGACAACTGCTGTGCATCAGCACTCAGCAGTGCCCACTGCTGTGCATCAGCACCCAGAAGAGCCCAGCGCCGTGCATCAACACCCAGCAGAGCCCACCGCCATGCATCAGACCCAGAAGAGCCCGCCGCTGTACATCAGCACCCAGCAGACCCCACCACTGAGCATCAGCACCCAGCAAAGCCCACTGCTGTGCATCAGACCTAGCAGAGCCCACTGCTGTGCATTAGCACCCAGCAGAGCCCACCGCTGGGCGTTAGCACCCAGCAGAGCCCACTGCCGTGCATCAGCACACAGCAGAGCCCCACAACTGAGCATCAGCACACAGCAAAGCCAGCCACTGAGCATCAGCACCCAGCAAAGCCCACAGCTGTGCATCAGACCCAGCAGAACCCACTGCTGTGCATCAGCACCCAGCAGAGCCCGTCGCTATGCATCAGCACCCAGCAGAGCCCACTGCTGTGCATTAGCACCCAGCAGAGCCCACCGCTGCACATCAGACCCAGCAGAGCCCACCACAGTGCATCAGCACCCAGCAGAGCCCACCGCTGTGCACAAGACCCAGCAGAGCCCACTGCTCTGCATTAGCACCCAGCAGAGCCCACCGCCATGCATCAGATGCAGAAGAGCCCGCAACTGTGCATCAGCACCCAGCTGAGCCCACCACAGTGCATCAGCACCCAGCAGAGCACACAGCATTGCATCGGCACCCAGCAGAGCCCACCCCTGCGCATCAGACCCAGCAGAGACCACCGCTGTGCATTAGCACGCAGCAGAGCCTACCGCTGTGCATCAGCACCCAGCAGAGCTCAGCGCTGTGCATCAGCACCCAGCACAGCCCACCGGCGTGCATCAGCACCCAGCAGAGCCCACCGACATGCATCAGACCCAGCAGAGCCCAGCACTGTGCACCAGCACCCAGCAGAGCGCAGTGCTGTGCATTAGCAGCCAGCAGAGCCCAGCACTGTGCACCAGCACCCAGCAGAGCGCAGTGCTGTGCATCAGCACCCAGCACAGCCCACCAGGGAGCATCAGCACCCAGCAGAGCCCACCGACATGCATCAGACCCAGCAGAGCCCAGCACTGTGCATCAGCACCCAGCAGAGCGCAGTGCTGTGCATTAGCAGCCAGCAGAGCCCAGCGCCATGTACCAGCACCCAGCAAAGCCCAGCACTGTGCATCAGCACCCAGCAGAGCGCAGTGCTGTGCATTAGCAGCCAGCAGAGCCCAGCGCCATGTACCAGCACCCAGCAAAGCCCACTGCTGTGCATCAGACCCAGCAGAGCCCACTGCTGTGCATTAGGACCCAGCAGACCCCACCACTGAGCATCAGCACCCAGCAAAGACCACTGCTGTGCATCAGACCCAGCAGAGCCCACTGCTGTGCATTAGCACCCAGCAGAGCCCACCACTGGGCATTAGCACCCAGCAGAGCCCACTGCCGTGCATCAGCACCCAGCAGAGCCCACCGCCATGCATCTGCACCCTGCAGAGCCCCACAACTGAGCATCAGCACCCAGCAGAGCCCACCACAGTGCATCAGCACCCAGCAGAGCCCACAGCATTGCATCGGCACCCAGCAGAGTCCAGCGCTGTGCATCAGACCCAGGAGAGCCCACCGCTGTGCATCAGCACCCAGCACAGCATACTGCCATGCATCAGCACCCAGCACAGCCCACCACTGAGCATCTGCACCCAGCACAGCCCACTGCTGTGCATCAGCACCCAGCAGAGCCCACCGCCATGCATCAGACCCAGCAGAGCCCAGCACTGTGCACCAGCACCCAGAAGAGCCCACTGCTGTGCATTAGTACACAGCAGAGCCCTGTGCCATGCACCAGTACCCAGCAGAGCCCAGCGCTGTGCATCAGCACCCAGCACAGCCCACCGCCGTGCATCAGCACCCAGCAGAGCCCACCGCCGTGCATCAGACCCAGCAGAGCCCACTGCTGTGCATGAGCATTCAGCAGAGCCCACCGCTGTGCATCAGCACCCAGCAGAGCCCACCGGCATGCATCAGACCCAGAAGAGCCCGCCGCTGTGCATCAGCAACCAGTACAGCCCACCGTCGTGCATCAGACCCAGCAGAGCCCACCACTGTGCATCAGCACCCAGCAGAGCCCAGCACTGAGCATCAGCACCTAGCAAAGCCCACTGCTCTGCACCAGATCCAGCAGAGCCCACTTCTGTTCATGAGCACCCAGCACAGCCCACCGCTGTGCATCAGCACCCAGCAGAGCCCAGCGCTGTGCATCAGCACACAGCAGAGTCCAGCGCTGTGCACCAGCTCCCAGCATAGCCCACTGCTGTGCATCAGACCCAGCACAGCCCAACGCTGTGCATCAGCACCCAACAGAGCCCAGCGCTGTGCATCAGACCCAGCAGAGCCCAGTGCTGCGCATCAGACCCAGCAGATACGACTGCTGTGCATTAACACACAGCAGAGGCTACCGGTGTGCATCAGCACCCAGCAGAGTCCAGCGCTGTGCACCAGCTACCAGCAGAGCCCACCGCTGTACACCAGCACTCAGCAGAGCCCTGTGCCATGCACCAGTACCCAGCAGAGCCCAGCACTGTGCATCAGCACCCAGCAGAGCATACTGCCATGCATCAGCACCCAGCACAGCCCACCACTGAGCATCTGCACCCAGCACAGCCCACCGCTGTGCATCAGCACCCAGCAGAGTACAGCGCTGTGCACCAGCTCCCAGCATAGCCCACTGCTGTGCACCAGCTCCCAGCAGAGCCCACCGCTGTGCATCAGCACCCAGCAGAGCCCAGTGCTGTGCATCAGACCCAGCAGAGACGACTGCTGTGCATTAGCACACAGCAGAGGCTACCGCAGTGCATCAGCACCCAGCAGAGTCCAGCGCTGTGCACCAGCTCCCAGCAGAGCCCAACGCTGTGCATCAGCACCCAGCAGAGCCCAGCGCTGTGCATCAGAACCAGCAGAGCCCACTGCTGTGCATTAGCGCCCAGCAGAGCCCACCGCTGGGCGTTAGCACCCAGCAGAGCCCACTGCCGTGCATCAGCACACAGCAGAGCCCCACAACTGAGCATCAGCACACAGCAAAGCCAGCCACTGAGCATCAGCACCCAGCAAAGCCCACAGCTGTGCATCAGACCCAGCAGAACCCACTGCTGTGCATCAGCACCCAGCAGAGCCCATCGCTATGCATCAGCACCCAGCAGAGCCCACTGCTGTACATCAGACCCAGCAAAGCCCACTGCTGTGCATCAGACCCAGCAGAGCCCACCACTGAGCATCAGCACCCAGCAGAGCCCATCGCTATGCATCAGTACCCAGCAGAGCCCACTGCTGTGCATCAGCACCCAGCAAAGCCCACTGCTGTGCATTAGGACCCAGCAGAGCCCACTGCCGTGCATTAGGACCCAGCAGACCCCACCACTGAGCATCAGCACCCAGCAGAGCCCACAGCATTGCATCGGCACCCAGCAGAGCCCAGCGCTGTGCATCAGCACCCAGCAGAGCCCACCACTGTGCATCAGACCCAGCAGAGCCCACTACTGTGCATTAGCAACCAGCAGAGCCCACCGCCATGCATCAGACGCAGAAGAGCCCGCCACTGTGCATCAGCACCCAGTACAGCCCACCGTCCTGCATCAGACCCAGCTGAGGCCACCACTGATCATCAGCACTCTGCAAAGACAACTGCTGTGCATCAGCACTCAGCAGTGCCCACTGCTGTGCATCCGCACCCAGAAGAGCCCAGCGCCGTGCATCAACACCCAGCAGAGCCCACCGCCATGCATCAGACCCAGAAGAGCCCGCCGCTGTACATCAGCACCCAGCAGACCCCACCACTGAGCATCAGCACCCAGCAAAGCCCACTGCTGTGCATCAGACCTAGCAGAGCCCACTGCTGTGCATTAGCACCCAGCAGAGCCCACCGCTGGGCGTTAGCACCCAGCAGAGCCCACTGCCGTGCATCAGCACACAGCAGAGCCCCACAACTGAGCATCAGCACACAGCAAAGCCAGCCACTGAGCATCAGCACCCAGCAAAGCCCACAGCTGTGCATCAGACCCAGCAGAACCCACTGCTGTGCATCAGCACCCAGCAGAGCCCGTCGCTATGCATCAGCACCCAGCAGAGCCCACTGCTGTGCATTAGCACCCAGCAGAGCCCACCGCTGTACATCAGACCCAGCAAAGCCCACTGCTGTGCATCAGACCCAGCAGAGCCCACCACTGAGCATCAGCACCCAGCAGAGCCCGTCGCTATGCATCAGCACCCTGCAAAGCCCACTGCTGTGCATCAGACCTAGCAGAGCCCACTGCTGTGCATTAGCAACCAGCAGAGCCCACCGCTGGGCGTTAGCACCCAGCAGAGCCCACTGCCATGCATCAGCACACAGCAGAGCCCCACAACTGAGCATCAGCACACAGCAAAGCCAACCACTGAGCATCAGCACCCAGCAAAGCCCACAGCTGTGCATCAGACCCACCAGAACCCACTGCTGTGCATCAGCACCCAGCAGAGCCCGTCGCTATGCATCAGCACCCAGCAGAGCCCACTGCTGTGCATTAGCACCCAGCAGAGCCCACCGCTGTACATCAGACCCAGCAAAGCCCACTGCTGTGCATCAGACCCAGCAGAGCCCACCAATGAGCATCAGCACCCAGCAGAGCCCATCGCTATGCATCAGTACCCAGCAGAGCCCAGTGCTGTGCATTAGCACCCAGCAGAACCCACCGCTGTACATCAGACCCAGCAGAACCCACTGCTGTGCATCAGACCCAGCAGAGCCCACCACTGAGTATCAGCACCCAGCAAAGCGCACTGCTGTGCATCAGACCCAGCAGAGCCCACCACAGTGCATCAGACCCAGCAGAGCCCACTGCTCTGCATTAGCACCCAGCAGAGCCCACCGCCATGCATCAGACGCAGAAGAGCCCGCCACTGTGCATCAGGACCCAGCTGAGCCCACCACAGTGCATCAGCACCCAGCAGAGCACACAGCATTGCATCGGCACCCAGCAGAGCCCACCCCTGCGCATCATACCCAGCAGAGACCACCGCTGTGCATTAGCACGCAGCAGAGCTCAGCGCTGTGCATCAGCACCCAGCACAGCCCACCGGCGTGCATCAGCACCCAGCAGAGCCCACTGCTGTGCATCAGCACCCAGCACAGCCCACCAGGGAGCATCAGCACCCAGCAGAGCCCACGGACATGCATCAGACCCAGCAGAGCCCAGCACTGTGCACCAGCACCCAGCAGAGCGCAGTGCTGTGCATTAGCAGCCAGCAGAGCCCAGCGCCATGTACCAGCACCCAGCAAAGCCCACTGCTGTGCATCAGACCCAGCAGAGCCCACTGCTGTGCATTAGGACCCAGCAGGCCCCACCACTGAGCATCAGCACCCAGCAAAGCCCACTGCTGTGCATCAGACCCAGCAGAGCCCACTGCTGTGCATTAGCACCCAGCAGAGCCCACCACTGGGCATTAGCACACAGCAGAGCCCACTGCCGTGCATCAGCACACAGCAGAACCCACCGCCATGCATCTGCACCCTGCAGAGCCCCACAACTGAGCATCAGCACCCAGCAGAGCCCACCACAGTGCATCAGCACCCAGCAGAGCCTACAGCATTGCATCGGCACCCAGCAGAGTCCAGCGCTGTGCATCAGACCCAGGAGAGCCCACCGCTGTGCATCAGCACCCAGCACAGCATACTGCCATACATCAGCACCCAGCACAGCCCACCACTGAGCATCTGCACCCAGCACAGCCCACTGCTGTGCATCAGCACCCAGCAGAGCCCTGTGCCATGCACCAGTACCCAGCAGAGCCCAGCGCTGTGCATCAGCACCCAGCACAGCCCACCGCCGTGCATCAGCACCCAGCAGAGCCCACCGCCGTGCATCAGACCCAGCAGAGCCCACTGCTGTGCATGAGCATTCAGCAGAGACCAGCGCTGTGCATCAGCACCCAGCAGAGCCCACCGGCATGCATCAGACCCAGAAGAGCCCGCCGCTGTGCATCAGCAACCAGTACAGCCCATCGTCGTGCATCAGACCCAGCAGAGCCCACCACTGTGCATCAGCACCCAGCAGAGCCCAGCACTGAGCATCAGCACCTAGCAAAGCCCACTGCTCTGCACCAGATCCAGCAGAGCCCACTTCTGTTCATGAGCACCCAGCACAGCCCACCGCTGTGCATCAGCACCCAGCAGAGCCCAGCGCTGTGCATCAGCACACAGCAGAGTCCAGTGCTGCGCATCAGACCCAGCAGATACGACTGCTGTGCATTAACACACAGCAGAGGCTACCGCTGTGCATCAGCACCCAGCAGAGTCCAGCGCTGTGCACCAGCTCCCAGCAGAGCCCACCGCTGTGCATCAGCAACCAGCAGAGCCCAGCGCTGTGCATCAGACCCAGCAGAGCCCAGTGCTGTGCATCAGACCCAGCAGAGACGACTGCTGTGCATTAGCACACAGCAGAGGCTACCGCCGTGCATCAGCACCCATCAGTGCCCACCGCCGTGCATCAGACCCAGCAGAGCCCAGTGCTGTGCATCAGACCCAGCAGAGACGACTGCTGTGCATTAACACACAGCAGAGGCTACCGGTGTGCATCAGCACCCAGCAGAGCCCACCGGCATGCATCAGACCCAGAAGAGCCCACGACTGTTCATCAGCACCCAGCAGAGCCCAGCACTGAGCATCAGCACACAGCAAAGCCCACTGCTGTGCATCAGACCTAGCAGAGCCCACTGCTGTGCATTAGCACCCAGCAGAGCCCACCGCTGGGCGTTAGCACCCAGCAGAGCCCACTGCCGTGCATCAGCACACAGCAGAGCCCACCGCTGTGCATCAGCACCCAGCAGAGTCCAGCGCTGTGCACCGGCTACCAGCAGAGCCCACCGCTGTGCATCAGCAACCAGCAGAGCCCAGCGCTGTGCACCAGCTCCCAGCAGAGCCCACCGCTGTGCATCAGCACCCAGCAGAGTCCAGCGCTGTGCACCGGCTACCAGCAGAGCCCACCACTGTGCATCAGCACCCAGCAGAGTCCAGCGCTGTGCACCGGCTACCAGCAGAGCCCACCGCTGTGCATCAGCAACCAGCAGAGCCCAGCGCTGTGCACCAGCTCCCAGCAGAGCCCACCGCTGTGCATCAGCACCCAGCAGAGTCCAGCGCTGTGCACCAGCTCCCAGCAGAGCCCACCGCTGTGCATCAGCACCCAGCAGAGCCCAGCGCTGTGCATCAGACCCAGCAGAGCCCACCGCCGTGCATCAGACCCAGCAGAGCCCACTGCTGTGCATGGGCATTCAGCAGAGCCCACTGCTGTGCATTAGCACCCAGCAGAGACCACCGCTGTGCATCAGCACCCAGCAGAGCCCACCGGCATGCATCAGACCCAGAAGAGCCCACGACTGTTCATCAGCACCCAGCAGAGCCCAGCACTGAGCATCAGCACACAGCAGAGTCCAGCGCTGTGCACCAGCTCCCAGCATAGCCCACTGCTGTGCATCAGACCCAGCACAGCCCAACGCTGTGCATCAGCACCCAGCAGAGCCCAGCGCTGTGCATCAGACCCAGCAGAGCCCAGTGCTGTGCATCAGACCCAGCAGATACGACTGCTGTGCATTAGCACACAGCAGAGGCTACCGCAGTGCATCAGCACCCAGCAGAGCCCAGCGCTGTGCATCAGACCCAGCAGAGACCACTGCTGTACACCAGCACCCAGCAGAGCCCTGTGCCATGCACCAGTACCCAGCAGAGCCCAGCACTGTGCATCAGCACCCAGCAGAGCATACTGCCATGCATCAGCACCCAGCACAGCCCACCGCTGTGCATCAGCACCCAGCAGAGTACAGCGCTGTGCACCAGCTCCCAGCAGAGCCCAACGCTGTGCATCAGCACCCAGCAGAGCCCAGCGCTGTGCATCAGACCCAGCAGAGACCACTGCTGTACACCAGCACCCAGCAGAGCCCTGTGCCATGCACCAGTACCCAGCAGAGCCCAGCACTGTGCATCAGCACCCAGCAGAGCATACTGCCATGCATCAGCACCCAGCACAGCCCACCACTGAGCATCTGCACCCTGCACAGCCCACCGCTGTGCATCAGCACCCAGCAGAGTACAGCGCTGTGCACCAGCTCCCAGCAGAGCCCACTGCTGTGCACCAGCTCCCAGCAGAGCCCACCGCTGTGCATCAGACCCAGCAGAGCCCAGTGCTGTGCATCAGACCCAGCAGAGACGACTGCTGTGCATTAGCACACAGCAGAGGCTACCGCTGTGCATCAGCACCCAGCAGAGTCCAACGCTGTGCACCAGCTACCAGCAGAGCCCACCGCTGTGCATCAGACCCAGCAGAGCCCACCACAGTGCATCAGCGCCCAGCAAAGCCCACTGCTGTGCATCAGCACCCAGCAAAGCCCACCACTGTGCATCAGACCCAGCAGAGACCCCCACTGAGCATCAGTACCCAGCAAAGCCCACTGCTGTGCATCAGCACCCAGCAAAGCCCACCACTGTGCATCAGACCCAGCAGAGACCCCCACTGAGCATCAGCACCCAGCAAAGCCCACTGCTGTGCATCAGCACCCAGCAAAGCCCACTGCTGTGCATCAGACCCACCAGAGCCCACCACAGTGCATCAGCACCCAGCAGAGCCCACAGCATTGCATCGGCACCCAGCAGAGCCCACCACTGTGCATCAGACCCAGCAGAGACCCCCACTGAGCATCAGTACCCAGCAAAGCACACTGCTGTGCATCAGACCCAGGAGAGCCCACCACTGAGCATCAGCACGCAGCAAAGCCCACTGCTGTGCATCAGACCCAGCAGAGCCCACCACTGAGCATCAGCACACAGCAAAGCCCACTGCTGTGCATCAGACCCAGCAGAGCCCACTGCTGTGCATTAGCACCCAGCAGAGCCCACCACTGGGCATTAGCACCCAGCAGAGCCCACTGCCGTGCATCAGCACCCAGCAGAGCCCACCGCCATGCATCAGCACCCAGCAGAGCCCCACAACTGAGCATCAGCACCCAGCAAAGCCAACCACTGTGCATCAGTACCCAGCAAAGCGCACTGCTGTGCATCAGACCCAGCAGAGCCCACTGCTGTGCATTTGCACCCAGTAGATCCCACCAATGAGCATCAGCAACCAGCAAAGCCCACTGCTGTGCATCAGACACAGCAGAGCCCACTGCTGTGCATTTCAACCCAGCAGAGACCACCACTGGGCATTAGCACCCAGCAGAGCCCGCTGCTGTGCATTACAACCCAGCAGAGCCCACCACTGGGCATTAGCACCCAGCAGAGCCCACTGCCATGCATCAGCACCCAGCAGAGCCCACCGCCATGCATCTGCACCCTGCAGAGCCCCACAACTGAGCATCAGCACCCAGCAGAGCCCACAGCATTGCATCGGCACCCAGCAGAGCCCAGCGCTGTGCATCAGCACCCAGCAGAGCCCACCACTGTGCATCAGACCCAGCAGAGCCCACTACTGTGCATTAGCAACCAGCAGAGCCCACCGCCATGCATCAGACGCAGAAGAGCCCGCCACTGTGCATCAGCACCCAGTACAGCCCACCGTCCTGCATCAGACCCAGCTGAGGCCACCACTGATCATCAGCACTCTGCAAAGACAACTGCTGTGCATCAGCACTCAGCAGTGCCCACTGCTGTGCATCAGCACCCAGAAGAGCCCAGCGCCGTGCATCAACACCCAGCAGAGCCCACCGCCATGCATCAGACCCAGAAGAGCCCGCCGCTGTACATCAGCACCCAGCAGACCCCACCACTGAGCATCAGCACCCAGCAAAGCCCACTGCTCTGCATCAGCACCCAGCAGAGCCCACTGCTGTGCATTAGCACCCAGCAGAGCCCACCGCTGTACATCAGACCCAGCAAAGCCCACTGCTGTGCATCAGACCCAGCAGAGCCCACCACTGAGCATCAGCACCCAGCAGAGCCCATCGCTATGCATCAGTACCCAGCAGAGCCCCGTGCTGTGCATTAGCACCCAGCAGAACCCACCGCTGTACATCAGACCCAGCAGAACCCACTGCTGTGCATCAGACCCAGCAGAGCCCACCACTGAGCATCAGCACCCAGCAGAGCCCATCGCTATGCATCAGTACCCAGCAGAGCCCAGTGCTGTGCATCAGACCCAGCAGAACCCACTGCTGTGCATTAGCACCCAGCAGAGCCCATCGCTATGCATCAGCACCCAGCAAAGCCCACTGCTGTGCATCAGACCCAGCAGAGCCCACCACTGAGTATCAGCACCCAGCAAAGTGCACTGCTGTGCATCAGACCCAGCAGAGCCCACCACAGTGCATCAGACCCAGCAGAGCCCACTGCTCTGCATTAGCACCCAGCAGAGCCCACCGCCATGCATCAGACGCAGAAGAGCCCGCCACTGTGCATCAGCACCCAGCTGAGCCCACCACAGTGCATCAGCACCCAGCAGAGCACACAGCATTGCATCAGCACCCAGCAGAGCTCAGCGCTGTGCATCAGCACCCAGCACAGCCCACCGGCGTGCATCAGCACCCAGCAGAGCCCACTGCTGTGCATCAGCACCCAGCACAGCCCACCAGGGAGCATCAGCACCCAGCAGAGCCCACTGCTGTGCATCAGCACCCAGCAGAGCCCACCGACATGCATCAGACCCCGCAGAGCCCAGCACTGTGCACCAGCACCCAGCAGAGCGCAGTGCTGTGCATTAGCAGTCAGCAGAGCCCAGCGCCATGTACCAGCACCCAGCAAAGCCCACTGCTGTGCATCAGACCCAGCAGAGCCCACTGCTCTGCATTAGCACCCAGCAGAGCCCACCGCCATGCATCAGACGCAGAAGAGCCCGCCACTGTGCATCAGCACCCAGCTGAGCCCACCACAGTGCATCAGCACCCAGCAGAGCACACAGCATTGCATCAGCACCCAGCAGAGCTCAGCGCTGTGCATCAGCACCCAGCACAGCCCACCGGCGTGCATCAGCACCCAGCAGAGCCCACTGCTGTGCATCAGCACCCAGCACAGCCCACCAGGGAGCATCAGCACCCAGCAGAGCCCACTGCTGTGCATCAGCACCCAGCAGAGCCCACCGACATGCATCAGACCCAGCAGAGCCCAGCACTGTGCACCAGCACCCAGCAGAGCGCAGTGCTGTGCATTAGCAGCCAGCAGAGCCCAGCGCCATGTACCAGCACCCAGCAAAGCCCACTGCTGTGCATTAGACCCAGCAAAGACCACTGCTGTGCATTAGCACCCAGCAGAGCCCACCGCCATGCATCTGCACCCTGCAGAGCCCCACAACTGAGCATCAGCACCCAGCAGAGCCCACCACAGACCATCAGCACCCAGCAGAGCCCATAGCATTGCATCGGCACCCAGCAGAGTCCAGCGCTGTGCATCAGACCCAGGAGAGCCCACCGCTGTGCATCAGCAGCCAGCAGAGCCCACCACTATGCATCAGACCCAGCAGATCCCACTGCTGTGCATTAGCACTCAGCAGAGCCCAGCGCTGTGCATCAGCACCCAGCAGAGCCCATCGCCTTGCATCAACACCCAGCAGAGCCCACTGCTGTGCATTAGCACCCAGCAGAACCCACTGCTGTGCATCAGCACCCAGCAGAGCCCACCGCCATGCATCTGCACCCTGCAGAGCCCCACAACTGAGCATCAGCACCCAGCAGAGCCCACCACAGTGCATCAGCACCCAGCAGAGCCCACAGCATTGCATCGGCACCCAGCAGAGTCCAGCGCCGTGCATCAGACCCAGGAGAGCCCACCGCTGTGCATCAGCACCCAGCAGAGCCCACCGCCGTGCATCAGCACCCAGCAGAGCCCACCGCTGTGCATCAGCACCCAGCACAGCCCACCACTGAGCATCAGCACCCAGCAAAGCCCACTGCTGTGCATCAGACCCAGCAGAGCCCACCACAGTGCATCAGCACCCAGCAGAGCCCACAGCCGTGCATCGGCACCCAGCAGAGCCCACCGCCATGCATCAGACCCAGAAGAGACCGCCGCTGTGCATCAGCACCCACTACAGCCCACCGCTGAGCATCAGACCCAGCAGAGCCCACCGCCGTTCATCAGCACCCAGCAGAGCCCAGCACTGAGCATCAGCACCCAGCAAAGCCCATTGCTGTGCATCAGCACCCAGCAGAGCCCACCACTGTGCATCAGACCCAGCAGAGCTCACTGCTGTGCATTAGCACCCAGCAGAGCCCACTGTTGTGCATCAGCACCCAGCAGAGCCCACCGCCATGCATCTGCACCCTGCAGAGCCCCACAACTGAGCATCAGCACCCAGCAGAGCCCACCACAGTGCATCAGCACCCAGCAGAGCCCACAGCATTGCATCGGCACCCAGCAGAGTCCTGCGCCGTGCATCAGACCCAGTAGAGCCCACCGCTCTGCATCAGCACCCAGCAGAGCCCACCACTGTGCATCAGACCCAGCAGAGCCCACTGCTGTGCATTAGCACCCAGCAGAGCCCACCGCTGTACATCAGACCCAGCAGAGCCCACTGCTGTGCATCAGCACCCAGCAAAGCCCACTGCTGTACATCAGACCCAGCAGAGCCCACCACTGAGTATCAGCACCGAGCAAATCCCACTGGTGTGCATCAGACCTAGCAGAGCCCACTGCTGTGCATCAGACCCAGCAGAGCCCACTGCTGTGCATGAGCACCTAGCAGAGCCCAGCGCTGTGCATGAGCAGCCAGCAGAGCCCACCACTGTGCATCAGAACCAGCAGAGCCTACCGATGTGCATCAGCACTCAGCAGAGCCCAGTGCTGTGCATCAGACCCAGCAGAGACCACCACTGTGCATTAGCAAACAGCAGAGCCTACCGCTGTGCATCAGCACCCAGCAGAGCCCACCGCCGTGCATCAGCTCCCTGCACAGCCCAGCGCTGTGCATCAGACCCAGCAGGGCCCACCGCTGTGCATCAGCACCCAGCAGAGCCCAGCGCCGTGCAACAGCACCCAGCAGAGCCCACCGCTGTGCATCAGCACCCAGCACAGCCCACCGCTGAGCATCATCACCCAGCAAAGCCCACTGCTGTGCATCAGACCCAGCAGAGCCCACCGCTGTGCATCAGCACCCAGCACAGCCCACCACTGAGCATCATCACCCAGCAAAGCCCACTGCTGTGCATCAGACCCAGCAGAGCCCACCACTGTGCATCAGCACCCAGCAGAGCCCAGCGCTATGCATCAGCACCCAGCAGAGCCCACCGCTGTACATCAGACCCAGCAAAGCCCACTGCTGTGCATCAGACCCAGCAGAGCCCACCACTGAGCATCAGCACCCAGCAGAGCCCATCGCTATGCATCAGTACCCAGCAGAGCCCACTGCTGTGTATTAGCACCCAGCGGAACCTACTGCAAGAAGGGGGCCGCTTATTCGACCAATGTGATCAGCGGATTCCAACTTTATTGAGCATCAGACACATCTTATATACAGTTTGCTATAATTATGCCCACTTGGCAACATACTATTGGTTGCTCTCTAAAAGGTTACATCATTGTTTTCACAACTCTGTGGAATTCTTCTATCCGGCCTAATTGCTCTCTTTCCCAGATCTCGCCTCCTCCTTATCTTGCTTGCCTCCCATCTCAGGGGCAGCTGGACTTCAGCATACCAAGCAATCAGCACTTTCTCACATCTCCTACTCTGCCACTATATTATCAACAGAGAATTCTTCAAGGCCTGAATTGCACAGGTGTTCCTGGGACCCATGTCCCCTCTTGCCCGACAACAATTCCCCCGTTTTTCTTTTGTGCAAGTAAGGCCTTGGAAGTTATTCTTTGAACACTTTGCATAATACAATTATAAACAAGTTTAACAATAATCAAAATGAGTACAATGATACCTAAGAACCTTAAAACTTACTACTATAATTAACAAACATATTAACATTAAGTCTGGGTATCCCTATCAGACATGTCTGAAAAAGTTCAATCAATTCGTTATTACCTGTTATGTTGCACCTTTATTTTCTCTGGGATGGTCAAAAATCATAATTTGTTTAATGGTAGCAAGATTTCTTTAATCTGTAAAGGTAGATCTGGCCAGGCTCTAGCTTCACAGACAGAAAACTTGCAGGCAATCAGCAAGAGCAAAAGAGCTTCATTGCTTTGCCCAATATAAAATTACCCATAATAATGTGTTTTTGCTCATCCTAGTAATACTGATCTCTTATTGGTACCAACTTCACCCAAAAAGCAACCTTACAATAGTTTTCTTCATCTTATATAGTTTCATCATCTATATAAGCAAACTTATGCTAAATAGAAGGGAGGCATATGATAGTCTTAGAATAGGTGGTCAAATCCCTTCTCCCTACATTCAGTGTGGTAAGGGTCAAAGCATCCACTTTCACACATGCTCAATTGTGCAGGCTTCTTATCTGAAGAAAACAAATTCCTAGTTCTGAATGTTTATCTTTAAGACAGCTCCTTCTCAGCCGTGATGTCTCCAATTAACCAGTGTCCTTGCAAGTCTGCAAGAGAGGTTTCTTTCTCTTTACCCTCTAAACAGGCCTCACAAGATCCTGACCCTTAATCCCAGTGCACTCTAAGTCTTACAATTTTAACACAAATCACCAGTATATTCATCACAATTCCCCCCTTTTTTTTTTTTTTTTTTTGTCACCATTGATTTGTGTTAAAATTTCCAGATATTTCAGAACCTTCTTAATTGGATCATAATTAAGGTCATCTGTTCTGATCACATTCTGATCATAACCATTTGCTTGTAACTTATTGGCATAAACAATTTCATCTAAAGGTCTTACCATTTTAAAACAACAATTACAATGAATTACACAGATCAGTATTACAATTATTCCAACAGGTATTGCAAAGAATTTTTTAAAGCAACTTATATTCGATAAGCAAGAAGTTAACTTATCCCATATTCCTTTAAATACAGAAGAAGTATCATCCAAAGAAATCTGATGTAATATCTGATTGTGGTTCACAATCGCCTGTAAATCTGTTTCCACTCGTTTATCTAGATTAACATAATTACAACAACTTACATTTATGACTACACATACACCCCCTTCCTTAACATATAAAAAATCCAAAGCTAATCTATTCTGAGTAGATATTTTCGAGAGACTATTGATTTCAATTTGCTGCACTTTTATTGCATCTGTGCTTGCATTTACTATGATTTCAACTGTAGCAGAAAAATTTACTATTGCTTTTTCAAGTTCAAGTCTTTTCTCTCTGGTCTGATCAAGATTCCACACATGGGAACGTGGTTTTTGATTTCGATTGGACTACTTATGTACAAATAGGGTTAGGATCAAAATTAGGCTCCACCAAGTATATGTGAACTCTGCCTCCTCGGCCTGCTGGGGTGCAACCAGCAGCCGGGTGTATTTTCTTCTCAGCAGCAGTTACATTCTTCAGGAGCCCTACAGATTTTTTAACTCCTTAACCCACTTCAAAATTCCATTTGGAGTCTCTTCTCTACTTCCTTGGTTAGTTCGTTTACCATTTCCCATTGTGCTTTTGTTATTTCAATTCCTCTGCCTTCAAAATCTTATGTCTCTTACTTTTCCTTTTACTAATCCTTTTAATTATTCCTGATATTTCCCAACTAAAATTTCTCTAGTCTTTATTTCCCACTTATGCCAATCCCTTTCAATAATTTTCCATGGGGATTTAAATCCTTTTTCTCAGCACAAAATAGGTTTTCTGTATTTACCAGCCCAAACTGCCTATTTTCAAATTCAGCATTCAGGACAAAATTATTTTGATCATACTTTTGACCCCAGATTATCATAACAGTTATTGTGATCGATGTTCGACTTCATGGGAAATGCTGTTTCCTCTTAGTCTTGGTTCTTCTGCACATTAGTGAAGGAATAGTTGTTAAAATTAATACCTATTTACTACAAACCTTAACTTATGCTAATACCAAAAAATCCTTAAAACCTTAAAAAACTATGTTAAAATTAATCCATCAAATCAGTGTCTAAAAAGAAATAAAATTATTACATTAACTAAAAAACACTTTCCAAAATTAAAACCTGTTTATACATTCCTTAACTATATTACATGGAGCTCCTTTGAAATGCCTAGGCAGACAACTTAGAAGGTTCGAACCAAAAGAAAATCTTACAATTTGAACTCTTAACTAAGTGCATACACCTTACTGCAATTACTATGTACTAAGTACTTATAAATACCAAATGCTTACTTATTCATTATGCTTATTAGAAAAACTTAACAAAACTCTAAATAACAAATCTCTGAAAGATGTTACAATCAGAAATGACAAAATGAGTACTGTTGCTTTAAATCAAAACAGAGTAGTGCGGCTAAAGCCGCTGCGGGGGAAAGGGGTGGGGGCTGCTGCCGTGGCAGCTGCTCCGCTGCTACTGTCGGTGCTGTCGGTATCAGTGGTGCGTCAGCCGGTACCGCCTTGGTCGGAGCCGTCGGTATCCACGGGGGCCGGCAGGGCTCGCGGGAGGAGAGCGGTGGCAGGAACGCTGTAACCGCGAGCCTCCAAGCGCTCCATTTTTTCTAAGAGGGGCCGTAAAGCAAAGTCGGCGCTGTTTGAATTCCTCGCTGCCGGTATTGTCTTCCGAGTCCGAGCCGTCGCTGGCGATGTCAGAGGAAGGTTCCCCGCTGTGTGCAAACGGCAGTGGTGACGGCTGGTAAACGCGGTGTGGTCGCCGCAAGATGTATCGGGGGCGGCCCCGGTCGATCGGTCGACAGTTCTCAGACACATCTTTCAGCTGCAACTCAGATACACCTGGCGCTGCATCTCGTCCTGACAAAGTTGCTCTAACTGCAGCAGCCATTCGCTGTTTCAGTTCGTAGGTTTTAACACAGTTCATGCATTCTCGCCACGACTTTTGCAGCTTTATAGCAGTTTTATCACCATCTATAACCAAGTCCCACAGCTTGTTCCTGTATTCTCTCCAACAAGCTTCATCAAAATAACTATCTCCGCTAGGGAAATGCCCTAAAGCGGATCTATGGGCCAAAAGTCCAGGCATTACTTTAGACGATATCTCCGCCTTACGCTTTTCGATGACACTGTATTTTGTCTGATGACTGCTTATAGGGTCGGCCTTGCCCTTTCGAGTCTGTGCGCAAAGGTACTAAAGCTGCCATAACCTGCTGACTATGCTCAAGCTGTTTTGTCATTGTCATTGACAACACCTCAGCCTGTTTTTGTAATCCCTTATCAATCACCCCGGTCAACATGGCCATCGGATTGCTTGGCAAGTCCTGAGCCCTCAGCAACAATTCGGCTACCGTCCATCTAGGATCTGCTGATGTAATAAGCTGTTGCGTCTGCTGGTTCCCATTCTGCATTAAACACTGCTTTAAAATTGCCTCTCGGATACCTTCTCCTACGCTTGCTGCTCTAAGTGCGGCAAGCAACTTATCTACAAATTCACCAAGAGGTTCCTGTCTACCTTGCTTAATTCCCATATATTGAGGATTTGCATTTCCATCCTTCTGCTTGTCAAAAGCCATCCTCACTATCTGGGCTGATGCTTGCAAAACAGGCGGCTGTAAAAGTGCCTGTAACTCTGGTCTCTCATACTGTCCCGTTCCACACAACTGATCTACTGTTACATCAAATAGTGGGTCGTTTTGCTGTCTTTGTACTCCAGCTGATTGTCTAGCTAGGTGTTCCCACTCATTCAAAAATGTCATAAATTGAGATGCTGTTAGGATCAGCTTCATAACATTATAAGAATCTCTAGGTAACATATTATAGTTCATGTAAATAAAATCAATCATCTGTCTAGCTGGTTCAGATTGAATCCCAAACTGACTCACAGTCTGTCGTAATTGAGATAACAATTTCCATGGCAATTGGGTTACATCAGCCTGAACAACATTTTGCTCCCCAGGGACCTGTGTATACATTACTGGAAAAGCTTGATGTGAAGCAGCCAGCCGGCTAAGCCCTTCCTGATCTCCTTCGGCGTTTAAGTGTTCTGCAACCTTTCGCCAATACTCTGCGTGCTTGCTTGTATGATCTTTAACGCCACCTCCAGGATCTACCGCCCTGTTAGTCTTCTCTCCCTCACCTACTTTCTTCTCCTGTACAATTTGCTCAGCTAAAAGAGACGGGGAAGGCTCCTCAGCAGATTCCTGCGTTACAGATTGTAATTCGACTCTGCCACCTAGTCCTTTTACACACGCAGCCTTCTCCTTTCTTAAATAATCCTGAACCTCTTCTGACAAAGGCAACCCAGCATGTGTAACACTTGCTCCATTTGGGTCCGTATAATCTAAACGTACCCTGGCTTGATAAGCTGCCATTTGCTCAGCACGATGCTGATCCAGTGCTGTCATAACAATCTTCCACCATTTTCCACACTCCTTTGCTCGTTTTTCATCATCTAAGCCATGCAGCCACAAGTCTTGTCCAGACTTTTTCCACTGCAATCTTTCAAACACCTCATTTGGGTCCTTAAAATATCCTAACTCTTCTGCATAGCTTAACAGCGGCACCAACTCCTTTGTAAAATTTAACTTACACTGTCGCTTTTCTAAAAAGCATATAAATAAATCATACGCTGCCTGCCTATCCATGTCCGTATTTAAACGTTAATACCTGTGCGCACAGTCCTCGTTTAAGCAGTTTCCGGCTCTACAGCGTCTTCGGCTTCAAGGCTGTCTTCCCTTTTCTTGCAGCCTCCGGTACTGCTATCCCGGGCCGGCCTTCTTCTTGCCTCCCGGCTTACTGCGAATCTCCCAACGTCCCGAAGAACTTCTTAAACCCTAACGTTTGTCTTCATTAGGGTCCCGTGTTCGAGTGCCACTTACTGCAAGAAGGGGGCCGCTTATTCGACCAATGTGATCAGCGGATTCCAACTTTATTGAGCATCAGACACATCTTATATACAGTTTGCTATAATTATGCCCACTTGGCAACATACTATTGGTTGCTCTCTAAAAGGTTACATCATTGTTTTCACAACTCTGTGGAATTCTTCTATCCGACCTAATTGCTCTCTTTCCCAGATCTCGCCTCCTCCTTATCTTGCTTGCCTCCCATCTCAGGGGCAGCTGGACTTCAGCATACCAAGCAATCAGCACTTTCTCACATCTCCTACTCTGCCACTATATTATCAACAGAGAATTCTTCAAGGCCTGAATTGCACAGGTGTTCCTGGGACCCATGTCCCCTCTTGCCCGACAACAGGAACCCACCGCTGAGCATCAGACCCAGCAGAGCCCACCACAGTGCATCAGCACCCAGCAAAGCGCACTGCTGTGCATCAGACCCAGCAGAGCCCACCACAGTGCATCAGACCCAGCAGAGCCCACTGCTCTGCATTAGCACCCAGCAGAGCCCACCGCCATGCATCAGACGCAGAAGAGCCCGCCACTGTGCATCAGCACGCAGTACAGCCCACCGTCCTGCATCAGACCCAGCTGAGCCCTCCGCTGTGTATCAGCACCCAGCAGAGCCCACCACAGTGCATCAGCACCCAGCTGAGCCCACCACAGTGCATCAGCACCCAGCAGAGCCCACAGCATTGCATCGGCACCCAGCAGAGCCCACCCCTGTGCATCAGACCCAGCAGAGACCACCGCTGTGCATTAGCACGCAGCAGAGCCTACCGCTGTGCATCAGCACCCAGCAGAGCTCAGCGCTGTGCACCAGCACCCAGCAGAGCTCATCGCTGTGTATCAGCACCCAGCACAGCCCACCGGCGTGCATCAGCACCCAGCAGAGCCCACTGCTGTGCATCAGCACCCAGCAGAGCCCACCGACATGCATCAGACCCAGCAGAGCCCAGCACTGTGCACCAGCACCCAACAGAGCGCAGTGCTGTGCATTAGCAGCCAGCAGAGCCCAGCGCCATGTACCAGCACCCAGCAAAGCCCACTGCTGTGCATCAGACCCAGCAGAGCCCACTGCTGTGCATTAGGACCCAGCAGACCCCACCACTGAGCATCAGCACCCAGCAAAGCCCACTGCTGTGCATCACACCCACCAGAGCCCACTGCTGTGCATTAGCACCCAGCAGAGCCCACCACTGGGCATTAGCACACAGCAGAGCCCACTGCCGTGCATCAGCACCCAGCAGAGCCCACCGCCATGCATCTGCACCCTGCAGAGCCCCACAACTGAGCATCAGCACCCAGCAGAGCCCACCACAGTGCATCAGCACCCAGCAGAGCCCACAGCATTGCATCGGCACCCAGCAGAGTCCAGCGCTGTGCATCAGACCCAGGAGAGCCCACCACAGTGCATCAGCACCCAGCAGAGCCCACAGCATTGCATCGGCACCCAGCAGAGTCCAGCGCTGTGCATCAGACCCAGGAGAGCCCACCACTGTGCATCAGACCCAGCAGAGCCCACTGCTGTGCATCAGCACCCAGCAGCGCCCACCACTGTACACCAGCACCCAGCAGAGCCCAGCGCTGTGCATCACCACCCAGCACAGCCCACCGCTGTGCATCAGGACCCAGCAGAGCCCACCGCCGTGCATCAGCACCCAGCAAAGCCCACTGCTGTGCATCAGCACCCAGCAGACCCCACCGCCATGCATCAGACCCAGCAGAGCCCAGCACTGTGCACCAGCACCCAGCAGAGCCCACTGATGAGCATTAGCAAACAGCAGAGCCCAGTGCCATGCATCAGACCCAGCAGAGCCCACCGCCGTTCATCAGCACCCAGCAGAGCCCAGCACTGAGCATCAGCACCCAGCAAAGCCCACTGCTGTGCATCAGCGCCCAGCAGAGCCCACAGCATTGCAGCGGCACCCAGCAGAGCCCACCACTGTGCATCTGACCCAGCAGAGACCACCACTGTGCATTAGCACACAGCAGAGCCCACCGCTGCGCATCAGACCCAGCAGAGCCCACCACTGAGCATCAGCACCCAGCAAAGCCCACTGCTGTGCATCAGCGCCCAGCAGAGCCCACAGCATTGCAGCGGCACCCAGCAGAGCCCACCACTGTGCATCTGACCCAGCAGAGACCACCACTGTGCATTAGCACACAGCAGAGCCTACCGCTGTGCATCTGACCCAGCAGAGCCCACCACAGTGCTTCAGCACTCAGCAGAGCCCACAGCATTGCATCGGCACCCAGCAGAGCCCACCACTGTGCATCAGACCCAGCAGAGACCACCACTGAGCATCACTACCCAGCAAAGCCCACTGCTGTGCATCAGACCCAGGAGAGCCCACCACTGAGCATCAGCACGCAGCAAAGCCCACTGCTGTGCATCAGACCCAGCAGAGCCCACCACTGAGCATCAGCACACAGCAAAGCCCACTGCTGTGCATCAGACCCAGCAGAGCCCACTGCTGTGCATTAGCACCCAGCAGAGCCCACCACTGGGCATTAGCACCCAGCAGAGCCCACTGCCGTGCATCAGCACCCAGCAGAGCCCACCGCCATGCATCAGCACCCAGCAGAGCCCCACCACTGAGCATCAGCACCCAGCAAAGCCAACCACTGTGCATCAGTACCCAGCAAAGCGCACTGCTGTGCATCAGACCCAGCAGAGCCCACTGCTGTGCATTTGCACACAGCAGATCCCACCAATGTGCATCAGCAACCAGCAAAGCCCACTGCGGTGCATCATACACAGCAGAGCCCACTGCTGTGCATTTCAACCCAGCAGAGACCACCACTGGGCATTAGCACCCAGCAGAGCCCGCTGCTGTGCATTACAACTCAGCAGAGCCCACCACTGGGCATTAGCACCCAGCAGAGCCCACTGCCATGCGTCAGCACCCAGCAGAGCCCACCGCCATGCATCTGCACCCTGCAGAGCCCCACAACTGAGCATCAGCACCCAGCAGAGCCCACAGCATTGCATCGGCACCCAGCAGAGCCCAGCGCTGTGCATCAGCACCCAGCAGAGCCCACCACTGTGCATCAGACCCAGCAGAGCCCACTACTGTGCATTAGCACCCAGCAGAGCCCACGGCCATGCATCAGACGCAGAAGAGCCCGCCACTGTGCATCAGCACCCAGTACAGCCCACCGTCCTGCATCAGACCCAGCTGAGCCCACCGCTGTGCATCAGCACCCAGCTGAGCCCACCACAGTGCATCAGCACCCAGCAGAGCCCACAGCATTGCATCGGCACCCAGCAGAGCCCACCCCTGTGCATCAGACCCAGCAGAGACCACCGCTGTGCATTAGCACGCAGCAGAGCCTACCGCTGTGCATCAGCACCCAGCAGAGCTCAGCGCTATGCACCAGCACCCAGCAAAGCTCAGCGCTGTGCATCAGCACTCAGCACAGCCCACCGGCGTGCATTAGCACCCAGCAGAGCCCACTGCTGTGCATCAGCACCCAGCACAGCCCACCAGGGAGCATCAGCACCCAGCAGAGCCCACTGCTGTGCATCAGAACCCAGCAGAGCCCACCGACATGCATCAGACCCAGCAGAGCCCAGCACTGTGCACCAGCACCCAGCAGAGCGCAGTGCTGTGCATTAGCAGCCAGCAGAGCCCAGCGCCATGTACCAGCACCCAGCAAAGCCCACTGCTGTGCATCAGACCCAGCAGAGCCCACTGCTGTGCATTAGGACCCAGCAGACCCCACCACTGAGCATCAGCACCCAGCAAAGCCCACTGCTGTGCATCAGACCCACCAGAGCCCACTGCTGTGCATTAGGACCCAGCAGACCCCACCACTGGGCATTAGCACCCAGCAGAGCCCACTGCCATGCGTCAGCACCCAGCAGAGCCCACCGCCATGCATCTGCACCCTGCAGAGCCCCACAACTGAGCATCAGCACCCAGCAGAGCCCACCACAGTGCATCAGCACCCAGCAGAGCCCACAGCATTGCATCGGCACCCAGCAGAGTCCAGCGCTGTGCATCAGACCCAGGAGAGCCCACCGCTGTGCATCAGCACCCAGCAGAGCCCAACACTATGCATCACACCCAGCAGAGCCCACTGCTGTGCATTACCACTCAGCAGAGCCCAGCGCTGTGCATCAGCACCCAGCAGAGCCCATCGCCTTGCATCAACACCCAGCAGAGTCCACTGCTGTGCATTAGCAGCCAGCAGAACCCACTGCTGTGCATCAGCACCCAGCAGAGCCCACAGCATTGCATCGGCACCCAGCAGAGTCCAGCGCCGTGCATCAGACCCAGGAGAGCCCACCGCTCTGCATCAGCACCCAGCAGAGCCCATCGCTATGCATCAGCACCCATCAGAGCCCACAGCTGTGCATTAGCACCCAGCATAGCCCAGCGCTGTGCATCAGCACCCAGCAGAGCCCACTGCTGTGCATTAGCACTCAGCAGAGCCTACCGATGTGCATCAGCACCCAGCAGAGCCCATCGCCTTGCATCAACACCCAGCAGAGCCCACTGCTGTGCATTAGCAGCCAGCAGAACCCACTGCTGTGCATCAGCACCCAGCAGAGCCCACCGCCATGCATCTGCACCCTGCAGAGCCCCACAACTGAGCATCAGCACCCAGCAGAGCCCACCACAGTGCATCAGCACCCAGCAGAGCCCACAGCATTGCATCGGCACCCAGCAGAGTCCAGCGCCGTGCATCAGACCCAACAGAGCCCACCGCTCTGCATCAGCACCCAGCAGTGCCCATCGCTATGCATCAGCACCCATCAGAGCCCACTGCTGTGCATTAGCACCCAGCAGAGCCCACCGCTGTACATCAGACCCAGCAAAGCCCACTGCTGTGCATCAGACCCAGCAGAGCCCACCACTTAGCATCAGCACCCAGCAGAGCCCTTCGCTATGCATCAGTACCCAGCAGAGACCACTGCTGTGCATTAGCACCCAGCAGAACGCACCGCTGAGCATCAGACGCAGCAGAGCCCACCACTGAGCATCAGCACCCAGCAAAGCGCACTGCTGTGCATCAGACCCAGCAGAGCCCACCACAGTGCATCAGACCCAGCAGAGCCCACTGCTCTGCATTAGCACCCAGCAGAGCCCACCGCCATGCATCAGACGCAGAAGAGCCCGCCATTGAGCATCAGCACGCAGTACAGCCCACCGTCCTGCATCAGACCCAGCTGAGCCCACCGCTGCGCATCAGCACCCAGCAGAGCCCACCACAGTGCATCCGCACCCAGCAGAGCCCACAGCATTGCATCGGCACCCAGCAGAGCCCACCCCTGTGCATCAAACCCAGCAGAGACCACCGCTGTGCATCAGCACCCAGCAGAGCCCACCCCAGTGCATCAGACCCAGCAGAGACCACCGCTGTGCATTAGCACGCAGCAGAGCCTACCGCTGTGCATCAGCACCCAGCAGAGCTCAGCGCTGTGCGCCAGCACCCAGCAGAGCTCATCGCTGTGTATCAGCACCCAGCACAGCCCACCGGCGTGCATCAGCACCCAGCAGAGCCCACTGCTGTGCATCAGCACCCAGCACAGCCCACCAGGGAGCATCAGCACCCAGCAGAGCCCACTGCTGTGCATCAGCACCCAGCAGAGCCCACCGACATGCATCAGACCCAGCAGAGCCCAGCACTGTGCACCAGCACCCAACAGAGCGCAGTGCTGTGCATTAGCAGCCAGCAGAGCCCAGCGCCATGTACCAGCACCCAGCAAAGCCCACTGCTGTGCATCAGACCCAGCAGAGCCCACTGCTGTGCATGAGCACCCAGCAGAGCCCACCACTGGGCATTAGCACCCAGCAGAGCCCACTGCCGTGCATCAGCACCCAGCAGAGCCCACCGCCATGCATCTGTACCCTGCAGAGCCCCACAACTGAGCATCAACACCCAGCAGAGCCCACCACAGTGCATCAGCACCCAGCAGAGCCCACAGCATTGCATCGGCACCCAGCAGAGTCCAGCGCTGTGCATCAGACCCAGGAGAGCCCACCGCTGTGCATCAGCACCCAGCAGAGCCCACCACTATGCACCAGACCCAGCAGAGCCCACTGCTGTGCATTAGCACTCAGCAGAGCCCAGCGCTGTGCATCAGCCCCCAGCAGAGCCCATCGCCTTGCATCAACACCCAGCAGAACCCACTGCTGTGCATTAGCACCCAGCAGAACCCACTGCTGTGCATCAGCACCCAGCAGAGCCCACCGCCATGCATCTGCACCCTGCAGAGCCCCACAACTGAGCATCAGCACCCAGCAGAGCCCACCACAGTGCATCAGCACCCAGCAGAGCCCACAGCATTGCATCGGCACCGCGCAGAGTCCAGCGCCGTGCATCAGACCCAGGAGAGCCCACCGCTCTGCATCAGCACCCAGCAGAGCCCACCACTGTGCATCACACCCAGAAGAGCCCACTGCTGTGCATCAGACCTAGCAGAGCCCACTGCTGTGCATCAGACCCAGCAGAGCCCACTGCTGTGCATGAGCACCCAGCAGAGCCCAGCGCTGTGCATCAGCACCCAGCAGAGCCCACCGCCGTGCATCGCCACCCAGCAGAGCCCTCCGCCGTGCATCAGCACCTAGCAGAGTCCAGCGCTGTGCATCAGACCCAGCAGAGCCCACTGCAGTGCATCAGCACCCAGCAGAGCCCACTGCTGTGCATCAGACCCAGCACAGCCCACCGCTGTGCATCAGCACGCAGCAGAGCCCACCGCTGGGCATTAGCACCCAGCAGAGCCCACCGCTGTGTATCAGCAGCCAGCAGAGCCCACCGCTGTGCATCAGAACAAGCAGAGCCTACCGATGTGCATCAGCACTCAGCAGAGCCCAGTGCTGTGCATCAGACCCAGCAGAGACCACCGCTGTACATTAGCAAACAGCAGAGCCTACCGCTGTGCATCAGCACCCAGCAGAGCCCACCGCCGTGCATCAGCTCCCTGCACAGCCCAGCGCTGTGCATCGGACCCAGCAGGGCCCACCGCTGTGCATCAGCACCCAGCAGAGCCCACCGCCATGCATCAGCACCCAGCAGAGCCCACCGCTGTGCATCAGCACCCAGCACAGCCCACCACTGAGCATCATCACCCAGCAAAGCCCACTGCTGTGCATCAGACCCAGCAGAGCCCAGTGCTGGGCATTATCACCCAGCAGAGCCCGCTGCTGTGCATCAGACCCAGCAGAGCCCACCACAGTGCATCAGCACCCAGCAGAGCCCACCGCTGTGCATCAGACACAGCAAAGCCCACCGCTGTGCATCAGCACCCAGCAGAGCCCACCGCTGTGCATCAGAACCCAGCACAGCCCAGCGCTGTGCATCAGACCCAGCAGAGCTCACTGCTGTGCATCAGCACCCAGCAGAGCCCACCACTGTGCATCAGACGCAGCAGAGCCCACTGCTGTGCATTAGCACTCAGCAGAG
Organism: Melanerpes formicivorus; assembly: GCF_026170545.1. NCBI lineage: Eukaryota > Metazoa > Chordata > Aves > Piciformes > Picidae > Melanerpes > Melanerpes formicivorus. The sequence continues at coordinate 12,409,362 of NW_027142361.1, forward strand.
CCCAGCGCTGTGCATCAGCACCCAGCAGAGCCCATCGCCTTGCATCAACACCCAGCAGAGCCCACTGCTGTGCATTAGCACCCAGCAGAACCCACTGCTGTGCATCAGCACCCAGCAGGGCCCACCGCCATGCATCAGCACCCAGCAGAGCCCATCGCTATGCATCAGTACCCAGCAGAGCCCACTGCTGTGTATTAGCACCCAGCGGAACCTACTGCAAGAAGGGGGCCGCTTATTCGACCAATGTGATCAGCGGATTCCAACTTTATTGAGCATCAGACACATCTTATATACAGTTTGCTATAATTATGCCCACTTGGCAACATACTATTGGTTGCTCTCTAAAAGGTTACATCATTGTTTTCACAACTCTGTGGAATTCTTCTATCCGGCCTAATTGCTCTCTTTCCCAGATCTCGCCTCCTCCTTATCTTGCTTGCCTCCCGTCTCAGGGGCAGCTGGACTTCAGCATACCAAGCAATCAGCACTTTCTCACATCTCCTACTCTGCCACTATATTATCAACAGAGAATTCTTCAAGGCCTGAATTGCACAGGTGTTCCTGGGACCCATGTCCCCTCTTGCCCGACAACAATTCCCCCGTTTTTCTTTTGTGCAAGTAAGGCCTTGGAAGTTATTCTTTGAACACTTTGCATAATACAATTATAAACAAGTTTAACAATAATCAAAATGAGTACAATGATACCTAAGAACCTTAAAACTTACTACTATAATTAACAAACATATTAACATTAAGTCTGGGTATCCCTATCAGACATGTCTGAAAAAGTTCAATCAATTCGTTATTACCTGTTATGTTGCACCTTTATTTTCTCTGGGATGGTCAAAAATCATAATTTGTTTAATGGTAGCAAGATTTCTTTAATCTGTAAAGGTAGATCTGGCCAGGCTCTAGCTTCACAGACAGAAAACTTGCAGGCAATCAGCAAGAGCAAAAGAGCTTCATTGCTTTGCCCAATATAAAATTACCCATAATAATGTGTTTTTGCTCATCCTAGTAATACTGATCTCTTATTGGTACCAACTTCACCCAAAAAGCAACCTTACAATAGTTTTCTTCATCTTATATAGTTTCATCATCTATATAAGCAAACTTATGCTAAATAGAAGGGAGGCATATGATAGTCTTAGAATAGGTGGTCAAATCCCTTCTCCCTACATTCAGTGTGGTAAGGGTCAAAGCATCCACTTTCACACATGCTCAATTGTGCAGGCTTCTTATCTGAAGAAAACAAATTCCTAGTTCTGAATGTTTATCTTTAAGACAGCTCCTTCTCAGCCGTGATGTCTCCAATTAACCAGTGTCCTTGCAAGTCTGCAAGAGAGGTTTCTTTCTCTTTACCCTCTAAACAGGCCTCACAAGATCCTGACCCTTAATCCCAGTGCACTCTAAGTCTTACAATTTTAACACAAATCACCAGTATATTCATCACAATTCCCCCCTTTTTTTTTTTTTTTTTTTGTCACCATTGATTTGTGTTAAAATTTCCAGATATTTCAGAACCTTCTTAATTGGATCATAATTAAGGTCATCTGTTCTGATCACATTCTGATCATAACCATTTGCTTGTAACTTATTGGCATAAACAATTTCATCTAAAGGTCTTACCATTTTAAAACAACAATTACAATGAATTACACAGATCAGTATTACAATTATTCCAACAGGTATTGCAAAGAATTTTTTAAAGCAACTTATATTCGATAAGCAAGAAGTTAACTTATCCCATATTCCTTTAAATACAGAAGAAGTATCATCCAAAGAAATCTGATGTAATATCTGATTGTGGTTCACAATCGCCTGTAAATCTGTTTCCACTCGTTTATCTAGATTAACATAATTACAACAACTTACATTTATGACTACACATACACCCCCTTCCTTAACATATAAAAAATCCAAAGCTAATCTATTCTGAGTAGATATTTTCGAGAGACTATTGATTTCAATTTGCTGCACTTTTATTGCATCTGTGCTTGCATTTACTATGATTTCAACTGTAGCAGAAAAATTTACTATTGCTTTTTCAAGTTCAAGTCTTTTCTCTCTGGTCTGATCAAGATTCCACACATGGGAACGTGGTTTTTGATTTCGATTGGACTACTTATGTACAAATAGGGTTAGGATCAAAATTAGGCTCCACCAAGTATATGTGAACTCTGCCTCCTCGGCCTGCTGGGGTGCAACCAGCAGCCGGGTGTATTTTCTTCTCAGCAGCAGTTACATTCTTCAGGAGCCCTACAGATTTTTTAACTCCTTAACCCACTTCAAAATTCCATTTGGAGTCTCTTCTCTACTTCCTTGGTTAGTTCGTTTACCATTTCCCATTGTGCTTTTGTTATTTCAATTCCTCTTCCTTCAAAATCTTATGTCTCTTACTTTTCCTTTTACTAATCCTTTTAATTATTCCTGATATTTCCCAACTAAAATTTCTCTAGTCTTTATTTCCCACTTATGCCAATCCCTTTCAATAATTTTCCATGGGGATTTAAATCCTTTTTCTCACCACAAAATAGGTTTTCTGTATTTACCAGCCCAAACTGCCTATTTTCAAATTCAGCATTCAGGACAAAATATTTTTTTGATAGATGCTTTTGACTCCAGATTATCATAACAGTTATTGTGATCGATGTTCGACTTCATGGGAAATGCTGTTTCCTCTTAGTCTTGGTTCTTCTGCACATTAGTGAAGGAATAGTTGTTAAAATTAATACCTATTTACTACAAACCTTAACTTATGCTAATACCAAAAAATCCTTAAAACCTTAAAAGACTATGTTAAAATTAATCCATCAAATCAGTGTCTAAAAAGAAATAAAATTGTTACATTAACTAAAAAACACTTTCCAAAATTAAAAGCTGTTTATACATTCCTTAACTATATTACATGGAGCTCCTTTGAAATGCCTAGGCAGACAACTAAGAAGGTTCGAACCAAAAGAAAATCTTACAATTTGAACTCTTAACTAAGTGCATACACCTTACTGCAATTACTATGTACTAAGTACTTATAAATACCAAATGCTTACTTATTCATTATGCTTATTAGAAAAACTTAACAAAACTCTAAATAACAAATCTCTGAAAGACGTTACAATCAGAAATGACAAAATGAGTACTGTTGCTTTAAATCAAAACAGAGTAGTGCGGCTAAAGCCGCTGCGGGGGAAAGGGGTGGGGGCTGCTGCCGTGGCAGCTGCTCCGCTGCTACTGTCGGTGCTGTCGGTATCAGTGGTGCGTCAGTCGGTACCGCCTTGGTCGGAGCCGTCGGTATCCGCGGGGGCCGGCAGGGCTCGCGGGAGGAGAGCGGTGGCAGGAACGCTGTAACCGCGAGCCTCCAAGCGCTCCATTTTTTCTAAGAGGGGCCGTAAAGCAAAGTCGGCGCTGTTTGAATTCCTCGCTGCCGGTGTTATCTTCCGAGTCCGAGCCGTCGCTGGCGATGTCAGAGGAAGGTTCCCCGCTGTGTGCAAACAGCAGTGGTGACGGCTGGTAAACGCGGTGTGGTCGCCGCAAGATGTATCGGGGGCGGCCCCGGTCGATCGGTCGATAGATCTCAGACACATCTTTCAGCTGCAACTCAGATACACCTGGCGCTGCATCTCGTCCTGACAAAGTTGCTCTAACTGCAGCAGCCATTCGCTGTTTCAGTTCGTAGGTTTTAACACAGTTCATGCATTCTCGCCACGACTTTTGCAGCTTTACAGCAGTTTTATGACCATCTATAACCAAGTCCCACAACTTGTCCCTGTATTCTCTCCAACAAGCTTCATCAAAATAACTATCTCCGCTAGGGAAATGCCCTAAAGCGGATCTATGGGCCAAAAGTCCAGGCATTACTTTAGACGATATCTCCGCCTTACGCTTTTCGATGACACTGTATTTCGTCTGATGACTGCTTATAGGGTCGGCCTTGCCCTTTCGAGTTTGTGCGCAAAGGTACTAAGGCTGCCATAACCTGCTGACTATGCTCAAGCTGTTTTGTCATTGTCATTGACAACACCTCAGCCTGTTTTTGTAATCCCTTATCAATCACCTCCGTCAGCATGGCCATCGGATTGCTTGGCAAGTCCTGAGCCCTCTGCAACAATTCGGCTACCGTCCATCTAGGATCTGCTGATGTAATAAGCTGCTGCGTCTGCTGGTTCCCATTCTGCATTAAACACTGCCTTAAAATTGCCTCTCGGATACCTTCTCCTACGCTTGCTGCTCTAAGTGCGGCAAGCAACTTATCCACAAATTCGCCAAGAGGTTCCTGTCTACCTTGCTTAATTCCCATATAGTGAGGATTTGCATTTCCATCCTTCTGCTTTTCAAAAGCCATCCTTACTATCTGGGCTGATGCTTGCAAAACAGGCGGCTGTAAAAGTGCCTGTAACTCTGGTCTCTCGTACTGTCCCGTTCCACACAACTGATCTACTGTTACATCAAATAGTGGATCGTTTTGCTGTCTTTGTACTCCAGCTGATTGTCTAGCTAGGTGTTCCCACTCATTCAAAAATGTCATAAATTGAGATGCTGTTAGGATCAGCTTCGTAACATTATAAGAATCTCTAGGTAACATATTATAGTTCATATAAATAAAATCAATCATCTGTCTAGCTGGTTCAAATTGAACCCCAAACTGACTCGCAGTCTGTTTTAATTGAGATAACAATTTCCATGGCAATTGAGTTACATCAGCCTGAAAAACATTTTGCTCCCCAGGGACCTGTGTATACATTACTGGAAGAACTTGATGTGAAGCAGCCAGCCGGCTAAACCCTTCCTGATCTCCTTCGGCGTTTAAGTGCTCTGCAACCTTTCGCCAATACTCTGTGTGCTTTCTTGCATGATCTTTAACACTACCTCCAGGATCTATCGCCCTCTTTGTCTCCTCTCCCTCACCTACTTTCTTCTCCTGTACAATTTGCTCAGCTAAAAGATACGGGGAAGGCTCCTCAGCAGAGTCCTGTGTTACAGATTGTAATTCGACTCTGCCACCTAACCCTTTTACACACGCAGCCTTCTCCTTTCTTAAATAATCCTGAACCTCTTCTGACAAAGGCAACCCAGCATGTGTAACACTTGCTCCATTTGGGTCCGTATAATCTAATCGTACCCTGGCTTGATAAGCTGCCATTTGCTCAGCACGATGCTGATCCAATGCTGTCATAACCATCTTCCACCATTTTCCACACTCCTTTGCTCGTTTTTCATCATCTAAGCCATGCAGCCACAAGTCTTGTCCAGACTTTTTCCACTGCAATCTTTCAAACACCTCATTTGGGTCCTTAAAATATCCTAACTCTCCTGCATAGCTTAACAGCGGCACCAACTCCTTTGTAAAATTTAACTTACACTGTCGCTTTTCTAAAAAGCATATAAATAAATCATACGCTGCCTGCCTATCCATAACCGTATTTAAACGTTAATACCTGTGCGCACAGACCTCGTTTAAGCAGTTTCCGGCTCTACAGCGTCTTCGGCTTCAAGGCTGTCTTCCCTTTTCTTGCAGCCTCTGGTACTGCTATCCCGGGCCGGCCGTCTTCTTGCCTCCCGGCTTACTGCGAATCTCCCAAGTCCCAAAGAACTACTTAGATCCTAGCCTTTGTCTTCATTAGCTTGCCCGCATTCTCCACCATTTGTTGCAAGAAGGGGCCGCTACAACGACCAATGTGATCAGCGGAATCCACTTTATTGAGCATCAGACACATCTTATATACAGTTTGCTATAATTATGCCCACTTGGCAACATACTATTGGTTGCTCTCTAAAAGGTTACATCATTGTTTTCACAACTCTGTGGAATTCTTCCATCCGGCCTAATTGCTCTCTTTCCCAGATCTCGCCTCCTCCTTATCTTGCTTGCCTCCCATCTCAGGGGCAGCTGGACTTCAGCATACCAAGCAATCAGCACTTTCTCACATCTCCTACTCCGCCAGTATATTATCAACAGAGAATTCTTCAAGGCCTGAATTGCACAGGTGTTCCTGGGACCCATGTCCCCTCTTGTCCAACAACAAGCAGAGCCCAGTGCTGTGCATCAGACCCAGCAGAGACCACCGCTGTGCATTAGCAAACAGCAGAGCCTACCGCTGTGCATCAGCACCCAGCAGAGCCCACCGCCGTGCATCAGAGTGGCTGGAGAGCAGCCAGGCAGAGAGGGACCTGGGGGTGCTGGTTGATGGTAGGATGAACATGAGCCTGCAGTGTGCCCAGGCAGCCAAGAGGGCCAATGGCATCCTGGCCTGCATTAAGAACAGTGTGGCCAGCAGGAGCAGGGAGGTCATTCTGCCCCTGTACACTGCACTGGTTAGGCCACACCTCGAGTACTGTGTCCAGTTCTGGGCCCCTCAGTTTAGGAAGGATGTTGACTTGCTGGAGCGAGTCCAGAGAAGGGCAACGAAGTTAGTGAGGGGCTTGGAACACAAGCCCTATGAGGAGAGACTGAGGGAGCTGGGGCTGCTTAGCCTGGAGAGGAGGAGACTCAGGGGTGACCTTATTGCTCTCTACAACTACCTGAAGGGAGGTTGTAAACAGGCAGAGGTTGGTCTCTTCTCCCAGGCAGCCAGCACCAGAACAAGAGGACACAGTCTCAGGCTGCGCCAGGGGAAGTTCAGGCTGGAAGTCAGGAGGAAGTTTTACACGGAGAGAGTGATTGCCCATTGGAATGGGCTGCCTGGGGAGGTGGTGGAGTCGCCGTCACTGGAGGTGTTCAGGAGGAGACTTGACAGGGTGCTTGGTTACATGGGTTAGTTGATTGGGTGGTGTTGGGTGATAGGTTGGACGCGATGATCTTGAAGGTCTCTTCCAACCTGGTTTATTCTATTCTATTCTATTCTATTCTATTCTATTCTATTCTATTCTATTCTATTCTATTCTATTCTATTCTATTCTATCAGCTCCCTGCACAGCCCAGTGCGGTGCATCAGACCCAGCAGGGCCCACCGCTGTGCATCAGCACCCAGCAGAGCCCACCGCTGTGCATCAGCATCCAGCAGAGCCCAGCCCTGTACATCAGACGCAGCAGAGCCCACCGCTGTGCATCAGCACCCACCACAGCCCACTGCTGTGTATTAGCACCCAGCAGAGCTCAGCGCTGTGCATCAGCACCCAGCGGAGCCCAGCGCTGTGCATCAGACCCAGCAGAGCCCACCGCTGTGCATCAGACCCAGCAGAGCCCACCGCTGTGCATTAGCACCCAGCAGAGCCCAGCGCTGTGCATGAGACCCAGCAGAGCCCACCGCTGTGCATCAGCACCCAGCATAGCCCACCGCTGTGTATTAGCACCCAGCAGAGCTCAGCGCCGTGCATCAGCACCCAGCAGAGCCCAGCGCTGTGCATCAGACCCAGCAGAGCCCACCACAGTGCATCAGCACCCAGCAGAGCCCAGCGCTGTGCATCAGACAAAGCAGAACCCACCGCTGTGCATCAGCACAGAGCAGAGTCCAGCGCTGGGCATCAGCACCCAGCAGAGCCAACCGCTGTGCATCAGCACCCAGCAGAGCCCAGCGCTGTGCATCAGAACAGAGCAGAGCCCAGCGCTGGGCATCAGCACCCAGCAGAGACTACCGCAGTGCATCAGCACCTTGCAGAGTCCAGCGCTGTGCATCAGCACCCAGCACAGCCCTCCGCCGTGCATCAGCACCCAGCAGAGCCCAGCGCTGTGCATCAGCACCCAGCAGAGCCCAGCGCCGTGCACCAGCACCCAGCAGAGCCCAGCGCTGTGCATCAGCACCCAGCAGAGCCCACTGCTGTGCATCAGACCCAGCAGAGCCCACCACGGTGCATCAGACGAAGAAGAGCCCAGCGCTGTGCACCAGCACCCAGCAGAGCCAACTGCTGTGCATCAGCACTCAGCAGTGCCCACCGCTGTGCATCAGCACACAGCAGAGCCGACAGCATTGCGTCGGCACCCAGCAGAGCCCACCGCTGTGCATCAGCACCCGGCAGAGACCACAGCATTGCATCGCCACCCAGCAGAGCCCAGCGCTGTGCATCAGACCCAGCAGAGCCCACGGCTGTGCATCAGCACCCAGCAGAGCCCACCACTTTGCATCAGACCCAGCAGAGCCCACTGCTATGCATTAGCACCCAGCAGAGCACAGCGCTGTACATCACCACCCAGCAGAGCCCACCACTGAGCATCAGCACCCAGCAGAGCCCACCGCTGTGCGTCAGACCCAGCAGATCCCACCACTGAGCATCAGTGGTCAGCAAAGCCCAGCGCTGTGCATCAGACCCAGCAGAGCCCACCGCTGTGCATCAGCACCCAGCAGAGCCCAGCGCTGTGCATCAGCACCCAGCAGAGCCCAGCGCTGTGCATCAGCACCCAGCAGAGCCCAGCGCCGTGCACCAGCACCCAGCAGAGCCCAGCGCTGTGCATCAGCATGCAGCAGAGCCCACCGCTCTGCATCAGACCCAGCAGAGCCCACTGCTGTGCATTAGCACCCAGCAGAGCCCACCACTGTCCATCAGACCCAGCAGAGCCCACCGCTGTGCATTAGCACCCAGCAGAGCGCACCGCTGTGCATCAGACCCAGCAGAGCCCACCGCTGTGCATTAGCACCCAGCAGAGCCCACTGCTGTGCATTAGCACTCAGCAGAGCCCAGCACCATGCACCAGCACCCAGCAAAGCCCACCGCCATGCATCAGCACCCAGCAGAGCCCACCGCTGTGCACAAGACCCAGCAGAGCCCACTGGTGTGCATTAGCACCCAGCAGAACCCACCGATGTGCATCAGACCCAGGAGAGCCCACCACAGAGCATCAGCACCCAGCAAAGCCCAATGCTGTGCATCACACCCAGGAGAGCCCACCACTGAGCATCAGCACCCAGGAAAGCCCACTGCTCTGCATCAGACCCAGCAGAGCCCACCACTGTGCATCAGATGAAGTAGAGCCCAGCGCTTTGCACCACTACCCAGCAGAGCCCACTACTGTGCATCAGACCCAGCAGAGCCCAGCGCTGTGCATTAGCACCCAGCAGAACCCACTGCTGTGCATCAGACCCAGCAGAGCCCACCACTGAGCATCAGTGCCCAGCAAAGCCCACTGCTGTGTATCAGACCCAGGAGAGCCCACCACTGAGCATCAGCACCCAGGAAAGCCCACTGCTGTGCATCAAGACCCAGGAGAGCCCACCACTGAGCATCAGTACCCAGCAAAGCCCACTGCTGTGCATCAGACCCAGGAGAGCCCACCACTGAGCATCAGCACGCAGCAAAGCCCACTGCTGTGCATGAGACCCAGGAGAGCCCACCACTGAGCATCAGTGCCCAGCAAAGCCCACTGCTGTGCATCAGACCCAGGAGAGTCCACCACTGAGCATCAGCACCCAGCAAAGCCCACTGCTGTGCATCAAACGCAGGAGAGCCCACCACTGAGCATCAGCACCCAGCAAAGCCCACTGCTGTGCATCAGACCCAGCAGAGCACACCACTGAGCATAGGCACCCAGCAAAGCCCACTGCTGTGCATGAGACCCAGGAGAGCCCACCACTGAGCATCAGGACCCAGCAAAGCCCACCACGGTGCATCAGATGAAGAAGAGCCCAGCGCTGTGCACCAGCACCCAGCAGAGCCAACTGCTGTGCATCAGCACTCAGCAGTGCCCACCGGTGTGCATCAGCACCCAGCAGAGCCGACAGCATTGCATCGGCACCCAGCAGAGCCCAGCGCTGTGCATCAGACCCAGCAGAGCCCAGCGCTGTGCATCAGCACCCAGCAGAGCCCATCGCAGTGCATCAGCACCCAGCAGAGCCCACAGCACTGCATCGCCACCCAGCAGAGCCCAGCGCTGTGCATCAGCACCCAGCAGAGCCCACCACTTTGCATCAGACCCAGCAGAGCCCACTGCTATGCATTAGCACCCAGCAGAGCACAGCACTGTACATCACCACCCAGCAGAGCCCACCACGGAGCATCAGCACCCAGCAGAGCCCACCGCTGTGCATCAGCACCCAGCAGAGCCCACCACTGAGCATCAGCACCCAGCAGAGCCCACCGCTGTGCGTCAGACCCAGCAGAGCCCAGCACTGAGCATCAGCACCCAGCAAAGCCCACTGCTGTGCATCAGACCCAGCAGAGCCCACTCCAGTGCATCAGACCCAGCAGAACCTACCACTGTGCATCAGCACCCAGGAGAGCCCAGAGCATTGCATGGGCACGCAGCAGAGCCCAGCGCTGTGCATCAGACCCAGCAGAGCCCACTGCTGTGCATTAGCACCCAGCAGAGCCCAGCGCTGTGCATCAGCACCCAGGAGAGCCCATCGCCTTGCATCAACATCCAGCAGAGCCCACCGCCATGCATCTGCACCCTGCAGAGCCCCACAACTGAGCATCAGCACCCAGCAGAGCCCACCACAGTGCATCAGCACCCAGCAGAGCCCACAGCATTGCATCGGCACCCAGCAGAGTCCAGCGCCGTGCATCAGACCCAGCAGAGCCCACTGCTGTGCATCAGCACCCAGCAAAGCCCACTGCTGTGCATCAGACCCAGCAGAGCCCACTGCTGTGCATTAGCTCTCAGCAGAGCCCACCGCTGTACATCAGACCCAGCAGAGCCCACCACTGAGTATCAGCACCGAGCAAACCCCACTGGTGTGCATCAGACCTAGCAGAGCCCACTGCTGTGCATCAGACCCAGCAGAGCTAACTGCTGTGCATGAGCACCCAGCAGAGCCCAGTGCTGTGCATCACCACCCAGCAGAGCCCACCGCCGTGCATCGGCACCCAGCAGAGCCCTCCACCGTGCATCTGCACCCAGCAGAGTCCAGCGCTGTGCATCAGACCCAGCAGAGCCCACTGCAGTGCATCAGCACCCAGCACAGCCCACCGCTGTGCATCAGCACGCAGCAGAGCCCTCCGCTGGGAATTAGCACCCAGCAGAGCCCACCGCTGTGTATCAGCAGCCAGCAGAGCCCACCGCTGTGCATCAGAACCAGCAGAGCCTACCGCTGTGCATCAGCACTCAGCAGAGCCCAGTGCTGTGCATCAGACCCAGCAGAGACCACCGCTGTGCATAAGCAAACAGCAGAGCCTACCGCTGTGCATCAGCACCCAGCAGAGCCCAGCACTGTGCATCAGCACCCAGCAGAGCCCAGCACTGTGCACCAGCACCCAGCAGAGCCCACCGCCGTGCATCAGCACCCAGTAGAGCCCACCGCTGTGCATCAGCACCCAGCAGAGCCCACTGCTCTGCATCAGCACCCAGCAGAGCCCACCGCCATGCATCAGACCCAGCAGAGCCCAGCGCTGTGCACGAGCACCCAGCAGAGCCCACAGCCGTGCATCAGCACCCAGCAGAGCCCAGCGCTGTGCATCAGTACCCAGCAGAGCCCACTGCTGTACATCAGCACCCAGCAGAGCCCACCCCTGTGCATCAGACCCAGCAGAGCCCACCACTGAGCATCAGCACCCAGGAAAGCCCACTGCTGTGCATCAGACCCAGCAGAGCCCACTCCAGTGCATCAGACCCAGCAGAACCTACCACTGTGCATCAGCACCCAGGAGAGCCCAGAGCACTGCATGGGCACGCAGCAGAGCCCAGCGCTGTGCATCAGACCCAGCAGAGCCCACTGCTGTGCATTAGCACCCATCAGAGCCCGCTGCAGTGCATCAACACCCAGCAGAGCCCACAGCCATGCATCGGCACCCAGCAGAGCCCACCGCCATGCATCAGACCCAGAAGAGATCGCCGCTGTGCATCAGCACCCACTACAGCCCACTGCTGAACATCAGACCCAGCAGAGCCCAGCACTGAGCATCAGCACCCAGCAAAGCCCACTGCTGTGCATCAGACCCAGCAGAGCCCACTCCAGTGCATCAGACCCAGCAGAACCTACCACTGTGCATCAGCACCCAGGAGAGCCCAGAGCACTGCATGGGCACGCAGCAGAGCCCAGCGCTGTGCATCAGACCCAGCAGAGCCCACTGCTGTGCATTAGCACCCAGCAGAGCCCAGCGCTGTGCACCAGACCCAGCAGAGCCCAGCGCTGTGCACCAGCACCCAGCAGAGCCCACCGCTGTGCATCAGCACCCAGCAGAACCCACTGGTGTGCATTAGCACCCCGCAGAGCCCACTGCTGTGCATTAGCACTCAGCAGAGCCCAGCACCATGCACCAGCACCCAGCAGAGCACACCGCCGTGCATCTGCACCCAGCAGAGCCCACCGCCGTGCATCAGCACCCAGAAGAGCCCAGCGCCATGCACCAGCACCCAGCAGAGCCCACCGCCGTGCATGAGCACCCAGCAGAGCCCACCACCGTGCATCAGAACCAGCAGAGCCCACTACTGTGCATCAGCACCAAGCAGAGCCCACTGCAGTGCATTAGCACCCAGCAGAGCCCACCGCTGTGCATCAGACCCAGCAGAGCCCACTGGTGTGCATTAGCACCCAGCAGAACCCACCGCTGTGCATCAGACCCAGAAGAGCCCACCACTGAGCATCAGCACCCAGCAAAGCCCACTGCGGTGCATCAAGACCCAGGTGAGCCCACCACTGAGCATCAGCACCCAGCAAAGCCCACTGCTGTGCATCAGACCCAGCAGGGCCCACTGCTGTGCATCAGACCCAGCAGAGCCCACCACTGTGCACCAGATGAAGAAGAGCCCAGCGCTGTGCACCAGCACCCAGCAGAGCCCAGCGCTGTGCATCAGACCCAGCAGAGCCCACTGCTGTGCATTAGCACCCAGCAGAGCCCAGCGCTGTGCATCAGGCCCAGCAGAGCCCTCGGCAGTACATTAGCACCCAGCAGAGCCCACTGCTGTGCAGCAGACCCAGCAGAGCCCACCCCTGTGCATCAGACCCAGCAGAGCCCACCACTGAGCATCAGTACCCAGCAAAGCCCACTGAGGTGCATCAGACCCAGGAGAGCCCACCACTGAGCATCAGCACCCAGCAAAGCCCACTGCTGTGCATCAAGACCCTGGAGAGCCCACCACTGAGCATCAGCACCCAGCAAAGCCCACTGCTGTGCATGAGACCCAGGAGAGCCCACCACGGTGCATCAGACGAAGAAGAGCCCAGTGCTGTGCACTAGCACCCAGCAGAGCCAACTGCTGTGCATCAGCACTCAGCTGTGCCCACCGCTGTGCATTAGCACCCAGCAGAGCCCAGCGCTGTGCATCAGACCCAGCAGAGCCCAGCGCTGTGCATCAGCACCCAGCAGAGCCCACAGCATTGCATCGGCACCCAGCAGAACCCACCACTGTGCATCAGACGAAGAAGAGCCCAGCGCTGTGCACCAGCACCCAGCAGAGCCAACTGCTGTGCATCAGACCCAGCAAAGCCCACTGCTCTGCATCAGCACCCAGCAGAGCCCACCGCCATGCATCAGACCCAGCAGAGCCCAGCGCTGTGCACGAGCACCCAGCAGAGCCCACCGCCGTGCATCAGCACCCAGCAGAGCCCAGCGCTGTGCATCAGTACCCAGCAGAGCCCACTGCTGTACATCAGCACCCAGCAGAGCCCACCCCTGTGCATCAGTCCCAGCAGAGCCCACCACTGAGCATCAGCACCCAGGAAAGCCCACTGCTGTGCATCAGACCCAGCAGAGCCCACTGCTGTGCATTATCACCCATCAGAGCCCGCTGCAGTGCATGAGACCCAGCAGAGCCCACCACAGTGAATCAGCACCCAGCAGAGCCCACAGCCGTGCATCGGCACCCAGCAGAGCCCACCGCCATGCATCAGACCCAGAAGAGACCGCCGCTGTGCATCAGCACCCACTACAGCCCACTGCTGAACATCAGACCCAGCAGAGCCCACCGCTGTGCATCAGACACAGCAAAGCCCACCGCTGTGCATCAGCACCCAGCAGAGCCCACCGCTGTGCATCAGACCCAGCAGAGCCCAGTGCTGTGCATCAGACCCAGCAGAGCCCAGCGCTGTGCATTAGCACCCAGCAGAACCCACTGCTGTGCATCAGACCCAGCAGAGCCCACCGCTGAGCATCAGTGCCCAGCAAAGCCCACTGCTGTGTATCAGACCCAGGAGAGCCCACCACTGAGCATCAGCACCCAGCAAAGCCCACTGCTGTGCATCAAGACCCAGGAGAGCCCACCACTGAGCATCAGCACCCAGCAAAGCCCACTGCTGTGCATCAGACCCAGCAGAGCACACCACTGAGCATAGGCACCCAGCAAAGCCCACTGCTGTGCATGAGACCCAGGAGAGCCCACCACTGAGCATCAAGACCCAGCAAAGCCCACCACGGTGCATCAGACGAAGAAAAGTCCAGCGCTGTGCACCAGCACCCAGCAGAGCCAACTGCTGTGCATCAGCACTCAGCAGTGCCCACCGCTGTGCATCAGCACCCAGCAGAGCCGACAGCATTGCATCGGCACCCAGCAGAGCCCAGCGCTGTGCATCAGACCCAGCAGAGCCCAGCGCTGTGCATCAGCACCCAGCAGAGCCCATCGCAGTGCATCAGCACCCAGCAGAGCCCACAGCACTGCATCGCCACCCAGCACAGCCCATCGCTGTGCATCAGCACCCAGCAGAGCCCACCACTTTGCATCAGACCCAGCAGAGCCCACTGCTATGCATTAGCACCCAGCAGAGCACAGCGCTGTACATCACCACCCAGCAGAGCCCACCACAGAGCATCAGCACCCAGCAGAGCCCACCGTTGTGCATCAGCACCCAGCAGAGCCCACCACTGAGCATCAGCACCCAGCAGAGCCCACCGCTGTGCGTCAGACCCAGCAGAGCCCACTCCTGTGCATCAGACCCAGCAGAACCTACCACTGTGCATCAGCACCCAGGAGAGCCCAGAGCATTGCATGGGCACGCAGCAGAGCCCAGCGCTGTGCATCAGACCCAGCAGAGCCCACTGCTGTGCATTAGCACCCAGCAGAGCCCAGCGCTGTGCACCAGACCCAGCAGAGCCCAGCGCTGTGCACCAGCACCCAGCAGAGCCCACCGCTGTGCATCAGACCCAGCAGAGCCCACTGGTGTGCATTAGCACCCCGCAGAGCCCACCGCCGTGCATCAGCACCCAGAAGAGCCCAGCGCCATGCACCAGCACCCAGCAGAGCCCACCGCCGTGCATGAGCACCCAGCAGAGCCCACCGCCGTGCATGAGAACCAGCAGAGCCCACTACTGTGCATCCGCACCCAGCAGAGCCCACTGCAGTGCATTAGCGCCCAGCAGAGCCCACCGCTGTGCATCAGACCCAGCAGAGCCCACTGCTGTGCATCAGACCCAGCAGAGCCCACCACTGTGCATTAGATGAAGAAGAGCCCAGCGCTGTGCACCAGCACCCAGCAGAGCCCAGCGCTGTGCATCAGACCCAGCAGAGCCCACTGCTGTGCATCAGCACCCAGCAGAGCCCAGCGCTGTGCATCAGACCCAGCAGAGCCCTCCGCTGTACATTAGCACCAAGCAGAGCCCACTGCTGTGCAGCAGACCCAGCAGAGACCACCCCTGTGCATATGACCCAGCAGAGCCCACTGGTGTGCATTAGCACCCAGCAGAACCCTCCGCTGCTCATCAGACCCAGCAGAGCCCACCACAGTGCATCAGCATCCAGCAGAGCCCACAGCATTGCATCGGCACCCAGCAGAGTCCAGCGCTGTGCATCAGACCCAGGAGAGCCCACCGCTGTGCATCAGACCCAGCAGAGCCCACTGGTGTGCATTAGCACCCAGCAGAACCCCCCGCTGCTCATCAGACCCAGCAGAGCCCACCACAGTGCATCAGCATCCAGCAGAGCCCACAGCATTGCATCGGCACCCAGCACAGTCCAGCGCTGTGCATCAGACCCAGGAGAGCCCACCGCTGTGCATCAGCACCCAGCAGAGCCCACCACTGTACATCAGACCCAGCAGAGCCCACTGCTGTGCATTAGCACTCAGCAGAGCCCAGCGCTGTGCATCAGCTCCCAGGAGAGCCCATCGCCTTGCATCAACACCCAGCAGAGCCCACCGCCATGCATCTGCACCCTGCAGAGACCCACAACTGAGCATCAGCACCCAGCAGAGCCCACCACAGTGCATCAGCACCCAGCAGAGCCCACAGCATTGCATCGGCACCCAGCAGAGCCCACCACTGTGCATCAGACCCAGCAGAGCCCACTGCTGTGCATTAGCACTCAGCAGAGCCCAGCGCTGTGCATCAGCATCCAGCAGAGCCCACAGCATTGCATCGGCACCCAGCAGAGTCCAGCGCTGGGCATCAGCACCCAGCAGAGCCTACCGCTGTGCATCAGCACCCAGCAGAGCCCAGCGCTGTGCATCAGAACAGAGCAGAGCCCAGCGCTGGGCATCAGCACCCAGCAGAGACTACCGCAGTGCATCAGCACCTTGCAGAGTCCAGCGCTGTGCATCAGCACCCAGCACAGCCCTCCGCCGTGCATCAGCACCCAGCAGAGCCCAGCGCTGTGCATCAGAACAGAGCAGAGCCCAGCGCTGGGCATCAGCACCCAGCAGAGACTACCGCAGTGCATCAGCACCTTGCAGAGTCCAGCGCTGTGCATCAGCACCCAGCACAGCCCTCCGCCGTGCATCAGCACCCAGCAGAGCCCAGCGCTGTGCATCAGCACCCAGCAGAGCCCAGCGCCGTGCACCAGCACCCAGCAGAGCCCAGCGCTGTGCATCAGCACCCAGCAGAGCCCACTGCTGTGCATCAGACCCAGCAGATCCCACCACGGTGCATCAGACGAAGAAGAGCCCAGCGCTGTGCACCAGCACCCAGCAGAGCCAACTGCTGTGCATCAGCACTCAGCAGTGCCCACCGCTGTGCATCAGCACACAGCAGAGCCGACAGCATTGCGTCGGCACCCAGCAGAGCCCACCGCTGTGCATCAGCACCCGGCAGAGACCACAGCATTGCATCGCCACCCAGCAGAGCCCAGCGCTGTGCATCAGACCCAGCAGAGCCCACGGCTGTGCATCAGCACCCAGCAGAGCCCACCACTTTGCATCAGACCCAGCAGAGCCCACTGCTATGCATTAGCACCCAGCAGAGCACAGCGCTGTACATCACCACCCAGCAGAGCCCACCACTGAGCATCAGCACCCAGCAGAGCCCACCGCTGTGCGTCAGACCCAGCAGATCCCACCACTGAGCATCAGTGGTCAGCAAAGCCCAGCGCTGTGCATCAGACCCAGCAGAGCCCACCGCTGTGCATCAGCACCCAGCAGAGCCCAGCGCTGTGCATCAGCACCCAGCAGAGCCCAGCGCTGTGCATCAGCACCCAGCAGAGCCCAGCGCCGTGCACCAGCACCCAGCAGAGCCCAGCGCTGTGCATCAGCATGCAGCAGAGCCCACCGCTCTGCATCAGACCCAGCAGAGCCCACTGCTGTGCATTAGCACCCAGCAGAGCCCACCACTGTCCATCAGACCCAGCAGAGCCCACCGCTGTGCATTAGCACCCAGCAGAGCGCACCGCTGTGCATCAGACCCAGCAGAGCCCACCGCTGTGCATTAGCACTCAGCAGAGCCCAGCACCATGCACCAGCACCCAGCAAAGCCCACCGCCATGCATCAGCACCCAGCAGAGCCCACCGCTGTGCACAAGACCCAGCAGAGCCCACTGGTGTGCATTAGCACCCAGCAGAACCCACCGATGTGCATCAGACCCAGGAGAGCCCACCACAGAGCATCAGCACCCAGCAAAGCCCAATGCTGTGCATCACACCCAGGAGAGCCCACCACTGAGCATCAGCACCCAGGAAAGCCCACTGCTCTGCATCAGACCCAGCAGAGCCCACCACTGTGCATCAGATGAAGTAGAGCCCAGCGCTTTGCACCACTACCCAGCAGAGCCCACTACTGTGCATCAGACCCAGCAGAGCCCAGCGCTGTGCATTAGCACCCAGCAGAACCCACTGCTGTGCATCAGACCCAGCAGAGCCCACCACTGAGCATCAGTGCCCAGCAAAGCCCACTGCTGTGTATCAGACCCAGGAGAGCCCACCACTGAGCATCAGCACCCAGGAAAGCCCACTGCTGTGCATCAAGACCCAGGAGAGCCCACCACTGAGCATCAGTACCCAGCAAAGCCCACTGCTGTGCATCAGACCCAGGAGAGCCCACCACTGAGCATCAGCACGCAGCAAAGCCCACTGCTGTGCATGAGACCCAGGAGAGCCCACCACTGAGCATCAGTGCCCAGCAAAGCCCACTGCTGTGCATCAGACCCAGGAGAGTCCACCACTGAGCATCAGCACCCAGCAAAGCCCACTGCTGTGCATCAAACGCAGGAGAGCCCACCACTGAGCATCAGCACCCAGCAAAGCCCACTGCTGTGCATCAGACCCAGCAGAGCACACCACTGAGCATAGGCACCCAGCAAAGCCCACTGCTGTGCATGAGACCCAGGAGAGCCCACCACTGAGCATCAGGACCCAGCAAAGCCCACCACGGTGCATCAGATGAAGAAGAGCCCAGCGCTGTGCACCAGCACCCAGCAGAGCCAACTGCTGTGCATCAGCACTCAGCAGTGCCCACCGGTGTGCATCAGCACCCAGCAGAGCCGACAGCATTGCATCGGCACCCAGCAGAGCCCAGCGCTGTGCATCAGACCCAGCAGAGCCCAGCGCTGTGCATCAGCACCCAGCAGAGCCCATCGCAGTGCATCAGCACCCAGCAGAGCCCACAGCACTGCATCGCCACCCAGCAG
Source organism: Melanerpes formicivorus (assembly GCF_026170545.1). Classification (NCBI taxonomy): domain Eukaryota; kingdom Metazoa; phylum Chordata; class Aves; order Piciformes; family Picidae; genus Melanerpes; species Melanerpes formicivorus. The sequence continues at coordinate 12,427,993 of NW_027142361.1, forward strand.
AGCCCAGCGCTGTGCATCAGCACCCAGCAGAGCCCACCACTTTGCATCAGACCCAGCAGAGCCCACTGCTATGCATTAGCACCCAGCAGAGCACAGCACTGTACATCACCACCCAGCAGAGCCCACCACGGAGCATCAGCACCCAGCAGAGCCCACCGCTGTGCATCAGCACCCAGCAGAGCCCACCACTGAGCATCAGCACCCAGCAGAGCCCACCGCTGTGCGTCAGACCCAGCAGAGCCCAGCACTGAGCATCAGCACCCAGCAAAGCCCACTGCTGTGCATCAGACCCAGCAGAGCCCACTCCAGTGCATCAGACCCAGCAGAACCTACCACTGTGCATCAGCACCCAGGAGAGCCCAGAGCATTGCATGGGCACGCAGCAGAGCCCAGCGCTGTGCATCAGACCCAGCAGAGCCCACTGCTGTGCATTAGCACCCAGCAGAGCCCAGCGCTGTGCATCAGCACCCAGGAGAGCCCATCGCCTTGCATCAACATCCAGCAGAGCCCACCGCCATGCATCTGCACCCTGCAGAGCCCCACAACTGAGCATCAGCACCCAGCAGAGCCCACCACAGTGCATCAGCACCCAGCAGAGCCCACAGCATTGCATCGGCACCCAGCAGAGTCCAGCGCCGTGCATCAGACCCAGCAGAGCCCACTGCTGTGCATCAGCACCCAGCAAAGCCCACTGCTGTGCATCAGACCCAGCAGAGCCCACTGCTGTGCATTAGCTCTCAGCAGAGCCCACCGCTGTACATCAGACCCAGCAGAGCCCACCACTGAGTATCAGCACCGAGCAAACCCCACTGGTGTGCATCAGACCTAGCAGAGCCCACTGCTGTGCATCAGACCCAGCAGAGCTAACTGCTGTGCATGAGCACCCAGCAGAGCCCAGTGCTGTGCATCACCACCCAGCAGAGCCCACCGCCGTGCATCGGCACCCAGCAGAGCCCTCCACCGTGCATCTGCACCCAGCAGAGTCCAGCGCTGTGCATCAGACCCAGCAGAGCCCACTGCAGTGCATCAGCACCCAGCACAGCCCACCGCTGTGCATCAGCACGCAGCAGAGCCCTCCGCTGGGAATTAGCACCCAGCAGAGCCCACCGCTGTGTATCAGCAGCCAGCAGAGCCCACCGCTGTGCATCAGAACCAGCAGAGCCTACCGCTGTGCATCAGCACTCAGCAGAGCCCAGTGCTGTGCATCAGACCCAGCAGAGACCACCGCTGTGCATAAGCAAACAGCAGAGCCTACCGCTGTGCATCAGCACCCAGCAGAGCCCAGCACTGTGCATCAGCACCCAGCAGAGCCCAGCACTGTGCACCAGCACCCAGCAGAGCCCACCGCCGTGCATCAGCACCCAGTAGAGCCCACCGCTGTGCATCAGCACCCAGCAGAGCCCACTGCTCTGCATCAGCACCCAGCAGAGCCCACCGCCATGCATCAGACCCAGCAGAGCCCAGCGCTGTGCACGAGCACCCAGCAGAGCCCACAGCCGTGCATCAGCACCCAGCAGAGCCCAGCGCTGTGCATCAGTACCCAGCAGAGCCCACTGCTGTACATCAGCACCCAGCAGAGCCCACCCCTGTGCATCAGACCCAGCAGAGCCCACCACTGAGCATCAGCACCCAGGAAAGCCCACTGCTGTGCATCAGACCCAGCAGAGCCCACTGCTGTGCATTATCACCCATCAGAGCCCGCTGCAGTGCATCAACACCCAGCAGAGCCCACAGCCATGCATCGGCACCCAGCAGAGCCCACCGCCATGCATCAGACCCAGAAGAGATCGCCGCTGTGCATCAGCACCCACTACAGCCCACTGCTGAACATCAGACCCAGCAGAGCCCAGCACTGAGCATCAGCACCCAGCAAAGCCCACTGCTGTGCATCAGACCCAGCAGAGCCCACTCCAGTGCATCAGACCCAGCAGAACCTACCACTGTGCATCAGCACCCAGGAGAGCCCAGAGCACTGCATGGGCACGCAGCAGAGCCCAGCGCTGTGCATCAGACCCAGCAGAGCCCACTGCTGTGCATTAGCACCCAGCAGAGCCCCGCGCTGTGCACCAGACCCAGCAGAGCCCAGCGCTGTGCACCAGCACCCAGCAGAGCCCACCGCTGTGCATCAGCACCCAGCAGAACCCACTGGTGTGCATTAGCACCCCGCAGAGCCCACTGCTGTGCATTAGCACTCAGCAGAGCCCAGCACCATGCACCAGCACCCAGCAGAGCACACCGCCGTGCATCAGCACCCAGCAGAGCCCACCGCCGTGCATCAGCACCCAGAAGAGCCCAGCGCCATGCACCAGCACCCAGCAGAGCCCACCGCCGTGCATGAGCACCCAGCAGAGCCCACCACCGTGCATCAGAACCAGCAGAGCCCACTACTGTGCATCAGCACCAAGCAGAGCCCACTGCAGTGCATTAGCACCCAGCAGAGCCCACCGCTGTGCATCAGACCCAGCAGAGCCCACTGGTGTGCATTAGCACCCAGCAGAACCCACCGCTGTGCATCAGACCCAGAAGAGCCCACCACTGAGCATCAGCACCCAGCAAAGCCCACTGCGGTGCATCAAGACCCAGGTGAGCCCACCACTGAGCATCAGCACCCAGCAAAGCCCACTGCTGTGCATCAGACCCAGCAGGGCCCACTGCTGTGCATCAGACCCAGCAGAGCCCACCACTGTGCACCAGATGAAGAAGAGCCCAGCGCTGTGCACCAGCACCCAGCAGAGCCCAGCGCTGTGCATCAGACCCAGCAGAGCCCACTGCTGTGCATTAGCACCCAGCAGAGCCCAGCGCTGTGCATCAGGCCCAGCAGAGCCCTCGGCAGTACATTAGCACCCAGCAGAGCCCACTGCTGTGCAGCAGACCCAGCAGAGCCCACCCCTGTGCATCAGACCCAGCAGAGCCCACTGCTGTGCATCAGCACCCAGCAAAGCCCACTGCTGTGCATCAGACCCAGCAGAGCCCACTGCTGTGCATTAGCTCTCAGCAGAGCCCACCGCTGTACATCAGACCCAGCAGAGCCCACCACTGAGTATCAGCACCGAGCAAACCCCACTGGTGTGCATCAGACCTAGCAGAGCCCACTGCTGTGCATCAGACCCAGCAGAGCTAACTGCTGTGCATGAGCACCCAGCAGAGCCCAGTGCTGTGCATCACCACCCAGCAGAGCCCACCGCCGTGCATCGGCACCCAGCAGAGCCCTCCACCGTGCATCTGCACCCAGCAGAGTCCAGCGCTGTGCATCAGACCCAGCAGAGCCCACTGCAGTGCATCAGCACCCAGCACAGCCCACCGCTGTGCATCAGCACGCAGCAGAGCCCTCCGCTGGGAATTAGCACCCAGCAGAGCCCACCGCTGTGTATCAGCAGCCAGCAGAGCCCACCGCTGTGCATCAGAACCAGCAGAGCCTACCGCTGTGCATCAGCACTCAGCAGAGCCCAGTGCTGTGCATCAGACCCAGCAGAGACCACCGCTGTGCATAAGCAAACAGCAGAGCCTACCGCTGTGCATCAGCACCCAGCAGAGCCCAGCACTGTGCATCAGCACCCAGCAGAGCCCAGCACTGTGCACCAGCACCCAGCAGAGCCCACCGCCGTGCATCAGCACCCAGTAGAGCCCACCGCTGTGCATCAGCACCCAGCAGAGCCCACTGCTCTGCATCAGCACCCAGCAGAGCCCACCGCCATGCATCAGACCCAGCAGAGCCCAGCGCTGTGCACGAGCACCCAGCAGAGCCCACAGCCGTGCATCAGCACCCAGCAGAGCCCAGCGCTGTGCATCAGTACCCAGCAGAGCCCACTGCTGTACATCAGCACCCAGCAGAGCCCACCCCTGTGCATCAGACCCAGCAGAGCCCACCACTGAGCATCAGCACCCAGGAAAGCCCACTGCTGTGCATCAGACCCAGCAGAGCCCACTGCTGTGCATTATCACCCATCAGAGCCCGCTGCAGTGCATCAACACCCAGCAGAGCCCACAGCCATGCATCGGCACCCAGCAGAGCCCACCGCCATGCATCAGACCCAGAAGAGATCGCCGCTGTGCATCAGCACCCACTACAGCCCACTGCTGAACATCAGACCCAGCAGAGCCCAGCACTGAGCATCAGCACCCAGCAAAGCCCACTGCTGTGCATCAGACCCAGCAGAGCCCACTCCAGTGCATCAGACCCAGCAGAACCTACCACTGTGCATCAGCACGCAGCAGAGCCCAGCGCTGTGCATCAGACCCAGCAGAGCCCACTGCTGTGCATTAGCACCCAGCAGAGCCCAGCGCTGTGCACCAGACCCAGCAGAGCCCAGCGCTGTGCACCAGCACCCAGCAGAGCCCACCGCTGTGCATCAGCACCCAGCAGAACCCACTGGTGTGCATTAGCACCCCGCAGAGCCCACTGCTGTGCATTAGCACTCAGCAGAGCCCAGCACCATGCACCAGCACCCAGCAGAGCACACCGCCGTGCATCAGCACCCAGCAGAGCCCACCGCCGTGCATCAGCACCCAGAAGAGCCCAGCGCCATGCACCAGCACCCAGCAGAGCCCACCGCCGTGCATGAGCACCCAGCAGAGCCCACCACCGTGCATCAGAACCAGCAGAGCCCACTACTGTGCATCAGCACCAAGCAGAGCCCACTGCAGTGCATTAGCACCCAGCAGAGCCCACCGCTGTGCATCAGACCCAGCAGAGCCCACTGGTGTGCATTAGCACCCAGCAGAACCCACCGCTGTGCATCAGACCCAGAAGAGCCCACCACTGAGCATCAGCACCCAGCAAAGCCCACTGCGGTGCATCAAGACCCAGGTGAGCCCACCACTGAGCATCAGCACCCAGCAAAGCCCACTGCTGTGCATCAGACCCAGCAGGGCCCACTGCTGTGCATCAGACCCAGCAGAGCCCACCACTGTGCACCAGATGAAGAAGAGCCCAGCGCTGTGCACCAGCACCCAGCAGAGCCCAGCGCTGTGCATCAGACCCAGCAGAGCCCACTGCTGTGCATTAGCACCCAGCAGAGCCCAGCGCTGTGCATCAGGCCCAGCAGAGCCCTCGGCAGTACATTAGCACCCAGCAGAGCCCACTGCTGTGCAGCAGACCCAGCAGAGCCCACCCCTGTGCATCAGACCCAGCAGAGCCCACCACTGAGCATCAGTACCCAGCAAAGCCCACTGAGGTGCATCAGACCCAGGAGAGCCCACCACTGAGCATCAGCACCCAGCAAAGCCCACTGCTGTGCATCAAGACCCTGGAGAGCCCACCACTGAGCATCAGCACCCAGCAAAGCCCACTGCTGTGCATGAGACCCAGGAGAGCCCACCACGGTGCATCAGACGAAGAAGAGCCCAGTGCTGTGCACTAGCACCCAGCAGAGCCAACTGCTGTGCATCAGCACTCAGCTGTGCCCACCGCTGTGCATTAGCACCCAGCAGAGCCCAGCGCTGTGCATCAGACCCAGCAGAGCCCAGCGCTGTGCATCAGCACCCAGCAGAGCCCACAGCATTGCATCGGCACCCAGCAGAACCCACCACTGTGCATCAGACGAAGAAGAGCCCAGCGCTGTGCACCAGCACCCAGCAGAGCCAACTGCTGTGCATCAGACCCAGCAAAGCCCACTGCTCTGCATCAGCACCCAGCAGAGCCCACCGCCATGCATCAGACCCAGCAGAGCCCAGCGCTGTGCACGAGCACCCAGCAGAGCCCACCGCCGTGCATCAGCACCCAGCAGAGCCCAGCGCTGTGCATCAGTACCCAGCAGAGCCCACTGCTGTACATCAGCACCCAGCAGAGCCCACCCCTGTGCATCAGTCCCAGCAGAGCCCACCACTGAGCATCAGCACCCAGGAAAGCCCACTGCTGTGCATCAGACCCAGCAGAGCCCACTGCTGTGCATTATCACCCATCAGAGCCCGCTGCAGTGCATGAGACCCAGCAGAGCCCACCACAGTGAATCAGCACCCAGCAGAGCCCACAGCCGTGCATCGGCACCCAGCAGAGCCCACCGCCATGCATCAGACCCAGAAGAGATCGCCGCTGTGCATCAGCACCCACTACAGCCCACTGCTGAACATCAGACCCAGCAGAGCCCACCGCTGTGCATCAGACACAGCAAAGCCCACCGCTGTGCATCAGCACCCAGCAGAGCCCACCGCTGTGCATCAGACCCAGCAGAGCCCAGTGCTGTGCATCAGACCCAGCAGAGCCCAGCGCTGTGCATTAGCACCCAGCAGAACCCACTGCTGTGCATCAGACCCAGCAGAGCCCACCGCTGAGCATCAGTGCCCAGCAAAGCCCACTGCTGTGTATCAGACCCAGGAGAGCCCACCACTGAGCATCAGCACCCAGCAAAGCCCACTGCTGTGCATCAAGACCCAGGAGAGCCCACCACTGAGCATCAGCACCCAGCAAAGCCCACTGCTGTGCATCAGACCCAGCAGAGCACACCACTGAGCATAGGCACCCAGCAAAGCCCACTGCTGTGCATGAGACCCAGGAGAGCCCACCACTGAGCATCAAGACCCAGCAAAGCCCACCACGGTGCATCAGACGAAGAAAAGTCCAGCGCTGTGCACCAGCACCCAGCAGAGCCAACTGCTGTGCATCAGCACTCAGCAGTGCCCACCGCTGTGCATCAGCACCCAGCAGAGCCGACAGCATTGCATCGGCACCCAGCAGAGCCCAGCGCTGTGCATCAGACCCAGCAGAGCCCAGCGCTGTGCATCAGCACCCAGCAGAGCCCATCGCAGTGCATCAGCACCCAGCAGAGCCCACAGCACTGCATCGCCACCCAGCACAGCCCATCGCTGTGCATCAGCACCCAGCAGAGCCCACCACTTTGCATCAGACCCAGCAGAGCCCACTGCTATGCATTAGCACCCAGCAGAGCACAGCGCTGTACATCACCACCCAGCAGAGCCCACCACAGAGCATCAGCACCCAGCAGAGCCCACCGTTGTGCATCAGCACCCAGCAGAGCCCACCACTGAGCATCAGCACCCAGCAGAGCCCACCGCTGTGCGTCAGACCCAGCAGAGCCCACTCCTGTGCATCAGACCCAGCAGAACCTACCACTGTGCATCAGCACCCAGGAGAGCCCAGAGCATTGCATGGGCACGCAGCAGAGCCCAGCGCTGTGCATCAGACCCAGCAGAGCCCACTGCTGTGCATTAGCACCCAGCAGAGCCCAGCGCAGTGCACCAGACCCAGCAGAGCCCAGCGCTGTGCACCAGCACCCAGCAGAGCCCACCGCTGTGCATCAGACCCAGCAGAGCCCACTGGTGTGCATTAGCACCCCGCAGAGCCCACCGCCGTGCATCAGCACCCAGAAGAGCCCAGCGCCATGCACCAGCACCCAGCAGAGCCCACCGCCATGCATGAGCACCCAGCAGAGCCCACTGCAGTGCATTAGCGCCCAGCAGAGCCCACCGCTGTGCATCAGACCCAGCAGAGCCCACTGCTGTGCATCAGACCCAGCAGAGCCCACCACTGTGCATTAGATGAAGAAGAGCCCAGCGCTGTGCACCAGCACCCAGCAGAGCCCAGCGCTGTGCATCAGACCCAGCAGAGCCCACTGCTGTGCATCAGCACCCAGCAGAGCCCAGCGCTGTGCATCAGACCCAGCAGAGCCCTCCGCTGTACATTAGCACCAAGCAGAGCCCACTGCTGTGCAGCAGACCCAGCAGAGACCACCCCTGTGCATATGACCCAGCAGAGCCCACTGGTGTGCATTAGCACCCAGCAGAACCCTCCGCTGCTCATCAGACCCAGCAGAGCCCACCACAGTGCATCAGCATCCAGCAGAGCCCACAGCATTGCATCGGCACCCAGCAGAGTCCAGCGCTGTGCATCAGACCCAGGAGAGCCCACCGCTGTGCATCAGACCCAGCAGAGCCCACTGGTGTGCATTAGCACCCAGCAGAACCCCCCGCTGCTCATCAGACCCAGCAGAGCCCACCACAGTGCATCAGCATCCAGCAGAGCCCACAGCATTGCATCGGCACCCAGCACAGTCCAGCGCTGTGCATCAGACCCAGGAGAGCCCACCGCTGTGCATCAGCACCCAGCAGAGCCCACCACTGTACATCAGACCCAGCAGAGCCCACTGCTGTGCATTAGCACTCAGCAGAGCCCAGCGCTGTGCATCAGCTCCCAGGAGAGCCCATCGCCTTGCATCAACACCCAGCAGAGCCCACCGCCATGCATCTGCACCCTGCAGAGACCCACAACTGAGCATCAGCACCCAGCAGAGCCCACCACAGTGCATCAGCACCCAGCAGAGCCCACAGCATTGCATCGGCACCCAGCAGAGCCCACCACTGTGCATCAGACCCAGCAGAGCCCACTGCTGTGCATTAGCACTCAGCAGAGCCCAGCGCTGTGCATCAGCATCCAGCAGAGCCCACAGCATTGCATCGGCACCCAGCAGAGTCCAGCGCCGTGCATCAGACCCAGGAGAGCCCACCGCTGTGCATCAGCACCCAGCAGAGCCCACCGCTGTGCATCAGACCCAGCAGAGCCCACTGCTGTGCATTAGCACTCAGCAGAGCCCAGCGCTGTGCATCAGCACCCAGGAGAGCCCATCGCCTTGCATCAACATCCAGCAGAGCCCACCGCCATGCATCTGCACCCTGCAGAGCCCCACAACTGAGCATCAGCACCCAGCAGAGCCCACCACAGTGCATCAGCACCCAGCAGAGCCCACAGCATTGCATCGGCACCCAGCAGAGTCCAGCGCCGTGCATCAGACCCAGCAGAGCCCACTGCTGTGCATCAGCACCCAGCAAAGCCCACTGCTTTGCATCAGACCCAGCAGAGCCCACTGCTGTGCATTAGCTCTCAGCAGAGCCCACCGCTGTACATCAGACCCAGCAGAGCCCACCACTGAGTATCAGCACCGAGCAAACCCCACTGGTGTGCATCAGACCTAGCAGAGCCCACTGCTGTGCATCAGACCCAGCAGAGCTAACTGCTGTGCATGAGCACCCAGCAGAGCCCAGTGCTGTGCATCACCACCCAGCAGAGCCCACCGCCGTGCATCGGCACCCAGCAGAGCCCTCCGCCGTGCATCTGCACCCAGCAGAGTCCAGCGCTGTGCATCAGACCCAGCAGAGCCCACCGCTGTGTATCAGCAGCCAGCAGAGCCCACCGCTGTGCATCAGAACCAGCAGAGCCTACCGCTGTGCATCAGCACTCAGCAGAGCCCAGTGCTGTGCATCAGACCCAGCAGAGACCACCGCTGTGCATAAGCAAACAGCAGAGCCTACCGCTGTGCATCAGCACCCAGCAGAGCCCAGCACTGTGCATCAGCACCCAGCAGAGCCCAGCACTGTGCACCAGCACCCAGCAGAGCCCACCGCCGTGCATCAGCACCCAGTAGAGCCCACCGCTGTGCATCAGCACCCAGCAGAGCCCACTGCTCTGCATCAGCACCCAGCAGAGCCCACCGCCATGCATCAGACCCAGCAGAGCCCAGCGCTGTGCACGAGCACCCAGCAGAGCCCACAGCCGTGCATCAGCACCCAGCAGAGCCCAGCGCTGTGCATCAGTACCCAGCAGAGCCCACTGCTGTACATCAGCACCCAGCAGAGCCCACCCCTGTGCATCAGACCCAGCAGAGCCCACCACTGAGCATCAGCACCCAGGAAAGCCCACTGCTGTGCATCAGACCCAGCAGAGCCCACTGCTGTGCATTATCACCCATCAGAGCCCGCTGCAGTGCATCAGCACCCAGCAGAGCCCACAGCCATGCATCGGCACCCAGCAGAGCCCACCGCCATGCATCAGACCCAGAAGAGATCGCCGCTGTGCATCAGCACCCACTACAGCCCACTGCTGAACATCAGACCCAGCAGAGCCCAGCACTGAGCATCAGCACCCAGCAAAGCCCACTGCTGTGCATCAGACCCAGCAGAGCCCACTCCAGTGCATCAGACCCAGCAGAACCTACCACTGTGCATCAGCACCCAGGAGAGCCCAGAGCACTGCATGGGCACGCAGCAGAGCCCAGCGCTGTGCATCAGACCCAGCAGAGCCCACTGCTGTGCATTAGCACCCAGCAGAGCCCAGCGCTGTGCACCAGACCCAGCAGAGCCCAGCGCTGTGCACCAGCACCCAGCAGAGCCCACCGCTGTGCATCAGCACCCAGCAGAACCCACTGGTGTGCATTAGCACCCCGCAGAGCCCACTGCTGTGCATTAGCACTCAGCAGAGCCCAGCACCATGCACCAGCACCCAGCAGAGCACACCGCCGTGCATCAGCACCCAGCAGAGCCCACCGCCGTGCATCAGCACCCAGAAGAGCCCAGCGCCATGCACCAGCACCCAGCAGAGCCCACCGCCGTGCATGAGCACCCAGCAGAGCCCACCACCGTGCATCAGAACCAGCAGAGCCCACAACTGTGCATCAGCACCAAGCAGAGCCCACTGCAGTGCATTAGCACCCAGCAGAGCCCACCGCTGTGCATCAGACCCAGCAGAGCCCACTGGTGTGCATTAGCACCCAGCAGAACCCACCGCTGTGCATCAGACCCAGAAGAGCCCACCACTGAGCATCAGCACCCAGCAAAGCCCACTGCGGTGCATCAAGACCCAGGTGAGCCCACCACTGAGCATCAGCACCCAGCAAAGCCCACTGCTGTGCATCAGACCCAGCAGGGCCCACTGCTGTGCATCAGACCCAGCAGAGCCCACCACTGTGCACCAGATGAAGAAGAGCCCAGCGCTGTGCACCAGCACCCAGCAGAGCCCAGCGCTGTGCATCAGACCCAGCAGAGCCCACTGCTGTGCATTAGCACCCAGCAGAGCCCAGCGCTGTGCATCAGGCCCAGCAGAGCCCTCGGCAGTACATTAGCACCCAGCAGAGCCCACTGCTGTGCAGCAGACCCAGCAGAGCCCACCCCTGTGCATCAGACCCAGCAGAGCCCACCACTGAGCATCAGTACCCAGCAAAGCCCACTGAGGTGCATCAGACCCAGGAGAGCCCACCACTGAGCATCAGCACCCAGCAAAGCCCACTGCTGTGCATCAAGACCCTGGAGAGCCCACCACTGAGCATCAGCACCCAGCAAAGCCCACTGCTGTGCATGAGACCCAGGAGAGCCCACCACGGTGCATCAGACGAAGAAGAGCCCAGTGCTGTGCACTAGCACCCAGCAGAGCCAACTGCTGTGCATCAGCACTCAGCTGTGCCCACCGCTGTGCATTAGCACCCAGCAGAGCCCAGCGCTGTGCATCAGACCCAGCAGAGCCCAGCGCTGTGCATCAGCACCCAGCAGAGCCCACAGCATTGCATCGGCACCCAGCAGAACCCACCACTGTGCATCAGACGAAGAAGAGCCCAGCGCTGTGCACCAGCACCCAGCAGAGCCAACTGCTGTGCATCAGACCCAGCAAAGCCCACTGCTCTGCATCAGCACCCAGCAGAGCCCACCGCCATGCATCAGACCCAGCAGAGCCCAGCGCTGTGCACGAGCACCCAGCAGAGCCCACCGCCGTGCATCAGCACCCAGCAGAGCCCAGCGCTGTGCATCAGTACCCAGCAGAGCCCACTGCTGTACATCAGCACCCAGCAGAGCCCACCCCTGTGCATCAGTCCCAGCAGAGCCCACCACTGAGCATCAGCACCCAGGAAAGCCCACTGCTGTGCATCAGACCCAGCAGAGCCCACTGCTGTGCATTATCACCCATCAGAGCCCGCTGCAGTGCATGAGACCCAGCAGAGCCCACCACAGTGAATCAGCACCCAGCAGAGCCCACAGCCGTGCATCGGCACCCAGCAGAGCCCACCGCCATGCATCAGACCCAGCAGAGCCCACCGCTGTGCATCAGACACAGCAAAGCCCACCGCTGTGCATCAGCACCCAGCAGAGCCCACCGCTGTGCATCAGACCCAGCAGAGCCCAGTGCTGTGCATCAGACCCAGCAGAGCCCAGCGCTGTGCATTAGCACCCAGCAGAACCCACTGCTGTGCATCAGACCCAGCAGAGCCCACCGCTGAGCATCAGTGCCCAGCAAAGCCCACTGCTGTGTATCAGACCCAGGAGAGCCCACCACTGAGCATCAGCACCCAGCAAAGCCCACTGCTGTGCATCAAGACCCAGGAGAGCCCACCACTGAGCATCAGCACCCAGCAAAGCCCCCTGCTGTGCATCAGACCCAGCAGAGCACACCACTGAGCATAGGCACCCAGCAAAGCCCACTGCTGTGCATGAGACCCAGGAGAGCCCACCACTGAGCATCAAGACCCAGCAAAGCCCACCACGGTGCATCAGACGAAGAAAAGTCCAGCGCTGTGCACCAGCACCCAGCAGAGCCAACTGCTGTGCATCAGCACTCAGCAGTGCCCACCGCTGTGCATCAGCACCCAGCAGAGCCGACAGCATTGCATCGGCACCCAGCAGAGCCCAGCGCTGTGCATCAGACCCAGCAGAGCCCAGCGCTGTGCATCAGCACCCAGCAGAGCCCATCGCAGTGCATCAGCACCCAGCAGAGCCCACAGCACTGCATCGCCACCCAGCACAGCCCATCGCTGTGCATCAGCACCCAGCAGAGCCCACCACTTTGCATCAGACCCAGCAGAGCCCACTGCTATGCATTAGCACCCAGCAGAGCACAGCGCTGTACATCACCACCCAGCAGAGCCCACCACAGAGCATCAGCACCCAGCAGAGCCCACCGTTGTGCATCAGCACCCAGCAGAGCCCACCACTGAGCATCAGCACCCAGCAGAGCCCACCGCTGTGCGTCAGACCCAGCAGAGCCCACTCCTGTGCATCAGACCCAGCAGAACCTACCACTGTGCATCAGCACCCAGGAGAGCCCAGAGCATTGCATGGGCACGCAGCAGAGCCCAGCGCTGTGCATCAGACCCAGCAGAGCCCACTGCTGTGCATTAGCACCCAGCAGAGCCCAGCGCTGTGCACCAGACCCAGCAGAGCCCAGCGCTGTGCACCAGCACCCAGCAGAGCCCACCGCTGTGCATCAGACCCAGCAGAGCCCACTGGTGTGCATTAGCACCCCGCAGAGCCCACCGCCGTGCATCAGCACCCAGAAGAGCCCAGCGCCATGCACCAGCACCCAGCAGAGCCCACCGCCATGCATGAGCACCCAGCAGAGCCCACTGCAGTGCATTAGCGCCCAGCAGAGCCCACCGCTGTGCATCAGACCCAGCAGAGCCCACTGCTGTGCATCAGACCCAGCAGAGCCCACCACTGTGCATTAGATGAAGAAGAGCCCAGCGCTGTGCACCAGCACCCAGCAGAGCCCAGCGCTGTGCATCAGACCCAGCAGAGCCCACTGCTGTGCATCAGCACCCAGCAGAGCCCAGCGCTGTGCATCAGACCCAGCAGAGCCCTCCGCTGTACATTAGCACCAAGCAGAGCCCACTGCTGTGCAGCAGACCCAGCAGAGACCACCCCTGTGCATATGACCCAGCAGAGCCCACTGGTGTGCATTAGCACCCAGCAGAACCCTCCGCTGCTCATCAGACCCAGCAGAGCCCACCACAGTGCATCAGCATCCAGCAGAGCCCACAGCATTGCATCGGCACCCAGCAGAGTCCAGCGCTGTGCATCAGACCCAGGAGAGCCCACCGCTGTGCATCAGACCCAGCAGAGCCCACTGGTGTGCATTAGCACCCAGCAGAACCCCCCGCTGCTCATCAGACCCAGCAGAGCCCACCACAGTGCATCAGCATCCAGCAGAGCCCACAGCATTGCATCGGCACCCAGCACAGTCCAGCGCTGTGCATCAGACCCAGGAGAGCCCACCGCTGTGCATCAGCACCCAGCAGAGCCCACCACTGTACATCAGACCCAGCAGAGCCCACTGCTGTGCATTAGCACTCAGCAGAGCCCAGCGCTGTGCATCAGCTCCCAGGAGAGCCCATCGCCTTGCATCAACACCCAGCAGAGCCCACCGCCATGCATCTGCACCCTGCAGAGACCCACAACTGAGCATCAGCACCCAGCAGAGCCCACCACAGTGCATCAGCACCCAGCAGAGCCCACAGCATTGCATCGGCACCCAGCAGAGCCCACCACTGTGCATCAGACCCAGCAGAGCCCACTGCTGTGCATTAGCACTCAGCAGAGCCCAGCGCTGTGCATCAGCATCCAGCAGAGCCCACAGCATTGCATCGGCACCCAGCAGAGTCCAGCGCCGTGCATCAGACCCAGGAGAGCCCACCGCTGTGCATCAGCACCCAGCAGAGCCCACCACTGTGCATCAGACCCAGCAGAGCCCACTGCTGTGCATTAGCACTCAGCAGAGCCCAGCGCTGTGCATCAGCACCCAGGAGAGCCCATCGCCTTGCATCAACATCCAGCAGAGCCCACCGCCATGCATCTGCACCCTGCAGAGCCCCACAACTGAGCATCAGCACCCAGCAGAGCCCACCACAGTGCATCAGCACCCAGCAGAGCCCACAGCATTGCATCGGCACCCAGCAGAGTCCAGCGCCGTGCATCAGACCCAGCAGAGCCCACTGCTGTGCATCAGCACCCAGCAAAGCCCACTGCTGTGCATCAGACCCAGCAGAGCCCACTGCTGTGCATTAGCTCTCAGCAGAGCCCACCGCTGTACATCAGACCCAGCAGAGCCCACCACTGAGTATCAGCACCGAGCAAACCCCACTGGTGTGCATCAGACCTAGCAGAGCCCACTGCTGTGCATCAGACCCAGCAGAGCTAACTGCTGTGCATGAGCACCCAGCAGAGCCCAGTGCTGTGCATCACCACCCAGCAGAGCCCACCGCCGTGCATCGGCACCCAGCAGAGCCCTCCGCCGTGCATCTGCACCCAGCAGAGTCCAGCGCTGTGCATCAGACCCAGCAGAGCCCACTGCAGTGCATCAGCACCCAGCACAGCCCACCGCTGTGCATCAGCACGCAGCAGAGCCCTCCGCTGGGAATTAGCACCCAGCAGAGCCCACCGCTGTGTATCAGCAGCCAGCAGAGCCCACCGCTGTGCATCAGAACCAGCAGAGCCTACCGCTGTGCATCAGCACTCAGCAGAGCCCAGTGCTGTGCATCAGACCCAGCAGAGACCACCGCTGTGCATAAGCAAACAGCAGAGCCTACCGCTGTGCATCAGCACCCAGCAGAGCCCAGCACTGTGCACCAGCACCCAGCAGAGCCCACCGCCGTGCATCAGCACCCAGCAGAGCCCACCGCTGTGCATCAGCACCCAGCAGAGCCCACTGCTCTGCATCAGCACCCAGCAGAGCCCACCGCTGTGCATCAGCACCCAGCAGAGCCCACTGCTCTGCATCAGCACCCAGCAGAGCCCACCGCCATGCATCAGACCCAGCAGAGCCCAGCACTGTGCACCAGCACCCAGCAGAGCCCACCGCCGTGCATCAGCACCCAGCAGAGCCCACCGCTGTGCATCAGCACCCAGCAGAGCCCACTGCTCTGCATCAGCACCCAGCAGAGCCCACCGCCATGCATCAGACCCAGCAGAGACCACCGCTGTGCATAAGCAAACAGCAGAGCCTACCGCTGTGCATCAGCACCCAGCAGAGCCCAGCACTGTGCATCAGCACCCAGCAGAGCCCAGCGCTGTGCACGAGCACCCAGCAGAGCCCAGCGCTGTGCATCACTACCCAGCAGAGCCCACTGCTGTACATCAGCACCCAGCAGAGCCCACCCCTGTGCATCAGACCCAGCAGAGCCCACCACTGAGCATCAGCACCCAGGAAAGCCCACTGCTGTGCATCAGACCCAGCAGAGCCCACTGCTGTGCATTATCACCCATCAGAGCCCGCTGCAGTGCATCAGCACCCAGCAGAGCCCACAGCCATGCATCGGCACCCAGCAGAGCCCACCGCCATGCATCAGACCCAGAAGAGATCGCCGCTGTGCATCACCACCCACTACAGCCCACTGCTGAACATCAGACCCAGCAGAGCCCACCGCTGTGCATCAGACACAGCAAAGCCCACCGCTGTGCATTAGCACCCAGCAGAGCCCAGCGCTGTGCATCAGACCCAGCAGGGCTCACCGCTGTGCATCAGCACCCAGCAGAGCCCACCATTGTGCATGAGACAAAGCAGAGTCCACCACCGTGCATCAGCACCCAGCAGAGCCCCACAACTGAGCATCAGCACCCAGTAAAGCCAACCACTGAGCATCAGCACCCAGCAAAGCCCACTGCTGTGCATCAGACCCAACAGAGCCCACCGCTGTACATCAGACCCAGCAGAGCCCACCACTGAGCATCAGCACCCAGCAAATCCCACTGGTGTGCATCAGACCCAGCAGAGCCCACTGCTGTGCATCAGCACCCAGCAGAGCCCATCGCTATGCATCAGCACCCAGCAGAGCCCACTGCTGTGCATTAGCACCCAGCAGAACCCACCGCTGTGCATCAAACCCAGAAGAGCCCACCACTGAGAATCAGCACCCAGCAAAGCCCACTGCTCTGCATGAGACCCAGCAGAGCCCACTGCTGTGCATTAGCGCCCAGCAGGGTCCACCGCCATGCATCAGCACCCAGCAGAGCCCCACAACTGAGCATCAGCACCCAGTAAAGCCAACCACTGAGCATCAGCACCCAGGAAAGCCCACTGCTGTGCATCAGACCCAGCAGAGCCCACTGCTGTGCATCAGCACCCAGCAGAGCTCACAGCCGGGCATCGGCACCCAGCAGAGCCCACCGCCATGCATCAGACCCAGAAGAGACCGCCGCTGTGCATCAGCACCCACTACAGCCCACCGCTGAACATCAGACCCAGCAGAGCCCACCGCTGTGCATCAGACACAGCAAAGCCCACCGCTGTGCATCAGCACCCAGCAGAGCCCACCGCTGTGCATCAGCACCCAGCACAGCCCACCGCTGTGCATCAGACCCAGCAGAGCCCACCGCCGTGCATCAGCTCCCTGCACAGCCCAGCGCTGTGCATCAGACCCAGCAGGGCCCACCGCTGTGCATCAGCACCCAGCAGAGCCCACCACTGTGCATGAGACAAAGCAGAGTCTGCCACCGTGCATCAGCACCCAGCAGAGCCCCACAACTGAGCATCAGCACCCAGCAGAGCCCATCGCTATGCATCAGCACCCAGCAGAGCCCACTGCTATGCATCAGCACCCAGCAGAACCCACCGCTGTGCATTAGCACCCAGCAGAACCCACCGTTGTGCATCAGACCCAGCAGAGCCCACCACTGAGCATCAGCACCCAGCAAATGCCACTGGTGTGCATCAGACCCAGCAGAGCCCACTGCTGTGCATCAGCACCCAGCAGAGCCCATCGCTATGCATCAGCACCCAGCAGAGCCCACTGCTGTGCATCAGACCCAGCAGATCCCACCGCCATGCATCAGCACCCAGCAGAGCCCCACAACTGATAATCAGCACCCAGCAAAGCCAACCACTGAGCATCAGCACCCAGCAAAGCCCACTGCTGTGCATCAGACCCAGCAGAGCCCACTCCTGTGCAGCAGACCCAGCAGAGCCCACCCCTGTGCATCATACCCAGCAGAGCCCACCACTGGGCATTAGCACCCAGCAGAGCCCACTGCCGTGCATCAGCACCCAGCATAGCCCACCGCCATGCATCAGCACCCAGCAGAGCCCCACAACTGAGTATCAGCACCCAGTAAAGCCAACCACTGAGCATCAGCACCCAGCAAAGCCCACTGCTGTGCATCAGACCCAACAGAGCCCACCGCTGTACATCAGACCCAGCAGAGCCCACCACTGAGCATCAGCACCCAGCAAATCCCACTGGTGTGCATCAGACCCAGCAGAGCCCACTGCTGTGCATCAGCACCCAGCAGAGCCCATCGCTATGCATCAGCACCCAGCAGAGCCCACTGCTGTGCATTAGCACACAGCAGAACCCACCGCTGTGCATCAGACCCAGCAGAGCCCACCACTGAGAATCAGCACCCAGCAAAGCCCACTGCTCTGCATCAGACCCAGCAGAGCCCACTGCTGTGCATTAGCGCCCAGCAGAGCCCACCGCCATGCATCAGCACCCAGCAGAGCCCCACAACTGAGCATCAGCACCCAGTAAAGCCAACCACTGAGCATCAGCACCCAGCAAAGCCCACTGCTGTGCATCAGACCCAACAGAGCCCACCGCTGTACATCAGACCCAGCAGAGCCCACCACTGAGAATCAGCACCCAGCAGAGCCCATCGCTATGCATCGGCACCCAGCAGAGTCCAGCGCTGTGCATCAGACCCAGGAGAGCCCACCGCTGTGCATCAGCACCCAGCAGAGCCCACCACTGTGCATCAGACGCAGCAGAGCCCACTGCTGTGCATTAGCACCCAGCAGAGCCCAGCGCTGTGCATCAGCACCCAGGAGAGCCCATCGCCTTGCATCAACACACAGCAGAGCCCACCACTGGGCATTAGCACCCAGCAGAGCCCACCGCCATGCATCTGCACCCTGCAGAGCCCCACAACTGAGCATCAGCACCCAGCAGAGCCCACCACAGTGCATCAGCACCCAGCAAAGCCCATAGCATTGCATCGGCACCCAGCAGAGTTCAGCACTGTGCATCAGACCCAGCAGGTCCACCGCTGTGCATCAGACCCAGCAGAGCCCACCGCCATGCATTAGCACGCAGCAGAGCCCAGCGCTGTGCATCAGCACCCAGCAGAGCCCAGCGCCGTGCATCAACACCCAGCAGAGCCCACCGCCATGCATCAGACCCAGAAGAGCCCGCCGCTGTACATCAGCACCCAGCAGACCCCACCACTGAGCATCAGCACCCAGCAAAGCCCACTGCTGTGTATCAATCCTAGCAGAGCCCACTGCTGTGCATTAGCACCCAGCAGAGCGCACCGCTGCGCATTAGCACCCAGCAGAGCCCACTGCCGTGCATCAGCACACAGCAGAGCCCCACAACTGAGCATCAGCACCCAGCAGAGCCCACTGCCGTGCATCAGCACACAGCAGAGCCCACTGCTGTGCATTAGCACCCAGCAGAGCCCACCGCTGTACATCAGACCCAGCAAAGCCCACTGCTGTGCATCAGACCCAGCAGAGCCCACCACTGAGCATATTACAAGAGGGATGTGGAGGTGCTGGAACGTGTCCAGAGAAGGGCCACAAGGATGATCAGAGGGCTGGAGCACCTCTCCTATGAGGACAGACTGAGGGAGTTGGGGCTGTTCAGTCTGGAGAAGAGAAGGCTCCGAGGTGACCTAATTGTGGCCTTCCAGTATCTGAAGGGGGCCTACAGGAAGGCTGGGGAAGGACTTCTCAGGATATCAGGTAGTGACAGGACTAGGGGGAATGGAATGAAGCTGGAGGTGGGGAGATTCAGGCTAGATGTGAGGGGGAGGTTCTTCACCATGAGAGTGGTGAAGCACTGGAATGGGTTGTCCAGGGAGGTGGTCGAGGCCCCGTCCCTGGAGGTGTTTAAGAGCAGGCTGGATGAGGCTCTGTCCAGGCTGATCTAGTGTGGGGTGTCCCTGCCCATGGCAGGGGGGTTGGAACTAGATGATCCGTGTGGTCCCTTCCAACCCTGAATGAAACTATGAAACTATGAAACTATATAAAATTACACAGAACAATGTGTTTTTGCTCATCCTTGTAATTCTGATCTCTTAATGTTCACACAACAGTTAAGCAGTCACAACACTCAATTATAAGTTAGATGCTTTCTGTTGACATCTTGGTTTATCGTGACCGTCATTGTTGTCAGTGCTAAGCAGGTTTGCTGATTGTCATTTTCAAGACAGTTGTGCCATGCTCGTGCTGTCTTGTGGTGAAAGGGTTACAGCACATTGCAAAGTTGATATCCCTAGGGTTACAGCATTTCTAGGGTTGATGTTTATAGGGTTACAGCATTTCTAGGGTTGCCATGAGCTAATTTTTTGCTATGGGTTATTCACTCTTTCCCCCCTTTTTTTTTTTTTTTTAAATAATCTCTACTAAGCAAAATGTAAAGATGAAACTGTATCCTCTAGGATGTCTACATTCTGAGGCACACTTAGTTAACAAGAGAGAATACAAAGTTATCAAGCTACCACAATGTGATGAATATACTGGTGATTTGTGTTAAAATTGTAAGACTTAGAGTGCACTGGGATTAAGGGTCAGGATCTTGTGAGGCCTGTTTAGAGGGTAAAGGGAAAGAAACCTATCTTGCAGACTTGCAAGGACACTGTTTGGTTAATTGGAGACATCACGGCTGAGAAGGAGCTGTCTTAAAGATAAACATTCAGAACTGGGAATTTGTTTTCTTCAGATAAGAAGCCTGCACAATTGAGCATGCGTGCAAGTGGATACTTTGACCCTTACCACACTGAATGTAGGGAGAAGGGATTTGACCATCTATTCTAAGACTAATTATCATATGCCTGCCTTCTATTTAGCATAAGTTTGATTATGTAGATGATGTAACTATATAAGATGAAGAAAACTATTGTAAGGTTGCTTTTTGGGTGAAGTTTTGTACCCTCACATGCCCAACCGGTTGCTTTGCTTGCTTTTATTGCTTTTATTGCCTTTTTACGATCTTTTAGTGCCAATAAATCTGTTACCAAAAACTTTTACCTGGAGTCATCTATAACACACAATATTCAGTCCTAATTCACATGATGCTGTGGTACATTCTTCTGAGTGATGCTGTTTGATCCCAGATTATCATAACAGTTGTTGTGATCGATGTTCGACTGCATGGGAAATGCTGTGTCCTCGTGGTCTTGATTCTTCCGCCGTTGTTTATTGCGATGATTGCAGTTAGCAGAAAAGAAGGCTCGAGGTGACCTGATGGTGGCCATCCAGTATCTGAAGAGAGCCTACAAGAATGCTGGGGAGGGACATCCTGGCATGTCAGGAGATGACAGGACTAGGGAGAATGGAACAAGGCTGGGAATGGGAAGATTCAGGCTGGATGTGAAGGAGAAATTCTTCACCGTGAAAGTGGTGAAGCCCTGGAATGGGTTGTCCAAGGAGGTGGCCGAGGCCCCATGCCTGGAAGTGTTTAAGACCAGGCTGGACGAGGCTCTAGCCTGCCTGATCCAGTGTGAGATGTCCCTGCCCATGGCAGTGGTTGGAACTAAATGATCCTTGTGGTCCTTTCCAACCCTGACTCATTCCACGAGTCTATGACTCCACATATTTTGTAACTAATTTTGACTGTTTTTTGTTTGTTTTTAATGTGAGCTATTTTTATCTTTTGTAATTAATTTTTGCTTCATTTCTTTAATATTTTGAAATCTACTTTCAATAAATCCATTTCATTTTTGTTTGATTTCATTATATGGATATATATTTTATTTCTAAGTTAATTTTTTTTTACATGTTTACAATTGTTTTTATTTAATTTTTTAATTTCTTTTCATTTCAATTTGATTTTTTGTAAATTATTTTTATATTACTTCTTTTTAATTCTAACTTGAGTTGTTTCACGCTTTATGTTGATTGTATCTATTTTATTATTTTTTAAAAAAAATTATTTCATTTTTAGTTATTATTTTCTATTGTGAATTTATTATTTTGATATGTTTAATATTTTTACTTTTAATCTAGTTCTCTGTTTAATCTTTAATTCATTTCAATTTTTGTTTTTAAATTATTTTTATACTGTTTTAATGTTTGTTTTTTCTTCATTGCATTTTATTTTTTTTATCTGCACTTTTTAATTATTTTTTGTTAACTTTTTTGTTTTATAAATTTTAATCAAATTTTGATATAATTTTATATTATTTGATTTTGTCCAATTAATTTTTGTTATTTTGTATTTTAATTTTCTTTGTTCTTTAAATTTTTATTATTATTTTTAACTTACTTTTTGTCATTTTTAATTTATTTCTTTTTTACCCTCTTTATTAACATTTTTATTTTCTTATTGTAATTTTTTAATCTGTATTTTAATTTGTTATTCTAATCAATTTTTTCTTTTCAATTTATTTTATTTTTGCAATTTCTATTTTTTCTTTTTATCTAGTGTTTAATCTTTTTTTTTTATCTTATATTCTTTATTGTATTTATTTTTTATGTTGCATGTTTGTTTTATTTAATCTATTTTCTATTTTAATTTTCATTTTTACTTTTGTATTATATTTTTTAACCTTCTTCTTTTCTATCAATTCTTTTTTATTATCATTTTTCATTTTAATTTTCTTGATTTTTTCTTTGTATAAATTTTTGTTTGTTTTAATCGAGTAGTCTTGATAATCCTTATTTTTATTTTTTGCTAACAATTCTTATGTTTTTTCTGTTAATAGCTATTCTGTGTTAGTAATCTTTATGATTTTTCAGTGTGTCATATTTGTTTTTAATATTTGGTTTTTATTGTTGCTCTTCTTTTTTATTACAATTCTGTTATTTAGCACTCTATGTTTTGTATCCAGATTTTTTGTGCTTTTGTTATATATTTCTATATTTACATTTTTTCTTTGCACATGTCACCTTTTTGTTTACCATTTTTTTGCTTTTTTTGTATTTTTTGTATTTTTTCTAGTCTATGTCTAAGAAGGAAATATAAAGACATTACCTTAGCTAAGGAGTACTTTTTAAAATTAATACCTATTTACTACAAATCTTAACTATATTACATGGAGCTCCTTTGAGATGCCTAGGCACATAACTAAGAAGGTTCGAACCAAAAGAAATCTCACAATGTGAACTCATTACTAAATACTTACACCTTACTACAATTACTATGTACTAGGTATCTATAAATACCAAATGCTTACCATTCATTATGCTTACCAGGAAAACTTAGCAAAACTCTAAATAACAAATCTCTTAAGGACATTGCAATCAGAAATGAAGAAATTAGCACTGTAACTTTAAATCAGAGCAGAGTTTTGGTTGGCAAGAGTCTTACCAGAAAATCCTCCCTTTTCTGGGGGTGGGGGTAGGGGTGGGTGGCTAGCAAGGTGTGACCTAGTTGCTATTGTTTCTGCATTAGGGTCTTAACGACTTGCAGCCTATCGTGTCTGAATGATCATTGTTCCACCCATACTGGATTATGTGTTTTCCATTTTAATTTGAGGTTTGGTTGCTGACTAGTAGCCACTACAAAGAAGGAACGGTAACAAGTTTTGCTCCTAGCTGGCTTAAGGCTTCTCAGCCCAATAGAGCAACTGGAAGGGTTAACACGTACGGTCTTACAGTGATTGATTTGCCGTAGTTAAAAGCTAATTGCACTGGCTCTTTGCTAACCCAGGTTGTTTGGATACCTTTTAAACACATGACTTCAACATTTGCCATGAGCAATGGCTAGTGACCATTCCGCTTATGACTAGGTATAATGATGACATCGTCTCCAGTATCCATAATAATTGAAGATTGTATAATTTGTCCACAAGGGTGTCTGACAGATACAATCTGTTCCAGTTTTCTCTTTTGGATTTCTAGGGCTAATAAGGTATTAGGCATATCGGTGGAACCCAAGCCTTCTTGCCCTCGGATCCTGTTAGAAGTTTTAGGCACTTGGGACTCAGATGGTATTAGCTGAGCAATTTCTGTCCCAACAAGAGTGCTAACAGGAGGGGCAATGGTATAGAGCATAATTTTCATAGCCCAGTCATAATCAGAATGTATTGAACCAGGAATTATAAGAATGCCCTGTCTAGAGGTAGACAATCTGCCAATTAACAGAGCACAGGGTCTGTGACCCAAAGGACCATGCCAGTTAAACTCGACAACGCTTTGTGGATTCAAAAGGAGATATGCGGCTGTTGTCAGGTCCGCTGTGCGCTGCCAGAGGGGGCTGGGGGGCGGGGGGAAGGGGGGGTGCGGTCCAATCACCCTGGTTTGGTGTTGTTGCGGGGTGTACTTGTGCTGCGGGAGCAGCTTTTGCGACGATCTCGAGTAAAATGATTAGATCTGTGACACTTTCAAGTCTGTCCAACAGTCAGACGCTTTAAGGTACCTAGGTTTCTCAGAGGCACGATGATTTCAAGACTGCTTCTATGGCCGTGGCTAGATACATTGCTGCTTGTCGATGCCTTCATTTGTTGTAGTCCTGCAGTCATGAGGTAGTGGCACCTGTTGATAAAATGCTGAGAACCTGTTTAGTTTCTTCATTAGCATTGTCAAATGCCAAAATATCCAGCATTTCTACCTTCATATCATGAGTCATGTCTGAATGTATTGAATGCCGTATGTAAGGGATGGTATTGACAAAGGAACCAAGTGTCCCTGTTCGGGCGCCAGATATAGACGACGGAGAAAGGAATCAATATGGCTGACCAATATGATCGAGTATTGTTCCTTTATTGTCCCAGTGTTGCAGGACGATGGTGCAGGCCTGAGGTGCAGGCCTATGGAGCAGGCCTGTAGTGCAAGTATAGCACAGCAAAGTAAGGAAGAACAGGAGACAGGAAAGGCAGAAGTGCATAGCAAGGGAACTGCTACAACTTATAAACTCGGAGTGCCCTGCTGGCATAGCTCCATTGGTTCCCTCTGAGTGACCACACATCGCACTATTACAGATTATTGGTCCAACTACTAATGACACAATGAGGTTAGTTGATGCAGGTGCATGTCCTGTTGTCCCAAGATAACTGTCCATGTTTATAGCTACCAGTGTCTTGTTTTAGTTACATGCTGCAGGCACAGCACTGTTTTGCTACACTGCTAGCTGGCTCTGCATTTATGCTGAGCATGGCCTACCACCATGTCAGGCTCTAGGCCTGCACTGCCAGATTGCTCACACTGCTCGTCGCTGGCATTGCCACAACGTCACTTCCGCCTGCTTGCACCGTAAACTAAACGCTATTGGCTATCAGGAGAGGGGCCCTATCTTTCCGTACAACACGAGATCTTCTGGCCGCTGGGTCCTAACTACCTACAACCCAGTACCTTTCCTTAGCAAAAACAAAACATCAAGAGATCAGTATTATTAGGATGAATAAAAATGCATTATTGTGTTATGTTCAATTTTATATTGGGCAAAGCAATGAAGCTCTTTTGCTCTTGCTGTTTGCCTGCAAGTTTTCTGTTTGTGAAGCTAGAGCCTGGCCAGATCTACCTTTACAGATTAAAGAAACCTTGCTACCTGTGCTGGGTTGAGGCAACCCCTTCCCCACCACTAGCAAAAATAAACACTCAGACAAACGGATTGCAAAAGTGATGGAAAGTTTAAATAGAAAGCAGTGAACTTTTACAGAAAGCCAAAAGCGCAGTGACAAAGAAAGATCCCAAAACAGACCCAGAGAGATCCCGTCCCCACCTGAGGGTACACCCAAGACCCCCAGGGCTCCTTCTTCCCCCTCCCACTGATAGGCTAGTCTCAGCTGGCCAGATCTGAGACTGCCCATCCCCTCATGGCCTTGGGCCTAGCCAGGCCCAAAGCCAGGAGACATCTCCCCCAGTTACCGGCCGACGGAGGAGGAAGAAAAGAGAGCGTGCTAGACTCCGCACTGGATCTTATAGTGGTGCAAAGAATTGTGGTAGGAAATACTACATAATTTCCTGTGTCCGCCCCTCTGGGCTAGACTTCTGGACACAGGAAGTAAACATTGCAGGGGGGCACCCAGCTCAAACTGCAACACTACCAAACAATTTATTATTTTTGCCCATCTTAGAAAAGTAAAGATGTAACATACCTTTAGAGCATGTTGTAAAAGACAGTGCTGAAGATTAGGTTTGTTGTGTTTATGTCTGGCTGCTGCATCTCCTGATAATCCTTTTTCTACTTGCCTTGTGGGATTGCCTTTGGATAAGTGGCCAGTCCCATC
Organism: Melanerpes formicivorus; assembly: GCF_026170545.1. Taxonomy (NCBI): domain Eukaryota; kingdom Metazoa; phylum Chordata; class Aves; order Piciformes; family Picidae; genus Melanerpes; species Melanerpes formicivorus. The sequence goes on from NW_027142361.1 coordinate 12,453,643, forward strand.
ATCATCCCTTTTTTATGTGATTATGTAACTTTCTTAAAACAATCATTTATGCTTTTGTTGCTTTACTCTTTTTGTTACTTTTGTTACCTTGTATATTGCAATGCTTACAACGCTTTCTTGATAGTTCTCTTAAGAAGGTTCTTGTCGTGAAACAGAAAGGGGGAAATGATGCACTGAATTTAGGGAGCAATACTTAGCTGATAGAAGGAAATGTTTTAGCCCTTGTAGGCCACAGACCTTGGGAAAAACTGCAGCTATGTAGAGAGAAAAAAGCCTTTAGCTGATTACGAACGACCTGAGAATTAGAGCTGGTAAACATTGCAAAAGAGTCTTTTGTTTTCTCTCTGAACTTAGATAAGAGATGCTTGATCTTGATCGTTTGCCTTTTGTCTAACACCTGCCTGGGCCTTGCCCGGCGATGTGTGTTCCCTGGTATTTTCTCAGCAGCCAATCACGAATCTGTAACTGTCAGATGGACACATTTAATTGCCAATCACTAGTTACTTTTGATTATGTTAGCCTATATAAAGAACATACTTTGTACAATAAAGTAGACACTTTGCTTGCATCAAGCTTTGTCTCCATCTCTCAATCGCGGTAGCCAGCCACCTCACCTAGTGAAGCTGGTGACTTCCTGCACCCTCCTTGGCAAGTCCCAACTTGCCACCAAGCTTCCCAGGAGCCTGGGGAGAAGCAAAAGCTGCAGCCCCAAGCTGCAGAGAGCAGCTCCCCCTCTGCAGCACGCTGTCCCTGCAGATGAGTCTCCATCTGGGATGAAGGACATTGTGAAGGGCATCATCAAGAGCACAGGCTCAGCAGGAGGTGCCTGGTGGTATATTTGTGGCTGAGGAATGGCAAAGGGATGGGCAGGACTCTCCTGGCAGAGGGGTTCATTAGCACTGAGGGCCGTGGGCAGGCTTGGCTCTTTGGAGGGGATAGAGAAGTTTTGCCCAGGGTTGGGGTTTCCTGTCTGTGGTGGGTTTGGAAGGGTAAGGCCAAGAAGCCTCCTCCCTTCCCCCTTGTAAGGTAAAGGGAAAGAAACTTGAAGGGAAAGAAAAAAAAAACTCACAAGCTGAATTAGCAAAGCAGTGGAGCTATATTTACAAAGCAATGTAGGGAATGCAGGGGAATATTTACAAATTTACAATATCTACAATATATACAAAGATATACAACAGAGTAACACAGAAATGAGAGTAACCCCCCTCGGCAGAGGGGTCCCCCACCTCCGGTCTCCCCTCTCTTCCCCCCCCCCCCTTTCCCCAGAATGGGATAGAAAGAGAAAGAAAAGAGAGGAAAAAAAAATTAGAAGCAGTTTGTGTTAATTGGAAAGGAGTTAATATACAGGCCTGGTATCTTGTTTTCAAGGCCGAGGCCTTGGCAGAAAGCCCAGCACAGAGACAGAGCTGCTGCACGAAGAAAAGGCGGAAGCAAGACTGACAGAAAAGTCGTGGAAATGTCCAGTTCACTCCCAGTTCCGAAGGTGCTTCCTCCCACTCTCCCAATGAAATTAGTTTAGATTATTCCTTCCGTTTACCAACTTCCGTCCACCATATTCCCTTTCTTAAGGGGGCAGCGTCAACCGGCCACACTGTCTCTTGAACTGGGCTTAGCAATCTTTACAAGCACCCTCTCAAGGCTGATGATGAAGGTGGGATCCTGATCTTGTTTCTTGAGACTCTCTGCAGGAAGGGTATGTGGGGAAAGCTTGCATCAGCTCTCAGTCCCAAGGGACTGTCAGGACTCTGCCTGTGGGTGCCCACAAGCCTGTTACCCATGCTGAGGTTCCACTCTGGGTGAAGGAAGGTACTGGGGCCTGTTTCTTTATTATCTTTATCAGTGCTCTGGCTGAGGGGATTGAGAGCACTCTAAGCCAGTTTGCAGATGACACATAGTTGGATGGGAGTGTTGATCTGCTGCAGGGTCAGGAGGCTCTGCAAAGAGATCTGGCCAGGCTGGATTGATGGGCTGAGGCAAATGGGATGAGGTTTAACAAAGCCAAGTTCTGGGTACTGCTCTTGGGTTACAACAACTGCATGAATGTTCCAAGCCTGGGGAAGAGTGACTGGAAACAGCCTGGCAGAAAAGGACTTGGGGGTGCTGGCTGACAGCCAGTTGAAGACGAGCCAGCAGTGTGCCCAAGAAAGCCAACAGCACCGTGGCTTGGATCAGCAAGAGTGTGGCCAGCAGGACTAGGACAGAGATCGTCCTCCTGTACTGGCCACTGGTGAGGCCACAGCTCAAATCCTGGGCTCAGTTTTGGGCCACTCACTCCCAGGAAGACATTGAGGTGCTGGAGCATGTCCAGTGAAGGGCAAGGAAGCTGCTGAGAGGTCTAGAGCACAAATCTTGTGAGGAGCAAGTGTTAAAAAAAAGACTGGATGTGGCACTTAGTGCTATGGTTTAGTTGGTTAGAAGGTGCTGGGGGAATACGTTGGACTTGAGGATCTCAAAGGTCTTTTGCAGCCTGGTTAATTCTGTGGTTTTGTGAAAGGAGCAGCTGAGAGAGCTGGGGTGGTTTAACCTGAAAAAAGAAGCTGAATGGAGACCTTCAAAGCATCATCTGTTTGCAAGATCCCAAAGGCAGAGAAGAAGACAAAGCTCTCACAGACACTATTGTTTGGCTTGCTCATAACCTCTCTTGCTTCCCAGGACCAAGCTCAGATGCCCACTGGGATCCATGAGATGCATCACCTGCAAGAACAGCTATTTTATCTTGAAGGATGAGCACAAAGGAAGTTGAAACCTCCAGGCTTTGAGAAGTAAAAGCTTGTTTTCAAGGAAGCTGGCTCCCTGGTCCCCAGACACCAAAACTCAAGAGAGAGAGAGACAGGTCCTCTTGCAGTAGATGATTCCAGGCCAAATCACCATTAAACCACATCCCTCAGCACCAGATCAACATGATTTTTCAATCCCTCCATGGGTGGAGCCTCCACCACTGCCTGGGGCAGCCTCTTCCAGGCCTTAACAACACATTTTGGGCAGAAATTGTTCCTCATGTCCAGCCTAAACCCATGGCGGTCTGCACCGGCTCTGCAAAGTGAGGACTCCTGCAAATCAGCTGGAAGGGGCTTGGCCAGGTGACTGGGAAGCTCCCACTGTGACCATTTGAGGCTGTGCCTTTAAGAAAGGGACAGTGCTGGGACACTATGGCTGAATGTTTTGGAATATTAACGAGAACAATCAGATATTCTAAACGAATTTCATTGGTGGATCGGTAGAATGCAGTTTTAAGTCTAGGTGCAGCTGAGATTCTCAGTTCACTCCTTTCCTTCTCCCTTTCCAGCTTGTCTGCTCCTGGGCTCCCTGCCAGAGTGACCCTGAACAGATAAGGCCTAGTAACACTCTGCTTTAATTAATAACTGCTCTTTTTCCCTCTTTCTAACCCTCTTTGGGGAAAAAGGGGAGAGAAGGGGGTACGGGGGGGAACCCTCCTCTGGAGGAGGGAATTTCATTCCTGTATTATTGGGTTTTTTTACTTTGCTGTATATTTCTGTATATATGTTGTAAATACTGTAAATTGTGTACATATCCTGCGTTCTCCAAATTGCTTGTAAAATATAGCTTTTTTTTTTCATTTGCTTCTCCGGCTGGCTAGCTGTGGTTTTTCTTCCTCTTTGTGGGGGAAAGAAGGCTAGGCTCTTCTCTCCAAACCACCACATTTCTTTTTTGGTGCCCAACGTGGGGCATATAATTACCTTGATTTAACAGAATAAACAGAATAAACAGAATAAACCAAACCAGGTTGGAAGAGACCTTCAAGATCATCGTGTCCAACCCATCAACCAATCCAACCCACCCAAACAGCTAACCCATGGCACCAAGTACCCCATCAAGTCTCCTCCTGAACACCTTCAATGACGGCGACTCCACCACCTCCCCGGGCAGTCCATTCCATAGCGCAATCACTCTTTCTGTATAGAACTTCTTCCTAACATCCAACCTGAACCTCCCCTGGCGCAGCCTGAGACTGTGTCCTCTTGTTCTGGTGCTGGCTGCCTGGGAGAAGAGACCACCATCTGCCTGTCTACAACCTCCCTTCAGGTAGTTGTAGAGAGTGATAAGGTCACCCCTGAGTCTCCTCTTCTCCAGGCTGAGCAACCCCAGCTCCCTCAGTCTTTCCTCATAGGGCTTGTGTTCCAAACGCCTCACCAACTTTGTTGCTCTTCTCTGGACTCGTTCCAGCAAGTCAACATCCTTCCTAAACTGAGGGGCCCAGAACTGGACACAGTACTCGAGGTGTGGCCTAACCAGTGCAGTATACAGGGGCAGAATGACCTCCCTGCTCCTGCTGGCCACACTGTTCCTGATGCAGGCCAGGATGCCATTGGCCCTCTTGGCTGCCTGGGCACACTGCAGGCTCATGTTCAGCCTACCATCGACCAGTACCCCCAGGTCCCTCTCTGCCTGGCTGCTCTCCAGCCACTCTGACCCCAGCCTGTAGAACTGCATGGGGTTGTTGTGGCCAATGTGCAGAACCCGGCACTTGGATGTGTTAAATCTCATGCCGTTGGATTCTGCCCATCTGTCCAGCCTGTCGAGGTCCCTCTGCAGAGCCTCTCTACCCTTGTTGCTTGCTCGAGCCGGACTAGCAAACATGAAGGTGTTTTGGATTTTGGAGCATCTGTTCTTCTCAATTTTTGGGGTTCTGATCCACAGATATTGTTTGGGTTTGATTTTGGATTACCTAGGTAAATATTTGATGCAGAAAGTTTATTTGTGGTTTATGTATAAAATAAGGCTTCTGTATGATAGCTGTCTGGAATTCTTTTGGCTTACCAGATACAGGAATGTGACCTCTAGCACTCTCCCGATTGAGATAAGGCAGTTTAAGATTCCAGTAGGTGAAAGAGTAATTTTAAGTGATGGCTGGGATCCAAAGGTGATTTATTTGATGTGTGTAATCCTGCTATCGATGATAATTAATGTGTATTTGCTATTTTCCTTGTGTCGGGAGAAAAAGGTGTCTAGAGCATGCTTCATTATTTAAGCATAGATCAAAGAGGAGGAGGCGTATCTCTGGGTCAGCCCCAGAGACATCCAGTGATGAGGAGAATGGAGAATCTGTGTCAGTTAAAGAGAAAGCTAAAAAGTCTATTGGAAAGGCTGCTTTGAACGGTTCTGTTGCTAATTCTGGCAAGCTGCCAGGGGTGGCGGAAGCATCCAACGTGTCGGCCTCCTCATCCTCTTTTTTGGCCATTAACAAGGCAAGGTCACTTCTGCCCACTCTCTCAGCAGGACAGGAAGCCACTGCCCCAGCAGCTGATTATTCTCAGGACCTGTCAGCTTCTATTAAGGTGGCTGTATATTCAAACACAGCTCCAACTAAGCAAGTAGCTGTATTAAAGACTAGAAGTGGAAAGGCCAAAGATGATCCAGGAGATAATGGGGGAGAAGAGCAGGAGACTGATCCTGGTGAGGGACCTTCTACTAGAAAAGATCCTGCTGAGGAGGAAGAGAAGGTTTGTTTTAAAGATCTAGCTGAATTAGTGAGATCAACACCAGATACAGATGCAGCTAGGACAGCAGCTAGTGGTGCTTCTCAGCTTAGAGAGATCGTTAAGAGAGTGACAGCAGGATTATGGTGACAACATGTTCAGGAAGATGTGATAGATGGTGAAGAAGATGACCGTTCTGGATGTTCTTCACCCCGCAAAGAATTGAGAAATGTCCATAAAGATTACACCAGAGCAGATAAGGAGCCAGTTCTAGCTTGGCTTAGTAGGTGTTATGATACAGGTGCTCCAACTCTAATGGTTTGAGGCAAGTCGGAAGCTCAGTTAGGAACTCTCTCGAAGGATAATGGAAGAGATAGACATCTAGCCAAGATTCTCGGTAAGGTTAATCTGTGCGCACGCCTTTTATTTGCAGTTGCCCTGAGATACCCTTCCCAAGATGATCTTCCATGGAATCCTAAACCCTGGACTACCATAGATGAGGGAATTAAGCACCTGAGAGAATTTGCTGTTAGAGAGATACTCTATGGTGAACATGAAACTCTGAATCCTGATGACATTCCTGTGGGAACTGGTCTTGCTAAAAACATCATCAAGCTTGCTCCTTCTAATTATGCAAACATTCTGGCAAGCAGAATTGTGTCAAGAAATTATGGTGGAGCTCCTCCTATGGTTGGCCAATTCAGTGATCAAATGAGACAATTGAAGGATAGCATGACATGTGTTTCTTTGGTTTCAGCCATTGAAACTCTGTCTGGTGAAATAAAGAACTGCATGAAAGAGCTGAAAGATTCCATATACCAATTGGCACTGAGATATAATTTCAATTCTTCCTCCAGGTGGATACAGGTTTCATCTGTGAGGAATACACGTCCTCCAAGGAGGTCATTCCAAAACAGATCAAATCAAAACAGACCACCAAGGCAATCACGTGGGACTATTTGGATAACTCTGCATGATCAAATTGGTGAGAACATGAACAGATGGGATGGCCAACCAAATTCCAATCTTTTCAGGAGACTGAGGGAATTGCAAAGTGGCAGAACCCGAGGTAGCAATACCAGAAGGGTAGCTGTTACTTCCACAGTTCCCCAGAACAACTATAATGGCTCCAACAGTGGCTCCAGTTATAACACTGCACACTGTGCTCAATGCATATGTGGGCATGTTCCCCATAACTAGGGGTGCCCTGCCTCTCGTCAGGGAGAGGAGAGGGATACCAGAGATAACAGAATCTATTGGGATGTGTACATCCAGTGGCGTGGCACTTCACAATTTTGGAAGTACAGGGCCTTGGTTGACACAGGAGCTCAGTGCACCATAATGCCATCAAATTATCAGGGATCAGAGTCTATAACTATTCTGGGAGACACTGGTGGATCTCAAGAGTTAAGTAAGGTGGAGGTTAATATAAGTTTAACTGGTAAACAATGAAGGAAGCATACAGTTGTGACCCGACCTGATGCATCTTGTATTTTGGGAATTGATTTTCTGAGAGAAGGGCGTTTCAAAGACCCTAGAGGTTACAAATGGGCTTATGGAGTAGCTTCTATAGAAATTGATAGACAAAAAATGAAGCTGTCTGCTAGGCCTGAGCGTTCTGATGAATCTGCAGTTGTGGGACAACACAAGATACAGGACATTAAATTGCCGGTTGCTTCTCAGACTGTGCATCACAGACAATACAGAACCAACCGTGACTCTTTGTTGCCCATTCAGAATCTGATTCGTCAGTTGGAGAGTCAGAAAGTCGTCAGCAAAACTCATTCGCCTTTCAACAGTCCAGTGTGGCCTGTGCAAAAGCAGAATGGAGACTGGTGTCTGACAGTCGACTACCGAGCCCTAAATGAAGTAACACCACCTATGAGTGCAGCAGTACCAGACATGATGGAACTCCAGTATGAGCTGGAATCCAAAGAGGCCAAATGGTATGCTACCATAGACATTGCTAATGTATTTTTCTCTATTCCCATAGCAGAGGAATGCAGGCCTCAGTTTGCTTTCACCTGGAGAGGAATCCAGTACACTTTCAACAGACTGCCAATGGGCTGGATCCATAGCTCAAGCATCTGTCATGCAGTAATCCATGATGCTCTGGAGAAAGGCGGTGCTCCAGAACACATCCAGTTCATCGATGATATCATCGCCTGGGGTAAAACTGCTGAGGAAGTCTTCGAGAAAGGTAACAAAATCATTGGCATTCTCCTGGATGCAGGTTTTGCCATCAAGCGAGACAAGGTGAAAGGACCTACCACAGAGATTCAGTTTCTGGGAGTGCGGGGGCAGGATGGACACCGACACATTCCAGTGGATGTGGTAAATTGAGTCTCTACCATGGCAAATCCCACCAACAAGCAAGAGACCCTACGTTTCTTGGGGATAGTGGGATTTTGGAGACTGCACATTCCTGGATACAGTCAGATTGTGAAACCTCTGTATGATGTGACTCGAAAGAGAAACAATTTCCACTGGGGACCTGAACAACAAGAAGCCTTTGACCAGATAAAGCAAGAGGTGATTCAAGCAATGGGTCTGGGACCTGTCTGAGATGGTCCAGACATTAAGAACATTTTATACACGGCTGCAAGTGACAATGGTCCAACCTGGTGCCTGTGGCAAAAAGCTCCAGGTGAGACACGTGGATGACCTCTTGGTTTCTGGAGTTGAGGTTACAGAGGTTTAGAGGCAAATTATACTCCAACAGAGAAAGAGATTCTAGCTGCCTATGAAGGAGTAAAAGCATCTTCTGAAGTAATTGGAACTGAATCACAACTTCTCTTAGCTCCCAGATTACCAGTTTTGAATTACCAGTGTGCCCAGGCGGCCAAGAGGGCCAATGGCATCCTGGCCTGCATCAGGAACAGTGTGGCCAGCAGGAGCAGGGAGGTCATTCTGCCCCTGTGTACTGCACTGGTTAGGCCACACCTCAAGTACTGTGTCCAGTTCTGGGCCCCTCAGTTTAGGAAGGATGTTGACTTGCTGGAACGAGTCCAGAGAAGAGCAACAAAGTTGGTGAGGCGTTTGGAACACAAGCCCTATGAGGAAAGACTGAGGGAGCTGGGGTTGCTCAGCCTGGAGAAGAGGAGAGTCAGGGGTGACCTTATCACTCTCTACAACTACCTGAAGGGAGGTTGTAGACAGGCGGATGATGGTCCCTTCTCCCAGGCACCCAGTACCAGAACAAGAGGACACAGTCTCAGGCTGCGCCAGGGGAGGTTCAGGTTGGATGTTAGGAAGAAGTTCTATACAGAAAGAGTGATTGCGCTATGGAATGGACTGCCCGGGGAGGTGGTGGAGTCGCCGTCATTGAAGGTGTTCAGGAGGAGACTTGATGGGGTACTTGGTGCCATGGGTTAACTGTTTGGGTGGGTTGGATTGGTTGATGGGTTGGACACGATGATCTTGAAGGTCTCTTCCAACCTGGTTTGGTTTGGTTTGGTTTGGCTCCTGCTTCTACTGTAGAAGAGGCCAGGAGGAGTAGGAATGACGGGGAGAGGAGTCAGAAGCTTATGTTGTTTATTCGGGGGAATGCTATGTCAGGGGCTCCGATTATAGGTGGTACAAGTCAGTTTCCAAATCCCCCGATTATGATGGGTATGACTATGAAGAAGATTATTACGAATGCATGGGCAGTGACAATTACATTGTAAATTTGGTCGTCACCGAGGAGGGTACCATTTTGGCCTAGTTAGGCATGAATGAGGAGGCTAAGGGCTGTGCCAATTATGCCAGCTCATGCACCAAAGATGAGGTATAGTGTGCCAATGTCTTTGTGGTTGGTGGAGAATAGTCATCGGTTAATGAAGGTCACAGGTAAGATGGCCGAGTGTCAAAGGCGTTAGGCTGTAGTCCTTTTTACAGGGGTTTGATTCCCCTTCTTATCAGTTCTGTGGTGAAATTCATGTTGAGTTGCAAGCTCATCGATGTGCATTAAAGATGCACCGGGACTTTGGTTTTAGACGGAAGCCCGTGAGGTTTAGGCATCTAGCTGTTAACTAGAATTTTGAGGGATCAAGGCCCACCTGTCTAGGGGAGGGTTAAGGCCCTAGCTTAATTAAAGTGTCTGGGTTGCATTCAGGTGATGCAGGGTAGTATCCTGCAGGTCTTAGCAGAAACTAAGAGGGTTCAACTCTTATTTAAGGCTTTGAAGGCTTTCGGTTTGGTGGGGTTATCCTAAGTTTCTAGATAGCGGATAGGACTAGAGGGGAGAGCGGGAGGAGGAAGATTGATAGAGAGGCTAAGGTGGCAATTAGTGTGCTGGTGTTTTTGTTGATGTACCAGTGTTTTGTTTGGTTGATTGAGTTGGGTGGTAGTGTGATAGATGAAAAGTAGGTTAGGCAGAGGTAGAAGAACAGGCTTAATAAGGAAAGGAGGGCGATGGTTAGGGCTGTTGGGGTTATTTCTTGTTTGGTCAGTTCTTGGACAATAAGTCATTTGGGCAGAAAGCCGATGAAGGGGGGTAGGCCGGCAAGGGAGAGGAGGGTAAGTATGAGGGTTGCGTTGAGTAGGGGTATTTTGTTCATGATGTTATTAATGTTGATAGTTTTGTGATGTGGGATGTATTAAGAGAGAGGAAAATGGCTGAGGTCAAGAGGGTGTTGTGAGAGACTAAGAAGTTTGTCTCTCTTGGTGTACTCAACAAAGATAAAATCACTTGCTGTTTGCCCAGACAATATGTATTGGGCAGAGCCACTAAGGACTCTTGGAAGGTGCAAAGATAACATTGCTCACTGGGCCACAGCTGGCCTACAACAATGACCCAGCCATTCACGCCTTCAGGGCAAGATAATCTCCACCCATCAAGTACCCTGGGCAAGGTGACACAATGGCTTTTACCACCTGTTTCCTGATGTGTAAGGAATGTGGGGGGCTTGTCTGGATGGAGATGGGGGAGATGGAGATTCCCCCCCCCCCCCATCCAGAATCTTGCCCAAACACACAGCAATACACAGAAAGATTTCCGGGGAAACAATACCTGGATATTTACCTAAGGATTATTTCCTGCCCCTGGAATTCCTGAGGCACAATATTTGAATACATACCTAAGGACTAAAAACTGTATAAAAGACTTGAGCAACTACTGGTTTGTAGAGAGAAACAGAGGAGAAAAACGGGGAGAAAAACGGAGATGAAGGAAAACACAGGAGACGGACCATGCCGCTGAGAAGGGAAAGTCGGGACAATGCTGCTCCGGAGAAAAGAGGCTTCCCAGAGGACCACAGCTCTTCTCCAGCCAAAGTCTCAGCACCCTTTCTCTACAGACCCAGGCTGCCCAGAGGACCACAGCTCTTCTCCAGCCAGAGACTCAGCACCGTTCCTGTACCAACCTAACATCTCCCCAGAGGACCACAGCTCTTCTCCAGCAAAAGCCTCAGCACTGTTTCTCTACAGACCCAACATCTTCTGCAGCACCTTTCCTCCACAGACTCAAACTGTCTTGGGGGGAATGAGGGGTGTGGTAATATAATTCCTTTCCTTCTCTCTCTCTCTTCTCTCTCTCCCTCTCTCTTTTCTCCCTCTCCCCTTCTTATGTCCACTTTGTTTATGTAATAAATAGTCTACCTGTTGATACTTTGGCCTCGTTTGTGCCTCTAATTTCACAACACGGGAATGTTCTAAAAGAACTTGAGTCTCTTTCTCTCTCCGGACCGAGACAGGTGTATAGGATAAAGGCTAGGAGGGTGAGTTTGGGGGCATAGATGATAATGATGGTCATTCATCCCAGATGGGAGATGGAGGAGAAGGCTAGAATTTTTTGAATTTGCATTTGGTTGAGGCCTATTCAGCCACCTAGGGCCACTGATGTGATGGCTATCAGGGTTAGAAGGGTGGGGCTGAGGGAATTAGATGTAAGGAGGAGGATGGCGATGGGGGGAAATTTTATTACTGTTGATAATAAGAGTGCGGTGGTTAGGGGAGAACTTTGGAGTACTTATGGGAATCAAAAGTGGAATGGTGCTAGGCCCAGTTTAATGGCAATTGCAACTGTGAGGAGAAGGCATGATGTGGGATTGGTTAATTGAGTGATGTCCCATTGGCCAGAAGTTCAGGCATTGATTAGACTTGAGAATAAGATGGAGGCGGAGGCAGCTGCTTGAACTAGGAAATATTTGACTGTTGCTTCAATGGCTCGAGGGTGGTGAGACTTTGAGATTATGGGGATGATGGCGATAGTGTTAATTTCTAGGCCGGTGTCGTGGATATGCCCTCAGAAATGCACGGCAGATCCATCAACGAAAATATAAGTTTATTTATATATATACAAACTCTGTAACGGGGTATTTACAATCGCCCTTCACAGGTATCAATATTCGGTTAGTGGAACTATCTTTACAGAATGTTATGTATGGGCATTTAAACCAAAATGATTCACAGAACTTAGAATCTAAACTGAGTCAGAGAGTGGCAGGGGAGGGGTTGGTCAGTGACCGGCAACCCTCCACCCGGAGCAATATAAACGCTATCCTAAACGAAGCTCTACAAAGGGCTTGGCTTACTCACAAGCTGAGAACTTCGTGGAGTCTTTCCTCAATAATGTTTATAATCCAGACAATGTGGCACGGATGTGCCGTAATAAGGAGACAGGAAATGGCGCCGGCCGCGTGGCCGCACCGCGTGGCTCTGCTGTTCTCTCCCAGGATACAAAATTCCTTGCTCGGGGGGGGGGGGGGGGTAGTGGCAGGTCAGCAACGCTGGTTCACACGGTCTACCAGGTTTTCTTCTACGATGGATCACACAGCGGTTGATCCCACGGAGTGCTGTCCATGGCACCGCACACAGCTGGGTGACAGTGGCAAAAGGACCACGAGGCCTCCCGAAGCACTGGCTGGCACGCACGCACACACAGGCTCCAACACCGAGGTGGGGGGCTCATTTGCCAAACGACCCCTATTTACCATTTGCCCCAGTGAATACTGGCCCAATAAGCATCTGTTGCCAACGCAAACATTAACCAATGAACTACCAGCTACCAAATATGGCCTGAGTATATGCTATACTCGGGGAAACAAATATATAGCCTGCCTCTAGTACTGCAGGGGTGAGACCACGCCCAGGTAGGCTGTTTACCTGGACTCAGTGGCGCCAGGATCCCCCCTGCTGCTTCCAGAAAGGAGGGGGGGGACAAAGGAGGGTTAACACATACAGAAATATATCCTACCCAAATGTTTGGGGCACAATCCTGATCATAAGCATCCTTCACTACAGCCGGTTCAGGCTATTGCTCAGTGGTTGCTTGGGACTGTAATGGTAGTTCCAAGGGCAAGGCTTGTCAGTGTAATTGGTTTTGCATGGGGGTTCATTAGTGGGGGAGGGAGTTGAACCTTCATTTTCGGGGTATGGGCCCGATAGCTTTATTATCTGACCCCACTAGAAAATAATATAAGGGAAGTATGGAGGGTCTTGATCTCTTCTGTGTAGGTTAGATTCCTACTTTTCTAAGGTTGGTTGGGGTACAGGTTTGAAAGAAATGAGAGGGCTGGCGTACCTCTATGTTCACTTTATCATAGTGACCCTTTGGGTTCAGGCACATTTCCTTAGGTAAGGAGGTAGGCCTGTGCAGGAGATGGGTATGCTTACATGTCAAAGGCATAGGGCCAGTGTGAGGGGGAGGAAGTTTTTTCATAGAAAGTGCATAAGTTGGTTGCAGCGGAATCGGGGGTATGAGGCATGGATTCAAAGGAAGCCAGAGGAGAGGAGAAGGATTTTGGAGGCTAAGATGATGGGGAAGAGTTCAGAGGGGGGATTAAGTCAGCTTGGGTTGAGGAATAGGATGGTGGTCAGGGCATTTATTATCATAATATTGGCGTATTCAGCTAGGAAGAAGAGGGCGAATGGTCCTGTGGCATATACGAGTTCTGATTCACCCTCAATGAGGTCGAATGGGGCACGATTAGTTTCTGCAAGTGTGGAGATGTATCATATCATGGCGAGGGGTCAGGAGGAAAAAATTAGGTAGAGGGGTTCTTGGGTGGTAGCAAGTGTAGTTAAGGTGTAGTTTCCGCTTAATACGATTGTGGATAGGAGAATAATTGCCAGTGTGACCTCATAGGAAATGGTTTGTGCGACTGCTCAGAGGTCTCCGATTAGGGCATATTTTGAGTTTGAGGCTCAGCCCGATCACAGGATAGAGTACACTGCGAGGCTGGATATAGCAAGGAGGAATAGGAGGCCTAGGTTTAGGTCAGTCAGGGAAAATGGGAGGGGGACTCAAATAGTTAGGGCGAGGAGAAGGGCTAGGGTGGGGGTTAGTAGGAATAAAAGGGGGGATGAGGTGGAGGGGCGGATGGGTTCTTTGATGAAGAGTTGTTACAGTTTGAGCTGGGTGCCCCCCTGCAGTGTTTACTTCCTGTGTCCAGAAATCCAGCCCAGGGGTGGACACAGGAAATTATGTAGTATTTCATACCACAATCCTTTGCACCACTATAAGATCCAGTGCGGAGTCTAGCACTATCTCTTTTCTTCCTCCTCCGTCAGCCGGTAACTGGGGAGATGTCTCCTGGCTTTGGGCCTGGCTAGGCCCAAGGCCACGGGGGGATGGGCAGTCTCAGATCTGGCCAGCTGAGACTAGCCTAGCAGTGGGAGGGGGAAGAAGGAGCCCTGGGGGTCTCGGATGTACCCTCAGGTGGGGATGGGGTCTCTCTGGGTCTGCTTTGGGATTTTTCTTTGTCACTCTGCTTTTGCTTTTCTGTAAAAGTTCACTGCTTTCTATTTAAACTTTCCATCACTTTTGCAATCCGTTTGTCTGAGTGTTTATTGTTGCCAGGGGTGGGGAAGGGGGCTGCCTCAACCCAGCACATTCTTGGTAGCAGAGGATGGTTGAGGTGGGCAGAGTATCTGCCCCCCAACCCCTTTACATTCTTGGCGAGCCAGCCAGGAGAAGGAGTTGGTTATTGTGGCTACTCTGCAGATCAGATTGCAAAAGATAAGAGAGTTTAAATTTAGTTCTGGGCGTCGGTTTGGTTTTTTGGCAGTTGGGGGCTCGTGTTGTTGTTGGGGCGACTGTGTTAAGTTCTTGTGGATTGCAGTGGGACTCCTGGTGCGTGACCGGTGGCAGAGAGTCTCTCCTGCTATTCCAAGCAGGGGTGGTTCTTAACCACCGGAATGGGGGCACCGCTTGAGAATGCGGGACCTGCCTTCCCCCACCTTTATTCTTTGCGGAGCGGTAAAAGCGGCAGGGAGTGAAGGGGGGGAGGAGCAGTGGCGAGCAGATCAAAGTCAGGTCCGTTCTCGCTGCGGGGTAGGGCCAGCCGCGGCGAGCGGGCGAGCTCGACTCCCTATGGGCGAACGGGGACTCCAGCTGAAAGCTGTTCTCAAGGGCCCTGAGGACGTGCTCATGGCTTTTGCTGGATGAGGCGTTTGAATGCCCGAGGGGTGGAGGCGATTTTGATTCTGTACCGCGGCGGCAGAGGTGGGCGGAGCCCTGCTGTGCGCTCGGAGCGGCGGCGGCGGTCCCCGGCCGTCCGCTTGAGCTGCGGTGGCGGCGGGACCGGCCGTGCGCTCGGAGCGGCGGCGGCGGTCCCCGGCCGTCCACTTGAACTGCGGTGGCGGCGGGACCTGCCGTTCGCTCGGGCTGCGGCGGCGGTGAGCACAGCCGTGCGCTCGGAGCGGCGGCGGGGCCGGCCCTAGTCTCTTCCCCGACTTTTTCGGACGAGTTCCGAAAATGGCGCCGAGCACCTGGCTCCACCTCCCTTCTTCTCACTAGGTTGTGGTGCAGCCCCTCCCTCCGCCAGGGGAGGGTTGTGTTTTGGATGCTGTCACGTCTCGGTACGCGAACGCCTAGCGGGAAGGCGGTGTACTGTGATAAGCATCTGTAGAGCCTCGGGCCGCGGCTGGAAGCGGTCAGCACTGGGCTTGGGATAGGTCCGTGCAGGGTTGTGAAAGGCTCAGCGTGCTGTTTTCCTGGAGGGGTGGAGAAGCAGTTAGAGCCTGATTGTTCTGACTGGCTTGCCCCAGGGGTGGAAACATGCCGCTGAGTAAATAGAGATGGGAATAAAGGTTTGGTTGAGAAGTTGTGAGGTTCCTTCCAGGTGACCAGGATGTCCAACGGATCCAAGAAGAGCTTGCACCGCAGAAGAGTGAACTCTGCATCGCTGAGAGGTTCTACTAGATGAGGGAAGAAGAACTGGAATGGACGGACACTAGAGCCTGAATGAGAGACCGTTTGGGTGGACGCCCAGATGAAGATAGGGACTTCGCCGAACATGTCATCGGAAGATTTCTGATTTAATGATGTGTTTGGGTGCAAAGATTATGGTATGAAATAAGGGGTGGTATGTTACAGTTTGAGCTGGGTGCCCCCCTGCAGTGTTTACTTCCTGTGTCCAGAAATCCAGCCCAGGGGTGGACACAGGAAATTATGTAGTATTTCATATCACAATCCTTTGCACCACTATAAGATCCAGTGCGGAGTCTAGCACTATCTCTTTTCTTCCTCCTCCGTCAGCCGGTAACTGGGGAGATGTCTCCTGGCTTTGGGCCTGGCTAGGCCCAAGGCCACGGGGGGATGGGCAGTCTCAGATCTGGCCAGCTGAGACTAGCCTAGCAGTGGGAGGGGGAAGAAGGAGCCCTGGGGGTCTCGGATGTACCCTCAGGTGGGGATGGGGTCTCTCTGGGTCTGCTTTGGGATTTTTCTTTGTCACTCTGCTTTTGCTTTTCTGTAAAAGTTCACTGCTTTCTATTTAAACTTTCCATCACTTTTGCAATCCGTTTGTCTGAGTGTTTATTGTTGCCAGGGGTGGGGAAGGGGGCTGCCTCAACCCAGCACAAGAGTTTTACTCCATCTTCTAGGGGTTGGAGAAGGCCGAATGGGCCAACAATATTTGGGCCTTTTCAGGCTTTTATATAGCTTAGGATTTTTCATTCGACTAGTGTGAGGAAAGCTACTGCAACTAGGATTGGGATAGCATAGGAGAGTGAGAGGGTTAGGTTGGTTAGGGTGGGGGTGAGGGTCATAGGTAATGGTGGGAGCTAGGGAGAGGATTTGAACCTCTGGTTAAAGGGCTTAAGCCTTTTGCATTTGCCGGGCTCTGCCACGCTAGCGGTCCTTTTTTGGGACAGGTGTTAGGAGCTCCTTAAGTGGTTTAGTTGTATTCTTTACTTGGGAGGAAGGTGTGCTTGGGGTATGGGCCTTATTTTCCTGGTCCTTTCGTACTAGGGAAAATCTGTCATAGATAGAAACCGACCTGGATTGCTCCGGTCTGAACTCAGATCACGTAGGACTGTTAATCGTTGAACAAACAAACCCTTAATAGTGGCTACACCATTAGGGTGTCCTGATCCAACATCGAGGTCGTAAACCCCCCTGTTGATATGGGCTCTTGAGGGGGATTGCGCTGTTATCCCTGGGGTAGCTTGGTCCACTGTGCAGTTATACTGGATCTGGTGGCTGTTAGCACGTAGAGAGGTTGCTCTTGGTTAAGAGGTTAGGTCTTGTTTCTGGAGGATTTGTTTTTCTCCAGGGCCGCCCCAGCCAAAAAATACGGGCCAGTGAGGAAGTTGGGGGTGGGCCTGATAGATTTATGAGTCGTGAGGTGTGGCCGTGATTTTGAAGTTCCACAGGGTCTTCTCGTCTTATGTTCTCATCCTTGCTTTTGCACAAGGGGATCAATTTCACTGATTGTCTGTAGGAGACAGTTAGGACCTTGTTTAGCCGTTCATACAAGTCTCAATTTATGGGACAATTGATTGCGCTACCTTCGCACGGTTAGGATACTGCGGCCGTTGAATTCGGTGTCACTGGGCAGGCATCACCTTCAATACTTGGTGGGCTGAAGGCTATGTTTTTGGTAAACAGTCGGGCCCTGAGGTTTGCCTAGTTCCTTCTACAGATTTGGATCTTTCATGTTGGGCGCTCCTGAGTTGGTCTAACAGGGTGAGGGGATACGGTGTCTCATGGGGTGGGTGTATCTGACTCTGGGTAATAATGTGGAGATGTAAGTTTGCGCTCGGAGGGGGGCCCCTAGTTACATATTTCAACATAAATTCTCCTATTGTAATAGGTTGGCCTGTTACGGGAGGATAGGGATTCGCATTGTATTGATATCTTTTGGGGTGGGAGCTTTGACGCACTCTTTGTTGGTGGCTGCTTGAAGGCCAACAGTCAGGGTCGGGGGGGTTATCCACTGGAGGAGGTTGTGTTCTTTTTTAAAGGGGCTGTACCCCCTTTAAGTTACTTCTGAGAGGCTTCAGGGTTTGTGGTGGGGGGGGGGTAGTGTGGGAGCTGTCAGAGCAGAACTTATATTCATTTCACAGGCAACCAGCTATCACCCAGCTCGGTTGGCTTTTCACCTCTACTAACAAGTCAGCCCACTCTTTTGCTACAGAGACGGGTTAGCTCAGTATTTAGCTGCTTGTGAGTAGCTCGCTTGGGTTTCAGGGTGGCAAGCTTAAGTTCAATTTGCTTGGTTGTTCTTGCTGGATCATGATGCAAAAGGTACAAGGGTTAATCTTTGCTGTTTTGTGCTTGGGATTTCATTATTATTTCATCTTTCCCTTGCGGTACGTGTCTCTATCGTGCCTAGTTTGATGGGGGGATTCTTTTCTATCGCCTATACTAGGTATGTGGAATGTTTTAGTTGAGGAAAAAGAATTTTACAGATGTTGATAGGGCTAGAAGTGGCTTCAAGATGACCTGAATTGTGAGCAGGTATCTTTCAGGTGTAAGCTGAGTGCTTTGTGTTTAGCTACATCTTGATATGCTAAGTGCACCTTCCAGTACACTTACCTTGTTACGACTTACCTCATCTTTGGCCGGTTGTGATTCTATTTGGGGGGGGGGGGGTGGTGTTGCTTACGAGGAGGGTGACGGGCAGTATGTACGTGTCCCAGGGCCAGTTTAAGACAGGCGTAATGGTCATGTTTTACTGCTAAATCCGCCTTCTGAGGGTAGGTTTTCAGGTCCTCTTTCGTTATTGTCTGTCAGAAAATGTAGCCCATTTCTTCCCCCCCATTGGCTATACCTTGACCTGTCTTTTGAGCGGGTGGGCCTATTGTGCTCACTGTTGGGCTCTCAGTAGATATGGGCTGACGACGGCGGTATATAGCCTGCTTGGTGCACTGAGCTCCTGTGTCAACCAAGGCCCTGTGTGACCATTTGAGGCTGTGCCTTTAAGAAAGGGACACCATGGCTGAATGTTTTATAAACAAAGGACAGGTCTAAACGAATTTCATTGGTAGATTGGTAGAAAGCAACTTTAAGCTGACTGAGACTTTCCTCAGTTTCGATTCTGCCTTCCTCCTTTCCAGCTGGTCCACTTCTAGGCTCTCTGCCTGTGGTGGTTTAGGCTGGGTGCTGGCCCGGATGCCACTGCACAGAACACACCTGGGAGGTCCCTATGGGTGGGCCCAGCCCAGGGGGTGGTCACAGGCAGGTATTCCATTTCCCATAATGCCCTGCTCCCCTATAAAATGCCCATGCGGGGTCTCCACTTCCTCTTTCGTCCCCAGATGCAGCCTAGGTAAAATGGTGTGAGCCGCCTCCCTTGGGCCTGCCCAGGCCCAAGGCTGGGTTGGGGGGGAGGAAAGAGCCCTGGGGGGGTTTGGGTGCACCCCCAGGTGGGGATGGGATGTTCTTGGGCATGTTCTGGGATCTCTCTCTTTGTCACGGTGCTTGTGGTTCTCTGTCAAGCTTTCATTGGTGTTTGTTTTTTAAATTGTTTTTCTATTTAAACTTTCCATCACTTTTGCAATCCCTTTGTCTGAGTCGTTATTTCTGCCTGTGGTGGGGAGGGGGTTTGCCCCAACCCATTACACTGCCAGACTGACCTTGGACAGATAAGGCCTCTACTAACATACTCTGCTTTAATTAACAATTCCTCTTTTTCTCTCTTTCTAACCCTCTTTGGGGAAAAAAGGGGAGAGAAGGAGGGTGCAGGGGGGGAACCCTCCTCAGCAGAGGAGGGAATTTCGTTACTGTATTACTTTGCTGTATATATTTCTGTGTATGTATTGTAAATACTGTAAACTGTGTATATATACCCTGAATTCCCTAAAACTGCTTGTAAATATAACATTTTCCCTTTTCACTTCTCCAGCTGTGGCTAGCTGTGGTCATATTTTTTCCTTCACTTTGTGGGGGGGAGAAGGCTGGGCCTTCCTCTCAAACCCTCCACATTTTTTTTTGGTGCCCAACTCCGGGCTTGAGGATAATTAGCTTGATTTATTGCTTGCTCGAGCCGGACTAGCAAACATGAAGGTGTTTTGGATTTTGGAGCATCTGTTCTTCTCAATTTTTGGGGCTCTGATCCACAGGCATTGTTTGGGTTTGATTCTGGATTAACTAGGTAAATATTTGATGCAGACAATTTATTCGTGGTTTATGTATAGAGTGAGGCTCCTGTATGGACACTGCATGGATTTTTTCTGGCCTGCCAGATACAGGAATGTGACCTCTAGCACTCTCCTGATTGAGATAAAGGAGTTTAGGATTCCAGTAGGGGAAAGAGTAATTTTGGGTGATGGCTGGGATCCAAAGGTGATTTGTATGATGTGCGTAGTCCTGCTCTCGGTGATAATTAATGTGTATTGGCTGTTTTCCTTGCACCGTGAGAGAAAGGTGACCAGAGCGTGTTTTTTAGTTAAGCCAAGATCAAAGAAGAAGCGGCGTTCCTCTGGGTCAGCCCCACAGACGTCCAGTGATGAGGAGTGTGGAGAATCTGTGTCAGTTAAAGAGAAAGCTAAAAAGTCTATTGGAAAAGCTGCTTTGAATGGTTTTGTCGCTGATTCTGGCAAGCTGCCAGGGGCGGCGGCAACTGCCAACATGACGGTTTCTCCTCCTTCTTCTTCTTTGGCCATTAACGAGGCAAGGTCACTTCTGCCCACTCTCTCAGCAGGACCAGAAGCCACTGCCCCAGCAGCTGATTATTCTCAGGACCTGTCAGCTTCTATTAAGGTGGCTGTATATTCAAACACAGCTCCAACTAAGCAAGTAGCAGTTTTAAAGACTAGAAGTGGAAAGACCAAAGAGGATCCAGGAGCTAATGGAGGAGAAGAGCAGGAGACTGATCCTGGTGAGGGACCCTCTACTAGAAAAGATCCTGCTGAGGGGGAAGAGAAGGTTTGTTTTAAAGATCTAGCTGAATTAGTGAGATCAAAACAGGATAAAGATGCAGCTAGGACAGGAGCTAGCAGTGGTGGTACTCAGCTTAAAGAGATCCTTAGGAGAGTGGCAGCAGGATTATGGGGACAACGTGTTCTGGAAGATGTGGTAGATGGAGATGAAGATGATATTTCCGAATGTTCTTCCCCTCGGGAAGAGTTAAGAAATGTCCATAAAGATTACACCAGAGCAGATAAGGAGCCAGTTCTAGCTTGGCTTAGTAGATGTTATGATACAGGTGCTCCAGCTCTAACAGTTGGAGACAAGTCAGCAGCTCAGTTAGGAACTCTCTCGAGGGATAATGGAATAGATAGACATCTAGCCAAGATTCTCAGTAAGGTTAATCTGTGGGTACGCCTTTTATTTGCAGTAGCCCTGAGATACCCTTCCCAAGATGATCTTCCATGGAATCCTAAGCCCTGGACTACCATAGATGAGGGAATTAAGCGCCTGAGAGAATTTGTTGTTAGAGAAACACTCTATGGTGAACATGAAACTATGAATCCTGATGATATACCGATGGGAACAGGTCTTGCTAAAAAGCTCATCAAGCTTGCTCCTTCTAATTATGCAAACATTCTGGCAAGCAGAATTGTGTCAAGAAATTATGGTGGAGCTCCTCCTACGGTTAGCCAATTCAGTGATCAAATGAGACAATTGGAGGATAGCATGACACGTGTTTCTTTGGTTTCAGCCATTGAAACTCTGTCTGAAAAATTTGAGAATTGCATGAAAGAGCTGAAAGATTCCATATACCAATTGGCACTGAGATATAATTTCAATTCTTCCTCCAGGTGGATACAGGTTTCATCTGTGAGGAATACACGTCCTCCAAGGAGGTCATTCCAAAACAGATCAAATCAAAATAGACCACCGAGGCAATCACGTAGGATTATTTGGATAACTCTGCGTGATCAGTTTGGTGAGAACATGAACAGGTGGGATGGCCAACCAACTTCTATTCTTTTCAGGAGACTGAGGGAACTGCAAAGTGGCAGAACCCGAGGTAGCAATACCAGAAGGGTGGCTGTTACTTCCACAGTTCCCCAGAACAACTCTAGTAGCTCCAACAGTGGATCCAGTTATAACACTGCACACTGTGCTCAATGCACATGTGGGCATGTTCCCCATAACTAGGGGTGCCCTGCCTCCCGCCAGGGGGAGGAGAAGGATAATAGAGATAACAGAATCTATTGGGATGTGTACATGCAGTGGCGTGGCACTTCACAATTTCGGAAGTACAGGGCCTTGGTTGACACAGGAGCTCAGTGCACCATAATGCCATCAAATTATCAGGGATCAGAGTCTATAACTATTATAAGTTTAACTGGTAAACAATGGAGGAAGCATACAGTTGTGACCGGACGTGACGCACCTTGTATTTTGGGAATTGATTTTCTGAGAGAAGGGCGTTGCAGAGATCCCAGAGGTTATAAATGGGCTTTTGGAGTAGCTTCTGAAGAAATTGATGGACAAAAGCTCAAGCTCTCTGTTAGACCGGAACTTTCTGATGAATCTGCAGTTGTGGGACAACACAAGATACAGGACATTAAATTGCCGGTTGCTTCTCAGACTGTGCATCACAGACAATACAGAACCAACCGTGACTCTTTGTTGCCCATTCAGAATCTGATTCGTCAGTTGGAGAGTCAGAAAGTCGTCAGCAAAACTCATTCGCCTTTCAACAGTCCAGTGTGGCCTGTGCAAAAGCAGAATGGAGACTGGTGTCTGACAGTCAACTACCGAGCCCTAAATGAAGTAACACCACCTATGAGTGCAGCAGTACCAGACATGATGGAACTCCAGTATGAGCTGGAATCCAAAGAGGCCAAATGGTATGCTACCATAGACATTGCTAATGTATTTTTCTCTATTCCCATAGCAGAGGAATGCAGGCCTCAGTTTGCTTTCACCTGGAGAGGAATCCAGTACACTTTCAACAGACTGCCAATGGGCTGGATCCATAGCTCAAGCATCTGTCATGCAGTAATCCATGATGCTCTGGAGAAAGGTGGTGCTCCAGAACACATCCAGTTCATCGATGATATCATCGCCTGGGGTAAAACTGCTGAGGAAGTCTTCGAGAAAGGTAACAAAATCAGTGACATTCTTCTGAATGGAGGTTTTGCCATCAAACGAGACAAGGTGAAAGGACCTACCACAGAGATCCAGTTTCTGGGAGTGCGGTGGCAGGATGGATGCCGACACATTCCAGTGGATGTGGTAAATTGAGTCTCTACCATGGCAAATCCCACAAACAAGCAAGAGACCTTAGGTTTCTTGGGGATAGTGGGATTTTGGAGACTGCACATTCCTGGATACAGTCAGATTGTGAAACCTCTGTATGATGTGACTCGAAAGAGAAACAGTTTCCACTGGGGACCTAAACAACAAGCAGCCTTTGACCAGATAAAGCAAGAGGTAATTCAAGCAATGGGTCTGGGACCTGTCCGAGATGGTCCAGACATTAAGAACATTTTGTACACGGCTGCAAGTGACAATGGTCCAACCTGGTGCCTGTGGCAAAAAGCTCCAGGTGAGACACGTGGACGACCTCTAGGTTTCTGGAGTCGAGGTTACAGAGGTTCAGAGGCTAATTATACTCCAACAGAGAAAGAAATTCTAGCTGCCTATGAAGGAGTAAAAGCATCTTCTGAAGTAATTGGAACTGAATCACAACTTCTCTTAGCTCCCAGATTACCAGTTTTGAATTGGATGTTCAAAGGCAAAGGCTCCACACCACAGCATGCCACAGACTCAACCTGGTCTAAGTGGTTGGCTCTGATAACACAGAGAGCTCGAATGGGAAATCTCAAAAGACCTGGTCTAGTGGAGGTGATCTCAAGTTGGCCTGAAGGTACCAACTGTGCTAAACCTCCAGAGGAGAAAGTAACTCATGCTGAGGAGGCTCCTCCTTACAATGACCTTTCTGATGATGAAAAGAAATATGCTTTGTTCACAGACGGTTCCTGTCGTCATGTTGGGAACAAGCGAAGGTGGAAGTCTGCAGTGTGGAGTCCAACACGCCGAGTTGCAGAGGCGAAGGATGAAGAAGGAGAATCCAGACAGTTCGCAGAGGTAAAAGCTGTCCAGCTAGCTCTTGACATAGCTGAACGTGAGAGATGGCCAAAGCTTTATCTCTACACTGACTCATGGATGGTTGCCAATGCTTTATGGGGTTGGCTAAAGAACTGGAAGAAGAGTGGTTGGCAGAGGAAAGGAAACCCCATTTGGGCAGCCAACCTGTGGCAGGACAATGCTGATCGAGTCGAGAGAATTCCAGTGTCGGTGAGACACATTGATGCTCACATTCCTTAGAGTAAAGCTACTGAGGAACAGCAACACAACCATCAGGCAGATCTAGCTGCAAGAGTTTCTCAAGTAGGCATGGACTCTAATCTTGATCTCGACTGGAAACACTGAGGTGAGATATTCTTAGCTCGGTGGGCTCATGATTCGTCAGGACATCAAGGCAGAGATGCTACATACCAATGGGCTCGTGACAGATCCATAGACATTTCCATGGATGCTATCACACAAGTCATCCATGACTGTGACATTTGTGCTGCTATTAAGCAGGTAAAGCGACTTAAGCCCTTGTGGTATGGCGACAGATGGTCTAAGTACAAGTATGGTGAAGCTTGGCAGATTGACTACATCACTCTACCACGTTCTCGTTCTGGTAAGCAGTATGTGCTTACTATGGTAGAGGCAAACACTGGATGGTTGGAAACTTATCCAGTTCCACATGCAACTGCACGCAACACCATTCTCGGTCTGGAGAGACAGATCCTGTGGAGACCCGGAACTCCAGAGAGGATTGAGTCAGACAACGGAACTCATTTCAATAACAACCTTGTAAAGAACTGGGCAAAAGAGCACGGTATTGAGTGTATATTCCCTATTCCCTACTATGCACCAGCTTCAGGGAAGACTGAATGCTACAGCAGTTTGTTGAAGACCACTCTTAAAGCCATGGGGGGTGGATCTTTGAAAAACTGAGAAAAACATTTAGCACAAGCAACCTGGCTGGTAAATAGAATTTAATTTCAAACTGTTGTACAGCTACATCGCGTCTAAAGGAAGAATCTACGAGGAATCTACGGTGCACGAACCCAGAGAACCCTGCAAGTCCTGAGTCAACTAAGAGACCCTGAGAATCCCTGTTTCCCTTTTCTTTGCTTTGTCGGCAAAGAAACAAACTGTTTTCCATTTTTCTCATTTTCTGATTTTCTTGAACTTTTGAATCATCTACATCTGAGTATAGCCGGAATGGACTATGAACTTTACTCACGAACTGTAAATATCATCTTGGATTGGATGGACAGTATGAACAGCCAATGAAATTGTTTAGAAGGGGTGGACTGTGACCGTTTGAGGCTGCGCCTTTAAGAAAGGGATACTATGGCTGAATGCTTTGTAAACAAAGGACAGGTCTAAACAGATTTCATTGGTGGGTTGGTACCATGGAACTTTAAGTTTTGAATGCGACTGAGACTTTCCTCAGTTTCGATTCTGCCCTCCTCCTTTTTGCTTCTAGGCTCTCTGCCAGACTGACCTTGGACTGATAAGCGTGAGGCCTACAAATCTACTAACATACTCTGCTTTAATTAACAATCCCTCTTTTTCTCTGTTTCTAACCCTCTTTGGGGAAAAAGGGGAGAGCAGGGGGGTACAGGGGGGAAACCCTCTTCAGCAGAGGAGGGAATTTCGTTGCTGTATTACTTTGCTGTATATATTTCTATGTATAAATTGTAAATACTCTAAATTGTGTATATATACCCTGCATACCTGTGGCCGGTTGACGTTGCCCCCTTAAGAAAGGGAATATGGTGGATGGAAGTTGGCAAACGGAAAGAATAATCTAAACTAACTTCATTGGAAGAGTGGGAGGAAGCACCTTCTGAACTGGGAGTGAGCTGGGAGTGAACTGAGCATTTCCAGGACTTCTCTATCAGTCTTGCTTCCGCCTCTCCACGGTGCAGCAGCTCTATCTCTGCTCGGCTTTCTGCCAAGGCCTCGGCCTTGAAGACAGATAAAGGCCGGTATTAACTCCCTTCCAATTAATACGAACTGCTTCTAACATTTTTTTTTTCCTCTCTTTTCTCCCTCTTTCTATCCCACTCTGGGGAAAGGGGGGGGGGAGAGAGGGGAGAACGGAGGTGGGGAACCCCCTCTCTGCCGAGGGGGGTTACTCTCATTTCTGTGTTACTCTGTTGTATATCTTTGTATATATTGTAGATATTGTAAATTTGTAAATATTTCCCTGCAAATCCTACACTGCTTTGTAAATATAGCTCCACTGCTTTGCTAATTCAGCTTGTGAGTTTTTTTTTCCTTTCCCTTCAATTTTTTTTTTCCTTTTACCTTACAAGGGGGAAGGGAGGAGGCTTCTTGGCCTTACCCTTCCACCCCACCACATTTTTTTTATTGGCGTACCCAACGTGCGGCAGATAATTAGTTTAATTTATTACTTGATTGATTTAGTGTTTTCTAGCTGAATTAGCAAACATGAAGGTATTGTGGTTTGTGGAGCGATTATTCTTTTCAATTTTTGGGGCTCTGGTTTACAGATATTGTTTGGGTTTGATTTTGGATTACCTGGGTAAATATTTGGTGCGGACAATTTATATGTGGGTTATGTATAGAGTTAAATTATGGTATGGAAAATGTATTAATTTATTACGGCCAGTGAGATACAGGAATGTTACCTCCACCACTCTCCCAATTGAGATAAAGGGTTTTAAGATTCCGCCTGAGGAGAGAGTAACTTTAGGTGATGCCTGGGATCCAAAGGTGATTTATGTGATGTGTATAATTCTGCTGCTAGTGATAACTAATGTGTTTTCTCTGTATTCCTTGTGGACACCTTTCTCTCTCGCCACAAGGAATACAGAGAAAACACATTAGATCTTGTCCTTGTTGGCGACTTCAACCTCCCAGATATCTGCTGGGAACTTAATTCAGCAGGGAGGAGGCAGTTCAGAAGATACCTGTTCTGTAATTGCACTGTAGGCAGCATGCTGCTCAATGTAGCAGACTTTCTCCGTTTGCATTTCTTCTGTCGGGCAGAGACCTGTTCCCATTGGCCCTGCTCATGTGGGTTACTACAGGGAAGTTGAGAGGATTGCTGCTGGGAAGGTATCAAACTCCCTGTTCCACTAAGAGTTACCCCCTGTTCTGGTTTTGAAGAGGTTACATTATGGGAATAGTCAATTTTCCATTCACCATCTCTTATAGCTCTTAGCCTTTCCACCTCTTCTTTTAGTTTGACCACCATGCTCATCAGATCACTGATCTGCTCACACCTAACACAGGAGTTGTTCTTTCCATCCTCCATATCGAGTGCCAGGTTCCAGCACTCACTGCAGCCATCTACCTGAACATCTGTATGCTTGTAAGTGGTCTCTGTTTGAGTGCCCACTGTTCTTCTGTTAGCCTTTGCCCTAGTAGTAACCATCTTGCAGTAACCACCCTCTCCACCCGGCTTTTTTTTTTTTTTTTTTTTTTTTTCCTGTCAGTGAGCAGGCTGAGCTGAGCTGAGCTCCTCAACCTGCCTCCTCTCTTCAGACACGCACTGGGGTCTGTTTGGTTGGCGCGGTTTCCACAGCAACCCCTCCCCCAGTTACGTCACTGCCCTCAGGCACGTAGGCAACCCGAGCCCGCTGCCCCTCCTCCCCTCTTTATGAAGTCCCGAGCCACCAGCCCCTTACTGCCTGAAAAGCAAGGGAAGCAAAGCCAAAAGCAAACTCCCAGAGCTGTGCTCCTCAAGCTGCCTCCTCTCTCTTCAGCCATGCGCTGGGTTTTCTGGATTTGCTTTAGTCTGAGAAAAGGCAGTGACAGGGTGACCTGGTACTGCCAAAATGTAGGTCTGCAAATAAGAAGGGACTATGCTGTCCCCTGTTCAGCTTTCTTTCAAGCAGTTGTGCAGGGAGTGAGGTCTGACCTGAGCATCCTTTTCTCCAGCCTAAACCATCCCCATTCCCTCAGCTGCTCCCCACAAGACTTGTGCCCTAGACCCTTCACCAGCTCTATTACCATGATTTGGCCATGTTCCAGCACCTCAATGCCCTTCTTGGAATGAGGGAACCAAACCTGAACCCAGGATCTGATGCCCTAATCCCCTGGATCCCTCGGGGGCGACGCCTCTCACCCTTCTGCTGCTCAGAGTACAGATGCCAGAAGCCTCCTGGGTGCCACAGGAGGGATGTGTCTGATTTTTTGGCTGGAGTTACCCAGCTTGGGCATGACTTTCTCTCACTTGCAAGAGGTGAGGAATCCCTCTCTTCACAGCCCAGGCTCTTTCCCAGGCTTCTCAGTGCAATCCTTGGCTGCCGGAGCGAGGAGGAAGCGCTGCCAGCCACGTGGATCGGCGCCAAGCTTCAGACGTGCTGGAAAGGAGATGAAAAGGGGTTTTGCCCTTCATAGCTATGAGCAGTTAAATACCTGGTGCCAGCTGATGCCAGCACCGGATGGCACAAACCACCGTGGCCAGAAGCCGCCCTGTTCCCAGCAAGGGCTCTCACGTAGCTAGGGCGGGAGAAGGGGACGTGATCTAGGTCACAACAGCCCGCCGAGGAGCCATCTGGACGTGGCACAGGGCTGGATCCAGCCCTGCTTGTGCCTGTGGACCTGGAACATCACCTCAAGGCCTGTCTGGTGCAGGTTGAGACAACAGTGGGAAAGAAGAATGTTTTGTTAGAGTCGCTGCATCCTTCACAGAATCACAGAATCAGAGACACTCAGGCTGGAAAAGAGCCTCAGGATCACCAAGTCCAACCAGCAACCCTACTCTGCAAGGCTCACCCCCAAACCAAGTCCCCAGGCACCATATCCAAATGGCCTTCAAACACATCCAGGCTTGGTGACTCAACCACATCCCTGGGCAGCATATTCCAGTGCCTGACCACTCTTGCTAGGAAAAGATCCTTCCCAGCAGCTGTGGGGACATGGTGGTCACCAAGAGACTGGATGAGGTGCTTGGTGCCATGGTTTAGTTGATGAGATGCTGTTGGATGATAGGTTGGACTCGGTGATCTCAAAGGTCTTTTCCAACCTGGCTAATTCTAGTTCTAAAGGCCAAACCGTGGCAAAGGGCTGACTGATCATGGAAGAGGTGATGCTTGCTGGCCCAAGTCTGGTATCCAGAGGACAGAATATAATAGAATATAGAATATAGAATTAACCAGGTTGGAAGAGACCTTCAAGATCATCATGTCCAACCCATCATCCAACACAATCTAATCAACTAAACCATGGCACCAAGCACCCCAGCCAGTCTCTTCCTAAACACCTCCAACGATGGTGACTCCACCACCTCCCTGGGCAGCACATTCCAATGGCCAATCACTCTCTCTTTGAAGAATTTCTTCCTAACATCCAGTCTAAACCTCCCCTGGTTTCTTTCCTCCTTTACTCCATGGTCCTGCCCCAGCAGCTGCACACGTGCAGCTCCAGAGCCGTGTAGATCTCTGGCAGTCCTCTGGCAGCCCAGGCATGCCTAGCTCTCTGAAAGAAGCTCTAGGAAATCCCCAAAGGGAACCTTAGCAATTGTCCCAGAACAGTGCTCTTCAACTCACAGCTGTGGGGAAGAGACAATTTAATCTCAGCCCTTGGACCAACTGCCTCCTCAGGTGACCTTCTTAGACATCTGTGTGGAAGGAGAAAAGTGACTGGTGAGACACTGAGACAGACTGCCCAGGGAGGTAGTGGAAGCCTCACCCCTGGAAGCTTTTAAGGCCAGGCTGGATGTGGCTGTGAGCAACCTGATGTAGTGTGAGGTGTTCCTGCCCATGGCAGGGGTGTTGGAACTGGATGATTCTTGAGGTCCTTTCCAGCCCTGACAAATCTTTGATTTTTAAGATTCTATGACTTCTGCTCTGTGTAACCACCACCTGGGCTCTCCTCCCTCACAAAGTCTCTCCAAGACCCATTGCACTCCCTTTCCCCATGGGATTGCCCTCTTCTTTACAGAACATCCAGCTCTTGGATGTTCACACGAGCAGCAGGTTTCATCTCTCCATTAGCAGGGCCCTTCCCAAGCCTGGCAGCACCCAATGCAACCATGGCAGCACACATTCCAGCCCTGAAAGCACCCATCCCAAGCAATGCAGCACCCATCCTAGCCCTGGCAGCACACTGTTACTTGTTCCTTGGGAGAAGATATTGCTCCCCACCTCACTCCAGCCCCCTTCCAGGGAGCTGTAGATAGTCTCTCCTGAGTCTCTTTTTCTTCATGCTAAAGAACCCCAGATGCCTCAGCTGCCCCTCAGAAGACTTGTGCTCTTCACCCTTCACAAGGATGCTGCTCTTCTTCCATGCTGTGTCCAGGCAGCAGCTAAAAGGGATCTCACTTGTCTCATGGGTGGTTGGAGTTTGTAGGGACTCAGGATGGCAAAGGAAGGCTCTTCATATCTCTCCATCCACCACTGACCAGCAAATGCCAGCCTGGGATGTAGGAGGGGTCCCATGTGCCTTCAGCAAGTGATAAGACAAGAGGAAATGAGCTCAGGTTTAGGTTAGACATGAGGACCAATTTCTTTCCCCAAAGGGTTGTCAAGGCCTGGAATAGGCTGCCCAGGGCAGTGGTGGAGTCCCCAACCCTGGAGGGACTGAAGACATGTGTAGATGTGGTGCTGAGGGACATGGCTTAATGGTGACCTGGCAGTGCTGGGTTAAGTGCTGGATGTGATGATCTGCAAGGCCTTTGTCAACCACAATGATTCTATGATTCCATGATTGTCCTTCTCTTAGCAAAACAACTTCTGCAGCTCACCGGAGCCAGCTTTCCTCCACATGATTCCTCCCACTCCCATTACACTTAGTCCACTTCTGGACATCCCACAGCACCTCTGGTCAGAACCAGCACCACGGGCACTGCTGGAGCCTGGGACAATGTGCCTGTCCACCACTCCTTGTCCTTCTCATCTATGAGCTAGGACTCTTCCCAAAGCTCCAGGCAGGCGCCAGCAGCAGCTCCTTGGCTGAGCTGGGCTTGCAGCAAGTTCTGAGAGGCCTGTGCACTTGGCAGGAGAACAGGAGGTTGGCAGCAGCTCACATCTCAGCTCAGCCTCAGCCAGCCAAACATCCTTGCTGTTATTGCAGCTTGCTGGGCTTTATGTAAGCCTGGCACGGCCCTGGAGAGCCCTCCCTGGCGTGGGGAGGCAGAGGGACTGAGAACCACAGAATTACTTGGGTTGAAGGGGAACTTGAAAGGTCACCCAGGTTTGCAGGCACAAGGACAAACCCCAGAGCATGCCAAGGTTGCTGTATCTCACTGAATGCCACCTGTTTTTTTGGGGGAACCACCACTGTGTCAGAGGTCCTGGGGAAGGAGAAGGTTCTGCTCTGGGTTACAGGTGGCAGCAACAGCTTGGCCAGCAGGACTAAGGCACAGATTGCCTCCCTGTGCTGGGCACTGGTGAGGCCATGTCTCAAGTACTGGGTTCAGATCTGGACCTCTCACACCCACAGGGACATTGAGGTGATAGAATGTGTCCAAAGAAGGACAATGAAGCTGGTGAAGGGTCTAGCACAAGCCTTGTGAGTAGCAGCTGAGGCAACAGGGATTGTTTAGCCTGGGGAAAAGGAGGCTGAGGGGAGACTCTCTACAGCTCCCTGAGAGAAGATTGGAATGAGATGGAATCGGTCTCTTCTCCCAAGGAACAAGTGACAGGACAAGAGGAAACAGCCTCAAGTTACACCAGGAAAGGTTTAAGCTGGACATGAGGAACAATTTCTTCCCCAGAAGGATTGTCCAAGCCTGGAACAGGCTGCCCAGGGCAGCAGTGGAGTTCCCATTCCTGGAGGGATTGAAAAGTCATACAGGTGTGATGCTGAGGGACATGGCTGAGTGGTGACCTGGCAGTGCTGGGTTAATGGTCGGATTTGATGATCTTAAAGGTCTCTTTCAACCTAAACAATGCTATGATGTTGAGAGCCCAGAGCTGAGAGGGCAGAGTGGCTGTTTCCACCTTGTGAAGGCACAAGGGGTGGGCAGCCTCTCTGGAGCCAATCTGCACACAGGGTCAAACACCATAAGTGTCTCCTGCACACCCACCTCAGGCTGTGCCTGGCTCCATCCCACTCTGTGGCAGGGCAAGATACCCCTGGAACAGGTTGCCTGTGCTGGTG
The DNA here is from genome assembly GCF_026170545.1 of Melanerpes formicivorus. Lineage (NCBI taxonomy): Eukaryota > Metazoa > Chordata > Aves > Piciformes > Picidae > Melanerpes > Melanerpes formicivorus. Next base: position 12,485,329 of record NW_027142361.1, read on the forward strand.
CAGTGTGTGTGGCAGCTTCAGAGAGGAGGACAGGACATGCCACCACAGTATCACAGTATCACAGGAAGTTCTTCACTGAGCGAGTCATTCGTCATTGGAACGGGTTGCCCAGGGAGGTGGTTGAGTCATCATCCCTGGAGGCGTTCAAGAGGAGATTGGACGTGGCACTTGGTGCCATGGTCTAGTCATGGGGTCTGTGTTGATAGGTTGGACTCGATGATCCTCGAGGTCTTTTCCAACCTAAGTTATACTGTGATACTGTGATACATGGTGGTCCACACTGCTGCAAAATGCTTGATTTCGAGAAGCCAAGCAAAGTAGCCATAATGCACTGAAAAGCACACCAAAAAGGGAATACTGGTCAAGAAAGAGGCAACAGAATGGCAGATGAAACAGCTAAAAGGGTGGCCAGGGAGGGGAGGAAGGTGTCAGAGTTTGTTTTGATCCCAGATGGTAAACTGTCAATTGAGCAAAAAGAGCCAGATCCTGTGTATAGCACAGAGGATCAGAAATTAATTAAAGACCTTTTGGGGAATAGGACAGGAAAGGGCTGGGCCAAGACACCAGATGGGAAATTAATCATTCCCACTAAGCTTCTCTGGGCTTTTGTTCAGATGGAACACGCAAAGACTCACTGGGGAACAGAAGCCCTGTATCGAAAATTGGTTCAGGAGTGTATAGCACGGAAGTTATACACCACGGTCGAACAGGTAACCCAGCAATGTGAGGTGTGTCTTAAGGCCAACCCCAAAGTAAGAAGAGGAATTAGACTGGGACAAATTAGCAAAGGAAATTATCCAGGACAACAATGGCAAATTGATTTTACTGAGCTCCCAAGAAAGGGGGGATACAGGTACCTGTTGGTACTCACTGACACCTTCTCTGGTTGGCCAGAAGCATTTCCCTGTCACACAAACAAAGCACGGGAGGTTACTAAGGCAGTGTTACAAGAGATAATACCTCGTTTTGGGGTACCTGCTGCTATTTCCTCAGACAGGGGACCTCATTTTGTGGCCAAGGTGGTACAACAAGTGAGCAAAACTTTAGGGATTGATTGGCAACTCCACACCCCCTACAATCCACATTTGAGTGGGCAAGTGGAGAAAATGAACCATTTAATCAAAAACCAGATAGTAAAAATTGGACAAGAAGCAAACCTTCCTTGGTCACAAGCATTACCAATTGCCCTGTTGCAAATTCGAACTAAGCAAAGAATAAAGGAAGGGTTGAGCCCATTTGAAATCCTGTTTGGAAGATCTTATGTAGTAGGAACTATGGACCCTTCTGAACCAGGGCAATTTAGAGAGGAAATGTTGAACAAGTATGTTCAGCAAATTTATAAGAACCTGAGCATTGTTAGCAAACAGGTGATTGGAACCAATGTGAGAGGGTTAGACAGACCAGTCCATGATGTGGAACCTGGAGATTATGTCTATGTCAGATCTCTTTCAGAGAACCCTCTGGAGCCTAAGTAGACCGGACCATATCAGGTGTTACTGACATCTTTCACAGCCATCAAAATCAAGGAACAAGCTGCTTGGATTCACCACACCAGAGTCAAGAAGACCTCAGCAAAAGAATGGAAACTGGAATCCCAGGGACCCCTGAAGCTCAAGTTGCATTGATAATTGTGGTTTGTTTGTTGGTTGATACTATTGAGGGATGGGAAGTGTGACCATTTGAGGCTGTGCCTTTAAGAAAAGGACAGTACTGGGACACTATGGCTGAATGTTTTGGAATGTTGACGAAAACAACAGATATTCTAAACTAATTTCATTGGTGGATTGGTAAAAGTGTAGTTTTAAGCTTAAGTGCAGCTGAGACTTTCCTCAGTTCACTCCTTTCCTTTCTCCTTTCCAGCTCGTCTGCCTCTGGGCTCCCTGCCAGACTGACCTTGGACAGATAAGCAAACTAACATATTCTGCTTTATTAACAATTGTTCTTTTTCTCTCATTTTAACCCTCTTTGGGGAAAAAGGGGAGAGAAGGAGGGTGCAGGGGGGGAACCCTCCTTTACCTTGCTGTATATTTCTGTGTATATATTGTAAATACTGTAAATTGTGTATATATCCTGCATTCCCTAAAAATTGCTTGTAAATATAGCATTTCCCTTTGGCTCCTCTGGCTGCCTAGCTGTGTTTTTTATTATTTCTTCCTCTTTGTGGGGGGAGAAGGATGGGCCTCTCTCTCAAACCCATGACATTTCTTGTTTTGGTGCCCAACGTGGGACAGATAATTAGCTTGATTTATTGCTTGCTCGAGCCGGACTAGCAAACATGAAGGTGTTTTGGATTTTGGAGCATCTGTTCTTCTCAATTTTTGGGGCACTGGTCCACAGATATTGTTTGGGTTTGATTCTGGATTACCTAGGTAAATATTTGATGCAGAAAGTTTATTTGTGGTTTATGTCTAAAATAAGGCTTTGTATGGTCGCTGTATGGAGTTTTCCTGGCGTGCCAGATACAGGAATGTGACCTCTAGCACTCTCCTGATTGAGATAAAGGAGTTTAAGATCCCAGTAGGTGAAAGAATAACTTTAAGTGATGGCTGGGATCCAAAGGTGATTTATTTTATGTGTGCAATCCTGCTGCTGGTGATAACTAATGTGTATTCGCTGTATTCTTGGTGTCAGGAGAAAAAGGTGTCCAGAGCATGTTCTATTGTTAATCACAGATCAAAAGGGAGGAGGCGTACCTCTGGGTCAGCCCCACAGACGTCCAGTGATGAGGAGAGTGGAGAAACTGTGTCAGTTAAAGAGAAAGTTAAATAGTCTATTGGAAAGGCTGCTTTGAATGGTTCTGTTGCTGATTCTGGCAAGCTGTCAGGGGCGGCAGCAACTGCCAACATGGCGGTTCCTCCTCTTTCTTCTTCTTTGGCCATTAACGAGGCAAGGTCACTTCTGCCCACTCTCTCGGCAGGACCAGAAGCCACTGCCCCAGCAGCTGATTATTCTCAGGACCTGTCAGCTTCTATTAAGGTGGCTGTATATTCAAACACAGCTCCAACTAAGCAAGTAGCAGTTTTAAAGACTAGAAGTGGAAAGACCAAAGAGGATCCAGGAGCTAATGGAGGAGAAGAGCTGAATTAGTGAGATCAAAACAGGATAAAGATGCAGCTAGGACAGGAGCTAGCAGTGGTGGTTCTCAGCTTAAAGAGATCCTTAGGAGAGTGGCAGCAGGATTATGGGGACAACATGTTCTGGAAGATGTGGTAGATGGAGATGAAGATGATATTTCCAAATGTTCTTCCCCTCGGGAAGAGTTAAGAAATGTCCATAAAGATTACACCAGAGCAGATAAGGAGCCAGTTCTAGCTTGGCTTAGTAGATGTTATGATACAGGTGCTCCAGCTCTAACAGTTGGAGACAAGTCAGCAGCTCAGTTAGGAACTCTCTCGAGGGATAATGGAATAGATAGACATCTAGCCAAGATTCTCAGTAAGGTTAATCTGTGGGTACACCTTTTATTTGCAGTAGCCCTGAGATACCCTTCCCAAGATGATCTTCCATGGAATCCTAAGCCCTGGACTACCATAGATGAGGGAATTAAGCGCTTGAGAGAATTTGAGCATATTGAAAAGAGCAATTGTTTAAAAATCCAAAGCACCTTCATATATGCTTGTCCGACTTGAGCAAGCAATAAATCAAGCTATTTCTGCTGTACGTTGGGACGGCCAATTAAAAAACGTAGTCAGAGGAGGGTTCCCCCCTTGTAATGGGTTGGGGCAAACCCCCTCCCCACCACAGGGCAGAAACAACGACTCAGACAAAGGGATTGCAAAAGTGATGGAAAGTTTAAATAGGAAAAAACAATTTAAGAACAAACAACAATCAAAGCTTTACAGAGAACCACAAGCACCGTGACAAAGAGAGAAATCCCAGAACATGCCCAAGAACATCCCATCCCCACCTGGGGGTACACCCAAACCCCCCCCCAGGGCTCTTTCCTCCCCCCCAACCCAGCCTTGGGCCTGGGCAGGCCCAAGGGAGGCGGCTCACGCCATTTTACCTAGGCTGCAGCTGGGGACGAAAGAGGAAGTGAAGACCCCGCATGGGCATTTTATAGGGGAGCAGGGCATTATGGGAAATGGAATACCTGCCTGTGACCACTCCCTGGGCTGGGCCCACCCGTAGGGACCTCCCAGGTGTGTTCTGTGCAGTGGCATCCGGGCCAGCACCCAGCCTAAACCACCACACCCCTGTACCCCCTTCTCTCCCCCTACCTCCCTTTTTTCCCAAAGAGGGTTAGAGAGAGGAAAAGGTAGTTATTAAGAAAGAAGAATTTTAGTAGGCCTATTAGTACAGGATTAGTGATTATCTTATCCAAGGTCACTCTGGCTAGGAGCCCAGAAGCAGGCAAGCTGGAAGGGAGAATGAAAGGAACGAACGAACGAACTGAGAAAAATTCCAGCTGCACTAAAAACTTAAAGCTGCGTTCTACCAATCTACCAATGAAATTCGTTTAGAATATCTGATTGTTTTCGTTATTATTCCAAAACATTCAGCCAGAGTGTTCCAGCACTGTCCCTTTCTTAAAGGCACAGCCTCAAACAGTCACACAGTGAAGTGGGTTGAGAACCAGCTGGGGTTGGATGAGAGGACAGTGAAGTGGGTTGAGAATTGGCTGGGGTTAGAGGAGTGGACAGTGAAGGGGGTTGAGAATTGGCTGAAGCACAGAGATCAAGTGTTGATTAGGCACTTGATCTCCAGAGGTCTCACTCTGCTGAGATCCTGGCATTCTGTGACTTGAAGCAGCTCAATGTCTCCACAGCTGTGTGCTCCAAGCACTGGGGAGAAGTCAGAGCCAAGCTTCTGCCAGAGCCTGAGACCTTTCTTCTGGTGTGAGGCCTGGACCACTGTGTCTCTCCTAGTGCTTAACTCAAATGAGTCATTTGGACCAGCCTGGGCTATGAGGCTCTGGTTCTATAGAGAGCCATGACAACTCAGAGTAGCACATGGAGGGCCAAAAAGGGAGCTGGCAGGGTCTGGCAGACCTGGCTGAAAAGGCCATGGGCACCTCCTTGAACATGCTCTGAGTGATTTTTTACCTGATCCAGCTAATGAAAGTTTCTTCTTTATATAAAGTGTGCACTCTGGAAAAAAGCATTTTCCTGACTCCTAACCTCATCATCCTGATGTATCATAGTATCATAGTATCATTCAGGGTTGGAAGGGACCACAAGGATCATCTAGTTCCAACCCCCCTGCCATGGGCAGGGACACCCCACACTACATCAGGCTGGCCAGAGCCTCATCCAGCCTGGTCTTAAACACCCCCAGGGACGGGGCCTCGACCACCTCCCTGGACAACCCATTCCAGGGTTTCACCACTCTCATGGTGAAGAACCTCCTCCTCACATCCAGCCTGAATCTCCCCACCTCCAGCTTCATTCCATTCCCCCTAGTCCTATCACTACCTGAGATCCTGAGAAGTCCTTCCCCAGCCTTCCTGTAGGCCCCCTTCAGATACTGGAAGGCCACAATTAGGTCACCTCGGAGCCTTCTCTTCTCCAGACTGAACAGCCCCAACTCCTTCAGTCTATCCTCATAGGAGAGGTGCTCCAGCCCTCTGATCATCCTCATGGCCCTTCTCTGGACACATTCCAGCACCTCCACATCCCTCTTGTAATAGGGGCTCCAGAACTGGACACAGTACTCCAGGTGGGGTTTCACCAGGGCTGAGTAGAGGGGGAGGATCACCTCCCTCGACCTGCTAGCCACACTTCTCCTGATGCAGCCCAGGATCTGATTGGCTTTGCGGGCTGCAAGCGCACATTGAGAGCTCATGTTGAGCTTTTTGTCCACCAGCACCCCGAAGTCTCTCTCCTCAGGGCTGCTTTCCAGCCAGTCCCTGCCCAGCCTGGATTTGTGCCTGGGATTGCCTCGACCCAGATGCAGGACCCTGCACTTGCCCCCATTGAACTTCATGAGGTTGGCTTGTGCCCACCTCTCCAGCCTATCAAGATCCCTCTGGATGGCCTCCCTTCCCTCCAGCGTGTCTGCTGCACCACACAGCTTGGTGTCATCAGCAAACTTGCTGAGGGTGCACTCAATGCCACTGTCCATGGCACCCACAAAGATGTTGAACAAGACAGGTCCCAGGACTGATCCGCTTGTCACTGGCCTCCACTGGGACATGGAGCCATTGACAGCCACTCTTTGGGTGCGGCCATCAAGCCAGTTCCTTATCCATCTAGTGGTCCACCCATCAAACCCATTGTCGTGGGATGGAAGGGGTAAGGCCAAGAAGCCTCCTCCCTTCCCCCTTTGTAAAGTAAAAGGGAAAAAAAATTGAAGGGAAAGGAAAAAAAAACTCGCAAGCTGAATTAGCAAAGCAGTGGAGCTATATTTACAAAGCAAATGTAGGATTTGCAGGGGGAATATTTACAAATTTACAATATCTACAATATATACAAAGATATACAACAGAGTAACACAGAAATGAGAGTAACCCCTCTCGGCAGAGAGGGGTCCCCCACCTCCGCTCTCCCCTCTCTCCCCCCCTTTCCCCAGAATGGGATAGAAAGAGAAAGGAAAGAGAGGAAAAAAAAGTTAGAAGCAGTTCGTGTTAATTGGAAGGGAGTTAGTATACAGGCCTGGTGTCTGGATTTCAAGGCCGGGGCCTTGGCAGAAAGCCCAGCACAGAGTTAGCTGCAGAGCTGCTGCACCATGCAAAGGCGGAAGCAAGACTGACTGAGAAGTACTGGAAATGTCCAGTATAGTCCCAGCTCAGAAGGTGCTTCCTCCCACTTTACCAATGAAATAGTTTAGACTATTCCTTCCGTTTACCAACTTCCGTCCACCATATTCCCTTTCTTAAGGGGGCAACGTCAACCGGCCACAGTCCACCCCTTCTAAACAATTTCATTGGGTGTTCATACTGTCCATCCAATCCAAAACGATATTTACAGTTCGTGAGTAAAGTTCATAGTCCATTCCAGCTATGCTCAGATGTAGATGATTCAAAAGTCCAAGAAAATCAGAAAATGAGAAAAATGGAAAACAGTTCATTTCTTCGCCGACAAAGCGAAGAAAAGGGAAACAGGGATTCTCAGGGTCTCTTAGTTGACTCAGGACTCTCAGGGATCTCAGGGTTCGTGCACCGTAGATTCCTCGTTGATTCTTCCTCTGGGCGCGATGTAGCTGTACAGCAGTTCGAAATTAACCTCTTTCAGCTAAAGTTAAATTTCTTTGTGGAATACACTGAATTTCACCATTCTCTTGCATTACCCAATAAGTGTGACCCGGACCTTCAGCTGAAACCACCCCTCGGACAGGTTTAGCCTCTCCTGAGGGTGAAAATACCCAAACAGTTTTACCTAACAGATTCTTTTCTCTAACAACAGGAACTCTATCACCTTCTACTTTCCGTAGCAAATCTGAATGTGCAGGTCCAGCTCGGTTCACTGAACCTCTACTATTTACCAGCCAGGTTGCTTGTGCTAAATGTTTTTCCCAGTTTTTCAAAGATCCACCTCCCATGGCTTTGAGAGTGGTCTTCAACAAACCGTTGTAGCATTCAATCTTCCCTGAAGCTGGTGCATAGTAGGGAATATGGAATATCCACTCAATACCGTGCTCTTTTGCCCAGCTCTTTACAAGGTTGTTCTTGAAATGAGTTCCGTTGTCTGACTCAATCCTCTCTGGAGTTCCGTGTCTCCACAGGATCTGTCTCTCCAGACCGAGAATGGTGTTGCGTGCAGTTGCATGTGGAACTGGATAAGTTTCCAACCATCCAGTGTTTGCCTCTACCATAGTAAGCACATACTGCTTACCAGAACGAGAACGTGGTAGAGTGATGTAGTCAATCTGCCAAGCTTCACCATACTTGTACTTAGACCATCTGTCGCCATACCACAAGGGCTTAAGTCGTTTTGCCTGCTTAATAGCAGCACAAATGTCACAGTCATGGATGACTTGTGTGATAGCATCCATGGAAATGTCTATGGATCTGTCACGAGCCCATTGGTATGTTGCATCTCTGCCTTGAAGTCCTGACGAATCGTGAGCCCACCGAGCTAAGAATATCTCACCTCGGTGTTTCCAGTCGAGATCAAGATTAGAGTCCATGTCTACTTGAGAAACTCTTGCAGCTAGATCTGCCTGATGGTTGTGTTGCTGTTCCTCAGTAGCTTTGCTCTTAGGAATGTGAGCATCAATGTGTCTCACTTTCACTGGAATTCTCTCGATTCGATCAGCAATGTCCTGCCATAGGTTGGCTGCCCAAATGGGTTTTCCTTTTCTCTGCCAACCACTCTTTTTCCAGTTCTTTAGCCAACCCCATAGAGCATTGGCTACCATCCATGAGTCGGTGTAGAGATAAAGCTTTGGCCATCTCTCACGTTCAGCCACGTCGAGAGCTAGCTGGACAGCTTTTACCTCTGCGAACTGACTGGATTCTCCTTCTCCATCTTTCGCCTCCGCAACTCGGCGTGTTGGACTCCACACTGCAGACTTCCACCTTCGCTTGTTTCCAACAAGACGACAGGAACCGTCTGTGAACAAAGCATATTTCTTTTCATCATCAGAAAGGTCATTGTAAGGAGGAGATTCCTCAGCACGAGTTACTTTCTCCTCTGGAGGTTTGGCACAGTTGATACCTTCAGGCCAACTTGAGATCACCTCCACTAGACCAGGTCTTTCAAGATTTCCCATTCGAGCTCTCTGTGTTATCAGAGCCATCCACTTGGACCAGGTTGAGTCTGTGGCATGATGTGGTGTGGATCCTTTGCCTTTGAACATCCAATTCAAAACTGGTAATCTGGGAGCTAAGAGAAGTTGTGATTCAGTTCCAATCACTTCAGAAGATGCTTTCACTCCTTCATAGGCAGCTAAAATTTCTTTCTCTGTTGGAGTGTAATTAGCCTCTGAACCTCTGTAACCTCGACTCCAGAAACCAAGAGGTCGTCCACGTGTCTCACCTGGAGCTTTTTGCCACAAGCACCAGGTTGGACCATTGTCACTCGCAGCCGTGTACAAAATGTTCTTAATGTCTGGACCATCTCGGACAGGTCCCAGACCCATTGCTTGAATTACCTCTTGCTTTATCTGGTCAAAGGCTGCTTGTTGTTCGGGTCCCCAGTGGAAATGGTTTCTCTTTCGAGTTACATCATACAGAGGTTTCACAATTTGACTGTATCCAGGAATGTGCAGTCTCCAAAATCCCACTATCCCCAAGAAACGTAGGGTCTCTTGCTTGTTGGTGGGACTTGCCATGGTAGAGACTCTGTTTACCACATCCACTGGAATGTGTCGGCGTCCATCCTGCCACCGCACTCCCAGAAACTGAATTTCTGTGGTAGGTCCTTTCACCTTGTCTCGCTTGATGGCAAAACCTGCATTCAGAAGAATGTCAATGATTTTGTTACCTTTCTCGAAGACTTCCTCAGCAGTTTTACCCCAGACGATGATATCATCAATGAACTGGATGTGTTCTGGAGCACCGCCTTTCTCCAGAGCATCATGGATCACTGCATGACAGATGCTTGAGCTGTGGATCCAGCCCATTGGCAGCCTGTTGAAAGTGTACTGGATTCCTCTCCAGGTGAAAGCAAACTGAGGCCTGCATTCCTCTGCTATGGGAATAGAGAAAAATGCATTAGCAATGTCTATGGTAGCATACCATTTGGCCTCTTTGGATTCCAGCTCATACTGTAGCTCCATCATGTCTGGTACTGCTGCACTCATAGGTGGTGTTACTTCATTTAGGGCTCAGTAGTCTACCGTCAGACGCCAGTCTCCATTCTGCTTCCGCACAGGCCACACTGGACTGTTGAAAGGTGAATGAGTTTTGCTGATGACTTTCTGACTTTCCAACTGACGAATCAGATTCTGAATGGGCAACAAAGAGTCACGGTTGGTTCTGTATTGTCTGTGATGCACAGTCTGAGAAGCAACCGGCAATTTAATGTCCTGTATCTTATGTTGTCCCACAACTGCAGATTCATCAGAAAGTTCAGGTCTAGCAGACAGCTTCAATTTTTGTCCATCAATTTCTATTGAAGCTACTCCAAAAGCCCATTTGTAACCTCTAGGGTCTTTGAAACGTCCTTCTCTCAGAAAATCAATTCCCAAAATACAAGGTGCGTCAGGTCCGGTCACAACTGTATGCTTCCTCCATTGTTTACCAGTTAAACTTATATTAACCTCTACCTTACTTAACTCTTGAGATCCACCAGTGACTCCCAGAATAGTTATAGACTCTGATCCCTGATAATTTGATGGTATTATGGTGCACTGAGCTCCTGTGTCAACCAAGGCCCTGTACTTCCGAAATTGTGAAGTGCCAGGCCACTGGATGTACACATCCCAATAGATTCTATTATCTCTGTTATCCCTCTCCTCCCCCTGGCGGGAGGCAGGGCACCCCTAGTTATGGGGAACATGCGCACATGTGCATTGCACATATTGTGCAGGGTTATAACTTTGCATGTTATAACTGGAGCCACTGTTGGAGCCATAAGAGTCATTCTGGGGAACTGTGGAAGTAACAGCTACCCTTCTGGTATTGCTACCTCGGGTTCTGCCACTTTGCAATTCCCTCAGTCTCCTGAAAAGATTAGAAGTTGGTTGGCCATCCCAGCGGTTCATGTTCTCACCAAACTGATCACGCAGAGTTATCCAAATAGTTCTACGTGATTGCCTTGGTGGTCTATTTTGGAATGACCTGTTTTGGAATGTCCTGTTTTGGAATGACCTCCTTGGAGGACGTGTATTCCTCACAGATGAGACTTGTACCCACCTGGAGGAAGAATTGAAATTATCCTTCTGTGCCAATTGGGATATGGAGTTTCTAAATTCATCTTTTAACTCTCTCATGCAATTCTCAATTTTTCCAGACAGAGTTTCAATGGCTGAAACCAAAGAACCACGTGTCATGCTATCCTCCAATTGTCTCATTTGATCACTGAATTGGCCAACCGTGGGAGAAGCTCCACCATAACTTCTTGACACAATTCTGCTTGCCAGAATGTTTGCATAATTGGAAGGAGCAAGTTTGATGATCTTTTTAGCAAGACCAATACCCACAGGAACGTCATCAGGATTCAGAGTTTCATGTTCACCATAGAGTAGCTCTCTAACAGCAAATTCTCTCAAGCGCTTAATTCCCTCATCTATGGTAGTCCAGGGTTTAGGATTCCAGGGAAGATCATCTCGGGAAGGGTATCTCAGGGCAACCGCTATTAAAAGGCGTATCCACAGATTAACCTTACCGAGAGCTTCGCCTAGATGTCTATCTATTCCATTGTCCCTTGAGAGAGTTCCTAACTGAGCTGCTGACTTGTCTCCAACTGTTAGAGCTGGAGCACCTGTATCATAACACCTACTAAGCCAAGCTAGAACTGGCTCCTTATCTGCCCTGGTGAAATCTTTACGGACATTTCTCAATTCCTCCCGTGGTGACGAACAGTCCGTAATATCATCTTCCTCCTCATCTCCCTGAATTCTTTGCCCATATAATCCTGCTGTCATTCTCCTAAGGATCTCTTTAAGCTGAGAACCACCTTTGCCAGCTGCCTTCCTAGCTTCATCCCTATCCTGCTTTGATCTCACTAGGTTAGCTAGATCTTTAAAACAAACCTTCTCTTCCTCCTGAGCAGGATCTTTTAGAGTAGAGGGCCCCTCACCAGGATCGGTCTCCACCTCTTCTTCTCCATCTTGGGCCTTTCCACTTCTAGTCTTTAAAGGAGCCATCTTGACTGGAGCTGTGTTTGAATTTACAGCCACCTTAATGGAAGCTGACAGGTCCTGAGATAAATCAGCTGCTGGGGCAGTGACTTCCGGTCCCACTGAGGGAGTGGGTGGAAGTGATGTTGCTCCGTTAATGGCCGACGGAGAAGAAGAAGAAGGAGAAGGAGTAGGAGAAGGAGTAGGTGCCATGTTGATACCAGCCGATGCCCTTGGCTGCTTGCCAGAATCAGCAAAGTCATTTAGAGCTGCCTTACCAATTAACTTTTTAGCCTTCTTTTTTACTGACACGGGTTCTCCACAGTCCTCGTCACTAGATGACTCTGGGACTGATCGAGATCCACGGCGTTTTCTTTTTGATCTAGTTTTAATAACAAAACACGCCCTGGACACCTTTTTCTCCCGACGCCAGGAATACAGAGAATACACATTAGTTATCACCAGCAGCAGAATTATACACACCAAATAAATCACTTTTGGATCCCAGGCATCACCTAAAGTTACTGTCTCCTCAGGCGGAATCTTAAAACCCTTTATCTCAATTGGGAGAGTGGTGGAGGTAACATTCCTGTATCTCACTGGCCATAATAAATTAATACATTTTCCATACCATAATTTAACTCTATACATAACCCACATATAAATTGTCCGCACCAAATATTTACCCAGGTAATCCAAAATCAAACCCAAACAATACCTGTAAATCAGAACCCCAAAAATTGAAAAGAATAATCGCTCCACAAACCACAATACCTTCATGTTTGCTAATTCAGCTAGAAAACACTAAATCAATCAAGTAATAAATTAAACTAATTATCTGCTGCACGTTGGGTACGCCAATAAAAAAATGTCGTGGGATGGAAGGGGTAAGGCCAAGAAGCCTCCTCCCTTCCCCCTTTGTAAAGTAAAAGGGAAAAAAAATTGAAGGGAAAGGAAAAAAAAACTCGCAAGCTGAATTAGCAAAGCAGTGGAGCTATATTTACAAAGCAAATGTAGGATTTGCAGGGGGAATATTTACAAATTTACAATATCTACAATATATACAAAGATATACAACAGAGTAACACAGAAATGAGAGTAACCCCTCTCGGCAGAGAGGGGTCCCCCACCTCCGCTCTCCCCTCTCTCCCCCCCTTTCCCCAGAATGGGATAGAAAGAGAAAGGAAAGAGAGGAAAAAAAAGTTAGAAGCAGTTCGTGTTAATTGGAAGGGAGTTAGTATACAGGCCTGGTGTCTGGATTTCAAGGCCGGGGCCTTGGCAGAAAGCCCAGCACAGAGTTAGCTGCAGAGCTGCTGCACCATGCAAAGGCGGAAGCAAGACTGACTGAGAAGTACTGGAAATGTCCAGTATAGTCCCAGCTCAGAAGGTGCTTCCTCCCACTTTACCAATGAAATAGTTTAGACTATTCCTTCCGTTTACCAACTTCCGTCCACCATATTCCCTTTCTTAAGGGGGCAACGTCAACCGGCCACACCCATGTGTCACCAGTTTGGAGACCAGGATGTGGTGCGGGACAGTGTCAAAGGCTTTGCTCAGGTCCAGGTAAACAACATCAGTTGCTCGCCCCTCATCTATTAATTTCATCACCTGCTCATAGAAGGCCACCAGGTTGGTCAGGCAGGATTTGCCCTTGGCAATCACCTTCCCAATCACCTCTTCACTATTCTTTTGAGTGAGTAGTGACTCCAGGAGGATCTGCTCCATGATCTTTCCAGGCACAGAGGTGAGACTGACTGGCCTGTAGTTCCCTGGTTCCTCCTTCTTACCCTTTTTGAAAATGGGGGCAATGTTTCCCCTTTTCCAGTCTGTGGGGACTTCACCAGATTGCCATGACTTTTGAAATATAATAGAGAGGGGTTTAACAACCTCATCTGCCAAGCATGTGAGTGAGGCACTGCAGCCAGGCACTTGAAAGATCTCAGGTAGTGACAGGACTAGGGGGAATGGAATGAAGCTGGAGGTGGGGAGATTCAGGCTAGATGTGAGGAGGAGGTTCGTCACCATGAGAGTGGTGAAACCCTGGAATGTGTTGTCAAGGGAGGTGGTCGAGGCCCCGTCCCTGGAGGTGTTTAAGACCAGGCTGGATGAGGCTCTATCCAGCCTGATCTAGTGGGGGGTGTCCCTGCCCATGGCAGGGGGGTTGGAACTAGATGATCCTTGTGGTCCCTTCCAACCCTGAATGAAACTATGAAAGGGATCTCAGTCCTGCTACAAGCACCTGGGCTGCTCTTTGTCACTACCTTGTCCCAGTGCTTTACAAATGCAACCTACTTGTAGCTACTTCTCCCACCAGCCTAATTCTCCATCCAGAGCTGCAAATCATTGTCCCCAGTAAGGTAATGAGTCCTCATTCCATCATCAATAGATGAAAGCTGCAATGGTAGACATCTGGCCAGACCACCACCTTCCAGGAGCGGCTGGATGTGTCCTGGTGTGGTCATCTGCATGATGGGGGTTGGGATTTGAGAGTTTGGGTGTACTCATCCTCTTTATGAGGAGAAGCCAGAAGCTCTTGGATCTAATGCAGTGAGTGAAGAGAACAAGAGGGGAAGGGGAATTCTTCTTGACATCTTGGACAGGTTGTTCCTCCAGGTCTTTCTTTAGAGGAGCCTGTTTTTTTCCCACTGATGAGAGAGATGCCAAAGGAGTCTCTGGTTACATCTCTCTGAGGGAACACGACCAGCCCCAACCACCCCCCAAACTGAGACAGGGACTAACACAAGGCAGGACTTAACCCCAGTTTAACCCAAGCCACTCTGCTTAGGAAGACCAAAGAGCTTAGCCACATGCCTATGGCTAGGCAGTGCCAGATGTTCTCAGGGATGGAGAATGACACCACCCCTGAATTCTTGCCTACTGTGGACAGTACTGATGTGTCTCACTTATTCTCTACAGGCCGCAGACCTTCACCCAGCTGACATCAATGGGAAAGCTGACCCTTATATTGCTATCAAGCTGGGGAAGACAGACATCAAAGACAAGGAGAACTACATCTCCAAGCAGTTGAACCCTGTCTTTGGAAAGTGAGTTGCCTCAGCCCTGTTACTTGTGGCAATGCCAGTGACGAACAGTGTGAGCAATCTGGCAGTGCAGGCCTAGAGCCTGACATGGTGGTAGGCCATGCTCAGCATAAATGCAGAGCCAGCTAGCAGTGTAGCAAAACAGTGCTGTGCCTACAGCATGTAACTAAAACAAGGCACTGGTAGCTATAAACATGGACAGTTATCTTGGGACAACAGGACATGCACCTGCATCAACAAACCTCGTTGTGTCATTAGTAGTTGGACCAATAATCTATAATAGTGCGATGTGTGGTCATCATAGGGAACCAATGAAGCCATGCCAACAAGGCACTCCGAGTTTATATAAGTTGTAGCAGTTCCCTTGCTATGCACTTCTGCCTTTCCTGTCTCTTCTTCTTCTTCTACACTTTACTGTGCTATACCTGCACTACAGGCCTCACTGTAGGCCTGCAACACTGGAACAATAAAGGAACAATACTCGTTCATATTGGTTAGCTGTATTGATTCCCATCTCCGTCGCCCATAGTTACTTGTCTGCACTTGGAAGTGGAGAGCTAAGCTGGAGGCAAGCTTGCCAGGCCCTTGGACCTGAACCCTGGCTGTCCCACAGCTGCTGCTGGGGCTCAAAGGATAGGACTCCTCACACAGGATTTTTCTTGCAGTGTAGAGCATCCTACAGGGGATCAGTGTCTTCTCCCAAGGAACAAGTGATAGGACAAGAGAAAACTGCCTCAAGGTTGCACCAGAGGAGGTTTAGGTTGGGTATGAGGAATAATTTCTTTCCTGAAAGGGTTTTCCACGCCTGGAAGAGGCTGCCCAAGGAAGTGGTGGAGTCACCATTTCTGAAGGGGTTGGAAAGATACAGAGATGGGGTGTTGATGGTTTAGTGGAGACCTGTTAGTGCTAGGTTAACCATTGAACTTGATGATCTTGAAGGTCTCTTTTGACCAAAATCATTCCATGATCCTCATTTCAGCCATCTGCCCCTCTGTGCCAGCTGTTTGGTCAATATAGTGAAGGGTGTTGAAGAGAGATCCATATGTAATCAAGATTAAGATGTACCTACCTTTAAGGTAGGAATCATTTGGTCTGAACTACAGTGAGAATGTGGCCTGATCCTTCAGGGGGACACAAATTTAGTTTCAGGGCTATTAGGACATGCAGATCAAACAACCCTGTACCACCTCCTGCCTAAGGCTAATGGATCTGAAGGACCCCATGAAGAGATTTACTTAAGCCCCTACCTCAAATGTCCTCATGAGCCAGCAATGTGACCTCATGGCCAAGAAGGCAAATGGTTTTCTGGGGTGTGTTCTGAAATGTGTGGCCAGCAGGCCAAGGGAGATCCTCTTCCCCCCCTACTCCACCCTAGGGAGGCCACCTCTGGAGGCCTGCGTCCAGTTATGGCCTCCCCAGCTCAAGAGAGACAGGGAACTACTGGAGAGCTCAAGGAAGGCTACAAAGATACTGAGGGGACTGCAGCATCTTTCTGGAGAGGAGAGGCTGAGACATCTAGGAGTGTTTAGCCAGGGGAAGAGCAGACTGAGAGGGGATCTTTTTAATGCCCATCAGTATTTAAAGGGCAGGGGCTAGACTCTTTCCAGTGGTGCCCAGCCACTGGAGCCATGGTTCTGTCTTGAGGAGCAGCCAGACCCTTCAACAGGTCTTCTCTTTCCCCTGACCTAGGTCCTTTGACATCGAGGCCACCTTCCCCGTGGAGTCCATGCTGACAGTGGGAGTGTATGACTGGGACCTGGTGGGGACTGATGACCTCATTGGAGAGACCAAGATAGACCTGGAGAATCGCTACTACAGCAAGCACCGAGCCACGTGCAGCATCTCACAGATGTACTCGATGTAAGAGCAAAACTTCCCTGCCCAGCCCTCTGCTGGGGCCCTTGCCTGTCTCACCTTCCACACCAAGCCTAGATCTCCTGCAAGTATTTCCCTTCTTTAGCGCCTGCTGATGGAGGAGTCTGTGTTGTACCCTCACGGGAGGCCTCATTGCAGTCTACAACTACCTGAAGGGAGGTTGGAGCCAGGTGGGGTGTGGTAGTGTGAAGGTTTAATCCTCCCACCACATAAAGCACAGCTCAACTCAGAGAAGCAAATGGAAAGCTGTCTTTTACAAGCAACAATGAAATGCAATGAATACATACAAAATATACAGGATTCACAACATATACAAAATTCACAGGAAAGAATGTAAGACAGAGAAACCTTCCTGAAGAGATTCCCCACCACCACCACCTCAGGTTCCCCCAAAACCCCTCTTTCCCCACCCCCTTTCTTGTCCAAGCTAACTGGATGGAAAAAGGAGAAAAAGAGAGAAATGGCTATTAAGGGAAAAATCATTAGTTCAAAGCAGTTGTTAAGACAAGTAAGTTTTCTTATCTCATAAGTTTCAGTCCAAGGTCAGTTGCGTGCAGGCTGGCCAAGAACAGAAAGGCAGTCTGTCTTCAGTCTTTCAAGTTCTTAAAGCTACATTCTCCTGATCCACCAATGAAATTCATTTAGCATTATCTTTGTTTTCCTTTTTACACCTAAACATTCAGCTAGAGAATCCTATAGCTTGGCTTTTCTTAAAGGCACAGCCTAAAACTGACACATGGGGGTTGGTCTCTTCTCCCAGGCAACCAGCACCAGAACAAGATGACACAGCCTCAAGCTGTGCCAGGGGGAAGTTTAGGCTTGATCTTAGAAAGTTCTTCACAGAAAGAGAGATGTCCCCTTGGAATGGGCTGCCCAGGGAGGTGGTGAGGTTGATGTCCCTGGAGGTGCTCAAGAAAAGCCTGAATGAGGCACATAGTGCCATGGGCTAGTTGATTGGTTAGGTGATTGATTGGACTTGATGAGCTTGGAGGTCTCTTCCAACCTGGTTGATTCTGTGATTCTCACTCTTAGGACAGGTGTTATGACCAGCACAGCAGAGCAACACTGGAGTGGGCTGGAAGAAGCCCATGGAATGAAGGAAAGGGCAGAGTGGCACTGAGGAGAGTGATGAGGCCAATAATGAAATAGCAGCAAGGCCAAAGGAGCAAAGCTGAGCTTGAGGAGTCAAGTGGGATGTGATGGGAACTTTGGATCTGAGTCAGCACAGAGTAAAAGGTCTGAGGTGGAAAGCATGGAGAAGAGGGCACAGAGGGACCTAATCTACTCTGAAGGTTCACTTCTGCTGCTTTGGATTCTTCCCTTGGGAATGCTGGCTCCTTCACAGCAGCACCATTTGTTTCATTGGTCTTTGCAATCTCTACAGTGTCCTGAAAGGAGATTGGACTAAGGTGGTGGTTGATCTCTTCCCCCAAGAAACAAGCAGAAGGACAAGAGGAAATGGCTTCAAGTTGTGCCAGGGAAGATTTAGGTTGGGCATGAGGAGTGTTTTCTTCCCCAAAAGGGGTATCAAGCCAGGGAACAGGCCGCCCAGGACAGTGGTGGATTCCCCACCCCTGGCAGGATTTGCAAAGCTGTGTAGTGTGGTGCTGAGGGACATGGTTTAGGGGTGACCTGGCAGTGCTGGGTTAATGGTTGGGCTTGACCATCTTAAGGGTCTCTTCCAACCAGAATGATTCTAAAAATACTTTTTCCCCCTCCACATCTTGCTGCTGCTTCACTGACTTTGGCCTCTTGCTCCTCTTCACAGACATGGTTATAACACCTGGCGTGACCCCATGAAGCCTTCACAAATCCTGTCCAAGCTATGCAAAGAGGGCAAGGTGGATGGGCCACACTTTGGGCCAGGAGGAAGAGTCAAAGTAGCCAACAGGGTTTTCACTGGCCCCACAGAGATTGAGGATGAAAATGGTACCTCCAGGGTGGGAGGTAAGGGTGTGGAGGGGGAACAGGAATCTGGGCTGTCTTCTCATCACCTAGGAATGGAGATAGATGTAGTGGCCCCTCCACCCTAAAGCAGCACTCTCCACCCACCACCTCAAATGGACTTTCCAGTATATGACCAGAGTCTTAAAAGCTACTCAAGCCCATGAGTTGCTCTCAGAATCACTCCTGGGCCCAAAATGCTTTTGAGAACTTCCTCCTGGAAGAGCGTACCCAAGGAGCAATGGAGACAGCCCACTCCGGGCTTTCCAGGGTTCAGGAAGCCACTCTCCATGCAACTGTGTCCCCAGACAATGGTGGTGTCCCAGTGCACTCCTGTCCTCAAGAGAGGGGAAGGCAGGCCAGGAAGGGTGCAGAGGAGATCATCATGATCAATGGGTGTAGAGCTTGTCCAGGCTGGGGAAACAGACACTGGTGGTGGGTGGTGTGCACCTGCTGTACCTGACCAGAGGAGAAAGAGAGAAGAGTTAGCAAGTGCTGAGTGAAGGACACAAGGAAATGGAGTAGAATAGGCAGGTTTGCTCCCTTGGAGGTGCAGGGTTGTTTCTGTCCCTGGTGAATCCCTGCCCAGCTCTTCTTTTGCCCATACAGGTCAGAAGAAGCAGACAGATGAGCACCTGGCCCTGACTGTGCTGCACCACTGGGAGGACATCCCACGAGCAGGCTGCAGGCTGGTCCCTGAGCACATGAAGACAAGGCCACTGCTGAACTCTGACAAGCCAGGCATTGAGCAGGTCCTCAAACCCCAGAGCAGCAGTGGAGGCAGGGCCTGCACAGCCTAGGAGCATGGATCTCAGCTGGGCAGACCAGCTGTGACCCAGCTTGTCATGGGCAGTGGATGTGGGGTGGGGGGAGCTTCCTGCAAAGAATGGGAATCAACCACACTTCACAGTCACCTGTTAACCCTAGACAACTAAATGTCCCTTGCCTTCCCTGCTCCAGCCTCCATCCTTCTCATATCCCCAAGTCCCTTGGTCCTCTGACATGGGCTGTGCACCACACCGTGCCATGAAATGCTTCTGAGGGTGGTGGAAAAGGACTCATGGTATGGAGGAACCTTGCCCTGGTCCACATCTGGCATGGTTTAGTCCTCCAGGCCTTGCTCCACATCTGACATAACCAGACTGATGTTGAAGTTCAAATGTAACTGCTGGGGGGGGGCAGGCACAACACTGCTTGGGTGGTGGGGAGTAAGGAGGGACCAGGGGAGCTGACTGAACCTCTCAAAACTTTCAGGGTCACCTGGAGATGTGGACATGTTCCCCATGGACATGCCAGCACCTGGCCCTGCCATTGATATTTCTCCCAGGAAACCAAAGAAGTAAGGAACCTCCCAGGAAAACCCCAGGCTGGGAATGGAGCCCAGTACCTCCCCTCTCTTGCTGCTGCTCCAGGGCTCAGCTCAGCCTCAACCATGCTGGCATTAACAGAGACCCCAAGACTGGAGGCATCAAGAGATGTCTTCCCTTTCCAGAGATGCACCTGAAGGGTGGTATCCCCCCTGTTCCTTACCCTGCAGCTCCCAATCTCCCTGCAGCCCACCACAACCACCTAGGAGCTGGAACCCTTCTGCTGTAAGGACAGGCTGAAAGAGCTGGGATTGTTCAGCCTGGAGAGAGAACTCTCCAGGGAGAGCTTATTGGAGCCTTTCACCCTTCAAGGGGCCTCCAAGAGAGATGGGGACAGACTTTTTAGCAGGCCCTATTGTGGCAGGACAAGGGGTGATGGTTTTAAACTAAGAGAGGAGAGATTCAGACTAGAGAGAAGGAAGAAATTGTTCCCACTGAAGGTGATGAGACCCTGGCCCAGGTCACTCAGAGAGGTGGTAAATTGCCATCCCTTGAACCATTCCAGGTAAACTGGGACAGGACTCCAGGCAACCTGATACAGTTACAGACATCCCTGCTGACCCTGGGAGGATTGGGCTACATGAAAGGTCACTTCCCACCCAAAGCATTCTATGATCTGAGCTCATGTGAAGGTCCCCTCCCACTTCTTGCCATTATGATCATCTTCCTACCTAACTAGGGGTGGGGAACCACCAGGCCCTCCAGCCTTTGTTGTCACCATCACCCAGTGTGCCCCAAGGAAACTCACCAGAGATAAGAGGAGAATCCTCCAGACCAGATGGGCTCACCTTAGAACTTCTGCCTTTCCTGGTGGGGATTAAAAAGGGGAGTGGGTGGGGAGGGCCAAATGGCCACACCTGGGGTGGGAGGAGACTCCAATACAGCCCAGGTGCTCTGGGTTTTGAGGGGAAAAAGGGGAAAAATGGGGCAGGTGAGGGACCTCTGGGGTGTCAGGTGGTGATAGGACTAGGGGGAATGGCAAAAAAAGTAGAAATGGGTAGATTCAGATTGGATGTCAGGAAGAAATTCTTCACTATGAGGGTGGTGAGACACTGGAACAGGTTGTCCGGGGAGGTGGTGGAAGCATCATCCCTGGAGGTTTTTAAGGCCAGGCTGGGTGTGGCTGTGAGCAACCTGATCTGGTGTGAGGTGTCCCTGCCCATGGCAGAGGGGTTGGAACTGGCTGATCCTTGAGGTCCCTTCCAACCCTAACAATTCTATGATTCTGTGATTCCAAAACAATTTTGCAGTTTAGGCTGGATGTTAGGAAGAAGTTCTTCACAGAGAGATTGGCCATTGGAATGGGCTGCCCAGGGAGGTGGTGGAGGCACCATCCCTGGCAGTGTTTGAAAAGAGGCTGGATGAGGAACTTAATGCCCTGGTTTAGTTGATCAGATGGTGTTGGCTGATAGGTTGGACTCGATGAACTTGAAGGTCTTTTCCAACCTGGTTAATTCTGTGATTCTGTAATTCTGTGATCCCTCAGAAAAGATCCCTGTGAGCAGTTCCTTGTCATGTCACTGCTGACCCTGGCAGTGTAACCCAGTGTCCTGGATGGACAAAAAGCCTCAAAATTACTCTGAATCAGACAATGAGGCAGAAGCTAGTAGATCTGGTTCTTTAGGCTTGCTTGAACATGTCTCAGAGCCAGCATGAGCCAGGTGGGCATGCTTTTGGCCACATTTGGAAAGAAGGCTTTCTATAGGTTGCAATACCAGGGTTTTATCCCTAGATCTGTGTTGCTATTGGCCATTATTGCCTCGGGAAATCTATAAGTATCAGCCCAAAGAGCCAGAGCCTTGTCTTGCAATTGTCCACACTCTGGAAGGAACCACAAGCTTCGCTTGGAAGCTGAACTGTGTTTCAGTTTACCCAGACGAGACAGCAAGGACCCCTCGCTATTTTCAGCGTTGTGAAGTCCAGAGGACAGACACACGTCTTGCTGGGCCAAGAGGCAAAACCCCAGAGGAGCTGATCCCCCGGGAACAGTTTTGTTTGACTGGAGAAAGGAGTGAGCGCTGCTACAAAAGGATTACAGCTGAGAAACCTCCTCTCTACAAAGCTTTCAGCTGCAAACCCTTTGGGAACAAATCCTGCCTCAGTAATAAGCTGCAGACAGCAACAGAAAGTGAAACGATGCTCCTGCAGCTTCCACGTGGTCGGCGCCATTTTGGTTTGTCTAGATCTTAATGTGTGCCACGAGGTATCAGGATCGGTGAGTAATTACAATATCTGATTTTCATAAGCATCTATTGAAGGTCTGTTGCCTTAGGGAATTCTAGAGTTCCCCCACCCTGTTGTGGGCAATCGCCGGCTTCATTGCCGAGGTTGCTTTTCTTTGTATTTTAAAGTGCTGTTTATTGTTTCTGGATTTTTGTACATATTGTCTAAATTGTTACTTGTTCCTGCTGGTGAGGTATCTGTTCCACGACCCAACCCCTCAAATCTGTAAATAGGTTTTGATTAGTGGTGTGGGTTTTTTTTTTTGCGGGACTTTTTTTTTATTAATAAAATTATTAATTTTTTATTAATTAATCGCCCCATTTATTGATCATTAATTTATCCTTTTATAGACCACAACACCCAGTTTCCACATGCTTCTTCCCCTTTTCCTGGTCCTCATTTCCTTGTCTCCCTTCCTCCTGCCAGGTATGAGCTCAGAGTGATAGTGTGGAACACAGACAAGGTCATCCTGGAGGACGATGACTACTTCACTGGCGAGAAATCCAGTGACATTTTTGTCAGGGGGTAGGTACAGCGTGGCATGCCAGTGCCACCTCCTCTTCTTCACTTGTTGGGGTCCCCAGGGTGGTTTCCTGAGCAGGGAGTGGAGGTTATGGACTGTGGTGTAAGTTGGATAGCACCAACACCAACGTTGTCTTCCGTGCTGCGTTTCTTGCCTCTCTGTTTCTCTCTCTTTGGCTGCACAACTACCTGGCCACCCAGCTTTGAGCTGCAGGTGTTTATCTGGAGTACCAAGGAGGTGGTTTGGGGAGATGATGCTTTGCTGGCAGGAGAGAAGGTGCCTGACGTCTGTGTCAGGGGGTAATGGCCGAGGCCTCACCACTTTGCCCCCTCTTCCCCTTTGTGACCTTGTCTCAATGTCCCCACTTGGCGTTTCAGCCCTGCAATGCTCACACCTTTTAGGTCTCTCCAGTCTCTCCTGGAGGTACTGGCTGCATGGACAGGATGGTCCTGTGCCCCCTCCTCCCTCCCATAACACGTGCCACCCCTCTCCTCTGGGCTCTGCAGGTGGCCGAAGAGTCAGCAGGAGGACAAGCAAGACACAGACGTCCACTACCACTCACTCACTGGGGAGGGCAACTTCAACTGGTGCTACATCTTCCCCTTTGACTACCTGATGGCTGAGGAGAAGATTGTCATCTCCAAGAAGGAGTCCATGTTCTCCTGGGATGAGACAGAGTACAAGATCCCAGCTCGCCTCACGCTACAGGTGTAGGATGCTGACCACTTCTAGGCTGATGATTTCCTCAGTGAGTGGAGGGTCCACTGAGCTGGGCCAGAGGGGCAGTGAGCAGGGAGGGAGCCATGGCTGGACAAGGAGGGAGAAGTGTGGGATGAGACAAAGCCTACACAGGACCAAAACCTGAAAGTGCAGCACTGGTCCTCCAGTCAGCAGTATCCTACAAACTCCCTGTAGATACTGCCACTAAGAGCAGGCAGGATTAGAGCCTTGTCTCCACTGCTGATGTTCAAAGGCCGCTCCTGTAGCAAAGGTCTCAGTTTTTTGGTTGCTAGAATTGGCTCAAAGTTGCTCTCCAGGGCAGGAGATGCTGGCCCAGCCCACCTCCAGCCAAAGACTCAGCATTTTGAGGGCTGGCAACATCCACACTGCCTTTTTTCCTGCCAGGGTCCATAGAGCTGGACCTGAACCGCTTCCCCTGGGGGGCCAAGACATCAAAGCAGTGCACCCTGGAAATGGTGGCCAATGAAGCAGAGCTGCCCATGGTCTCAATCTTCAAGCAGAAGCTAGTGAAGTGCTGGTGGCCATTTGTGGCCAGAGATGAGAATGATGAGCTGGAGGTCACTGTAAGCATGGGGGAAAGGGAGGGGGGCTGCAAACCCCTGAACTTGTCTCTGTTCCTTCAGGTCTCCCCTCTGTCCCCATGTCTTTGGGGACTAAGGTGGAGAGCAGTACCTTGATCTCAGCACAACTCTGCTCTCTGCAGGGGAAAGTCGAGGCTGAACTGCACCTTCTCACAGCAGAGGAGGCAGAGAAGTCCCCTGCTGGGCTGGCTCACAATGAGCCTGACCCACTGGAGAAACCCAAGTGAGTAGAAAACCTCACACTGCAGCAGGCACCAGGGCTTCTAGGAGATGCTGTGGGGTTGTCCCAGGGACAGAGCAAGGAACTACCTGAAGTGCTGGTGAGCAAGCTCACAATGAGCCAGCAATGTGGCTTGTGGCCAAGAAGGCCAACAGCCTCCTGGGGTGCATTCAGAAGAGTGTGGCCAGCAAGTTGAGGGAGGTTCTCCTCCCTCTCTGCTCTGCCCTACGGAGGACACATCTGGGATACTAGGTGCAGGTCTGGGCTCCCCAGTTCAAGAGAGACAGGGCACTACTGGAGAGAGTCCAGCAGAGGCTACAAAGATGCTGAGAGGACTGGAGCATCTCTGAGGAAGAAAGGCTGAAGGACCTGAGGCTGTTTAGCCTGGAACAGACTGAGAGGGAATCTTCCAAATTCTGACCAACAGCTGTAGGGTGGAGGACAAGAGGGTGGGGCCAAGTGACAAACAAGGGGCAGCTGGCACAAGGTGGATCACAGGAGTTTTCATCTGAACAGGAGGAAAAACAACTTTCCTGTGAGGGAAACTGCAGCTTTGGCTGTAATCCTCATGCTCCCTCTGAAACCTGCTCATTACTCTTATCTGGCACACATCACGTTGACTCCTCTTGTCCACCCTCCTCTGTGGTTCTCCTTTGTGCAGGCATCCCCCTGCAGAAGGGGCATGGAGATGGGGTGTGCTGCCAGGGCTTGACAGGTTCAAATCAAAGGAAATTAGGGCACAAACCATTCTTTGGCTGTTTCCCCCTCCACTTTCCGCACCAGCTGAAGGACTCTCCAGTCCATGCTGTGCCTGGTGGAAAGCCCTTTCTCTGCGGCTCTAATTGGCATCTCTGCTCTGTGTCAGGTTCTAGTTTGCTCTCAAGCATGATGAGGCATGGATTTAGGCAAGGAGATCCTGCCCCTCCCTCTGCTCAGTGCCTGCCATGCTCCTCTCCATGACACTGATGACAGGATGTAGCATTTGGAGCCATGGTTTAGGTATCAGGAGGTGTTAGGTATTAGGTAATAGGTTGGACTTGGTGATCTCTGAGGTCTTTTCCAACCTGGTTGATTCTATGATTCTATGAAAACAATTCCAGTTCTTCCCAGAAAGAGAGATTGGCCATTGGAATGTGCTGCCCAGGGAAGTGGTGGAGTCACCATCACTGGAGGTGTTTAGGAAGAGACTGAATGGGGTGCTTGGTGCCATTAGATGGTGTTGGATGATAGGTTGGACTCAATGATCTCAAAGGTCTTTTCCAACCTTCTTTATTCCATTCCATTCCATTCCCCACAAGTACCAAATGTGTCTTTCCTTGCATCATTTCATACCCCCCACAGCCCTAGGCCCAGCAGAGTGTTGGCTCTACAGCACCACTGATCAGGAGGTCGGTGACAGAAGACTGGGCTGCAGATTCTAGTTAGTGCCTCCAAGCTTGTTTCCAGGAGGATGATGGCAGTGTCACCAACTCCTTTCCCGCCTGCCCAGAAGAGCTAAGCAGCCAGACAGACACAGGTTCTGAAGAGTTATAGAGAAGTTCCCTGTGCTCCCACTGGTAGGAGCCATAAGAGCAGGGACTTTGCAAAACCACTCAGATGTCAAAGCTGAGTCTAAAATGCTCCACTTCACCCTACCTCTGTGGGCTGGGCTTGATGCTCTGCCCTGCTTTGCCTTCAGGTGCAGGTTACAGCTGGAGAAGAGATTCAGCACTCACGCAGAAGACCAGGGTCAAAACCAGCCTGGCAGTCACCAGCCTCCTCTTCCACAGGGGCTGGCATCAAATACAACATGGGCCACCACCAAAACCAGCATCTGCTTCAGCTGAAGACTTGAGTGTCAGCCTGAGACACCACTGAGGGCAGCAGAGTGGAAGATGTTGATCAGCAAGGTCTCCATCTTGAATCACAGCACCAGCTCCCACTAAAAGGCCACCACAGATGCCACTGGCTGAGATGACTGCCACCTTGGAGCAGTAAATTTCACCAAGAACTGGAGCAGCACCTCCCTGAGAGCAGCCTAGAGACCTCTTAAGCCACACCTAAATGGACCAAAGGGTCTTCTACAAACATCAGTGACCTGCAGAAGCAGGCAGCATAGCACCCATCATCACCTACCTAAGGCAGCTTCCACATCTCAGCCACTGCTTCTGCACAGCACAGTAAGGTGGAATAGATGGGCAGGAGAAGAATAAGTTTACAACCACAGGAGCCTTTGCAGGTCTATCACAAGATGCCCTCAGAGGAGAAGAGTTCAAGGGCCTGGCTAGAACTGAGCTGACTGAGATCAAAACAGCTCTCAAACTGTAGGTACTCAGCTTACCCAGAAGGTAACATCAAGCCAGCTCTATTTAAGGATCTTAAATGTATGTTTCCAGGGCTTTAGAAGCCCAGGTGTCCACCATGCTGCTCCTCAAGTTCTGGCAAAGCTATCTGAATCAGGTGGCTGATGTTTACAAGGAGAAACTGCTGCCAAGCCCACACAGTGACTGACCTCAGAGGGGTTCACTGTGGCACTGGGGGGAGGAATGAGCCAAAAGCACAGCAAGTAGGTGCTTGGTTGGCTTTGTGCTCCTGCCCCCACAGGTCAGCTGCAGTGCTTGTACCTGTAAACCGCTGCTGTTAGTGCAACAGCCACTTCCACCCAAACCCCAGCATGCCCCAGAATCTGCACTTCAGCCTCACCTCTGTTCCCAAGATCCTGCACTAGGAGCCTGGACCTCCAGATACGAACCACAAGCAAGCAAAGCTGCTTCTCCACCTCATCCACCCAGGGCCCTGTGCTGACAGGTTGGTGTGTCCCAAATTCCCCCCAAAGCTGCCTTAGAGTGCAGGCTGATGAGCCACAGCATGGCAAGGACCTTGGGCAGCTGGTCTGGCAGCATCAGGCGCCTATTCTCACAGAGTAAGCAGCTTCCTGCAGCCTACAAACAGGAGACTGAGGTCCCAGTAGGTCTTGAAGAACTGCACCCATCCCTGAACAGTTGTTTTTTTTTCCCTGGAAATCCTCTCTACTGATATAAAATGTGTAAAGTGGATTTAAGAAAGCATGAGACAGTTCCTGTAATCAGCTCAGCAGGTCCATCAGGAATTAGGGAAGTATGATCAACACTATCCCTGGAAAAGAAACATCACAGCTCAGCTCTCAACCACAGGGCAGGAGCTGAGGAGTAAGTGCACATCCTACTCAGCCTGTACCCACAGAATCCCATCACTGCAGGGGTTGAGAGGGACCTCTGGGAATCATCTTATCCAACCCCCCTTCATAAAGCAGGGACAACCCAGAGCAGATTGTTCAGGACTGCATCCAGGTGGGTTTGGAATCTATCCAGAGGAGACTCCACAGCCTCTCTGCACAGCCTGGTCTCTCTTTCTCCAGGCTAAACAGCCCCAGGTCTCTCAGCCTTTCCTCCTCAGAGAGAGGTTCCAGTCCTCTTAGCATCTTTGTAGCCTCCACTGGACTCTCTCCAGTAGTTCCTTGTCTCTCTTGAGAATCAGACCCAGTACTCCAGATGTGGCCTCACGGGGGCAGAGTAGAGGAGAAGAAATGCCCTTGACCTGCTGGTCACACTCAACACACACACACACAGATGGCCACAGGCCTTCTTGGCCACCCAACCCTCTCCCATCCTCAGGAGCACATCCCACTGCTCCTTCACAGTCCAACCAGCACAGCAAGCAACTATACCACAACACAACCACCCTCAGATGCTGCCAGCCAAGAGGAACACATTTATTCTTAAGACTTAAATACATTATTATATGATTTGTTTCTCAGCATGTCACACCCCACCAAGGCAAGATGCTTTGGGCTGTTTGTTTCCATCCCCCTCCCAGAAGGTGAGAGCAGAAATCACTTTATAACTGCCCAAACAGACACACACCCCCTTACAGCTTCACAGCAGCAGGAGTCAGGAGCAGAGCCACCTGTGTGCTGAGAGCAGGTCTGCTCTTTCCTTGCTCTGCCCCAAGCTGTTTTCCAGCTCTGATTTAAGGAGATTATTTTCTAACTTCATCAAGGTGCAATAAATTAAGGCACCAAAAAATCCAGGACTCTCCAGAGATACAGCCTGTGTAGACAGGAAGCAGTTCCAGTTTGAAAGAGAGGATGTTTCTCCTACAGCACAAACATCTGGACAGGATTTTAGAGCAGGAGCCCTGCTTCCATGTCTGTCATTTCACAAAGAGGGGTTTGAGGGTATATTAAGTGCTGCAGAAGCATGTCAGC
Source organism: Melanerpes formicivorus (assembly GCF_026170545.1). NCBI lineage: Eukaryota > Metazoa > Chordata > Aves > Piciformes > Picidae > Melanerpes > Melanerpes formicivorus. The sequence goes on from NW_027142361.1 coordinate 12,513,733, forward strand.
TCCTAGCTGGGTCAGACAACAGACAAATGGCATATTATGGAGACAAAGTGACAGCCTAAGATGGAAGATCAGACAACTTCTCACAGCATCAGTGCTGACCCAGTCCTCAGGGCCCAGCAATGCTGGTGGGAAGAGATGGGAGAGGACCCCAGAGCTCAGCCGAAAGCCTGAAGGAACAGCTCAGGTATTCCCTTGTCCTTCCAACACATCAATAACCTGATGTAGCTGAAGATGTCCCAGCTCACTTCAGGGGGAGGTTGGACTGCATGATCTTTGAAGGTCCCTTCCCACCTAAACTGTTCTGTGGGTTGATGATTCCACCTCTAGAAAGTAAATCATCCAACCTCCGCTCTTTGTCAGTGCTGCCAGCCCAATTGGGTACCTGAAAACATCCCATGGATGTTGTCATGTCCCAGTTTGAGCTTCCCCATAACTCTTGTATGAGTACAACTGAATTTTACCTCCCTTCATAATTACTCTACTCCATTAGAGCAAGAGTCAAAACCTCAAACACAGCATTGTCCTCTTCAGGGTCGGTCTCTTCTCCCAAGGAACAAGCGACAGCAGAAGAGGAAATGACTTCAAGTTGTGCCAGGGGAGCTTTGGATGGAACTATTTCCATGGAGAAATGGTTGTCAAGCCCTGGAACCCCCAAGGAAGTGGTGGAGTCCCCACCCCTGGAAGGGTTTTAAAGCCATGTAGATGTGGTGCTGAGGGACATGGTTTAGCTGTGACCTGACAGTGCTGGGTTAATGGTTGGGACTCTGTAGTAAAAGCCTTCTGCAACCAAAACAATTCTGATGTGTACACTTGGGTTGGCTTGGGCTTTTTTTCTGTCAGTAAAATATATATGAAGAAGATACTTTATTAGGTCAACTCTGGGAAGCATTTGCCCCCCTTTCCTGGCTTTACCACCCCGAAGTCACATCCAACCCCCCCAGCCCGCGAGCTTGTCTCGGGATTTCAAGTCTCACAAACAATGATTTTAGAGGAGGAAAAGCATTAAATAGTAGTTACTGCCTGAAGGTTTCCTAAAGCAGGAGGCTTCACCTGCAGAAGGAAACCTCTGTGATCAAGCTGCTATGAACCACAGTGCAGGACAATCAGTGGATAAGCAACTTTGATCCCAGGGTAAGGTTACATATGGACAACCTGCTGTGCTTGTTCGCTTCCGGATGCAGCCTTTCCAGAGCCTGGCTTTGAGCTACACTCTTCATTCAAGCACAGATCTTCATTAAATCAAGTGAAGAGAAAAGAAAAGAACAAAAAAAATCAGCATTCAAGTCTTCACCACCCCACTCTGACTCAGTGACAAAACTAAGTTAAAAAAAATAACATAAAAATCAACCAATGAGAACAATGTCTCTTACAAATGGACAGTAAACAGACATGGCCCTGGGTGAGGCATGCAGCAGCTGGGGATGATGTGGTGCATGGAAAGGAACCCCTCCTGCCCAAGACACACACAACACACCTGGTGAACCTTCTGAAAGCACACACACAACCCACATAACACTGATTAAGGTACTGCTTCGAGCGGTGGCTTTGCTGCCCTGGATGGTCTGGTGGAAAGGGCAAGCAACGGGCCTGGATGCGCTGCTACACGAGAGGAGGCCCAGGCAGCGTGGGACGGTCCTGCAGAGCCCACCTGCAACAGCACGTTGGTTCTGGTAGAAAAAGGGGGGAGTTAGGCTGCTGTAAGCCACCTTCTGCTGCTGATCAGAGCCCAGATCCCACTCCCAGGTGGAAAATGCACGTGGAGAAAGAGGAACATGGTCGAGTCATGGTCCCAGGCGGCCACAGCTTGTGCCGGGGAGGCAGAAGCCACCTTCTGCCTTTGACAGGAGGGTAAGCCTTCATTTCCAAGGCTCCCCCTGCAAGTAGAACATTACCAGAAACTTTGTGTGTTGGTCTGTCTTTGCTCCTAAAAAGAAGGTGCAGGGTTTGCCCAAACAGGTGAAGGCAGGACAGAATGTGGGAGAACACAGGAGCTGTCCATCAGGACAAGGGACAGACAGGAACTCCCCTGATGGTCACAACGCTCCCCAGGCCTTGTAGGAATCGGCTGCTATGTTGGGTTTGGTGACAGGTCAAGATGTTTTGCTCAGGTAAAGCCACGTGCATCCCTCAACCAGCTTTACCTGAGCAAGAGCTGGAGGCTGAGACTTCACTGGGAACATTCAGCTGGTCTAATGTACAGTAATGGTGACCCAAAAAGCTACTCCCTTTGTCCGGTTCCACCCAAAAGGTCAGCGGGGGCTGCCCCGTACCGGCCCTGCCCCAGCTGTGGCAGCTCCCGCGCCTGCTTTGCCCTGCTGTCTGTCCAGAGGATGGGTTTGGGTCCGTGGTGATGGCTGAAGTATTTACAGGGGTTTGCAGCAGTTATTTACAGTTCTTCCGCAGACCGCAGGCCGACCTTCTCCTCCTCCTCGCCTAGTCAATCCGGTGTGGGCTTCCTCAGGGAGAAGGGATGGATATGGAAGTGCCTGCTCAGCTGGCTCACCTGGGGGCAGGGCAGACCACAGCACACAGTTAGCCAGGCTCACAGGGACCAGGAGGAAAGCGGGCAGAGGACCACGCTGGTTCCCTGCACAGCCCACAAAACCCCTGCCCCCTCAGGATCACAGAGGAGTCTTGTGGCTGGGAGACCTTTGAGATTCAGGGATTCATAGAATGGTTTGGGTTGGAAGGGACCTTGAAGATCATCTAGTTCCAACCCCACTGGGCAGGGACACTTTCCACTAGATCAGGTTGCTCGAGGCTTCATCAACCTGGCCTTAAACACTTCCAGGGAGGAGGTATCCATGACCTTCTGGGCAACCTGTTCCAGTGTCTCCCCACCCTCACTGTAAAGAATTTCTTCCTAATATCCAGTCTGAATCTGCCCTCCTAAAGCTTCAGTCCATTCCCTCCCATCCTATCACTACAGGTCCTTGTAAAAAGTCCCTCTCCAGCCTACTTGTAGGCCCCCTTCAGCTACTGGAAGGCTGGAGGCTCCCCAGAGCCTCCTCTTCTCCAGGCTGAACAGCCCCAGCTCTCTCAGCCTGTCCCCACAGGGGAGGTGCTCCAGCCCTCTGATCATCCCCATGGTTCTCCTCTGGACCATCACCAGGTACAACCCTTAACCCAGCACTGCCAGGTCATCACTAAACCATGTCCCTCAGCACCACATCTACACAGCTGTTGAACCACTCCAGGAATGGGGATTCCACCAGTGGGTGGAGCAGTGTGTGGTGCCACACTATGCTGATCCAAGGCACCTCTGTGCCCAGAAAGATCATGGAGCAGATCCTCCTGGAGGCACTACTGGCTCAGAAGAATAGTGAAGAGGTGATTTGGAAGAGTCAGCATGGCTTCGCCAAGGGCAAATCCTGCCTGACCAACCTGGTGGCCTTCTATGAGCAGGTGACAAAATTAATAGATGAGGGGCAAGCAACTGATGTCGTTTACCTGGACCTGAGCAAAGCCTTCGACACTGTCCCGCACCACATCCTGGTCTCCAAACTGGTGACACATGGCTTGGATGGGTGGACCACTAGATGGATAAGGAACTGGCTTGATGGCCGCACCCAAAGAGTGGCTGTCAATGGCTCCATATCCCAGTGGAGGCCAGTGACAAGCGGAGTCCCTCAGGGATCAGTCCTGGGACCTGTCTTGTTCAACATCTTTGTGGGTGCCATGGACAGTGGCATTGAGTGCACCCTCAGCAAGTTTGCTGATGACACCAAGCTGTGTGGTGCAGCAGACACGCTGGAGGGAAGGGAGGCCATCCAGAGGGACCTTGACAGGCTGGAGAGGTGGGCACAAGCCAACCTCATGAAGTTCAATGGGGGCAAGTGCAGGGTCCTGCATCTGGGTCGAGGCAATCCCAGGCACAAATCCAGGCTGGGCAGGGACTGGCTGGAAAGCAGCCCTGAGGAGAGAGACTTCGGGGTGCTGGTGGACAAAAAGCTCAACATGAGCTCTCAATGTGCGCTTGCAGCCCGCAAAGCCAATCAGATCCTGGGCTGCATCAGGAGAAGTGTGGCCAGCAGGTCAAGGGAGGTGATTCTCCCCCTCTACTCAGCTCTGGTGAGACCCCACCTGGAGTACTGTGTCCAGTTCTGGAGCCCCTATTACAAGAGGGATATGGACGTGCTGGAACGTGTCCAGAGAAGGGCCATGAGGATGATCAGAGGGCTGGAGCACCTCTCCTATGAGGACAGACTGAAGGAGTTGGGGCTGTTCAGTCTGGAGAAGAGAAGGCTCCGAGGTGACCTAATTGTGGCCTTCCAGTATCTGAAGGGGGCCTACAGGAAGGCTGGGGAGGGACTTCTCAGGATCTCAGGTAGTGATAGGACTAGGGGGAATGGAATGAAGCTGGAGATGGGGAGATTCAGGCTGGATGTGAGAAGGAGATTCTTCACCATAAGAGTGGTGAAGCACTGGAATGGGTTGTCCAGGGAGGTGGTTGAGGCCCCATCCCTGGAAGTGTTTAAGACCAGGCTGGATGAGGCTCTGGCCAGCCTGATGTAGTGTGGGGTGTCCCTGCCCATGGCAGGGGGGTTGGAACTAGATGATCCTTGTGGTCCCTTCCAACCCTGACTGATACTATGATACTAAGATATTGCTGGCTGCCATGGCCACACCACTGGCTGTTGACCAACACCCAAAGGTCCTTTTCTGCCAGGCTGCTTTCCAGGTATTCTCCCCCAAGCCTGGACCATTTTTCCTTCTGTTTCCCACAGTACCTGTCCTCCACGGTGTGACCGTTTGAGGCTGTGCCTTTAAGAAAGGGACACTGTGGCTGAATGTTTTATAAACAAAGGACAGGTCTAAACGAATTTCATTGGTAGAATGCAACTTTAAGTTTTGAATCCAGCTGAGACTTTCCTCAGTTCACTCTCCCCTCCCTTTCCAGCTTGTCTGATTCTAGGTTCTCTGCCAGACTGACCTTGGACTGATAAGCGTGAGGCCTCCAAACCTACTAACATTTTTATTTAATTTATAACTGCTTTTAATTAACAACTGCTCCTTTCCTCTCTTTCTAACCCTCTTTGGGGAAAAAGGGGAGAGAAGGGGGGTACAGGGGGGGAACCCTCCTCAGCAGAAGAGGGAATTTCGTTCCTGTATTACTTTGTTGTATATTTCTGTGTTTATATTGTAAATACTGTAAATTGTGCATATATACTCTGCATTCCCTAAAACTGCTTGTAAATATAGCATTCCCTTTGCTCCTCCGGCTGGCTAGCTGTGATCAATTTTTTCTCCTCTCTTTGTGGGGGGGAGAAGGCTGGAACATTCTCCCAAACCCACAACATTTTTTTCTTGGTGCCCAATGTGGGGCTGAGGATAATTAGCTTGATTTATTGCTTGCTCGAGCCGGACTAGCAAACATGAAGGTGTTTTGGATTTTGGAGAGTATGTTTTTCTCAATTTTTGGGGTTCTGGTCTACAAGTATTGTCTGGGCCTCCTTGTCGATCATCTGGGTAAATATTTGATGCACAAAATTTATTTGTGGTTTATGTACAGGGTGAGGCTCCTGTATGGACGCTGTATGGATTTTTCCTGGCCTGCCAGATACAGGAATGTGACCGCTAGCACTCTCCCGATTGAGATAAAGGACTTTAAGATCCCAGTAGGGGAAAGAGTAACTTTAAGTGATGGCTGGGATCCAAAGGTGATTTATTTGATGTGTGTAAATCTGCTGCTGGTGATAGTGATTGCATATTTGCTATTTTCCTTGAGTTGGGAGAGAAAGATGTCCAGAGCGTGTTTTGTTATTAAGCCTAGATCAAAGAAGAAACGGCGTTCCTCTGGGTCAGCCCCAGAGACGTCCAGTGATGAGGAGTGTGGAGAATCTGTGTCAGTTAAAGAGAAAGCTAAAAAGTCTATTGGAAAAGATGCTCTGAACAGTTTTGTTGCTGATTCTGGCAAGCTACCAGGGGCGGCGGCAACTGCCAACATGGCAGCTCCTCCTCCTTCTTCTCCTTCTTCGGCCATTAACGAGGCAAGGTCATTTCCGCCCACTCTCTCGGCAGGACCGGAAGCCACTCCCACAGCAGCCGATCTGTCTCAAAACCTGTCAGCTTCTGTCAGGGTGGCTGTAAATTCAAACACAGCTCCAATCAAGCAAGTAGCTGTTTTAAAGACTAGAAGTGGAAAGACCAAAGCTGATCCAGGAGCTAATGGAGGAGAAGAGCAGGAGACTGATCCTGGTGAGGGACCCTCAACTGGAAAATATCCTGCTGAGGAGGAAGAGTAGGTTTGTTTTAAAGATCTAACTGAATTAGTGAGATCACAACAGGATAGAGATACAGCTAGGACAGGAGCTAGCAGTGGTGGTTCTCAGCTTAAAGAGATCGTTAGGAGAGTGGCAGCAGGATTATTTGGACAACAAGTTGAGGAAGAGGAGGCAAAGGAGGAGTCAGATGACACTTCCGAATGTTCTTCACCACGTGAAGAGTTAAGAAATGTCCGTAAAGATTACACCGGGGCACATAAGGAGCCAGTTCTAGCTTGGCTTAGTAGGTCTTATGATACAGGTGCTCCAGCTCTAACAGTTGGAGACAAGTCAGCAGCTCAGTTAGGAACTCTCTCGAGGGATAATGGAATAGATAGACATCTAGGCAAGGTTCTCGGTAAGGTTAATCTGTGGATACGTCTTCTAATGGCAGTCGCCCTGAGATACCCTTCCCAAGATGATCTTCCATGGAATCCTAAACCCTGGACTACCATAGATGAGGGAATTAAGCGCCTGAGAGAATTTGCTATTAGAGAGATACTCTATGGTGAACATGAAACTCTGAATCCTGATGACATTCCTGTGGGAACTGGTCTTGCTAAAAAGCTCATCAAGCTTGCTCCTTCTAATTATGCAAACATTCTGGCAAGCAGGATTGTGTCAAGAAATTATGGTGGAATTCCTCCTACGGTTGGCCAATTCACTGATCAAATGAGACAACGAGAGGATAG